>NC_041730.1:31540676-32165676 GCF_004115215.2 Ornithorhynchus anatinus
TGCAGCTGAGTGGTCAAAGAGGATTAGGATGGAGTTAGAGGCCATTGGATTTGTCAAGAAGGAGATCACTGGTTACTTAGAGAAGGAAAGTTTTGTGGAGTGAAGGAGGCAGAAGCCAGATTTCAGTGGATCAAGGAGAGAACTGGAGGAGAAAAAGTCAAGGTAGTGGGTGTACAAAAATGTCTCAAGGAATTATTCTCATTCAACCCACTTATTCAGTCCACCACTAAATCCTTTTGGTTCCACGATCACAACATCACTAAAATCCACCCTTTCCTCTCCATCCAAACAGCTAACACGTTAATGCAATCACTTATCCTCTCCCACCTTAGTTGCTGTATCAGCATCCTTGCTGACCTTCCAGCCTCCTTTCTCTCCCCACTCCAGTCCATACTTCACTCTGCTGCACGGATTGTTTTTCTACAGAAACATTCAGGACATGTGTCTCCACTCTTCCAGAAGTTCCAGCGGTTGCCCATCCACCTCCACATCTAGCAAAAACCCCTCACCAGTGATTTTAAAGCACTCAATCACCTTGCCCCATCCTATGTCACCTCACTACTCTTCTACTACAACACAACCTGAACACTTCGCTCCTCTAATACTAACCTTCTCACTGTACCTCGATCTAGTCTATCTCACTGCTGACCCCTTGCCCACATCCTCTGGCCTGGAATTCCCTCCCTCTTCAAATCCGACAGACAATTACTTTCTGCGCCTTCAAAGCCTTATTGAAAAGGCCTTCCCTGACTAAAGCCTCTTCTCCCATTCCCTTCTGCGTTGCCCTGATTTGCTCCCCTTATTCATTCCCCCGTCCCAGCCCCATAGCACCTACGTACATATCTGTTCTATATTTATTTATTTATTTATGTATTTATTTATGTGTTTATGTATTTATTTATTTATTTATTTATTTATTTATTTATTTATTTATTTATATTAGTGCCTGTATCCCCCTCTAGTCTGTAATCTCACTTTGGGCAGGGAATGTGTCTGTATATTGTTATATTGTACTCTCCCAAGTGCTTAGTACAGTGCTCTGCACACAGTAAACACTCAAAAAAGTACTATTGAATGAATTAATGAGTAAGGGAGATGGAATAATAAGTGGAGGATGCTGTGGGGTCAATGGAGGACTTTTTCTTAGGAAGGAAGATTTGTGCACATGTTTGAAAGCAGAGCAAGGAACATGCCAGTGGTAGACTCAGAGCCAAATGAACAATAAGACAACAAAATACCACACACACAATTTCTTCATGTCAGATTTTTATGCACAATAATTATTTCCGATTGCCACTGAAGAAAGGAATGGAGGGTAAGATACCTTGTCATGCGTCCTGAACACCTTTTTTCATGTTATTTGCTAAGCACTTACTATGTATCAAGCATTCTTCTGAGGTATGCACTAGATAAAAGTTAATCTGGCTGGATACAGGCCTTGACCCACATGAGACTCACAGTCTAAGTAGTTGGGAGCACAGGTATTGAATTCCCATTTTACAGTTGAGGAAACTGAGCCATAAGTAACTTGTAACATAAGCTAAGTAACTTGTCTAAGGTCTCACAGCAAGCACGATTGGGAAGGAGCATGCCCTAGTAACAAGAGCCCAGGCCTGGGAGTCAGAGGACCTGCGTTCTAAACCTACCTCTGGTACTTACCTGCTTTGTGACTTGGACAAGTCTCTTAACCTCTCTGTTCCCTAATTCACTCATACATAAAATGGGGATTCGATACCTGTTCTCCCTCCTACTTTGACTGTGAGCCCCATGTGGGACCTGTTGCTCTTGTATCTCCACCAGAACTTAGTTTAGTGCTTGGCACATAGTAAGTGCTAACAAATACCTGAGTTATTATTATTATTATTATTAAGTGGTGGAACGGGGATAGAACTCAGGTGCTTTAGCTCCCAGACCCTTTCTCTTTCCATTAGACCATGTTGCTCTGTGCAAATCACAGCCTGTGAATCCGGACCTTACCCCAAATTTAGCTTTTAGAACCCACTGGGGTAAGTATTAAAACTCCAAAGCATGGTGTTTTTGGCACACTGTAATTTGAATATTTTTCTCAGTGTTTGGAGTCTGGCAGCACATCCTATAAAGCTGCACTGCAATGTCAAGTGTGCCGAGAGGGGCTTGGCAATGATTCAATAAAGCAGTAAATCTGACTGTGGAAAGTTCAACCTTTAAAAAAAGAATAATAACCTTTTAAATGCACAGTTGAATTGAGTCCCACTAGTTGTGCTTTCTTTTATCATGAAGCAATTATTGGAAATAATGTATGTTTTGAAGACAGTGAGGGTACAGGCTTATCAACTCCTATCACAGCCCACAAAATGATATGGTCTCCGATCTTCAGGGGAATTCCCTTCTCCCAAGCATCACTGGTGGGGGGAGGGAGATGATGAGCTTTTCACGTTGGCATAGCAACACACTGGATTGTCAAAAGCTGTGGGGGATAAGGGCATGCTACAGTAATGTTATCACCATGCAATTTGTCTTTGCCTTTTCTTAGCTGAACAACTGGAAGGATAGTTTTCAAAAAAGGAATGAGTGAGACTTATTCCATTTAAACCGTAGGAGGGTCACACTAATGAATTGACCCCCATGGCAATAGCATCTCCATCTCTCCTTCCTAATAGCTTCCCAACTGGTCTGCTTCTTTTTGCCATATTCCCAGTGACAGAATCACCTGCTGTCGTATCTCCAGGACTGGCTTTGGTGGTGACAAAAAATAGGAAACTATAGTCATTCCACTTTCACTCCTTCCCAATTTCTACCTGTGGTGAATTCCACTTAGGCTAAATTCTGAAGATCACCTTGAACAATATCAGTGAATAGGAGTCAGGAGTTCTGGGTTCTAGTCCTGGCTCTGCCACTTGACTGCTCTGGGGCTTTGGGCACAGCAATTAACTTCTTTCTGTCTCAGTGTCCTCATCTGTAAAACGGGGATTAAACACTTGTTCTCCCTCCCTCTTAGACTCTGATTCCCATGTAAGGCAGGGACTGTTTAGTCAATCAGTCATATTTATTGAGCATTTAACTGTGTGCAGAGCACTGTACTAAGTACTTGGGAGAGTACAATATAACAGGTTGAAAGACAAATTCCCTGCCCACGTTGTCCAATCAGAACATGTTGTATCTATGCCAGTACTTATTAATAATAATAATAACTGTGGCATTTGCTAAGTGATTATTATCTGCCAGGCACTCTATGAAGTGCTGAGGTGGATACAGGCAAATTGGATTGGACACAGTTCCTGTCCCATGTGGGGCTCGGCAGTCTCAGTCCCCATTTTACAGATGAGGGAACTGAGGTCCAGAAGAGTTAAGTGACTTGCCCAAGGTCATCCAGCAGACAAGTAGCGGAACCGGGATTAGAACCCATGATCTCCTAACTCCCATGCCCATGCTGTAGCCACTACACCATGCTGCTTCTCAATAAGCACTATAGAAATACCGCAATTATTTTTAGTGTTATGAATTTGGGATACTCTACCCAGTCTTATGTTAAAGGAGTTTTTAGGGTACCAAGTGCTGTTTGCCAAGAATACATAGCTGGGATTATGGGTTGTAAAACTGAGTTGCATGCCATTCTTTATCCCAGTCAAATTTTCTTAATGAAAGCATTTCACTTTGCTGTGTTCTTCTGAGATTACCTGGAAAATGGATGATTGTGATGGCATTTCCTTTTATTTTTAGACCATTGTGCCAATTGCTAAATTGGCATTTTAAAGCCTTGATTGATCCATCACTAGTTTTCATGCCTCCCTGATGAAAATGCTAATAAAGATACTGCTGAAAAATCACAGCCCAGAATTGCTAAAATATTGCTTTGATCTAATTGGTGCTATGATTACAATCAAAGTTACACAAAGGGAAAAAAATGATGAAATGTTTGCCTGAAAGCTAAGCCATTTTGAATTCACACAACACAGCCAGTTGTGCACCACTTTAACTGGAGAAACAAGTAGGCATGCTTTTATGCAGAAGAGTTCAATAAAACATGGACCTGAATATCTAAAGATTTAGGTAGCCTTGCCTGTGATTTCATAGGCTTCTCATTTCTTATAGTTGGGTTCTCCAAGAGCAGACTGTGTGCTGTTATTTGACATTACAAAGTGCACACAACATTTTGTCATTATTACTGAACTTAACTACTATCCTAACTTTTCTCTCAACCAGTTAGTGGTATTTGAGTGCTTACTTTGTCCAGAGCACTGTACTAAGTTCCTGGGAGTGTATGCTACATTTGGTTGACAGGATCCATTCATTCATTCATTCATTCAATAGTATTTATTGAGCACTTACTATGTGCAGAACACTGTACTAAGCACTTGGAATGAACAAGTCGGCAACAGATAGAGACAGTCCCTGCCGTTTGATGGGCTTACAGTCTAATCGGGGGAGACAGACAAGAACAATGGCAATAAATCCTGCCCTCAAAGAATTTAAAGTCTAGCAGGGAAGACAGGCACAAAAATAAATTACAGGTACAGGTTGCTACTGAGAATAAGAATATGTGTGTAAGTGCTGTGGGACTAGAGATTCATTCATTCATTCAATCAATCATATTTATTGAGCACTTACTATGGTAAGAGAGGGGGTAGTACCTAATTACCTAATGGGACTAAGTGACTGGGTAAAACAGTGGAGAGAGAAAATAAGATGGGGGCGATGAGAGATTAGTCAGGGAAGGCTTCCTGGAAGAAGTGGTTGAAGAAAATGTGTTGTCATTGCCCACAGAATTAGCTAGTAATTACTATTGCCTTCAGAATGCTGTTTCTGAAGAGGATGATGAGTATTGTTTAGACTTTAAGTTGAGCACACTCAATCTTGTCAGTTTTCCTGAGACTCCTTCCTTAAACTTTGAACTTTGTCTTTCTTTGTCTTTCTTTGAACTTTATAGTGATACAGTTATGAGTATAAATGATTTAAGATTATAAAAAAAACTAATAAGGTTTAAATTCTATTGCTCAATTTAAGGCTGTAGCTAGAAAATTTTGAGGTCAGTGCCACTTTGAGGACAGTCATTTTAAACATCAGGGATGCTTTCTTTAACAGAAGTAGCGAGCTATTACTCAGAGCATTAAACTGATTTTTTCTAAAAGTAGAGTCTTAGTTGACCAAACTTCACCCTTCTCAATTTTTCTCATACTCATCCATACAATTAAATCTTATGAAAGGACTTTGATGTTTAATTGCATGCCAGAGGGCGTGACTGATTTTCACCCAAATGTCAGAAGGATTTTTTGTAACAAAAAATTTGGGAAGCCATGCATTACAACATGCTGTATTAAGTTGTTGCCTCAGGCTATCAAATTATTATATTTCTTCTGGAGAACCAAATGTTTCTTTAAGCATTTAAACATACTTTTTGAGGTCAAGATCGTGTTTAATAATGTTTAGATTTTCAAGATTACATTGTAGGTTTGGTGTGACAAATGAAAAAAATGAATTATTGATAGTTTTCTGTTTAAAAGATCCCTTTTGATACAAGGTTGAAGACTTCAGGATAAAAATCATTCAAGCAGGTTGACAGCCTGCTTTTTTCACTAATGCAACTTAATTGATGCTTTGCTGACTAGTTTTCCTAGAACTGTATGTAAATTAGTTTTCTTTGTTTAGTCAGACAAGCTTGTGTGCATCTGCTTTTAAATACAGTGGAAATCACGTGAAGCCTTCTAATACAAATTGGAAGTTCATAGTTTTTAAGATGTACTGGACATTGACTGCTAAATGCCAGTAATCAGAAATATATTAATTTCATGGTGCTAAAACCTGATTCAGCTAGATGACTTTCTATGGCACTGGATTTTGTCAGTGGTTGTCATTAGTACCACTCGGGCAGCAACTCTGTTTACAACATGGAACTGTTAGTTTTTGTACAAAGCACTTATCAACCTGAAGTTGATCTTGGGAAGAAGTTAACTTGGCCAGAACAAGAGCTGGCAGAAGTGACTTTTGAATTTTCAGCCTTTCAGAGAACAGCATTGTTGAAGCGCCAACAGTTCAAAATTAAAACCCATAAAATGGTCGAAACTTTGTTAAATCCAGTTCTGGAGAGAAAGCATTTCTGAAAAGGAGGTATCCCACCTGCTTTCTACATCCATCCCCTCTGTGTGAACGTTTGGTCCTAACCCTTCTCAACTCCTAACAACACTGGCTCCCATATTCCTCTCCTCCCTCCCACCCCTCCTATTTCAAACTCTCACTCTCTAATGGCTCCTTTCCCTCTGCTTTAAAACATATCTAAGTCTTTCCTGTACTAAGAAAATCTTTTCTTCATACCATGTCCCCATTCATCTATTACCCCATCGTTTAACTCCCTTTTCTGTCTAAGCTCTTGGAATGGGTTGTATACACTGACTGCCTTTGTTTTCTCTACATCAACTCTTTTCTTGTCCCATTACAGTCAGAATTTCACTTCAATCTACCAGACTGTGCTTTGTTTAAGATTACCTCCTCTAAAGTTAAACCCAAAAGTAGTAGTAATATTTATTAAGCACTTTCTTTATAGAAAGCACCATACTAAGCACTGGGAAAGAGTGTACAGGTGGAAATTAGATATGGACCTTGGCCCTAGAAGGGTTCACAACCTTTCTACTCTATCTTAACCACCCTCATCCTCTCAGTTTCCTGTGACACTGGGGACCACTCAATCTTCCTCACAAGATTTTCAGGCCTCAGTTTTACTAAAATGGTATTAACCTTTAAGAGGGAAGTTTCTGTGGAGTGAAGGGGATGGAAGTCATATTGGAGGGAGTCAAGGAAATAATTGGAGGAGAGGAAATGGAGAGAGCAGGTATAGAAAACTCGCTCAAGAAATTTGGAAAGAAATGGCAGGAGGGAAATGGCATGATATCTGGAGGAAGCCACTGGGTCAAAGGAGGGGTTTTTTTGTTAAGGGGGACATGGGCATGTTTGTAAGCAGTGAGGAAGAAGCCACTGTAGAGCAAACAGTTGAAGATGGTGTTCAAGGAGGGGACAAGTACTTTGATCAGGTTCAAAAGGTTGGGGTCAGATGCGCAGGTGGAGGAGGTGCATTTTGAGAGAAGGCAGAAGATCTCTTGTATTCCTCAGAAAGACAGAGTTGAAGAAGGGACAGGAGGAGGGAGGTACTGGAGAGTAACGGGAGATTTTAGGGAGATCATGTCCGATAGTTTCAATTTTTTTCAATAAAGTAGGTCAGTAGGGGCAAGTGATGGGAGATACAGGGGGATGGGGGCTTGAGGAAGGTGTTAAACATCTGGAATAACTGGTGAGGGCAATGGGCATGGGTGTCAGTAAGGATGGAGAAATGACAATTGCTTTAACTAAATTTTTTGGTTTGAAAATATGCCTATATTTTGGTATATATTTTACTAAAAACTTAAATGTTATTACTTGTCATCTGTTACAAAACCTCTGGAAAAGTGATATGAAATTATTTTGCATGCTCTATGCTAATACATTAAGGATAATTAAACTATTGTTTAATTTTTGTTGAAGTTCTGCCTCTGGCCTGGAACACCCTCCCTCTTCATATCTAGTATATGATTATTCTCCTCACCTTCAAAGACTTACTGAAGGCATATCTCCTCCAAGAGGATCTTCCATGACTAAGCTGTAATTTCCTCTTCCACTCCCTTTTGCACTTGGATTTGCTTCCTTTATTCACCCCTCCCTCAGCCCCCACAGCACTTATATACATATTTGTAATTTATACTAATGTCTGTCCCCTTTGTAGACTGTAAGCTTGTCTACCAGTTCTACCAACGTGCCTACCAATTCTGTTATATTGTTATATCGTACTCTCCAAGTCCTTAGTACAGTGTTGTGGACTCAGGAAGTGCTCAATGAATACGATTGATTGAAGTAATTCGAAGTCTAACATCACAACATTTTAATGAGATGTTCATCCCCTTGTTTCTATTTATTACTATTGTTCTTGTCTGTCCGTCTCCCCCGATTAGACTGTAAGCCCGTCAAAGGGCAGGGACTGTATCTGTTACCAATTTGTACATTCCAAGCGCTTAGTACAGTGCTCTGCACGTAGTAAGAACTCAATAAATACTATTGAATGAATGAATCACAACGTTAGGCTAAATAGGGAGGTATAATTTGATTCTGAATTTTTGTAGAAGGCTGCAGAATTAGGAAATTTGTTCTGTGTGCTCTGGAAGTTATTTTTCAACTTTTGAAGGGCTTCAGAAACAGATCTTGGTGAATTTCTCTGCAGAGGTTACAACCAGATTATGAGCACTGAGGCTCCTCTCAACGGTTAGCTCCACCAGATCTAGCTGTTTGTCTCACTGCTATGCTACAACTTGTGCTTTCACTCAGCACACAGTACAGGTCCTCACCATGAGTAGCCCCAAATTTTCATCTCCGGTTTACGACTTACTGACACTTAACTTCTCTGTACTTCAATTTCCTAATCTGTAAAATGGGGATTCAATATCTGTCCACCCATCTACTTTGATTATGTCCCATGTGGGACAGGGACTATGTCCAATTTGATTTTCTTATATCTACCCCAGCACTTAGTATAGTGCTTGGCACAGTTAAGTACTTAACAGATACCATTATCATTATTATTATTGTTATTATTATTACCATTCATTCATTCAGTAGTATTATTGAGTGCTTACTATGTGCAGAACACTGTACTAAATGCTTGGGATTGCGCTAACCAATCATCAGTGAATCCCCAGGGACTACTCTTTCTCATTTATAATTATGCCTTTGATTTTTCCAGAATCCTCTGTTAAATTTCTTCAGAATAGGGACCAGGTCGTAGTTTTATTTTTATTCTCCTCCATTCCTACAATAATGCTTTCTCACTAACTGGTAATGATGGTGGTAGTTTTGAGTTTTTGTAGTTCAACACTAGGATGACCTGGGTCCATTAGCTGAAAGCAGAGAAAAACAATGAAGATGAATAAGCGGGTGAAAGATCTGTTTTAGAGGTAAAGAGTTATAGAGAACCTTGCTTAAAATAACAGCATTTATCTGAAGTCAATTTCTAACACCAAAGTTGACATGAAATTGCTTAGGTGCAATTAAAGTTACATTGATTAACCCAGAGCCATGAGTGAATTTATAAAAAAGGAAATTTATATAGAGTGGTTCTCAGGGAAAACTTCTGGGAAAATATGTTGGGCATAGAATGGGTTAGCTGCCTTAAAAAAATGATCCTCAAGACCAATTGTGTAGCTGTCCTTGCCTGAGAGATTTAAAATTAATTGAAATTCAGGGACAAAGCAATCCCTGCTGGCACAGGATGATCTAGATGTCTCCTGCTAATTTGCTATTTCTAGGTTCTATGGTAGCTCCTGGGTCTGTTTTTCCTTAAAAATCCTGAGTATTTTTCTCCCATCCAGGGCTCCTGAAGTGAAGGAGCGGCAACCTCATTCAGTCCATTGGTACTGTCTTATTTTCCACTTAAAGTTTGTGTTCCAGTTTCGAACTCAGAAGCCGTATGGAAGCATTCATTCATTCACTCAATCATATTTATTGAGCGCTTACTGTGTGCAGAGCACTGTACTAAGCACTTGGGAGAGTACAATATAACAATGAAAAGACACATTCCCTTCTCACAATGAGGAAGCACCATGGCCTAGTAAGTGCTTAGTACTGTGTTCTGCACATATTAAGCATTCAGTAATGTGAATGAATGAAAGAGCACGGGCCTGGGAACCGAATCATAATAATCTAATCCTGGCTCTGCCATGTTCCTGCAGTGTGACCTTGGGAAAGTCTCTTAACTTGCCTAGTGGGCATGGGCCTGGAAATCAAAAAGTCCTGGGTTCTAATCCCAGCTTTGTCATTTGGCTATGTGACCTTGGGCAAGTCACTTCACTTTTCAATGCCTCAATTACCTCATCTGTAAAATGGAGATTAAGACTATGAGCCCCATGTCGGACAAGGACTGTGTCCAACTTGATTAGCCTGTATCTACCCCAGTACTAGAACAGTGCTTGACACTTAGTAAGCACTTAACAAATACCATTATTACTATTATTCTCTGTGCCTCAGTTTTCCCAGTTCTCCCTTTCCCTTATCTGTAAACTCCATCTGGGTGAGGGACTCTATTTAATCTAATTGTATTTTATATACCCCAGTGCTTGGCACAGAGTGAGTACTTAACAGATACCACAATATCAAAATTATCCACTAGATTGCAACCTCCTTGAGGGAAGGGATCCTGTCTTCTAACTCTGTTGCATTGTATTCATCCAAGCATTCAGGATAGTGTTCTGCACAGAGTAAGTGCTCAATAAATACCATAGATTCAGGGAGTGACTGATTAAGAAGCATTCCCCAACTGGCAGGGAGACTAAACTTCTGCCATTCAAGCAACCCATCAGACAGTCTATTTATTGATCACTTACTATGTGCAATGCACTGTACTAAGCACTTGGGAGAGTACAATATAATAAAGTAGATAGACATGTTCCCTGCCCACAAAGAGCCTACAGTTCTGAGGGGAAGACAGACAATAAAATAAATTACAGATATGCACATTAAGTATTATGAGGCTTAGGGTAGTGTGAATAAAGGCTACAAATCCAAGCCCGGGGATGATGCAGAAGGGAGAGGGAGTAAGAGAAATGTGTGCTTTATTATTGGCGGCCATTGGGAATGGTGTGACTTTAATAAGGCTATGAAGGTAGGGAGAGTCATACTCTGTTGAATATGAAGGGGGAGGGAGTTCCAGACCAGGGGTATAACATAGGTGAGGAATCCTCAGTGAGATAGACATGATCGAAGTTTAGTGAATAGGGTAGTGTTAGAGGAGCAAAGTGAATGTGCTGGGTTGTAGTAGGAAATCAGTAAGGTAAGATGGGGGGAGGAAGTTGATCGAGTGCTTTGAAGCCAATGGAAAGGAGTTTCTGTTCAATTCAGAAGTGAGTGGGATACCACTGGAGTTTCTTTAGCCATGAGGAAACAAGGACTGAATAGTTTCTTACAAAAATGATGTGGGCAGGAGAGTAAGGTATGGCTTGGGAAAGGTAGGGAAGTTAGCAAGGAGGCTGATACAGTAATCATTAGTAAACGTCGTAGCATATTGGATAGAGAGGAAAGGGTAGATTTTACTGATGTTGTGAAAGTAGAACTGTCAGGATTTGGTGATAGACTGAATATATGGGTTGAATGAGAGAGATAAGTAGAAATTATTGCTAAAGTTACAAGCTTGTGAGTCAGGAAGGAAGGCGGTGCTGTCTACAGTGATGGGAAGGTCATGGAGTGGACAGGGCTTGGGTGGGAATATGGGGAGTTCTGTTTTGGTCATGTTAAGGTGGAGGTGTTGGCAGGACAACCAAACAGAGATGTTCTGAAGGCAGGAGGAAATCTGAGACTACAGAGGAGAAAGGTCAGGGTTGGCGTTGCATATTTGGGAATCATCTGCATAAAGATGGTAGTTGAAGTCATGGGAGTGAATGAGTCCTCCAGAGGAGTGGTTGTAGATGGAGAATAGATGGGGATCCAGAATTGAGCCATGAGGGACTCCCACAGTTAGGAGGTGGAAGACTGAGGAGGAGCCCATGAAAGAGACTGACAATAAGTAGCCAACACGATTGAAGGAGAACCTGGAGAGGTCAGTGTCAGCGAAGCCAATGTTTCCAGGAGAAGGGGGTTGTCCATAGTGTCTAAGGCAGCTGAGAGGTTGAGGAGGAATAGTATGGAGTAGAGAGTTTGGATTTTTCAAGAAGGAGTCATCTTCCTGCAGAAACGATCTGGGCATGTCACTCCCCTTCTTAAACAACTCCAGTGGTTGCCTATCAACCTCGGCTCCAAACAAAAACTCCTCACTCTAGGCTTCAAGGCTCTACATCACCTTGCCCCTTCCTACCTCTCCTCCCTTCTCTCTTTCTACCGCCCACCCTGCACGTTCCGCTCCTCTGCTGCCCACCTCCTCACCGTCCCTCGGTCTCGCCTATCCTGCCGTCGACCCCTGGGCCACATCCTCCCGCGGTCCTGGAACACCCTCCCTCCTCACCTCCGCCAAACTGATTCTCTTCCCCTCTTCAAAACCCTACTTAAAACTCACCTCCTCCAAGAAGCCTTCCCAGACTGAGCTCCTCTTCTCCCTCTACTCCCTCTACCACCCCCCCTTACCTCTCTGCAGCTAAACCCTCTTTTCCCCCCTTTCCCTCTGCTCCTCCCCCTCTCCCTTCCCATCCCCTCAGCACTGTACTCATCTGCTCAACTGTATATATTTTCATTACCCTATTTATTTTGTTAATGAAATGTACATCGCCTTGATTCTATTTAGTTGCCATTGTTTTTACGAGATGTTCTTCCCCTTGACTCTATTTATTGCCATTGTTCTTGTCTGTCCGTCTCCCCCGATGAGACTGTAAACCCGTCAAACGGCAGGGACTGTCTCTATCTGTTGCTGACTTGTTCATCCCAAGCGCTTAGTACAGTGCTCTGCACATTGTAAGCACTCAATAAATACTATTGAATGAATGAGTCCATCCCAGCCCTCCTTTTCTGTTAAGGTAAATTCAGGAGACAGTGGGACGAAAGTGGTTTGGTGGTGATCCAGCCGTTCCTGCAAGTAGGACTGATTAATAAATAGTATTTATTAAGCACTTATTGTATCAAATTCTGGGAAAGAATATTTAGGTGGGATTTGGGTATGAAACCTGTCCCTCTGGGGGCTCACAGTCTATGAATATAAGGGGTCCGGGGGAAGGACTGGAGACATATATTGGGAGCAAAGAAACACTAAAACAGTAAAACAGCATAAGAGACAAGGACAAATGTGAAAAATACAAAATAAAAACAAGTCTTTAGGATGCCGTGGCTAGACTAGCAGAATTTATCCTCATGATTCAGAGTCCACAGAAATGAATACACAGTCTCTAGGTGTCCCCAGGTTCCGTAAGGCCTCCTGCTGCAGGAGCTGTTCTCATTCCTGCCGGGGTGGGGGAAAGCAGGAAGGGTTGGGGTCTGTTCAATGGGATGGAGGGGAGCCGGTGCCAGCACTGGGTGGTGGGGAGGGAAGGCGGTTATCTTGGATATGGTGAGGGGCCTGAGAGCACGCAGGGAGGTGAAGCTCCAAATGCAGAATGTCTCATGCATTTGGGGCTGAGAAGGCTGAGCAGTGACTTTTATCCCTGACCTAATGACCCCAGAGCAGAATGGGTTTAGGCAGAGAGTTCTTCAGCCATGGTGGGAGGGCCAAGGATAAGCAAGACTTACATTTCGCTCATTCGTGATGGAGAGAGTAGAGTCTGTTCACAGGTAACACCAAGACAAAAATGCCATTCCTTCCCTTCACTGCACAGATTTAAATCAGCCCATTGTCCTGTTACATAGGGGCCAAAATCAATTTTAACACCATTTTTTTTTCTGCACAAAATGAAATCGGTCCTTTTCTCCAATGCTTGAACATTCCATCAAAAAAAAAGTCTCCTGAAATTGTTCTACAATAATATCTACCTCTCCAGTTGTTTTATATTTACTTTTCTGCTTATTTGAAGCCCCCCTGAGTTGCATTTAAAAGAATAAAAATAAAAAAGAACACAATCTTTCTTGGTTTCTTGAAGCCTTTGAATCACTAAGGACCTCTAACCTTTGTGTCTGGTTGCTCTCAGTTCTATTTTCTTCTTGCTAACCTTTTTATAACACAGTGCTTGGAATTGAACACGGTATTTCTAGTGTAGTCTTACCACTTGCTTACATAATAGTCGTTTCCTTTGACTTGTGTTCTGCATCTTCTATTATGCACCACTGAACTTGGTTTGCTTTTTTACTGCTGCAAGCCAAGAGACAAACATTTTAGAGTTATATCTAGCATCTCATCAGATCATATCTATTTTCAGTCTTTGCGACACACAACCACTGAGACTATATTACTCTTTTTGCTGTCTCCATCTCATTTTTCTTGTACTTCTCACTATATAAATGTTTGAAATCTTGGTCCCATTAATCAGAACTACCCATTTTCTATTGGATTTTATTGTGCTTTTCTTCTACTAAACCCTATCTAGCTCCCCAGTTACCTCCTGACTTGTTTTCAACAAACGTTATCATTTGACTATGTACTCTGCCTTGAGGTCATTGATGCCTAACGTGAACAAAATCAATCCAGTTACAAATGTTCGCTGAACTATATAAACCTCTTCCTCCTTGCTGAACTGGTTCTCCTTCTAGGGTCATTTGTCTTCTATTTCAAAGGAGGGTCCATACTCATTTGAATAACCTTCTAAGATTTTTCTGGATCTAGTCAATCTCCTTGCAATCCAATCCAATTGATTTTGTTGCCTTGAAATACAATTTTTAAAAGACTTTTTATACTTTAAAATACCTTTATTTCATTTGTCACAGCCTCTATTCTCGGGACTGGATTTGTGATGGTATCAGAAATGGTGAGCACTAGGATCAAGACTATAGCATTTCATAGAACCAGGGTTTTGAAAGGTACTTTAAGAGAGATCATCATATGCAACCCACGAGCTCTGACAAGAGTTCATGTAGACTGCCCAAGAGGTGAGTCTCAATAAGGTCATTTCTGGATATTTTAGTGTCTGTGGCTTGTGCCCTACTTAGGTGTTCAGCAGGTACATTGAGAGATGCTGATACAGTAGTGATTCACTACATTTCTCCCAGAGGTGGGCTATATTCTTCTCAACTTGGGTGGGAGAAAGTTAGAACCTGGGACTCCCACTGCCTCTGTGTCTCTCACTCCTGAAGCATGGCAAGGATAGGCTTTCTCCATTCTATTCACGTTTTGAACCCATCTGGGACATCAGGTCATTTTTAAGGCTGTCTGGAAGGAAATCCCACATCCATAACCCAGGAGCGTCTTCTTTTTGTCTCAGTGTAGTCCCGATGTCCTGATTAAAGCTGATGTCCTCTTGCTAGTCATCTAAGAGACTCGAGGATCATGAGTCCTTATTCTCACTCTGCATTTATACTCTTCTGCCTCAGTTTACTCATTTGCAAAATAAGCAAAAAGTCTGCCTATTTCCCAAGTTGCAGATATAGCTAATGAAAACTAATGTCTCTGGTAAGCAATGTCTCTGGTAATTTTGTATTTGTGTGAAGTGTTGATAAAGTCTGATAACTCCAGACTCAGTCCTGAGCAAGTTTTCTATCAGGATTGCATAAGCCGTTGATATTCTCAGTAGGGTAATGCTGCTTCTATCCTATCTCCTTAGCTGGTGGGCTGTAATTGATATAAGTCAAGTGCACTCAGGTTGAGGATTCAACTGGAACTTGAGTCAGACTGCTGTTTGCTTACTTGCTCTTTCAGGCTAGTTTTATCCAGGAAGCATATTCTGGCCATGGTAACTCCCTGGACACATTAAAGGGTCACTGTTTCCAAAATGACTCTTTCATTCTGCATCAGAGCCTCTCAATGTGACTTTTCCACTTAATCATAGCCAGTTTGGCTTTCCTCATTTCTGCTGAAAATTCAGTTCCTGACTTGATTAAATCACAATCTTTCATTTTGTAGAGCAGTAATCACTGTCTAGCTTTTCCCAAATTGAAGTGTAGCTGGAGAAACATGTCCTTGTCTGAGGAACATAAGGAGCTGGAAGGTGCTACTCTATCTTCCTGCTTTGTGACCATTCCTACGTTGTGAGTCCAATGTGTAGTGGGAGAGAATTTACACATAGGTATAAATTGGATCACTTCTAGAAAGATACATAATTTCTTTCAGGACATTCAAGCAAGTTTTAATGAGCCAAAGCATAAAATTTGCCAATTTTGCTTCAATTATATGAAAGAATTAATGTACATCTGTGACCAGGTCCATTAGCAAACCAAAGACATTTTTGCCCTATATCTTCTTTAGTCTTGGGCTGTCCAAGTTGTCTCTGACCCTTAGCGATGCCATGGACACATCTCTCCCAGAACGCCCCACCTCCATCTGCAGTCATTTTGGTAGTGTATCCATGGAGTTTTCCTAGTGAAAATGTGGAAGTGGTTCACCATTGCCTCCTTCTTTGCAGTGAACCTGAGTCTACCTCTGCCTTTGACTCTTTCCCATCATGCCGCTGCCTGACAGAGGTGAGTTTTGACTTGCTGTAGGTTGCCTTCCTCTTGCTAGTCACTGCCCAAGCTAGGAATGGAGTGGATATGCCTCTGCTTGACTCTCCCTCGCATAGTCAAGACTGGTAGAGTACTGGAAACTCTCCAGGTTTGACCCTGTGAGGGGCTATATCTTTTTGGCTGGCTTTTTATTCTGTTCTATAACCATTATTCTGTTATGGGAGAAGCAATGTGGCCTAGTGGAAAGAGCATGAGCCTGGGAGTCAGAGGACCAAGGTTCTACCTCCAGCTCTGCCTCATGTGCTAAGAGACTATGGGCAAGTCATTTAACTTATCTGTGCCTCTGTTAACTCCTCTGTAAAATGGGATTGAGACTGTCAACCCTACGTGGGACATGGACTGTGTCCAATCTTATAAGCTTGTATCTACCCTAGTGCTTAGTACAGTGCCTGCAACAGAGTCAGTGATTAACGAATACAAGTAAAAAAAAAAATTGATAACAAACTGAACCTGTTCTCTCTACCAACAAGACTAGATTGTACTACCAGGTAGATCCAAGGGCTGATCAATTTTTCTAACACAATATGATCTTTTAAGTTATTACATCACACTTCCATTGAAATCATTTGGGAAATCTCTCTAGCTTTGCCCTTGTCCTGTCTCCACCCCTGCACAGCTTGGAACCTCACCTTCATCCGGGGCCCTGGGCTACAGCTCTTGAAGCCTCTGAATTTGTCCAGCCCTACCCAACAGCCATTTTGCAATATTTGAGTTGGGTACAGAGGGCCCAAACCTGAATGAACTGCTGAATGCAAACCATCTGAAATTACCGCTCCTTCAGGAGGACTCCCCCACTTAATTTCTAATCTCCTCTCTTGCTTTAATAATAATCCTAATAACTATGGTATTTGTTAAATGCAAGTGCCAGGCACTTGCTAAGTGCTGGGGTGGATAAAAGCAAATCAGGTTGGACACCGTTCCTACCCAACCTGGGGCTCACGGTTTCAGTCCCCATTTTACAAATGAGGTAACTGAGGAACAGAGAAGTGAAGTCATTGGCCCAAGGTCACAAAGCAGAGAAGTGGCAAAGCCTTGATTAGATCTCATGGCCTTCTGACTCCCAGGCCCGTGTTCTATCCATTACACCATGCTGCTTCTCATAGAAAGTTGCTTCTCATAAGTTTGTCCATATGCCACCAACTGCCATTTCAGCATTTAGGCACTCTTGGCCCTTATACATACATTCATACTCTATTCCATGCCCCTAGCCATAATTTATTTGGTGTACTTATTTTGAGAGCAGAGATCATGTCTATCAGCTCTTTTGTACTCTTTCTCAGGTGCTTACTTAATGAAGCGCTCTGCACGCTGTAGGGTTCAACAGCAGGTATTCAACCATAGGTGTTCCAACAAATGCTTTGATTTATGGAAGAGACTGTGCATTTCCCATGCTCTACAGCAGTTACTACCAGTGCAGCACAGTGACTCTAAGATGGCAAGTGGGGGTGAAAGGAAATCAGAGCAGTCCAGGCAGGGCCCCAGTAATAGCTGAGTGTTAGGCTGTGCATTCTGGTGTGAATTAGTTTGACAGACACTTTGGGTTTTTTTGTTTTTTTAAAGAGCACCAGCTGAAGCACTTGAATGTGCAATGGCAGCCCAGGAGGCGGGCTTCCAGACTCTGGCACGTGGGCCAAAGAGGAGACTCGTCCCCAGCGTAGCTGCTGTACCCACCTGAAGGGTCTGGGCTGCAGTATGTCAGGTAGCTGATTAGAGAAACAGCGTGGCTCCATGTAAAGAGCACGGGCTTGGGAGTCAGCGGTCATGGGTTCTAATCATGGATCTGACACTTGTCAGCTATGTGACCTTGGGCAAATTACTTAACTTCTCTGGGCCTCAGTTCACTTGTCTGTAAAATGGGGATTAAGACAGTGAGCCCTACGTGGGACAACCTGGTTACCTTGCATCACTCTAAATGCTTAGAACAGTGCTTGGCACACAGTAAGCGCTTAACAAATACCATCATTATTAATCCCCAGCAGCTGCACTGTCTACCTCCATGGTGGACGGGCATGGCTCTGGGCCTGGAGCAGAGGGTCAGGTGTGGAGCGGGGGGAGATTGCAGGGTGAGGATAGGGTGGTGCTGGCTCACGGTCCCTTTGCTCCAGCGGGATTCAGCCTCCGGGGCAGGAACCTGTGGTGTTCCCCTTGTGCCCTCCAGACCGCAAGGAGGTCTGGGGCCTTGCTGCCCTGCCTCTGAAGTTTGAAATGCCTTATGTCTCCCTCCCTCACCCCCCACAACTAACACACGTAGCTTCTGGTGTTCCAGAATGTCTAGGTATCTTTAAATGGCCCAATCCTGGTATGCACCCCTTTTTATTTTCAGCCCTGATGGGCTAGCTACATTTTAGGAGGCCGAATGCCACTGCATATGTTAACACAAAGTAGGCGCTTCTAGATGAAACCAAATTCTCTCAGTTAATAAATGTTGTTAAAGCTTCTTTTAGAAAGTATGTTCTCTTGTGCTGTGGGGAGGTTTCCAGAGTAATATTTGGCTTGTTGTGAGAACATCCCAAGTGGGTTGTTGGCTTGTTCCATTGTTAAGGGACCTTTCCATCCAGTTGCCTTCATGAGGATTGACTCCTAGGAACCTAGGATCAGTTAGGTCTATATCCTGAACATTATCATGGCCCTCAATGGAGGTTTTCACTCACAATAGCATTTTGAGAAGCAGTGTGGCCTGGTGGATAGAGCAGAAGCCTGGGAGTCAGAAGGACCTGTGTTCTAATCCCAACTCCGCCATTTGTCTGCTGGATGACCTTGGGCAAGTCACTTAATTTTTCTGTGTCTTAATTAGCTCATCTCTAAACTGGGGATTAAGGCTGTGAGCTCAATGTGGGGCAGGGACTGTGTCCAAACTGATTAGCCTGTGTCTACCCCAGCGCCTAGAACAGTGCCTGGATATCATAAATGGTTAACAAATACCATAAAAAGGTGACAGCAGACTGGATAACCAAAGTTTTTATTTTGCACTACCTAGTGCTTTGAAAGTCTAACAGCTCAAGGATTTGGTTGAATGTCTCACACTTTGATGTTGGGTTATAGGTAGGAATAATGCAGTCTCCTTAATGCTTAATATTGTCATCCCCCTTAATACTTCTGCCTGATTGATTGAGAAGGGGACTTGAAAAATAGTTTGATCATCTGGGGAAAGTTGTTGTTACTATGGCGACATTTTATTTCACTTGAGATTTTTAGGCCTGGCATTTTACATTTTCATTGAAGCAGCAACTGTGCATAATGTTAATGACACTGCCGGCTCGGTTGTATAAGGAGTACAGTTGAAGGTTAAATCAGATGCTAGGGCTTAATTAGTCAGTTCTTAAAATAAAGTCTGCATTCAGATGGAATAACAAGATGATAAACAGAAATCATCAGTGCTTAGTCTGCAGTGTTATTTGCCCCTCAGAGTATAAGAAGACTATAAAAAAATAATGGGTATGTTGTTCACAACAAAGGAAACTCGGGGCTTAGAAATTAAATTTTCTGGTCTGTTCTCTTATCTTGAGTAGCCAATTCCATATTACAGCTGACGTGGATGACTGGTGAGATCTGTGATATGTGTTTATGCCATTCTTAACTGAATTTCCTAGTCAGAATCCACCTTCAGTGGAACCCTGAAAGTCTATTTGTTCTACCGTGAATTTAATGCTATCATCACAGAGGCATTTTTATTTTCCCCCAAAATAGAGTTAAAACCCGCCATGTTAGCATTTTAGAAAATCAGTTCTTGTGGGTCTTCACTAACATACTTACCTGGTTCTCTTCCAATTGCAACCGTCCTCCTGCCAGCAAGAGTTGAAACTGGCAGGCGACAAAGGGAACTCTTGTATGGGGTCAGAGCCATGAACATTTGAAACTTGGCTTCAACTGTCCCATTCTTTCCTTGAGCCAAAATTCTAAAAAGCACAGCAATTTTATTAAATAGTAAATGTTGGTGGAGCAAATGGAGACTATCTTCAAGTGAGTAAATCTAGGAAATATGGGGTCTTAATATTTTTTAGTTATAAAATTACTAATAAAGAGACTGATAATTGTACCTTCTCTTTTTTCCTCCTCATCAATTCATCCTCTCTTCTCTGTAGTGGAGAATGGTCTATAATAAAGTCATGGAAGAACACTGATTTTTAGTGAAGGAAGGGTGTGTTTAGGGTTCAGTCAGTGGCTGGAGTTTGCACCAGTGGATTCCCCTTTTGTGTGCTGACCACCAAACACTTCTTCAGTTATATGCTCCTCCCAAAACTCTGGGTGTGTTGATGGAAGGAGCAGGAGGGCCAGACTCTGGAGATGATAATAATAGAATAATAATAATAATTATGGTATTTTTAAGCATTTACTATGTGCTGAGCACTGTACTAAGTGTTGGGGTGGTTACAAGCAGATCAGGTTGGACACAGTCCCTGGCCAACATGGGACTCACAGTCTTAATCCCCATTTTACAGATGAGATACCTAAGACACAGGAAAGTTAAGTGACATTCCAAGGTCACACAGCAGATAAACTGGTGGAGGCAGGATTAGAACCCAGGTTCTTTTGACTCCCTGTCCCGTGCTGTATCCACTAGGCCACTCTGATTCTTATGGAGTTGGAGACTGAGGCATAGGTATTCACGTGCTTCATTTTGTAGGCCCACCACAACTGTATATATGCAGCATAGATGGGTTTGGGAGCTGATATATTTCTTCTTTGGACAACCCCCACCACTGGCTGAATAAGATGTTGGTAGGGCCAGTCAATAATAAATACCATAATAATAGTAATAATCCATAAACAGTGTCATGGAGTGGCTAGAGCATGGGCCTGGAAGTCAAAAACACCTGTGTTCCAAAGCTGGCTCCAACATTTGTCTGTTGTGTGACCTTGGGCAGAAGTCACTTTACTCCTCTGTACCTCAGTTCTCTCTTCTGGTTTTAAGACTGTCAACCTCATGTGGCACATGGACTGTGTCCAGCCTGATTAGCTTGTATCTACCCAGCTCTTAGTACAGTGCCTGGCACATAGTAAGCACCCAACAAATATAAAAAAAACACAAAAAAACACACACATAACCCTCGTTGCCATTATCCAGTATGGACATAAGCAACTGAAGTAGCAATTCTCCCTCATCTGTCCCCACGGAAAGAAAATGGGTAGAGTGAGTATTCAGGTCTCTTCTTTATCTCCAGGAGAGTGCCCTGTTGTAAACTAGCAGATTCCAGAGATAGATATCCAAGACCAAAGAACAATGTAAATCAAACCATTTAATATCAAGTTCATTTCAACCCAGTTTTTATTATTTCTAAGTAAATTACCTTGAATGTGTCAGTTTAGCTGCTTTAAGAAAGGACACTCATATTTGGTGCATTTAAAAATAATATCTTTGGAGTTTTCATTAACAATAATTCTTCTTTTGCCCCACCCATGAAACATTTTTATATTTTTCATCAAAGTTCCTCTAAAGAATAATAAACCTAGTCCTGCTATTGAAGGAAAAGTACATCAATCCAGCTATGTGGGAATGTTTGAAACAAAGCCATCAGAAATATAGTCTGTTCCAGAATGGCTGTTGTGCCCAATACACTCCAATGTAGCCAACTTTGAGTATCTTCACCCAAGTTGAAAATTGGGTTCATTATATGTAATGCTAATGTGAGAATTTTCCTTTAGAGATTTTATTTTCTCTTGGTTGGTATTTGTTAAGCGCTTACTATGTGCCGAGCACTGTTCTAAGCGCTGGGTAGACATAGGGGAAGCAGGTTGTCCCACGTGGGGCTCACAGTCTTAATCCCCATTTTACAGATGAGGGAACTGAGGCACAGAGAAGTTAAGTGACTTGCCCACAGTCACACAGCCAACAAGTGGCAGAGCTGGGATTCGAACTCATGAGTCCTGATTCCAGGGCCCGTGCTCTTTCCACTGAGCCATGCTGCTTCTCTTGTATGACTGTAAGTCTGCCCTGGATATTAGAGACCTTGAAGACAGCAAAATACTTATTTTCTGTAATTTAAGTAAGAAAAGGGAAAATATATGACAAACTATGGTGCTTAGGTTGTAAATTGCAAACCGGTCCTTAACCTGTACATTTTCTTAGCGTTTTAGTAGGTGTTAACTGATTGGGGAAATTGAATTATTAGAAATTATGGGGTTTAATCTCTACACACTGCTAAGAAAATGTAAGAATAAGTTGCATGACTTCCAAAAGACAAAATACATAAACCCAGGTTTAACTACAGGATTTTCTATGGGAGCTGGGAAAATGCAGATTAGTCATGCAGGAGTCAGTTATTTTGAATCCTGTCATTGACTTAACTCCTGTCTTTGACTACGTAATTTCACTTTTCTGGGACTCAGTTTCCACTTTTGTAAATTGAGTACATTTTATACTAAAGTTAAATCCTTTGATTATAAAATGTTTTGAAAATTGTCAACTGGCATACTTAGAAATTCTTCCTGTTCCAAAATGATGCTATTGAGATTGTATTCATTAGCACAGGATTTGGCTGAAAAGACCTAGTTGGTCTTCCTCACTGTTTACTAGGAAAAATAGACCTTTTCTGTGCTGTTGCATATGCTGTTTCTGATTTTTCCCAGGCTATTCCAATATTAAAGCTATATTGTCTGTCATGCTGAGGTGGGGAATGAAAAATGGTGATTTCCAAAAATTCCGATTAAGGATTAAGGTTGAAAATCTAGAGTGGTCCCGGGAAACCTCTCTCTGGGGAAGGTGTCTATGGGTTTATGAGAGTCACATAATTAGGATTTATGATAGCCACATAATTAGGAATGAAGTATTTACTTGTTTGCAGGGAACCTGTCTACCAACTCTATTGAACTGGACTTTCAAGCATTTAGTACTGGTCTGCATACAGTAAGTGCTCAGTAAATACCACTAACAGATCGAATGATTGATTGCAAAAACTTGTCAGCCCAGGGATTGCAGACAGCCTATGGGAAAGCCTCCAGCACAGCTGCATATAGGAACTTCATCAGTTCCTCCCCTCTCACTGGGGGAACACTCAAATGTATTTTGATCATTGTGACACCTCCTCTTAAATGGAGGTATCCCTCAAGAAGGGTCAATCAGTCAACTTTGTTTTCATATTGGAGGGTTACATAAATGTTCATTCTAGGAATTTTCCAGGTGGAAAAATGCTGAATCCCAAAGGATTTGTGATATTACCTTTCCAAAGCCTCACCTCTGAGTTTCCAGATCCCTGAGTGTTATACATTAGACGGGTATGTGTGTTCTGCCATTTTCTCCTTTTATCCTCATGCTGTGCCACATTGTTCAAAGTTCTGCTTTGCTTCATCTTTAAAAAAAATTCCTACTGCACTTTTCGCTTGTAGTGCCCCTATTTCAGCTTACTCACTGCAAATTTTTAGCCATTCTTCTCATAGTAAAGTGTTGTTATGATAACTGGACTTTAAGTGAGATTTGTGTACTAAAACTCATCACTGTAATATTGCCTTGCCAGTTGATGTAAAGTATGACAGGTAAGGGATGAACTGCTCGAACAGGCAGATGTGCTGAATGTGGTTAATTTGGTCATCAGAATCACACTGAAGGTCAGATCCCACAGCGGCTCCCAATACCCTCAGTTTGGCTGAAAGCTTGATTTTACATTTCTGCTATACACCCTATTAGTCCCCTAAAGGAGGAGCTGCTGTCCAGATTCAATTCAATTCAGAAGGTCATGGGTTCTAATCCTAACTCTGCCACTTGTCGAATTGTGTGACCTTGGGCAAGTAACTTCACTTCTCTGGGCCTCAGTTACCTCATCTGTACAATGGGGAGTCAGACTGTGAGCCCAAAGTGGATCAGGGACTGTTTCCAATGCAATTTGCTTTTATCCACCCCAGCACTTAGTACAATGCCTGGCACGTAGAAAGCGGTTAACAAATAACACAATTATCATTATAATTATAATAATTTTCTTCTAATTTTCTTAGTTGTGCATAGTGGGACTATGGGTCAATTATAATAATAATTATAATGTATGTTAAGTGCTTACTATGTGCCAAGCACTGTCCTAAGTGCTGGGATAGATACAAGGTAATCAGGTTGTCCCATGTGGGGCTCACAATCTTAATCTCCATTTTACAAATGAGGTATCTGAGGCACAAAGAAGTTAAGTGACTTGCCCAAGGTCAGATAGCAGACAAGTGGAGGAGCTGGGACTAGAACTCACAACCTTCTGACTTCCAGCCCTGGTCTCTATCCGTTACTCTTAGTTGTATAAGTATGGCATTCAGTGATGGCATTCAGTTCTGATTTGCTGATGAAATTTTTGATAATATGAAGAAATTCCCAGGTGCAGGCTGAAATATATGATTATATAAATTATATACATCATAATATATAATAATGTATGCATTTTATATAGTATGTGATTCTGTCTTTATCCCTTCGGTTATTAAGTGAGCTTGAGGTGGGTACTTACTAGATTTTGAAACTAACAGACAACCTTACATTTTCCATTTTCGTTTTCATCTTCAATCCTTGAAATCTTACCATCGCCCTATGAAAATATCACCAAACTGCAGGTTTAATCAATGTTGGAAATATTTGTCCATCCAGACTAAATCAAGAGGCAGAGTAGCTCATAAATATTCTATATACAGCACCTTATGTGATCATGAAAAGGATATTTTGGAATGTTCCCAAATGCAAATTGCAATAACTCACATTAGAGCTAGAAATAGTATTACTTATATCTTCTTTATTATTAGTCTACCTCAATGAGTCTTCAGAGAGCAAAGTTTCTCTCAATGGAACTGGTTGACTAGAATATTACAAATGCTACAAACACCTACATATTTGTTCAACGATAACCTCGTGTTATTCCTTTTTTATCCCTTGTTATTTATAAAAGTATGATTCATTTAACATTTATTTTGAGATGGAGACATGTTGCCTCTAATATAATTCAAATTGTAGTTATCTTAAGCAGTAGAGAGGAAGCAAAGATTGAGATTTAAGTCTTTTCTCCCCCAAGTCAGAATTACGCATAAAATGTACTGAGGCTGCAGAGCCATATCTCATCACATCGTATTTATAGTTTCATCATTTAACTTAATTTTTTTTAAAAAAACCTTGATCCACTAGTTTATAAGTTTTTTCCATTTGGATAATCTGAGAGGGAAATGATGAAATTCTAATATAAGCCAACATTGCAAACTGTGCATTTTCACACCCTTTTCTGTGCTATTTGTTGATAACAAATGATAGCAAATCTACATACTGGAGAAGAACCTGATAGGGGATGAAGCAATTTCTGGAGTATTTGTAAGCCACTTAAGAATCCGTATTGTTTTTTGCAGGATACTATGGTACTGGTCATGGAAAGAATATTAAAGTAAATATTAGTTGAATCAATCAATGGCATTTTTTAAGTGCTTACTGTGTGCAGAACATTGCACTAAACATTTAGGTAGTGCAATATAACAGAGTTGGTAGGTGTGTTCCCTTATAGTCTAGAGGGGGAGTTGGATGCGTGGCTCAGTGGAAAGAGCAGGGGCTTTGGAGTCAGAGGTCATGGGTTCGAATCCCAGCTCTGCCACTTGTCAGCTGTGTGACTGTGGGCAAGTCACTTCGCTTCTCTGTGCCTCAGTTACCTCATCTGTAAAATGGGGATTAAGACTGTGAGCTTCACGTGGGACAACCTGATTCCCCTGTGTCTACCCCAGCGCTTAGAACAGTGCTCTGCATATAGTAAGTGCTTAACAAATACCAACATTATTATTATGGACACTAATGTGAATAAATATTTAAAATTTAACATTTGCAAAGAGTGGAATGTCCCTCAGAATACACCCAGAAGCTGCATGATCTAGTGGAAAGAGCACAGGCCTGGGAGTCCTAGGACCTGGGTTCTAATTCTGCCACTTGACTACTGGCTGAGTCACTTAACTTCTTTGGGTCTCAGTTTTCTCATCTGTAAAATACCTCTACATAGACTTTGAAATTGATGAGAGACAGAGACTCCTTACCTTAAATCTACCCCTGCACTTAATTCATTGTTTGGCACATAGTAAGTGCCAATAAATATCACAATTACTATCATTATTATTATTATCATTATTCAAGGAGTTGTGAGTTAAGCCCGCAGGATTTTGTCCATCACTAAGGGTCAAAGCCATAGAATCTCAACTGTAGGTGACTGACTCTCGGATTTTGTTTTTTTGGGTTTTTTTGTGGAGAAAAAGAAAAAGAACTCTAAAGAGTACTGGTTTTTCTTAATAATCAAATCTAACTTGTAACATTGTGCCCACTAAACCATGAAAAATTAAGCAAATAAATTGTACTTTCATATTGCTTCCTGATATGTTCACCTGTTTTGCACTGTGATACAGGTTTTTCAGACAGGTTGAAAAAAACTTTGAGATCCCTAAATCCCTCTTCAGCTCTAAATCTTCTTTTCTTATTGCTAATGTGTCAGTCACTCCAGATAGTCTACACTCAGGAGAAGGGGGAGGAGGAAGGCAGGAGGAGATTCATTTCTAAGCATCCCTCCCTGAGGGAAGGTTAATTGGGGCAGGTAAAAAAGCTTCTTATGGTATTGACTTGGACCACAGCCAGTCACAAGGAAGGATTGGGAATGATGAAGCATGGTCCTGTAGTTGGGGCATTTCGTTTGTAAAGATTTGAGCCGTGATCCTGGGAAGACATAGGACACAGAGGTGGATCTGAGTTGTTTTCTCAGAAGGTAAGAGCACCCAGAAGGTGCTCTTGAAGGGGAGAAACTTTTAGAATGATCAGTGTCTAAGATACCTGGATATCTGAAGACCCTAAGGGAAGGACTTTGAGAGGCTGAGACTGGATGGAACCTGAATCACCCTAAGAAGAGGAGGGGAAAAGACCAGAGGAACATGTGCCCCAGGATATGCAAATTTGTGAAGCAGTCCATATTTTTCCTCCAGGAGGCCTTCCCAGACTGAGTCCTCCCTTTCCATCAGCCCCTCCTCCTCTCCCCATTCCCCCTACTCCCTCCCTTTGCTCTACCCCCTTCCCCTCCCCACAGCACTTGTGTATATACTATTAATTACTCTATTTATTAATGATGTGTATATATCTATGGTTCTATTTATCTTGATGGTACTGATGCCTGACTACTTGTTTTGTTGTCTGTCTCCCCCTTTTAGACTGTGAGCCTGTTGCAGGGCAGGGATTGTCTCTATTTGTTTCCGAATTGTACATTCGAAGTGTTTAGTACAGTGCTCTGCACACAGTAAGCACTCAATAAATACGATTGAATGAATGAATGACTCTATAGGATAGTAGAGTCAGTCAATCGTGTTTACTGGGTTTTTACTGTTTGCAGAGCACGGTACTAAGTGCTACAGAGATACAATATAACAATAAATAGACACATTCCCTGCCCACAGGGAGCTTACAGTCTAGAGTCCCGGGGAAAATGGTAGAGATAGGGAAAGGTGGATTGGAAGGAAAATCTGTTCTATTTGAATTAAATAAAACACTGATTAACCCACCCCCTAGTAGTACTTGCAAGAGGCCTATTAAAACATATTCAGATCTCTGGATTGTTAGTTCCCAAGCACTGAATATCCTCAATGGTATTTAGTGAGTGTTTACTGTGTGCTGAGTGCTTGGAAGAGTACAGTTAAAAAAAAAAGACTCAAGGGAAGGGTCTCCATCACCCCTCCCACTCACCGCCGAGGCCTAGGATCAAGGCTGAGGGAAGGTTCTTGGCCCTCTGCAAGTGGGTGCCTGAGGTCTGAGCATAGAGGAAGGTCATCCCCCAGCCCCTCCCACCAGTGCCCTGGGACTGCCCAGAGGGAAGAGACCCCCGACTCCCTCAGGGCACACCGGAGGAGGGGACACAGGCACCCTTCCTCCCCACTCCACCTATCTGTGCACCCAGGATGTGGGACTGCATGAGGAAGTTATCCCCAATCCCCACCACCATCTCCAATCCTTTTCAAGAGAAGCAGGAGAGCAGTGTCATCACCCATTGACAACAACTTGATAGCCCTTGCCCTTTCACTCTGGACAGCTGCTATTATGGCTTGCTAATTAGAAGCTTAGGGGACTGGTGGAGTCCCTTCAACTGGGAGCTGCTGAGACCCTTCTACTGTTGGAATCTAGATTGTCCACTGGGCCCTATAGACCAACTGCTGCAGCTCCCAGCTTTCTTTCTCTTTCTCTTTAGGCCCCCTGTATTGCCCTCAGTCCCCTCCCTCTGATCTCCCATGCTAAGTACGCTTTCTTATCCCCCTTCCCATGTGCTGGCCCCCTTCAGCTCACTCCCATCAACCCCTCCCCAACCCGTGCACTGCTCTCACTCCTCTCCTCTGCTCCATCCCTCCCAGTGCTACTCTTAATCTCCCTCCTCCCCCCCACCCCCTGCACTGGCCGCCCACCAGCTCCCTCCCATTCAAACCCTTCCTAGCCTTTGCGCAATCCCCTCCCTGCTCACCCTTCCCACAGCCTCAATCAGATGTGGCCTATGAAATTCCTGCTGCATTATGGGAAAGCTTCTCTCATCCTTGACCTGTTCCTGACTCAATCTCTCCTCCCCCGCACCATGACTCTTCCCAGATGACATGGTTTCCCCTGCTGCTCTCTCTGGGGGTGGGGATAAAGGGTGGCTCATCTTCTCCCACTCTCCGAGATTCACTGGGAAAGGGGGAGGAGTCAGCTTCCTTCTTGCTCCCCATTGCGGTTTTCACACCATCCCACTTCCCCCATCCCACTTTCCCTTCCTTTAAAGCCCATATTGTCTGACTAGTCTTGACTCTCTACCTCCTCTGAGGCCCTTCCTCCAACTAAACCATTTCAATCCCTATCTCACCTTCCTTCTCTCATTCTCCATCCTTGCTTTAACCCTTGGGGACTTCAATATCCATGTGGATGTCCCCCACTGACCCTTTTACACTCCACCTCCTCTCATTTGTCTACTCCAGTGACCTCCTTATCCATCTCCACCCCAGCTCACACACTCACCAACTTGGACACACAGTTAATTTTATAATCTCTAGTCATTGTACAATCTCCACCCTCACCAAATTCTGAAATTCTGTATCGGACCACAGCCTCCTCATCTGCCTTTTCTCCCATCCACCACCCACCGCAAATCTGTACTGTTCCCCCCACAGACACCTCCATTCTTGGGACCACCTCCAACATTCTACAACATCCTACTCCATTTGGGCTCCATACCCAAACTATGATCTTTTGATGCATAAATAGACACTCTCAACACCAGTCTCTCCACTGAACTCAACCTCCTTGCTCCCCTGTCCCTCTGCAGGTCTCATACCACTAACCCACATCCATAGATCACCTTCAAAGTTTGCTTCCCCTGCTCCTTATCTGAGCTGTGGAATGCTGTTGGCAGAAATCCAGACATCTCTCTGACCTTGTCCACCTTTAATTCATTTTTACTCCTCTGCCCGACAGCAATACTTCTTCCTAATCCACTCCCATTCCCACTGCCCCTGCTAGCTGTTGCAGACATTTAACAGCATCCTCAAACCTCCTATCCCTCTGCCCTCACCATCTCTTTCCCTTAAAGATCTGGCCACATTTCAACAGCAAAATCAAAATTATCTGGTGCTAGGTCCCTAAAATCTCCCCTGCTCTCTCCAATCCCCCACTCTTCTGCCCTCTTCAACTCTCCCTATATTCTCTGCAGGATCTGAAGAAGAATTCTCTCACTTTCTCTGTAAATCTAGGCCGTCGACCTGTGCATCTGACCACACCCCTTCATACCTTTTTAAAATACCCTCCATTCCCCCTTTCTTCCCTACTTGTCTGGCTTCTTCACCTGCTCACTTTCCAGTGGCTTCTTCCCCCTCTCCCTCCTACCATTCCCCTCCAAACTTCATGAGAGATTTGTTTGCATCAGCTGTCTCCAGTTCCCCTCCTCCAATTCTCTCCTTGATCTCCTTCTATCTGGCTTCTACTCCCTTCACTCCATGGAAACAACCCTCTATGACGTAACCGATGACATTCTTCTTGCCAAATCTGATGGCCTCTACTCTATCCTATTCCTTGTAGACCTCTCACTGCCTTCAACACTGTAGACTACCCCCGCTCCTTGAAACTTCACATAACCTTGGCTTCTCTAGCACCTGTCCTCTCTTGGTTCTCCTCCTATCAATCAGCGGTAGTTTTTGAAATGCATACTATGTGCAGAGCACTGTACTAAGTCTTGGGAAAGTACAGTATAACAGAATTAGCAAACAGGTTCCCCACCCATAGCAAGCTCACAATCTAGACGAGTCTCTCCGACTGCTTCTTCTCAGTCTTTTTTACAGGCTTCTCCTCTGTCTTCCACCATCTGAAAGTGGGGTTCCTTTGAGCCTCAGTTTTGGTTCCCTTCTGTCTCCATCTATGCTCATTCTTTTGGAGAACTCATTCACTTCCATAGCTTAAGTGACCAGCTACCATGCAGACAATTCCCAAATCTTTCTAGACTGTGAGCCCATTGTCGGGTAGGGATTGTCTCTACCTGTTACCAAATTGTACTTTCCAAGCACTTAGTACAGTGCTTTGCACGCAGTAAGTGCTCAGTAAATACCATCGAACGATTGAATGAATACATCTTCAGTCTTGTCCCCTCTCCTTCACTGCAATCTCATATTTCTTCCTGCTTACAGGACATCTCTATCACAAAACTTAACTTGTGCAAAACTGAACTCCCGATCTTCTCACCCAAACCCTGTCCTCCTCTTATATTTTACATCACTGTGCACAATACTTCTATCCTCACAACATTGCTAAAATGTGGCCTTTCTTCTTCATCCAAACTGCTACCACTCTGATTCAAGCACTTATCCTGTCCTTCCTTGACTACTGCATCTGCCTCCTTGCTGTCCACCCTGCCTCTCCCCACACCAGTCCATACTTCACTTACCTAAAAAAAAAAATAAAAAGTAATTCAGTCCACGTCTCCACACTCTTCAAAAAACCCCAGTGGTTGCCCATCCACTCTCGCCTGAAACAGAAACTCCTGACCATTGGCTTTAAAGCTATTAATCAGTTTACTCCTACTTTAACTCATCAATCTGCTACAACAGCCCAGCCTGCACACATTGCTCCTCTAATGCCAGCTTATTCATTGTGCCCTGATCTCATCCGCCTTGCCCCCGACCCCTTTCCCACATCCTCCCCCTAGCCTGGAACTCACCCTTCCATTTATGCCCGACCACCACTCTACCCACCTTCAAAGCATTATTAAGGGCACATCTTCTCCAAGAGGCCTTCCCTGATTAAGTCCTCTTTTTCCCAGCTTGGTCTCCCTTCTGTATTGTTTACACAGTTGGATCTGTGACATTTGGACATTTGATATTCGCCTCACCCTTAACTCCACAGCACTTACGTCCAATTCTCCAAGTTATATAAATTATTTATTTATATTAATGTCTGTCTCCCCCTCTAGACTAGAGAAACAACATGGCTCAGTGGAAAGACCCTGGGCTTGGGAGTCGGAGGTCATGGGTTCGAATGCCGGCTCTGCCACTTAGCTGTGTGACTTTGGGCAAATCACTTAACTTCTCTGGGCCTCAGTTACCTCATCTGTAAAATGGGGATTGAGGCTGTGAACCCCACGTGGGACAACCTGATTGCCTTGTATCCTCCCCAGTGCCTAGAACAGTGCTTGGCACATAGTAAGCGCTTAACAAATGCCATCATTATTATTATTATTGTTAGACTGTAGACTCACTGTGGGCAGGGAATGTGTCTATCAACTCAGTTGTAATGTATTCTCCCAAGTTCTTAGTACAGTGCTCTGAACACAATATGCTCTTAAAAATAGCATTGGCGATTGATGATTATAGGGTACTAGTGCTACTAGAAAAGCAGCATGGTGTAGTGGATAGACCATGGGCCTGGGTGTCAGAAGGTAATGGGTTCTAATCCCAGCTCTGCCACTGTCTGCTGTGTGACCTTGGGCAAATCACTTCACTTCTCTGGTCCTAAGTTACTGCACCTGTAAAATGGGGATTAAGACTTTTAGCCCCAAGTGTCGCAGGGATTTGCTTGTATCCACCCCGGTGCTTAGTATAGTGCCTGGCACATAGTAAGCACTTAACAAATACCACAATTATTGTTGTTATCATTACCAGTTGTAATAATACTTCTTAATCAGTAACCGTATTTATTATTTATTAATATCATTTATTAATAAGTGTTTATTATAGTCCTCTGGACTGTAAGGTCATTATAAATAATAATAATAATGTTGGTATTTGTTAAGCGCTTACTATGTGCAGAGCACTGTTCTAAGCGCTGGGGTAAACACAGGGGAATCAGGTTGTCCCACGTGGGGCTCACAGTCTTAATCCCCATTTTACAGATGAGGGAACTGAGGCACAGAGAAGTTAAGTGACTTGCCCACAGTCACACAGCTGACAAATGGCAGAGCTGGGATTCAAACTCATGATCCCTGACTCCAAAGCCCGTGCTCTTTCCACTGCACCATGCTGCTTCTCTATTATGGGCAGAGAACATGTCTGCTAATTCTGTTGTACTCTCTCAGTGCATTCTATTGCACATAGCATTCAGTAAATACCACTGAGTGATTGATTCAGCACTTACTATGTGTAGAGCACTGTCCTAAGCACCAGAAATATATGTAGGAATTAGACATAGTCGATGCCCCACAGGGGACAGAAACAGAGTTTCAGGAATTTCTCATGAATTCATTGCCCGATTTCCATGAGATACTTTTGTGCGCACAGAATTCAGTCAAAGTTAGAGATCTGGTGTCATTGTACATCTCTGGCACCGATTCTGGTAGGTCACAAGAACCTCAAGGAATCCAGTCTGCTTTTAGTCAATTTACCATGAGAATAATAATAATAATAATCATGGCATTTGGTAAGCACTTACAATGTGCCAGGTGCTGTACTAGCACTGGGGTGGATACAAGTAAATTGGGTTGGACACAGTCCCTGTCCTACATGGGGCTTACAGTCTCAATCCCCGTTTTACACATAAGGGAACTGAGGCCCGGAGAAGTAAGGGGACTTGCCCAAGGGCACACAGAAGTCAAGTGGCAGAGCCAGGATTAAAACTCATGATCTTCTGATTTGCAGTCCTGTTCCGTGTCTGCAACGCCATATGCCCCTCCATCATAACTCTAGATTAGACCATCTCTCCTGAGATCACCTTCTAGGAGGAAGTGGAAGAAGGCTTGTTTCGGCAGGGAACATGTCTACCAACTCTGTTTTATTGTACTCTCCCAAGTGCTTAGTGTGGTGCTCTGTGCACAGTAGACTGTAAGCCCGTCAAATGGCAGGGACTGTCTCTGTTGCCGACTTGTTCATTCCAAGCGCTTAGTACAGTGCTCTGCACATAGTAAGTGCTCAATAAATACTATTGAATGAAGTGCAAATAAATACAATTGATTCAATTAGCCAAGTATGTCCTAGGATCAGGTAGGATAGAGCCTGCTATCCAGAATTGTCTCCCAGAGTGGGTCCTAGTATAGTCTCTTTGACCAAACTGGATGTTTGGATGTTTCATATTAAAGGTTCTTATGCCATGCTATTTATCTACTGAGGGTTTTTAAATTATTATTTTAAGGGACAGAAGCTTTCTGCACTCAAATTAAATGTAATCTACAGAGTGTTATCCTCAATTGGAGGCTTGAAGTTTCAAGAGCTCCTTAGATCCTTGTAGAATGTTGGCAATATTTGTCTTTTCAGTACATCTCAGAACTCTGGTTAGTCTACTGGGATGGATTGATTTTGGGATATTTTATTCGGTGATAAGTAAAAGCACTTTTCTTTTCATTTCAAATAGTAAAGGCATTTGCTTCTGAGAATTGCGTCCATTTTGGATAAATGAATGGATGGAATGAATGGCAAAAGCAGGTGAAGTCATAACTTAAGTATTCTCTCATCAGAATTTCATGTGATTAACAAAAGGTTTTGATTTCAACTAAGGAGCAAAAGCAGTTGTTTGCAAGCACATTAGGTTATTAATGATAATAATTGTGATATTATCTTTATTCTTTTCTTCTCACCCAAATCCTGTCCTTCCCCTTGTCTTTCTCATTACTATATTACCCTCCCTATCTTACAAACCTGTAAACTTGGTGTTGTCCTTGACTCATCTCTGTCATTCCACCCACAAATTCAATCTGTCACCAAATCCTATTGGTTCTACCTCCACAACATTGCTCAAATCCACCCTTTCCTCTCCATCCAAACTGCTACCATGCTGATCCAAGCACTTATCCTATCCCTCCTTGACTACTCCATCTGCCTCCTCACTGACCTCCCGCCTCTTGTCTTTCCCCATTCCAATCCATACTTCACTCTCCTGCACAGATTGTTTATCATCAGAAATGTTCAGACCATGTCTTCCCACTCCTCAAGAACTTCCAATGCCTGCCTATCCATCTCCTCATCAGATACAAACTCCTTACCATCGACTTCAAAGCACTCAATCAGCTTGCCCCATCCTACCTCAGTTTTTGAATTTCTACTACAATCCAGCCCATTCACTCCCCCACTTAATGCCAGCCTGCTCAATGTGCCCCAATCTCATCTCTCTCACCACCGACTCCTTTCTAAAGTCCTCCTGCTAGCCTGGAACACCCTCCCCCTCCATATTAACTAGACCACCACTCTCTTCACCTTGAAAGCATTATTAAGGTCACATCTTCTAAAAGAGGTCTTCCCCAGTTAAGCCCTCTTTTTCCCGGCTTGCTTTCTCTTCTGCGTCATCTGAGCACTTAAATCTGTGATCTTTGGACATTTGATATTCTCCCCACCCATAACTCCACATCACATATGTGCATGTCTCTAAGTTATATATTATAAATTATTTGTTCATGTTGATATCCATCTCCCCCTCTAGACTGTAAGCTCATTATGGGCAGGGAACTTGTCTGCTAATTCCATTGTATTGCACTCTCCCAATGACTTAGTTCGGTGCTCTTTACATAATAAGTGCTCAATAACTACCATTGATTGAGATTAATTAGCAGACATTAAGCGTGTACCAAATGTCAAGCAGTGTACTAAGCACTGGGCTAAATACAAGATTATCAGGTCAGTTATAGGAGTAAAATGAGAGAAAGAAACTCAGGTGAGTTGTTTTCCAAATATCAATTTTCCATGAAAACTCAAGTTTTTTAAATAAGCTCAGAGGACTAAATCCACCATAACAATTTTGTTTCTCAGCTAAAGTGATCTCCAACTGTTAGAAAATTGCACTTCAAGCTGAGATTAGCTGCCTAGGAGCACTAGCAGCAGTTTAAGTGTTTGCTCATGGCACTGTATGCGACGATGTGCCAGACACAGTGCCTTCCCAAAAAGAGCTTACTATCTAAGGCAGAAAACCCTGCCAGGGACATTTGGATATCTGAACCAGAAAAAAGGACATAGCTTGCGTCAGGCAAGCTAACACACATTGGAATAAGGGCATTTTGTAGGGAGGACTCGACATTTTGCAAGCAGAGTTCTGGTAGACTATTGCTCTATCTCTGTCAGATAGGCTGAATCATAGCATAAGGCCAGGCTGCTTTAACCGTTGGCCAAATTGGACATTTGCCCCAGGTCAGCGTTTCCTGAGGGCCCATTGTGGTTGCCACTATACTTGCCTTGCCCTTTCATAATAATGGTAATGTGGTATTTGTTAAGTGCTTACTATGGGCCAAGCATTTTACTAAGTTCTGAGGTAGATACAAGATAAACAGGTCTCACATGGAGCTTAGAGTCGAAGTAGGAGAGAGAACAGGTATTGAATCCCCAGTAGGCAGATGAGGGAACTGAGGCACAGTGAAGTGACTTGTCCAAGATCACATAGGTAAGTGGTGGAGACAGGACTAATAATAATAATAATAGATTATGGTATTTGTTAAGCACTTACTATGTGCCAGGCACTGTACTAAGCACTGGGGTGGGTCCTCAGCAGCTTTATCTCTGCTGAAGGTGCTCCACTAAGCTAATAATTGTTCCAGGCGCACTAAGAGGGGAAATCCATGCGCTCTCTCAGAGAGAGGAAGAGAACTACAGATAGATATTAGTCTAGGAACTAAAGGAGAACTCAAACTGATCTACTGCCCTGGGACCACCATGAGATGCCCTGTATAAAGCTTATTTGGTTGCTCACAAAAGTAGGAAAGAGAGATTTGAATTATGAAGATTGGAAACAGGTGTCTATAAATACAAATTAATGATTATTTGCCAATACTGTAATCATCAGGCCATCAGATGTCTTTCTAGGCATATTTATGACATTTGTTATATGCATTCCTGGAAGGACTCCAAAATGCTAAAATGTTTTGATGAAAGAAGAGCTTTTTTTAAAAAAATGATTTGGTGGCAATTTGTCCTGAATTTATCAGCAGATGTGGTTTAGAGAGGCGTTCACAGGACTGACCATTTGCATTAAGTTGATAGTTCAAGCAGTCACTATCTTTAAATCCCTGAAAGTTGGAAATTATCTGATGGAAGTGTGGCAGTATTTTTTTTTGGTGACCAGCTGAGGGCGGGTAGTTCAGTCCTGGTGGGTGCACGATATTTCAGTCCAGTCCAGTTCAGTCCAGGCTGCTGCAGGCCTTCCCATCGCCTTTCTGCGAGTCCTCTGTGCCAGATACTAAGTCTCCAGGGCTCCAGGTGGGCAAGGCTGAACCATGGGGCTGCTATTGGTAGCATCCAGGTTTTGGTTGGAGTTACGTTAGACACTGCATCTCCCTGATCTCCTCCCTCTCATTTACCTCTCTAGACTGTAAACTCATTGTGGACAGGGACTGTGTCTGTTATACTGTTGTGGCATATTCCCCCAAGTGCTTAGTACAACACAGTAAACTCTCAGTGAATACAGTTGACTGACTGTCTGACCCCTCTGTCAGCCCTGAGCATCAGAGACTAAATCTTAAGAGCTACAGCTAAGGTGAGTCTGAATGACAGGGCTGCCCCAGGGAGGACCCTGGTTGGCTGATGACCTCACCCCACCAGGACGGGGGTGTCAGCTCTGGAGGACAGGCCTACTACTCGACCTCCACACCAGCCAGGCCCCCGCCCTCAGCCCACTCCCTACCCCAAGAGTAGGCCCAGAGAGGGGTTTCCAGAATGGGCCCACCAGTGGGTGCTTATCCACCGGGCCTCCCCTACCACCCTTAGCCTAGTAGATCAATAAATCAATCAATTGTATTTATTAAGTGCATACTGTGTGCAGAACACTGTCCTAAGTGTTTGGGAGAGTATAGAATAACAGAATTGGTAGACATGTTCCCTGCCCATGATGCCAGATGCCAGAAAAATCACTGTCCCAGATCCTTGAGAGGGATTGTGCGAACCTGGAACACTCCCCTCTTTAACCCCTGGCCCCAGTGACTGTCCTCCCCTCTAGGATACAGAGAGGAGGTGGAGGAAGACTCCGAGAGGGGTGGTATTGGTGGAGGGGGGACAGAGCTCACCTCCTCCAGGAGGCCTTCCCAGACTAAGCCCTCCCATTCCCTCTGCTCCTCCTCCCCCCTCATTGACCCTACTCCCTCCCTCTGCTCTACCCCCTTCCCCTCCCCACAGCACTTGTATATATTTGTACATATTTATTGCTCTATTTATTTTATTAATGATGTGAATTTATCTATGTGTCTGTTTTGATGGCAGTGATGCCTCTCTATTTGTTTTGTTTTGTTGTCTGTCTCCCCCTTCTAGACTGTGAGCCTATTGTTGCATAGGGATTGTTTCTGTTGCCGAATTGTACCTTCCAAACACTTAGTACAGTGCTCTGCACAGAGTAAGCGCTCAATAAATACGATTGAATGAATGAATGAATGAGAGCCCGCTGTGTGAGGGTTAGAAGCCGAGCTCACTGGAATGTTCCCCTCCCTCTTCCCTGGCTCCACTCTCTTGTTGCCGGGCTGGCGACTATCATATTTAGACCATTTAGACAGTGGATGAAGTGGTGGGAATTGGAGGTAGCTTATCTTCCATCTTGGAGGACTTCTCCCGAAAAATGGGTCATTATTGCTAATTATGTTGATAATTCTTTGTGGAACCCAGAAACTCATGGAAGCTGTACATTTTTTTCAAAAACTGGTGTTGGGAGCTTCAAAATCCCATTCATGTGACAGAGGATAAGTCTCTTGTAGATAAGTGCAACTTTAGGGTAGGTTTCCTGCTGGAAAGTGTAATTTAATTGGCCACTTCCTGAGACTGAGCTATATAGTAGTGATAGTAATTATCAGGCTCTTACTATGTGAGAGGCTTTATGCTAAATATGGGGGTAGGTTCAGGACAATCAGGTTGGGCTCTGTCCTTATACCATATGTTGCTAACAGTCAAAGAGGGAGGGAGAATTATTTCTTGGTATGGGACCCTGAATTTAGGAGATATGAAATAACTAGGGTCTGTGCATTTCCCTGTGCATTTCCACTTTGGGCTGTGTATTTCCTCCCTCCGTTCTGATTACATTTAGTCTGTGGAATTGAGAGTGTGCAACCTGGTTTCTAGTCCTTTGCCTTCTCTCTTGGCTAGTCTTTCCCCCTTGAAAGTTCCAAACTTGTAAGGTTCTGTATTTCCTGACCCCCCCATTTCAGGAGTAACCCACATTTAAAATAAGACATTTCAAATGGGGCAAAAGACTACAATGTCATGGCTGAAATAAAATCAAAATAAGACATTGGTAACAATTTAAGTACCCCAAAATGATAGATATATAGAAGAAGGTAGCTTTTGTAAAAATGGTAACTATAGTTAAGAAATACAATAATACATTGTCCTTTTCTGAAGTCCTAAATCTTTGAGCTGGTGTTGCATGAAATGCAAGAGAAAAGTTTGTACAGCCAAGCCAAATGCACTCCAGGAACTGAAGCTTGCATGAAAACACAGCTGTTAGATCCAAGAAAATGAGAGGTTAGCCAAAGAGGATAATTGACCCAAACCCTAATATCATCAACTATAGATAGAAAAGATCATTCTGTATGTCTTCTTTCTGGACTTGATTCAGCATGTTTCTTTTAATTTCACAAATGGGTAAGGTTAAAGGGTATGTAGTTGTAGAAATGCTAGTTTCCCCTCCCCTTCCTTCCACCATTCTATCCCATATACCATACTCGTAAATGACAATGCAGGTAAAGGCAGCTTTAGAAATCTCGATTAGTATTTAAGAGTATTATGAGAGATTTGGCTTCTCCTTTAGTCCACTTTCTATCACTTTCTAAGGAGCAATCTATAATAGAAAAAGCACACAAGTGAAGTCAATAAGTAAATTGCATGGAGCTGGTTGATTTGTGTATGTTCTTTCCCCTTCTTTAAGAAATGAAGAGAAGGATGAGATATTAAAGATCCAAGAAGTGAGGAAGGTTTTGGCTGAGAACATTCTTGTTTGTGGAAATACTCATCTAGGACTTCTGTAATTTAGTAGACCTATGTAACAGGCAGAGTTCCAATTTCCAAGATGCACAGTCTCCATAAGGACCTCAAAGTGATGCCCAGGGCACATTTTTATCCAAGATCGGTTTAAAAGTTGTGGATAACTTGGGTGTATATTTCCTCAGATGACCTGGGAACCTGAACAGCTGTCACTTTTTACTTCTATAAGTGAAATAGCACCATGGCTTCTATAGGGAAGACTAAATATGAGCTCCTTGTGGGCAGGGAACATGACTACCAACTCTGTTATATTGTAGTCTCCCAAGCATTTAGTACAGTGCACTGCACATAGTAAGAGCTCAATAAATATGATTGATTGCTTGAAGATTCTGCTGAGGCAACAACCATGAGAATGAACAAAGCTGAGCTGGGGTAAAAATGGACAATTTGGATTTTGAATAACATCTAAGATTTGATTTATTTTATGGTATTGGTTAAGCACTTACTATGTGCCAGGCACTGTACTAAATGCTGGGGTAGATAATCTTATGATGATGATGTTGGCATTTGTTAAGCGCTTACTATATGCGAAGCACTGTTCTAAGTGCTGGATCATCTTGGACATAGTCCATGTCCCACCTGGGGCTCACACTCTGAATCCCCATTTTAAAGGTTTGGTAACTGAGGCACAGAGAAGTTAAGTGACTTGTCCAAGGTCACACAGAAGACATGTGGCAGAACTGGGATCAGAACCTAGATCCTTTTGACTCCTAGGCCTGTGCTCTATCCACTAAAGCCATGCTGTTTCTATTGCCAAAGCACCTTATATTATTTTAATTTCCTCCCCATAACACACCTTGTCAGGTAAGTTCAAGTATTGTTCCCATTTTACAGATGGAGAAACTGAGGCATGAGAAGGGTAAGTGCCTTGCCCAAGGCCACAAAGTAGTAAGGTGGCCTAGAACCTGGGGCTTCTGACTTCCAGGGTCACAGATCTACCACCAGGCGATACTGGGAGGTGTTCACTGAACCTGCAGGGTGAGCAGGCGGGGACCAACAAAAAGCTGTGGAGTAGTACAGTATTGCCAGAGTATTAACTACAGACACGTGACAACTGTATGGCTTGCAACAGGATGCTTGGGATGGAGGGGATAGGACCATGTTTCCACCCTCCCTCCTCTCCCTGCCCTGACTCCTTCTTGGCTAGTTGGGTCGTAATCTATAGGCAGTGGATTCGAAATGGGAAATAATCACTTAGTGAAGTCTCCTATAAAATAATCATCTGTTGTTCAGTTAGGCCAACTGATGGTCACCTTAGTCATCTCACTGTTATGTTGTATTGTGTACACTTGTACTCCATGACAGTATGACACTGTATCACATGAAAAGAATCATTCCATGAAGACTTTTGAACTATTAGCAACTTCAGTCCCCCATGACAGCTTGAAACCCTTTGGCAAGAACTTATACAATTTTTGAGTCAGTCAGTAGTACATCCTCGAAGAGTCAGAGGCAATTGTTCGGAGTACAGTGCTCTACACAAAGTAAGTGCTCAAAAAATAGCATTGATCATACCACTGATAAAACTAGCAGGGTTTCAATCTGAGCCCACACAGCTCTCTACAGGGACGTTGGGGCGTGAGATGAAGGTCGAGATGCCCTTTGTCTTTCCTGTTTCAGTCCGATCATTTCCGCTCAGCTATTGCCCAGTAGGGTTGAGGGGAGCAAGCCAGGTAACTGGAGATGGCTGTAGATGAGGGCAACTGCACCCACTATATTAAAAATGAAACTGAAAAAAACAAACAGGCTGGTTTGGATACAAGGGGGCTCAGGGAGGAGGGGAGGCAGGAAGGCCATGCCATAACAGGAGACCTGAGGAGAATAGAGAAGGCTTATTTCAATAGGAGAGGATATTGGGGGAAGTGTGCTTTGCCCAACAATCAATCAGTTGAGCACTTACTATGTGCAGAGCACTGTACTAAGAGTTTGGGTAAATACATTATAACAGAGTTGATAGACATGTTCCCTGCCCACAAAGAGTTTACAGTCTAAGGGGGAAGACTATATGTACATCTTGGTGCTGTGGAGCAACCAAGAGAAGGACACTGACCTCTCCAGTATCCATTCAGAACTCAATGCTCGACTATATCTGGGTTGTGGCTTGGTTTCAGATAGATCTTGGAGGAAATGTTAGTTTTTTCAGCCAAATATATTCACTCCAAGGAAACACCACCAGGAGCATTGCCTTTAATATCATGTTGATGGATGAGATATTTTATTACTGTATATCTATTTGGTAATTCCTTTTAAAAAATGACCTCTGCTTCTCAGTTTTCATTCACTAATTCATTTGTATTTATTGAGCACTTACTGTATGTAAAACACTGTACTAAACTCTTGGGAGAGTACAATATAACAAAGAACACTCTTGATTATCTTAGGGGTTTGTCTGCAGATGAACTGAAACTTAATTTATTTCAAAAGAAGAACTTGGTGAACAAAATCCTCATTCTATTGCATTTTTGCTTGAAGTCCAAAAATGTGTCTGGAAATGTACCAATATGTGTCACGATCTGAGATGTTGAGAGGATAAAATGAGATAATATATGTGAAAGTGCTTTCAGCTTTTAAGGAGAAAATCACTGAATCAATGCAAAATTACATTACTGTTGTTGAGTCCGGCTCTCCTTTCTGAGGATCCCATGGGCACCAACGTATACCTCAGAGCACCTCAGAGTGAGCCGAGTCCCTCCACCTCTCCCTTATTTTCATTTAAAGCTGGCAGATGAAACAAAGTTGATAAAGGTTGCCTGCTCTTAACCCCTACTTTTTATGGTATTTGTTAAGCGTTTTCTATGTGCCAGGTACTGTACTAGGTGCTGGGGAAGATACCAGCTAATCAGGATGGACACCACCCTTGCCTGCCCAGTTCCCTAACAGTAAGACAGAACTGCCTGCCACCAGCATCTGCCATTTTTTGTCCTGGCTTAATCCGTTACACCCCCAAACAACCTGCATACCTTAGGTCCGGACTTAGCAATTGCCCTCACCTTGACAGAAAGGGGAGAGACATAGTCTTTCATCTCGTTCTCAGTGTAAATCTAGGGAAGCATTTAGGGTGGACAGTGACGGCCACCCAAATGCAGGCGATGTCATCCATGCATGCCAGGCATGCTACATTAATGTAATGACATTACCCTCACCGTTTTGTGGATGTACATCTGAGGCAACCTGAAACTAGAGCATTTCTCTAGTTTCAAAACCACCTCCTCCCATTTGCTCTAAAACCTTCGTGTTCTCTTCCCAGGTACATGTGAACAGGGGACCCTTTCTGAACTTCCTCTGCCACTTGCTTGCAGTGTTACTTAGGGCAAGTCACTTAACTTTTCTGTCCCTCAATTTCCTCATCTGTAAAATGGGCCACAAATACCTGTTCTCCCTCCTACTTCAACTGTGAGCCCCTGTGGGACAGAGCCTGGATCAAATCTGATTATCTTGTATCTACCCCAGTATTTAGTACAGTACTTGACAAACAGTAAATGCTTAACAAATACCACAATTGTGAATATTATTATTAACACAGGCTGGAGCCAGGCTGAAGACAGAAAGACTGGGAGACTAAAATGAATATACCAGGCTTAAAAGGTTCTGGTGCCATATCTCTACAGCGTGGCTTAGTGGAAAGAGCACAGGCCTGGGAGTCAGGAGGTCATGGGTTCTAATCCCAGCTCCGCCACTTGTCTGCTGCATGACCTTGGGCAAGTCACTTAACTTCTCTGTGCCTCAGTTACCTCATCTGTAAAATAGGGATTAAGACTCTGAGCCCTATGTGGGACAACCTGATAACCTCATATCTACCCCAGCACTTAGAACAGTGCCTGGCACATAGTAAATGCTAAACAAATATCATCGTCATCATCATCTCTACTGAACAGGGAGTAGACGAGATGAAAACTAACTGGCTCGCCATCATAGAGGCATACCTCCATAGATTTTCAACAGCTAGAAAATGGTGGTATTTGTTGAGTGCTTATTATTTGCTAAGCACTGTGCTAAGCACTGAGTTAGACAATAATAATGTTAATAATAATAATGGTATTTAAGTACTTAATTTGTGGTAGGCACTGTTCTAAGAGCTGGGGTGGGTACAAGCAAATCAGGTTGGACACAGTCCTTGTCCTGCATAGGGCCCATAGTCTTAATCCCCATTTTACAGATGAGGTAACTGAGGCACAGAGAAGTGAAGTAGCTTGCCCAAGGCCCACAGCAGTCACGTGGTAGAACCCAGATTATAACCCAAGACCTTCTGACTCCTAGGCCTGTGATCTAGCCACTATGCCATGCTGCTTCCCATAATCAAGCTGGACACAGTTGGAAGCAACTCGTCTAGGAACCATCCTCTCCCTTGCTTATACAGAGGGGCTCTAAAATCACAAATTTACATTTTAGGCAACTTTTTTCTTTTCTCGCCTTAAGAATTCCACAAAAAGAGAAAGCATTTCAGATACTAAATAATTGTCTTATTTTCTCACTCATTTAGCTCATTAATTCAAGCCTGAATATTAGGCAACAAGTAGATTAGTTCCATATTAAATGGAAATTACTGCAGGAGGGAAGTAGCAAGGTCACATAAATTATTCCTTTTTTTAGATAAATCCTCAACAAAAACTACCTTCCCCTGACTTTTATTGGTGTATATGAAGCTAAGGAAAGGAGGTCAAATTCTGTCCTCAGAATAAATGAGGACAGAGCATCTGCACTAGAAAACTGTACTTATGAAGGGTGCCCTTATTTATTGGCTTTTCCAAATGATTCTAGAGTAATTGACTTATTGGAGCAGACCTCCCCATATCCAAAATGAAACTTTTCAAACACTGTGGGGATAAATTGATAACCTGAGGTATATTGCTTATTAAGTGATAAAATCGCCTGTGAATAAAATCATCCCGGGGATTAGAATAATGAGAAGAGTATTTATGGTATTTATGAGCCCTTCACCCTCTAAAAACTTGTTGTGGGCAGACAGTGTATTAAGTGCTTAGTACAGTGTTCTGCACACAGTAAGCACTTAATAAATACAGTTAACTAAGAGGATAATAATAATAATGATAATAATAATTATGGCATTGTTAGGTGCTTAACTACGTGCCAGGCACTGTACTAAGTGCTGGGGTGGATACAAGCAGATCGGGTTGGACACTGTCCCTGTCCCACGTGGGGCTCACAGTCTCAATCCCCATTTTACAGATGAGGTAACTGAGGCCCAGGGAAGTTATGACTTGCCCAAAGTCACACAGCAGACAAGTGGCAGAGTAGGGATTAGAACCCATGACTTCTGACTCCCAAGCCCGGGCTCTTTCCACTGAGCCACGCTGGATCCATGTCTAATTCCCACCAGTAAACTCTTTCATTATTAAATATTTCACGGTATAAATATTTAAATAGTAAGCACTATTACTATTACTGTTAAACCTTCTAGGTAACATGTCCTGAGGGGTGGGCATAGAATAATCAGATTAAATATAAACCTGCCTGCCTCACCTGGGACTCACAATTTGTATTGGCAGTGTATGCACATAGTAGGCTCTTAATGAATGCCATTGATATTGTCACTGTGGATATTATTAGTCAAACAGAAATTTCTGCAAAAAATGGGATATGAATTTAAGGTACTTGATTTTCCCAGCTCTCCAGAAGTTCATATTTGTTCCTTGAGGACCAGGATTCTGTCCATCAATTCTGTGTTATTGTAGTCTCCCAAGCACTTAGTACTGTGCTCTGCACATATTTAGCCATTAATAAACCCATCAATTGATTGATTTATTTACAGATGTAAAGTGGTAAGTATGCTAACATTGTGAACATATGGAGTAAGAGTGTTTGCATGGATTTTCTAGTGGTTAGTGATTCTGGCTTGGTTTGATATTTTAGCCTTTTTCTGAATTTGTGAGGATATTAATCCCTGACAAAGAGAGAAAAAATTGATCAATTCACATCCTAGCAATGACTAGTAAATTTACCTTGAATCTACTCTCTCCATTGTACTCAGCAGGATAAACAGTAGATGTATTCCTCTTAGTGACAGTGTCCGGTTCTTCTTGTATTTCTGTATCTTGGCACTGAACTGATTTTCCCTGAGGGATTGATGGAATGCACAAGTTTAGTGATTTGAGAAAAAGAACGCCCAATAATCCAGCACAGAATTAAGTGGTTTTACATGTGATAGTACAAAGGAAAACCATTGTACATTGGTTTTCTCTAGAAAACCCTCAGTTCACTTGAAAATCCATTCTGATAGCATCTAAATATTTGGGAACCATACTTCTTCCAAAATGCATTTTCTCATTAGCAGGTTGGCAGAATCCTTTTCTTTTTAAGTTCCCAACTTTTTTTTCTCTGTCATAAATGTGATGATATGGAAGAGCCGATGTAATTCTTCAGTAAAAATTTAAGAATTGTCATTTTTGGGAACTCAAGCAAATTAGCTCTCAGATTCCTTATGTTAATCATTGGTGCTTTCTACACTACATTTTATGCTTTATTTTCTAGTTTATATCGAATAGTGTATCAACCATATGGAGTTTAAAATTGAGTGTTCCAGTTGCTTTCCTCTGTCTTTTTTTTTAATTTCTGAAGCGGTTCTCTTAGCAACAAAAAGATGCAGTATTTAATGACAGTCACCATCATCAGATGAGATGGTATGGCACAGTCATATAAATACTCTATTCAAAAATAGGTCTAAATCACTTATTCCTGTTGAACCATATTCCCTCTTTTAATGAAAGAATTTCCAAAAAACAATATTTTTTCTGAAAATATTCTTTCATCATCACTGAAACCTAACTTAAGTATAAAGAATTACTGTTTTAGAAAATTACTTTTCTCAATAACGTTTCAATAGAGCCTACTCCCTCCTACTTAGACCTAAGCCCCACGTGGGACAGTAACTTTGTCCGATCTGAATTTCTTGTAACTACCCCAGCACCTAGAATAGTGTTTGGCACAAAATAAGTGCTTACCAAGTACTATTTTAAAAAATGGCATATGCTTATTTTAGTTGTTTGCTCCCAAACTGCCGCTATTGGCAAGTGTTTGTTCTAGTTTTCAGGTACCCATAAAAATTCTCCAAAAAAAATCCCCTTTTTTATTAGCTGACAATAATTCAAGGCCATGACTGAAATGCCTCCTAATTATTTTCTAATTTCACGGGTACAGAGAAACATACTCTTTCAGAATAATCATTATAATGGAATAGGAAGAAGAAATAATTGTTGCTTGTGTCTATTACCTTCCTGAATGGAATATGGGTCATGCTAAAAAATTATGCTAATGCCTCAAACTTTAAAGGTGTGCTATGGAGCTTTTCTCTCATTGACTTTTTCTTTCAGCATTATCACTGGCAAGTGAACAACACCAAAAATATCCTTCTTTTAAACTAAAAAAAGACCAGAACATTTATGGTTAGCTACTAAAGTTAAACTGAAGTGCACTTCTGCTCACGCTTCATTTCAGATGTTTCCTCTGCTAATTGCAGCTCGCTGGATGCGGTAACAAAATAGTGGCACAGAATTAATTCTCATATCATTCCCAAATATTAATGTTTGATCCACTTTAACCTTCTGCAGTTTTTCTCCTCTCCATTTTTTTGTTTGCTTGTTCATCAATGCGATGACTACAAAAGCACAGAGTAACGTCGAAAAGGCTGGTGGTGTTCACATGACTAATACTGTGAAAGATAGCAAGATTTTGAGCAGCTCCAGTCTACGCACAGTTGGTTCCCAGCTGACAGACAGAATGTGGGGTGGGCTTTGTCACCAGAACGCTGGGTATGGCATGCCCAGCTATGCTTATGATTCCACAGTGCCCAGAAACCTGCTGCCTGTTTCTTGGTGCAGGCAGCTAAAACACATAGAAACTGGGTAGCTCCTTTTTTGTTCTTCCAAGAGAAAAAAAATTATATAATGAAAGGATTGCTGCTAAAATAGAAGGAAAAATGAAGTCTTTGTTAAATGCCTTAACAAAGAAGGAAGGTAAGACAAATGCGTAGGGAACCTGAATTTTTGTAATGGGCAGTTTTTATTGACACTCGTTAGGAGCTTCTTAGCCCACTGGGCATATTTTCAAATCCGATCGATGTTTCATGTGTTGTAAGTTTGGGTACTGTAATTAGTTAACTAAGAAAAATATCGGTTGCTCTGTGTGAATGAAAAAGCTTTGTTTTAGTTGTTCTCCGTAAGCATTCTATTTCATTAGATGATTAAATGTTGATGAACTTAGAATATTGATTTTAAATGCTCTTTAATGAGGATGTGTACATATATATCTATATACATAGATATATATGCACATATATGCCTGTGTGCCTTATTAGAATTTGAATTCAGAGATAGAGAGAAGTTTGAGCTATAGCATTTCAATTGACTTAGAGGGTGGATAATCACTGCTAAAGAAAATGGAAAGAATTGGAACGGAATGGGATTGTTGTGAGCTTTTCAAATCACTTTTAATATTCCTTTTTCACAGCTATGCACTCCAGTTTATATATAGATGAGAGAGACAAAGTGTAACTGAGTCTAAAGTCCATATGCTTTGTATCGTACCTTTATGTACTTTTTATTTTGAAACAATGCAAACAATGCCTGTAAGACAAACCTAAGAAAAAACACTTATAGTTTATAGTTTGCTGGAAACAGGTGGTAATTGGTTCATTTTTGGGAAAGTAATTATTTCTAACCCTCTGTGCACATGTTAACATAATTCTATACACGTTTAGATCCTCTATCCAATTCCCTTTTTTCTTGTAAAAGATAATTTATCCCCTTAATTGATCCAGTAAGGACTATTTTTTCAGCGATTAGTCTTAAAAAAAATGCATTCTATTAGGGAAATGCTCTCAGCTCTGAAATCATTCCCGAATAAACATTAAAGACATTGTATCTAAAAGAAATAGGAAAAAAAAGCTAATTTCATATGAAACTTGGCATCTGGTCAAGATGTTTTTCATTAAAGTGTTCACCAAAATTCCACATATGTGTCTCCATTTTCAGTATGAGTCTATTTAACTATGCCCTTGCCATTACATCACTGCTCTTTTGAGCCTTTCCACAGCAGTGGCAGTGATGGGAATTCTTTTTTCCTGGCCCTCTCACTTCCCCCGCCTCAAACCCAATAAACCGTCTAGGAACTTCACATATTGCCGGCATGCTAAATACAAGTGAGATTTTATATTCCGAGTAGAACACATGAAAAATCAGATTTGAGATTAGAAAATTCCAAGATTGGTTGTGTAACTCTTATCGGTAACACTTCAAATTATTTTTCATTCACTAAAAGGAATCTCCAAAATCTACCAATATTCATTAAAGATAATGATCTTAAGTGCAATTGCATACATATAAACAGTCCTCGAGACTGTGAGCTCCTCATGGGCAGGGAACATGACTATCAACTCTGTAATATTGTACTCTCACAAGGACTTAGTGTAGTTCTCTGTACACAGTAAGCACTCAGTAAATATGATTGACTGATCATATGCATTTAATAGTAATAATAATAATAATGGTATTTGTTAAGTGCTTATTGTGTGCCAGGTACTGTACTAAGCACTGGAGTGGATACAAGAAAATCAGGTTGGCTCACAGACCTAATCCCCATTTTATGGATGAGGTAACTGAGGCACAGAGAAGTAAAGTGACTTACCCAAAATGCCATAGGAGTCTGCATTATGGTAATGTAATGAAATGTATGTTTTCCCTCTTTTCAGACTTTCCTCTAAAATCTAGTTTACATTTTCTTCAGTATGGCTTATATGGGCCATAGTCTTGGCCCTAATCTTTTGAGAGAATAATCATACTCCCTGGAAACTGATGGTGTGTCACAACTCATTTCTTTCTGCAAACTTCACAGGAGATTTTGGATTTAGCATAGTAATAAAGCCTCTCAGCATTAAGTTGTAAACACCAAATGATAATTTCATAAAATTGTAGCATCATAGAGGTACAATTTGAGAGTTCATTAACTTGTCCCCCTGCTCCAAGGTAAACCTTTAAACTTCCCAGATATTAATATTAATCCTAAATTAACTTCAGGCAAAGTTGTGATTTCCTAAAAAAGTGATTTGTTTAGAATCCTCTTTTTCATGTTGTTCCATTTCATATTTTCAGAAATAGCTTTATGACACTGACTTAATTACTAGCTTCCCAATGGCAAAGATTTCAGTTCATACGGATTGTCCTAATACATCTCATCCTCTAAGCTCCTGCTAAAAATTCTCCTTTTTGACCTATGTTACTTTGTAGACCCTGGTTGACATGTCCTTACTGTTGAAACTTGGTAGTTCTCATTTTCCTAACTGAAGTCCAAGCTGCATTTTTATGAGGGAAAGGTTTTTCTTAATTAGAAAGTATATAAACTTCGTCCCACGTTGTGTCATTTTGTAAAACATACAAGCTCTTTTTCATTTACAAATCAGTTATGAGCAATATTCTTTGGAAAGATGTGCAACCTAGACACATTAACTCTGAGTTTCAAATTTGTCCTGCATATTTTGCTATATATGTATTTGGGGTGCTGTTGTTTATAGTTGAAAGTTGATATAGTTCACACAATTGTCTACATTTTGGGGAATTCCATTATTAAACCTCTTTTAAGTTGGGAAAATAGGAAGGATTCTTTTAGGGTCCAGAGGCTATGGAAAATTGAGACGTGTTTAGGAAGGATTTTTCCTCTCCCAGCTATACTATGCTGGAAAAGCAGACAGCATGGCCTATTGGTAAGAACATGGACCTGGAAGTCAAAGGTCTTGAGAGTTTTAATCCCAGTTTTACTACTTGCCTGCTAAGAAAACTTGGGCAAGTCACCTAATTTATCAGTGCCTCAGTGATCTCATCTATAAAATATGGATTAAATACTTGCTATCCCTCCTACTTAGACTATGAGCCCCATGAGTGGCAAGAATTGTGTGATCTTGTGCGACTATCTTGTACCTACTCCAGTACTCGATATGGTGCTTTGCACAGAGTAAGCACTTAATAAATATTCTATTAAATAATAATAATAATTGTGGTATTTGTTAAGCACCTACTATGTGCCAGGCACTGTATTAAGTGCTGGAGTAGACACAGCTCACATTCTTAATCCCTGTTTTACAGATGAGGTGATTGAGGCCCAGAGAAGTGAGGTGACTTGCCCTAGGTCACACAGCAGATGTGGTGGAGCTGGGATTAGAACCCAGGTCCTTCTGACTCCTAGGCCTATGCTCAAAATTTAGCACCATTACATTGACAGATGAAAGTTCACCGACTCTGAAATGGTTGCACGCTGCCTGATTTTACTTTGATTCATCTTTTAAAACAATGTAGACCTCTCAGTAGAAAAGACCATCCAATTTGTTGTACTTAGAAAAAACCTTTTTGATAGTCATTTCAGACATTTTTAGGTGCTGTTTCTAAAAAATGAAAACTCTCTTGTACAGCTCTGGAAGGTACACTTGCTTTCTTTCTTTTGTATTTCTCATTTATTAAATGACAGCAATAATCTCAGAACAAAAGCTAGAGGAATGCACAGCTGTTATCCAGGGTATTTTAAGGCTAAATCAGGTAAATAAGACAAAGGGCAGAAAAACCCACTGAGAAGCTTTTGCATAGGTCTCCCTAGAGAGAGGCAGTTGTTATCTATATTCATTTTGATTTGTTTCTTCCTTCCCAGTCTACTCCTCTGTACCATGTTTCCCTTAAGACCTGCCTTCAGTTGTAGGAAGTGGTGCTCTATCCTCCCCCAGTTCAGTTCAGGAACATTAGTCATAAACCAGCTACTTCCTATTTGGGACTGTCAATCATCAAATAGGGTAATACTCTGCTTAAGAGTAGATTGTTTCATGTGTGTTCATGTGCTTCTTTATTACGGGCCACAAGGCACTGCTGCTTATTCTGTGTTTGTCATTGCCTGTCTTTTTTTCATCTCTGTGCATTCAGTCTATCCCCATGTGCCTGTCCCCATCCACTCAGCTCCATTTATAGACTGATCCTTCTGAAGGCCATAGATGGAGTTTTATTGCTCCTTATTGTGTTTCTCCCAGTCCTCAGTATACTGTTTTTGCACCCAGTGGGTGATAGATAAATGCCATTGAATCAAAGTCAGTTGTGGAGTTTTAGATTGCCACAAGAAAACAAAACCGTACAAATACCCGTTCTCCTTCCTACTTAGACTGTGTACCCCAAGGGAGGCAGGGACTGTGCTTTACCTGATTATCTTGCACTTACCGTAGCGCTTAGTACAATGCTTGGTGCAGACTAAGCACTTAAAAGGTGCCATAAAAATGAGAAAACAAAAATAAAACATTCAGTCAAAAGTATCTGTAGAGAGCACACTGTGCCAAGCCCTCTACTAAGCATTAGAAAAGTATACAATAAGGAGAAATGTCTTGGTCCCTAACCCACAAGCTTCTTGTGGACAGGGAATGTGTCTGCCATTTTGGTCGTATTGTACTAATCTAAATGCTTAGTACAGTGCTCTGCATACAGTAGGTGCTCACTTCATTCATTCATTCAATTCATTCATTCAGTTGTATTTATTGAGCGCTTACTGTGTGCAGAACACTGTACTAAGCACTTGGAAAGTACAATGCAGCAATAGAGACAACCCCTGTCCACAACGGGCTCACAGTCGAGGGTGGCAGGGGGAAACCAACATCACTAGAACTGAACAGGCATCAATGTAAATAAATGGAATTATAGATAAATACATGTAGACATAAGTACTGTGGGGTGGGGATAGAGGGAAAAGCAAAGGGAGCGAGTCGTGCTGATGTGAAAGGGAGTGGAAGCTGAGGAAAAGTGGGGCTTAGTCTAGGAAAGTCTCTTGGAGGAGGTGCGCCTTCCGTAGGGCTTTGAAGGGGGAAGAGTGATTGTCTGGGGGATTTGAGGAAGGAAGGCATTCCAGGCCAGAGGCAGGATGTGGGCCAGGAATCGGTGGTGAAACAGATGAAATCTAGGCAGTGAGAAGGTTAGCACTAGAGAAGCGGAGTGTGTGGGCTGGGATGTAGAAGGAGAGAAGGGAGGCGAGGTAAGAAGGGGGAAGGTGATGGGGAGCTTTGAAGCCAATAATGAGGAGTTTTTGTTTGATTCAGAAGTGGATAGGCAACTCTGGAGATTTTGAGGAGGGGGATGACAAGCCCTGAACATTTCTATAGAAAAATAATCTGGGCAGTGAAGTATGGACTGAAGTGGGGGGAGGCAGGAGGTTGGGAGGTTATTGGCTCAATAAATATCATTGATTAATTGGGTGACTCACAGTCTTAAAGTGATGTTAAGCCCTAGAACCCTGGTCAGTCAATCAGTAGAACTTATTGACTTAGAGAAGCAGCGTGGCTCAGTGGAAAGAGCACAGGCTTTGGAGTCAGGGCTCATGAGTTCGAATCCCAGCTCTGCCACTTGTTGGCTCTGTGACTGTGGGCAAGTCACTTAACTTCTCTGTGCCTCAGTTCCCTCATCTGTAAAATGGGGATTAAGACTGTGAGCCCTACGTGGGACAACCTGATTCCCCTATGTCTACCCCAGCGCTTAGAACAGTGCTTGGCACATAGTAAGCGCTTAACAAACACCAACATTATTATTATTATTATTATTGTGCACTTAGTTGGTATTAAGGGATCGGGAGAATACAACAGAAACAAATGACATGATCCCTGCCCTCAAGGAGCTTACAGGAGCTTGGCCATGATAGCTTGTTTGGACACACTGGCTACATTGTGCCTCACTATTTTGTAAGGACGGGGAAAAAAATCTATGCATAGAATATGCCCATGGAGCAACAGATGTGACCCATTGCAAAATCAATCAACCAATGGTATGAACCGAATGCTTACTGTGTACAGGGCACTGAATGAAACACTTACAAGCGTACAGTCCAATAAACTTGGTAGATATGTTCCTAACCCACAAGGAGCTTACAGTCCAGAGAGGGTATGTGTTTACCAGAGCTTTTTCTTTCCCTACACACAGTGCCGTTTCGAGAGGCCCCGACCTATTCCAACCGAAGGCGGAGGCCTCAGAGCACCCTGGCGGCTCCCCGGATTCTGCTTCGCTCCAACAGCGACAACAACCTCAACATCAACAACGTCCCCGACTGGTCGGTCTGCTCCTCTGCCTCTTCGCACCGCAGCCTCTCGCCTCAGCTACTACAACAGATGCAGAATAATCCTAATGGCACAGTGAAAACCATTGGGAGCTACACCCCAGGACCTCGGAGTAGGTCACCATCCCTCAACAGGCTTGGAGAAGATGCCAAGAGGCAGCAGCATAGGCATATCAGGTGATTATTAATGTCTCCTTTTATGCCTGGCACTGGGGTAGATTAAAAAAAATCAGATTCATACGCTATGTCTACCTACCTAAGATTCAGTCTAAGAAGTAGAGAGATCAGGTGTCTTGTTCCTATTTTAAAGTTAGGATGGCTGAGTCACAGATGGTTAGTTGACTTTCCTAGTTCACTCAGAAGGCCGGTGGCAGAGGTTGGAATCAAAACCAGGTCTTCTGACTTCCATGCTTTTGCCCTAAGCCATGTTACCTCCAGGAAATCAAGCTAAATTCTGGAGTGATACCATATGAGTAGGAATGCTGAGTCTTTATTGTACATCAGGAAGAATTGAATCAATTAATCAGTCAGATTTATTGAGTGCTTATTGTGTGCAGAATGCTGTACTAAGTGCTTGGGAGAGTAAAACATAACAACTTTGATTAAACCATAGGTTACTTGATAGTTCCAAAATTGTGATGGCAGTCTGTAAGTGAATAAGAAACCAAAGCTTCTTCTCTTAGAATAAGAATGTTGACATAGTAAATTTGGGATGCTGGTATACCACCTAAGTCTTATGACTTCATAGAATCAGTCGATTGCATTTATTGAGCACTTGCTCTGTGCAGAGCACTGTACTACAGAGTTTGTAGGCATGTTTCCCACCCACAACAAGCTTTGAAAGAGTCCGCTGAGGTCACATATTTTATATTGCTCTTGCCTCCATGATAAAGAGTTTCAAGACAAATGATTCTATAACCTCTCTTGTTAAATCTATTCCTTGTCCTGAAATGAGGTTGTATCTGACCTAAATCCTGTTTTCTGCAGTCGATGTTCATTTGATCTAATTCTAATGTAGTTTCTATCCTGTATCTTTCTCTTATTCAGAGTAAACAATCCAAATGTCTTAAACTTATTCTCATGGCTACTCTTTCTAATCTTTCAGTAGCTTTATAATGTGAAGAGGAGAAGTACACTTCCCCCCTTCAAAGCCCTACTGAGAGCTCACCTCCTCCAGGAGACCTTCCCAGACTGAGCCCCCCTTTTCCACTGCTCCACCTCCCCTCCCCATAACCCCAACTCCCTCCCTCTGCTCTACCCCTCTCCCTGCCCCACAGCACCTATGTATATATATATATACACGTATTATGTTATTATTCTATTTATTTCATTAATGATGTATATATATCTATAATTTTATTTATTTGTTTATACCTACTTGTTTTGTTGTCTGTCTCCCCGACTCTAGACTGTGAGCCCATTATTGGGTAGGGATTGTCTCTATTTGTTGACGAATTGTACTTTCCAAGCACTTAGTACAGTGCTCTGCACACAGTAAGTGCTCAATAAATACAATTGAATGAATGAATGAACAATATAACAGACACATTCCCTGCCCATAGTGAGCTTATAGTCCGTAGACGATCTTATGAGGAGTGAAGAAAGAACTTAATATTTCCAAATAGATTTATAAAACTGAAACACTGGACCAATTTGGTAAATGTAATGTAATCTCCATCTGGAGGTTATTGACTATTCTGCTGTTCTTCCCACTGAACACTATTCTTTCAGTCATGGGGAGTAGTGAGAGAAATTAGGATCATGGATAGTCAATCAATCAGTGGGATTTATTGAGGGCTCACTGTGTGCCGAGCAAGGTACTAAGCACTTGTGAGAGTACAGTACTACAGAGTTGGTGGATACGTTTCCTAAGCCTGGAAGAATGTTCTCAGCATCCCCGGGGGTGGAAGGGAAGCATTTTGGAGGGAGAGGGAGGATTGATCTATGTGGGGGGAATCTGTCTGTGTATAGCTCAGGCTGGACTGTCTTAGAAAGAGGCATGACTAGTGCTATGGAAGAGGAAATAGTGTCCAGAGCAACAATCATGATTCTGCTCTTTGCCTAATGACCAGTGTTACTCACACAACAACACACAACACACACAACACAACACACTCTGCCAGGCAGAGGACATTTCATATCCCTTGGAAAGGCCTGTTTTCCATCATCCACCTTTCCATCTTTGGGAATCCCTAAATGAATGATGAAAATTGGCAGAGGAGGCAGGTGAGGAGAGTCAGAATCCTCAGCCACTGCCGGAATAGAGATCTGTTTATTTACTGGACTCAACTCTGCCTAGCTCTCCATGAAAGATGGAAAAGCAGAGTGTCCTGTGTTGTCCCCTCCCCCTAGGACAGTTTACATCATATCACCAGCCATGTGCAGCCCATTGGGGTGCAGGCAAAGGGAAGGGGCCATTGTGAAAAATCCATGGTAACCCTTTGGGCTGGGTCTACTGGTGCTTCCTTTTGTCTCCTGCAGCATTTTATTTGAGTCTTTGCCAGGTTCTGGACACATTTTTCTTTTAGTAGCTTATTAAGATTTTACATAAGGGAGGAGGTTTCCCTCCTTTGAAAACTGTAGTCATCATTCTGACTAATCCTATAAAGTGAAACTTGGTGACTTTAGGGAATCCTTCAATTTAGCTCTGCATAGTTCATAGCACCAAGGGAATTCTCCTAACGGGTTACTTAGAATAAAAATCTAGCCCAATAATGAGAGTTTGTCCCAATTCCTGGGTAGTTTTAGGCCAAATCCTGATGCAAAATCTCATTCCATGAAGACATCAGTCCTAAATGTAGAATCATGGAAGCAGGATTAAATGATCATAGGGAATCTTCTGTTTCTAGGTTAATCATTCAATAGTATTTATTGAGCACTTACTATGTGCGGAGCACTGTACTAAGCACTTGGAATGAACAAGTCGGCAACAGATAGAGTTAATCCCAATACTGTGGTTCACTCCTGTCTCATTTAACTTGGGATTAGTGATCAGTGATCTCAGATCTCTACCTGGAGTCCCCAGAATTGTGCTTTGTAAAGGAGCCTCCCTTCCGGTTGCTTGCATGTTCTTTGGCTGGACAAGCTAATCAAACTGGCCTTTTAGCTACCTGGCTCCAAGGAATAGCTGAGAACCATGGATGCAAATTCAGGTGCACGAAAAGCCCCATGCAGTGATGCAACAAGGCCAGGAACTGATCCTGGAAATTACTGATGGAATACACTCGATATCCTTATCCTAGTTGTGCCTCTCAACAGACTGACCCTTATCTACCACCTCTTCTCTCTCCCTTTCCTTTCCTTTCCTTTCCTTTCCTTTCCCTTTCCCTTTCCCTTTCCCTTTCCCTTTCCCTTTCCCTTTCCCTTTCCCTTTCCCTTTCCCTTTTCCTTTTCCTTTTCCTTTTCCTTTTCCTTTCTCTCTTTCTCTCTTTCTCTCTCTCTTTCTTTCTCTCTCTCTCTCTGTCTTTCAAATGTTACTGTTAAGCACTTACTATTTGCCAGGCACTGTACTAAGTATTGGATTAGATACAAGATAATCAGGTTGGCTCAAAGCCTTAATCCCCACTTTATAGATGTGGTAATTGAGGTTCAGAGAAATTAAGTGACTTGACCAAGGTCACTCATTAGACAAATGGCAGAGCTGGATTAGAAACCGTGTCCTCTGACTCCCAGGCCCATGCTCTTTCCACCAGTCTTTTCCCTCTCTCTTTTAACCTTTTAACTCCTAATAGCCACATTTTTATGGCTATTCTATAGTTCAGTCTTTTCATCTGGGGAAGATTATAGCACGATACCATTTTAAAATTGGGAATCCACTTTGTTTTCCTCAGTGCTGTGATTAGGTACCTTAAGTGCCCCCTTCCTTGAAGCTGAAATTTGGAGCATCCAAATTGGAGAAAAAGGTTCTCTGTGTTTCAATTAGACTAGGTAAATGATTTGAGTACCTCTAGACTGTAAGGTTCTTTAGGATGTGGTTCATGTCTCCCATGTATTGTAATCTCCCAAGCGCTTATGCTGCACAAAGTAAGTATTCAAGAAATGCCATTGATTGATTGATTGAGTACATGGTAAAACACTTCTAAGTATCTTTTAATAGGAAGAGAAACTAAAATTAAACAAGTGTGAACCAATGAATTTAGAAACCATTGCGCCTACATGGTAAAATTCTTACCTAGAAAATGGGATAATAAAGACCTTCAGTATGAAGCCAGAATAAATTGAAGCTGATACAAAATGTTTATTTTTCAATCACATTTTCGGGATTCTCATTTTTTCAGCCATCTATCTACTACTGTTCTCTCTAGTGCTCCTATGGGAGGTAATATTCATTGGTTCATCTCATGAAATCCAACTGCAGCCAGCTCCCAACCAAAGCCCCTGCTCCTGCCCTGCCTCAAAATGCTGGAGTCATATTGGTATCAACCATTTTATTTTTTCCCTTGGTATTTGTTTAAGCATTTACTGTGTGTCAAGCACTGTTCTAAATCCTGAAGTAGAAAAAAGGCAATCAAATTGGTCACTGTCCCTGTCCTTCACAGGGCTCACAGTATTAATCTCCATTTTACAGATGAGGTAACTAAGGCACAGAGAAGTTAAGTGACTTGCCTGAGGTCACACAGCAGTCAAGTGGCAGAGCCAAGATTAGAACCCAGGTTCTCTGGTTCTCAGGCCCGGGCTCTTTCTACTAGGCCACACTATCAACTTTACCCTTAATCTGCCTTTTAATGATACTCTTGACAGGGCAGTTGATAGGAAGTTATGCTCTGCGCACATTGATTGATTGATTGGTTGGGGAAGAAGAAGGCATTTGACAGGGATTCCATCTTCACGAAGGGGATTGGATATTTGATGACCAGCCTGCCGGGAGCTGCAGGGAGAGGGTTCTGTAGAGCATGGTTGCAAGCAGAGATTTTGGCTCCCAGCACCTTGATCCTCTAGTCTCTCGAGCCCTGAATGGAGAAAGCTTTAAATGCACCCCCCCTTGCCCTTTCTCTGTTATCCTCCCTGAATATTAAAACAGTGGAAGTTACAATGGGCAACTCTGCCTAATATTCCCATTTCCAGATAATACTAATAATAACTGTGGTGTTCCAAAGCATTTACTCTGTAACAACTGCTCTAATAAGGGTCGGGGTAGAAACACTCCAAGCAGATCAGACAGAGTCTATGTCTCACATGGGGCTCACAGTCTAAAGGGGGGAGGGAGAACAGGTATCTTATTCCCATTTTTTGCCGATGATGAAATTGAGATGCTGGAAACTTAGATGGCTTGCCCTAGGTCCCACAATGATGGAACTGGGATTAGAATTTAGGTCTTTTGACTCCCAGACCCATGTTCTTTCCTCTAGGTCACTTTGCTATTGGACAAAAAAGAGCAGGTTTTGGTATTTTAAGCAATTTTAGTGTACTAATCATCTCCTTGCGAGGAGAAAAGAGAAAACCATGCTTTAAAGAGGTTGTGGGGTCCTGCACATATAGCTTCATTTAATTTAATGGTATCTAGTGAGTACTTAATGTGTGCAAACCACTGTACTAAGCCCTGGGGAAGAATACAATAAAGGATAAGCAAAACTTTGTCCCTGAACCTCTGGGATCTCACAATCTAAAAGGGGGTTGGTAATGAGCACACAAGAAAGGATTTAATATATATGACAAGGGACACAAGATAAAATGAGCATCCAAATGTTGCAGCTGAAAGAAGTTGTTTGCAGAATTCTTATCACCCAGGTTACCCAGAGTTCTAAACTCCCACCCAAAGCCTTCTCAGCAGTCTAGGTTTTGAGGGCTTAGTTTAGTGCTTAGATTGTAATTGCTCAGTAAATATGATTGAATGAATGCAGGCATTCCGCTGCTGCTCCTTCACTCCTTCCCTGACTGTTCCACTGGGCAGGTCAGAAATGATGACACAATCACAAATTGGCAAAGTTTCTTGGTGATCTTTCTTGGTGGGCTTTTGGGGTGGGAGTCTAAGGAGAGGAGCTGCCACTGCTAATTTGATCCTTACTGATAATAGTATGTATTAAGTATCTACTGTGTAAAAAAAAAATGCACAAATGAAAATTAGAGCCAGTACCTAGACTCCAAAGGCATCACAAGCTAAGTATCTAAGAATACTGGGAAGAGGGGAAGGGGAGAGAAGGCAGCTTGCAACAGATTAATCAGAAAAGATGAAACATTAAAATATAAAACCAATATAAAAAAAGTCAAATACAATATGAACTCTACTGTTATTGCAGTGACTAGAGCAGAGTTTTGGGTTCCTTGAAGCCCTGAGCTGAACAGGGACACCATCCATGGCTGCAATCACAAGCGTGGCCTTTTTAATAATTCTGGAAGTTGAGTAGGCCTCACACTACTCCTTTTTCCTCACCCTGGGCACCAGGGGATGAGGTTTCTGGGAGCCCCAGTGGCTTGGGAGGCAGTGTAGTCTTGCTTTCAGGAAGTAGGTTCAGGAGTCAGCCATCTGAAAGTAAGGGACTGACCTGGGCTCATATTACTGCTTTTTCCTCACCCTGGGAATCAGAAGAAGGGCTGCTGAAGGGCATGGGTCTGGGCTGTCGTCTGTCAGTCAATCAAAAGTATTAATTGAGTGTTTACTTTGTGCAGAGAGCTCTTAGGGAAGTATAATAGAGGTATTAGACACATTCTTTACCCTCAAAGAATTTAGAGACTACCAGGGGAGATAACCACTAAAATAAAATACAGGTAAGGGGAAGAAACTGAATATTAGGCTCTGCATGAATGCTGTAGTAGGGAGAGGATGAGATTAATTAAGTTCTCAGGATGATAGGGCTCAAGTACGTATATAATGCAGTAGGTGGGGAAATAGATTGGTAAAATGAGAGATTATTCAAGGAAGTCTTCTTGGAAGAGATAGGATTTCAAAGGCTTTAAAGCTGGGGAGAGTAGTAGTCTTCCAAATGTGATGGGGGAGGGAATACCACCTAGGAAGGAGGGTATATCAAATGAAAAAAGGAAGCAATCTCCTAATTAACACATTTGTCTTTGTCTTGAAAAGATGCAACACAGTCCAATCCCAACCACTGAACAAATTCCAAAGAGTCCAATTTAGTACTTTGTCAGATTTTTATCCTGTGAATTTACCTTAAAGCCCAGGCTTGAGAGTCAGAGGACCTGGGTTCTAGTCCTAGCTCCCCCACCAGCCTGCTGTGTGACCTTGGGCAAGTCACTACTTCTCTGTGCCTCAGTTTCCTCAACAGTAAAATGGGAATTAAATAGCTGTTCTCCCTCCTGTTTAAACTGTGAGCCCCATATGGATGGGGACTGTGTCCATCCTGATTAAGTTGTATCTACCCCAGGATTTAGAACAGTGCTTGAAACGCAGTAAGCACTAAACTTAAATAAGAAAAGTCTCTATTTCCCTGAAGAGGATACTCCTAGGTGTGCCTCTATAAGTGAAAGGAATCCAGAGGCCTTAATTTTGAATCATACATCATAAACCTTACAAAATAATCTACAGCAAACTGTGAAACAAAGGAATTTGAGAGAAAATATACATCTATTGCTTAGACTAGGGAATTCTATCCCAACTTGAGCTTTTCTCTGCACAGGGAGGAAGATTGTTTTTCACATTTTTAATTTTACCAAATAAATCCCTGGGCATAAGATTCTTCTTCCCTGGCCCTTGCTATTACGCATGAGAAGAGGAGGAATATAGCAATCAGTGCTTAATTACTGCCAGTTTTTAGCCCCTGAGTTGGTGGGCAGAGCACCAGGACCAGTTCCAAAAGTATGGCACTTTTAAGGAGAGCTGCTGCAGCCAACCCCTTTTAGTCCCGGAAGTATGCCTGACCAGGCTGACCCTCAGTAACCCTCTTGGTAAAAATAAGACACCCAATAGTACCAGAGCTGGGTGTGACCAGAGGCATGGGAGAATTTGAGCTTCTGCCCGTTCTCTCCCTGATTTTAACCCCTTCCGCTTCATAATCCCAGTCTCCCTCAAAATTGAGATTGTACCCGGAGACCAGAAAGTTTACTTGTTTACCCTGACCCAGCAATTCACCCAATTCAAACTTAGGGCGGGGATAAAATACTGCAGCAGAGGGCAGAATGGAGAGCACTATACACTTACAAGAGCAAGACAGGGCTCGAACAAATTCCCTTGTGAATATGTAATTATTATAGATCTTGTTATTGCTTAAGAAAATCCTTAGTCATCAGGCTACTTGTCAGTAAGATCACATAGCCTGACACCAAGATTAATTTGATGTCAGAAGGACTACAGTCTTTTCAGGGGAGGGGGAGTTTGCAGATTCATGCCCTTCATGTAGTGTTCTACTTTCTAGGACAAGCCTTCCCCAAAGGGAAAGTATTCTGAACCAAGTTAGAGGTTAACTCTGATGGTGTCGAAGGGATTGTCAAGTGGCGGGAACATAGACATGTAAGATTGGGTGGGATGTGTCTGGGGCTAGTTTTGAATTTGTACCTTTGCTATGATTTGCTCAGGAGTAAAGAGTATTAGTAATTCATTCAGGAATGTTGAGTAATTTGAAAATCATCTGGGGCCTTTCAGAGATAAATTCTCTGTGAATATTAAGAAGTAGTATTGGAACATAATGTGATTACTTCGTAGCTTAAAAGAAGAACGTATGCATAATTTTAAAAGACTTTATAAGCGTATGATAGGTTGGACATTTTTGTGACCTCCCTTGACATAAAATATTTCCTAATTGCATTCTTGGGCCTCCATATTTCATTCCTATGACCCCATTTCATAAAGCAGATAGGCTTGGCATAGTCCATTCTATCTTTATAAATAGGATAAAATTCAGCTCAGCCTTTTTTTTCTGTTCCTTGACAGTCATTCCTACATTCAGTAAGATGATATTGCATTGGGTTGATCAAGAAATTCAAAGACTTCCTCTTTCACTCAGAAATGTGTAGTTAGGGCTAAAATAGCATAATTGAGGTCACCATGTATTCTTTTTACCCCAACTTTTAGTACAGTCCTGGATGTAAACACATAAATGCCCACATTCCTATTGCTATCGAATAATGAAAATCAATTTGTTGTATTTATCAAGAACCTACAGAGCACTGTACAGAGAACTTGGGCAAATTAAATAGAGTCAAATGAATGTCTTAATTCTATTATGCAAAATAAGCTTATCCACCAATTTGACAGTTTAATTTGGCATTTCTAAAAATCCAAAGCAACCAAGTCAATAAATTACAGCTGCTAGGAATGAGATCATTTCATCCCATGTTCTGTCACCTATTACTCTGTTATTCTGTTGAAGTCAGATGTGGGTAACTGTGCTCAACATAGTGAGATAATGCCTTTGTTTTTATTTCGACTGCTTAAAAAATGAATTATCTATCAACTGAATATTTTTACTTTCCTCTACTGACATTTAAAGCAAACAGTTCCCCAACGAAGGTGAGTTCAACCAGAATATCAGGGTTGCATTTATAAAGAAATGAAAAAGAATCATCTCATGATGGATATTGTCAGTGGCTAAACAATAATCAGGCAGTAACAATGTACATAAAGAGGTAGTAGTCCATAGACCAAAAAGACTGATATATTTTAATAGAGTCCTAGCTGTCAAACAAAAAAGATAGTGCTCAACTGGATTTCTAAAGGTCATTTGACAACTCTGAGAATCATAGGGTGAATTTTGCCTTGGGGCAAAGTAGTAACCCTTTTCCTTTTGTACTTTCATTGAAGAATAAATTAGATGAGACTCTTAATTTCCCCAAGGCGTAGTAATAATTACAGGCTTTATTAAGCACTTATTGTATACCAAAACACTGTACTAAGCAATTATTCAATGATATTTATTGAGCACTTACAGTGGGCTGAGCACTGTAATGAGTGCTTGGGAAAGTACTATACAACAGAGTTGGTAGGACACGATCCCTGCCCACAAAAAGCTTATGGAATGTGGGGGAAGAAAATGTGCATTATGTTTATAGTTTTACAAAAAAAAGGCATGGACTATCTGAGGGGGCGAGGAGCACAAAATGAGCATTGCCAAACTGCTAGAGTGTTGATCTAGCTATTCCCCGGGCACAGATTTTAATTTCTGCCTGGGAAGATCCTGAAATACTACATATTTCCAATGACATCAACATCTGGTAGAGGTGGTTGTTGACCTTTCACCACTTACATCCAAAATAATCGAATTGGTCATAGTAATCTTTCCCTCTTAGGGCCCACAGTCTAATTGGCTGTTCATACATAGCATTTTAAAAGCATTAGAGAAAGTTAGTTCCTTTCAAAGAGCTAGAGTGCCTTATTTTTCCCCCTAAACCCTTGGTCATTTCACCCCAATATGCCGCTTGCTCAGCGCGATAGACCTTCTAAGCAATGCGTGGTTGGAACAATAAGGGAGTGGAGGAAGAACAGTTTAGAAGCATGGCCCCCCTTCAAGGTACCAAAATTATATTCCATCACCACTGATGATGATGATGATGATGATGAGTATGGTATTTGTTAAGCACTTACTATGTGCCTAGCACAGTTCTAAGAGTATTAGTGGGGCTGAGGAAGGAAAATAGATACTCTTTCTCTCCTTTTTATCCTTTTCCCCCTCTTCTCTGCTATCCTTCCAATTTCATTTCAATCAATGCTGTGAGCCAGAATCAGATCATTTTTTAAGAATGAGTCTTTGCTCTCCCATAGAGTTCTCCTTCGTGGGCTCCTCTTTCCCCTCCAATCCCCTAACTCTAGGGGTTCCTCAAGAGTCAGTTCTTGGTCCCCTTCTGTTCTCTATCTATACCCACTCCCTTGCTGAACTCATTCACTCCCACTGCTTCAACTATCATCTCTACGCAGATGACACCCAAATCTACATCTCCTCCACTGTTCTCCACTCCTCCACTCCTCCCTCCCTCCAGGCTCGTATCTCCTCCTGCCTTCAGGATATCTCCATTTGAATGTCCACCTGCCACCTAAAACTCAACATGACCGAGACTGAGCTCCTTATCTTCCATCTCAAACCCTGTTCTGTCCCTGACTTTCCCATCACAGTGAATGGCTCTACCATCCTTTCCCTCTCACAAGCCCGCAACCTCGGTGTCATCCTTGACTCTGCTCTCTCATTCACCGCACACATCCAATCCATCACCAAAACCTGCCTGTCTCACCTTCACAACATCGCCAAGATTCACCTTTTCCTCTCCATCCAAACTGCTACCTTTCTGGTACAATCTCTCATAATATCCTGCCTGGATTATTGCATCAGGCTCCTCTCTGATCTCCCATCCTCCTGTCTCTCCCCGCTTCAGTCTATACTTCACTCCGCTGCCTGGATTATCTTTCTATAGAAACGCTCTGGGTATGTCACTCCCTTCCTCAAAAGCCTCCACTGGTTGCCTGTCAACCTTCGCTTGAAACAAAACTCCTCAGGCTTGGCTTCAAAGCTCTCCATCACCTTGCCCCCTCCTACCTCACCTCCCTCCTCTCTTCCTACAGCCCAGCCCGTACACTCCGCTCCTCTGCCGCTAACCTCCTCACGATGCCTCGTTCTAGCCTGTCCTGCCATTCATTCATTCATCCATTCATTCAGTAGTATTTATTGAGCACTTACTATGTGCAGAGCACTGTACTAAGCACTTGGAATGTACAATTCAGCAACAGATAGAGACAATCCCTGCCCAGTGATGGGCTCACAGTCTAATCAGGGGAGACAGACAGCAAAGCAAAACAGAACAGAACAAAAACAAGGCAACATTATCACGATAAATAGAATCAAGGAGCTCAGTGGAAAGAGCACGGGCTTTGGAGTCAGAGATCATGGGTTCGAATCCCGGATCGGCCACTTGTCAGCTGTGTGACTTTGGGCAAGTCACTTAACTTCTCGGTGCCTCAGTTACCTCATCTGTAAAATGGGGATTAAGACTGTGAGCCCCACGTGGGACAACCTGATTCCCCTGTGTCTACCCCAGCGCTTAGAACAGTGCTCAGCACATAGCGCTTAACAAATACCAACATTATTATTATTATTATGTACATCTCATTAACAGAATGAATAGGGTAGTAAATTCAAATGACAGTGCTGAGGGGAAGGGAAGGGAGGAGGGGGAGGAGAAGGCGGTGGGAGGGGAGGGGGAGCAGAGAGGAAGCAGGGCTCAGCTGAGGGGAGGTGAAGGAGGAAGGGGGAGGAGCAGAGGGTGGAGGGGGAGCAGAGGGAGAAAAGGGGGAGCTCAGTCTTGGAAGGCCTCTTGGAGGAGGTGAGCTCTCAGTAGCCCCTGGCCCACGTCCTACCACTGACCTGGAATGCCCTCTCTCCTCACATCCACCAGCTACCTTTCATGGTGTAGTGGATAGAGCATGGGCCTGGTAGTCAGAAGGTCATGGGTTCTAATCCCGACTCTGCCACTTGTCTGCTGTGTGACCTTGGGCAAGTCAGAGAAGTGAGCCTTAGTTACCTCATCTGTAAAAGGGGGATTGAGACTGTGAGCCCTAAGTGGGACAGGGACTGTGTCCAACCCAATCTGCTTGTATCCACCCCAGCGCTTAGTACAGTGCCTGGCACTTAGTTAAGTGCTTAACAAATACTGTTATTATTATTATTATTCAAAGCCCTAATGAGAGCTCACCTCCTTCAGGAGGCCTTCCCAGACTGAGCCCTCCCTTTCCCTCCACCCCTCCTCCCCTCCCCATTCCCCCCTCCCTCTCTCTGCTCTACCCCCTTCTCCTCCCCAGAGCACTTGTGTATATTTGTATATATTATTTATTACTCTATTTTATTAATGATGTATATTTATCTATGATTCTATTTATCTATTTTGATGGTACTGATGCCTGACTACTTGTTTTGTTTTGCTGTCTGTCTCCCCCTTTTAGTCTGTGAGCTCGTGGTTGGGAAGGGACTGTCTCTATCTGTTGCCAAATTGTACATTCCAAGCACTTAGTACAGTGCTCTGCACACAGTAAGCACTCAATAAATATGATTGAATGAATAAATGAAGGGTGAGAAATGAACCAGAGTCTTTATGATGTGCCCAAGATAGTATAGAAAATCACTGCTGAGAACTGAGTTAATGAACTGGAATCAAAATTTCATTCTTAATTTGGAAATTCACTAGAAGGTCTAAGAAGCCATCTTGTTTTACATTCAATCTCTAATATTATTGTGCTCTCCCAAGAGCTTAGTAAAGTGCTTTGCACATAGTAAGTGCACAATAAATATTGATTGAATGAAGGAATGTGTAATAATGTGTTATTTGTTAAGCACTTACTATTTAATAATTATGGTAATAACTATGGTATTAGTTCAGTTCTTACTGTGTGCCAGGCACTGTACTAAGCGCTGGGGTGGATACAACCAAATAGAGTTGGATACAGTCCCTGTCCTGCAAATGACTCACAGTCTTCATTCCCATTTTACAGATGAAGTAATTGAGGCATAGAGAAGTCAAGTGACTTGCCCAAGGTCACCCAGCAGACAAATGGTGGGGCAGGGATTAGAACCCATGACCTTCTGACTCCCAGGCCCATGCTTTATCCACAATGCCTTGATCTGTAATAAGCCCTGGGGAAGATGCAAGATAATCAGATCACTCATGAGGGCATACAGCCTAAGCAGGAAAGAGAATAGGTATTGTATCCCCATTTTGCAGATGAAGGAGCTGAGGCACAAGAGAAGTTCTGTGACTTGCCTGAGGTCACATACCATAGACTGTAAGCTCTTTGTGGGCAGGGAATATGTCTGTTGTTATAATGTACTCTCCCAAGTGCTTAGGACAGTGCACTTAGAAAAGTGCTCTGCACACAGCAAGTGCTCAATAAATGCAATTGAATATAAGAGACCGAACAGGAATTAGAAATCAGGTCCTCTGATTCCTAGGCCCGTCCTCTTTCCACTAGGCAGGCCTGCTTCATCAACTTCGAAGAAAATAAATATTTGAGTAGTATATTGAATGCTACTCAGATGGATCAATGTTCATGAAATATCTTCATTACTTTTGTTCCTTTATATAGGGTGAGGACAGAGAAATATTGAGAAAAATCATCTAATGTCAATCAGGCATATTTATTGAGCACTTACTGTGTGCAGAGCACTCTACTAAACACTTAGGAGAGTTCAATACTGTATTGTACATCTACAGATTTGGCAGATGTGCTCCATACCCACGAGGATGTATGGTATTTGGTAAACACTCACTATATGCCAGGCACTGTATAAGTGCTGTGGGATTGAGGGTGGTGTGAATAAAGGGTACAGATCTAAGTGCAAGGGTGACACAGAAGGAAGTGGACTGGGGGAAATGAGGGTTTAGTCAGGGAAGGCCTCTTGGAGGAGATGTGATTTTAATAAGGCTAATGTCATTTGTCACGCTAAATTTTAGCAAATAGTGGCATTTTACCTCAAATATTCTAGTTAGCTAAATACAGAGTTAGTATTCCTTAAAAAGGTCCACTGGATCTAGAAAAGAGATATAGATCTATATCATGAGGTAATAGTAAAAAATTTAAAGAAGCAGCTGGCTATTGAAAAATAGCATTTGTTGGATTGTCAGGTAATCATCCCTCAGGACTCTTCCATCAGTGTTATTGTCCTACTTCGAATTCTCTCCATTTTGTCAATTCTTTTCTAGTATTTAGGCATTCAGGACCTAGCACAGAATTCTATGAATAATCTTACAAGTATTTTATTGCAATCTTCACATCACCTGCTGGCTCAATGCTTTGATGATCCTGTGTAAGCATCTTAAAATTGCTGAATATAAACTTCTTTGAACCTATATTTCTTTACAACTATACAAAAAAACGGCCCTTTTGGAGGTTCCCAAGTCCTTCCTTCACACTCATTACCTGATTTTGAATTTATTTCCCCAAAGTGGATTAATAGTTTTCTAGGTTAGACTTCATTTTCAGTACTTAATCCAACCCACATTCATAATGTCACTATCTTCTGTGTTTCTCTTTACTACTCTACCTTTATTTAGTCCTTGCAACACTTTCTTGTTTGGAACCACCTGACCCAAAGCAACTTAGTGCTGTGTCCCAGACTATTAATAAGGTCATTAGAAGAGATTGGGTATCATATTGATCTATAAAGCACCTAACTATTCCAGTTACGTGTGCTCTCAGAAAGCTTTCTTTTGTATGATAGAGTTGGTATTTCTCCCCATTTGTAATAGTTTAAGACTATGTGACAAATATCGAGATAATGTAACCCTGAGACAATTGAACAAATGATTATTGACAATGGGTATGTGGGGCTGCCCGCTAGCATCTTCATGACAGCAGGGCAGAGTGGCTAGGGTCGGGGCCTGGGTGTCAGAAGGTCATGGGTTCTATTCCTGGTTCTCCCACTTCTTTGCTCTGTGACCTTGAGCAAGTCACTTCACTTCTCTGAGCCTCAGTTACCTCATCTGTAAAATGAGGATTGGGACTGTGAACCCCACCATGGGAGAGGGACTGTGTCCAACTCGATTTGCTTGTATCCACCCTAGCCCTTAGTATAGTGCCTGGCACATAGTAAGTGCTTAACGAATGCCACTCATTATTATTATTTGGTGATTTTATTTACTTTATTCATGGATGTTATGATATGTCAAGACCAGTGACAAAATTAGGCAACAACTGCTCTTTCTAATATTTAATCGTTGTTGTCTTATTTAAGTCCTGTTTTAAAGGTGATCAGCTTGTTGATTCTTTCCTATATCTATTTTCCATTGGTCTGCTGATAAAGCCCTTCAGTTTTCTGCTTAAAAATTTAAAGTGTCTTTGTTGTTACTTTTTCTGTGATTCTTTCTCTTGCCTTTATTATAAATTGAGAATTCTCATTTTCCTTTTTTCTTTTTGACTGTATTTTCTTGTTTGTTTGTCTTTCCCCGACAGTTTGTAATGACTGAATATTTTGGTTTACATTTTCTCTTTTCCATTCCAGCTCCAGCTTCTGTCATCAAGTATTCCCTTCAGAATTACTTTTAACTTTTCTCATCCCCCCCCCAGTGTTTCACCAGTTCACCAAGTTGGGTTTTGATATCAGTTTGGAAAATTGACTTTCTCCTATACTTGTCCCAGTGACAGTATTCAGTGTTATTCTTACCCTCATTCCTTCTAGAGCTGGGTGGAAAAGAGGGCTGGGGGTGCCTTTGCATTTTGTACCTGAGGAATGTAGGAAGTCTTCAAGTAGGGTGCAGAGTGAGGAACAGCCCAGATTGCCAAAGGTTCCATCCTTCCTCAGCTTACACTCCGGAAGCAAGATGGCTGCCACATGGCATCCAGAGATTTTCCCCTTCCCAGGGATAGGCCTGTCTGGTGAGAAAAACAATATAGTTGGAGGGGGGAAAGAAATCCCCCTACATGTGCCTTTGCCTAGCACCACCATTATCAGGGAGGCAAGTAATTGTCCCCTTTCCCTCTACATGAACGGGAAAGAATTAGGTCAGGATCCAGAAGTAGCAGTAATATCAGTAGCAGTAGTAATAGTATTCATTGAGTGCCCATTTTGTGACACGCACCGTATGTACAAAAATATATACAAAGAAGTACAAAAACAAAGTGACTAATTCCCTGTCCATAGAGAGGTTACATTCTCATAGGGGAAAGAGACAAAAATATTTATGCAGTTACCTATTTTATTGTACTCAGATATGTACATTTTTAGCTCTTGATAATCACCCCACCCTCAACCCCCCAGGACTTATGTACATATCCATGATATGTTTATATTAAATCCAGACTGTAGACTTGACTGTAAGCTACTTTTTTATAGTATTTGTTAAGTACTTACTATATGCTAGTCACCATACTATGTGCTGGGGTAGATACAAGATAATCAGGTTGGACGCAGTCTATATCCCTTGTGGGGATCACACTCTTAATCTCCATTTTACTTATGGATAAAGGAACATATCTAGCAACTCTCTTGTACTCTCCCAAGTGCTTAGTTCTGTGCTCTGCACAAAATAAGCACACCATAAATACCCTTGATTAATTGAATGATATTTACAAATAGCATAGGCAAGATAAATAATTGAAAGTAAAATTGAATACACATATATACAAAAGTAGTGAGGCTGAGAATAAATAAATTCATAAGTGCTAAATGAATATGGATGATGGGTTTACACAATTTAGGGTGCCAGAAATTAATTGAGGAAGGCGTAGTCAAAGATGCATAATTTTAGGAGTGCTTTGAATGTGGAGAGAGCTGTGGCCTGTCACATTAGGGAAGGGAGGAATTCCAAGCTGAGGGAATAGTGTGAGCTAGGAGATGGAGGCAAGAAAGTCAAGGGCAAGGTTAAGTTATAAAGTTAGCTCGAGGAAGGATGAAGAGAGAGTGGGGAATATCAGGTGAATGGAGCAGAAAGATAAGGGGGACAAGTTGTACTGAGCCTTGAAGCCAAATGTGAGGAGTTTTTGTTTAATGCTTAGGGACCCAAGAAGCCTGTGGAGAGTTTTGATGAGTAGAGGTATGCATGCTGAGCTAATCCTTTTGTTTAAAAAGCCAACTGCATTCTAATATATTAAAGTAATGAAGCAGAAAGCTTTTTTTTAACCCTCATTGGAGCCTCTTCCCTGTTGGTAGAACCAAACTGCTTCTTTTCCTATACTTTCTGAATCAGGAAATTATCCTCCGTATATCTCTAAAATCTTGTGGCTGCTTAATTTGTCACCTAAATATCACTACAAATAGGGCAAATGTGACAACTACTGATTATCATTGATAAGAAAATAGTTAAAATGTTCTGGGTTTTTTCTGTTTTAAAATAGATAGTGTATTATGCCACTTTCACCAAGATGATAAAATTATAATATAATTTTAGGAAGGAAATGTTAAATCCATTTTCCATAATTTTTTTCAAGTACTTTTTTGTCTTATACTACGAAAATAAATCAAAGTCAAGGTACAATTCTCACTTTGTAAAAAGTCAATACAGAAATTTTTACATCTTTGGGAAAATGGATGAATGAAAGAAATTATGGTGTAAGAATGTCATACTTTTGTGAACATGTCAGGTAATAGTAATTTCAGCGTTAAATGGTAAGTTATGTTATTTATTTTTATTCCAAATGGCTTGTATTCACATTTATCTGAGAAAGTGTTGAGACTTTTATTTTTCCACTGATATTTATTAAACATTTTAGTATTAGTAATGGCCCCCTCTTTGCCCTTGATAATATGTAACAGAGACATGGTCTTTAAAAAAGAGCAGTAACATAGTTTGGCTTTTTTTCCTAATAATTGCATTTCTGGAAATTGATCATCCTTATCACTGTTAGTCTGGTATGGTCCACCTCATGGACAGTGTAGAAAAATCAGAGTAAATTTTAAAACTTTAATTTTTTTCTCCTTTTTTTTTTTTATATCTTTTCCAGTGCTGGCTTCAGTCCTGGTGCTAGTAAGGAGACTATCTCCACGTTTGACTATCAGGGCCCAAAGCGCAAGCTGTACAGTGCCGTTCCTGGAAGACTCTTTGTGGTCGTGAAGCCATATCAACCTCAAGTAGATGGAGAGATTCACCTTCACCGAGGGGACAGAGTAAAAGGTTAGATCCTGAACTGTTCATTTTTATTTGTCCCTAGCATTGTGCACTGAAAAAGACATTCTAGCTCAAGTAGCACATCTCTTGGCTTGGTTTAGCAACAGAAGGCATAATATCACCTTATTTGGGTGACTTTTGTCCTATAGCTTTCTTTGGTTGGCTTGTGCACAAGCAAATTATCTGGATAATTAAGGTCCCCCAAATACATTTTGATCTCAGTGGTGCAAATATTCCAGGCCAGAGAAACACTTTCTGCCTGAAATATCATTTCCTAAAGAAATAATTCTGCACACATCTCTCACTCCTCAAGTTCCTCCAAAGAAGAAACTACTCACCATTAGATTGAAGGCAGTCAATCAACTCTCTCTCTTATGTATGCCGCTCTTTTTCCACTACAACCCAACCTGTACATTTCATTCCTTTAAATATCAACCTAATTTCTGTCCCTAGCTCTCGCCTCACCCTCTGTCAACTCCTTGCTCACACTCTCCTTCCTGACTGGAACTCCCTCTCTCTACCTATCCAACAGCCTAGCACACTCTCTGTTTTCAAAGTCCTCCTGAAATTGTATCACTTCCTCCTCCCTGTTTATATTCCCTTTTGCTCCCATCTATGCACTTAGTCCTACCTGCTAAACACTTAGGTTCTCACCCCACTCCCATCCCCACAGCACTTTGTTACATATCCTCATATTCAATTGCTTCCCTTACCTGCAGTTTATTTTAATACCTGTCTCACCTTCTTGACTGTAATAATAGTAGTGATAATAATTATGGTACTTGTTAAGTACTCGATAAGTGCTGGAGTAGATACAAGTTAATCAGGTGGGACACAGTCCGTGTCCTCCATGGGGCTCACTTTCTTAATCCCTATTTTACAGATGAGGTAACTGAGGCCCAGAGAAGTTAAGTGCCTTGCCCAGGGTCAAAAGTAGACATGTGGCAGAGCCTGGATTAAGACCCAGGACCTACTGACTCCCACGCCTGCAGTCTACCCACTAAGCCACACTGTTTCTCTTAAACTCCTTGAAGGCAGGGGTCATATCCATCAACTGAATTGAACTCTTTTCAAGTTCTCTGCACAAAGTAAGCACTCAATAAATACCACTGATTGATTGCAAAATGAAGGACAGCCATCCTCCCTTAGCTAGTTGATCAGTAAGAAATGTAAGGGGCCATAAGGGGCCAAATATTCCTGACTAGTGGTGAAAAAAAGCAAAGCTCGGTTAAGTTGCCATTTTCTGTCTGTACCATTTAAACTGTTCTCATGCAGTAGTATTTATTGAGCATTCACTGTGTGCAAAACACTGCATTAAGCACTTAATTCTGGAATATAGTGTAGTGTAGCAAGTTGGGTGATGGGGGATTCACAATTTACATGTATTCAATCATATTTGTTAAGTGCTTACTGTGTGCAGAGGACTGTACTAAATGCTTGGAAAGTACAATACAGTGATAGAGACAATCCCTGCCCACAGTAGGCTCAAAGTATAGAGAGGGGGAGAGAGACATCAATTCAAGTAAAGAGGCATCAATATAAATAAATAGAATTATAGATACATATATACATAAGTGCTGTGGGGCAGGGAGAAGGGGAAGAGCAAAGGGAGCGAGTTGCTAATACAACTTGGCTTTATGACTGAATTGTCTGGACCTGAATAATCTGGATGATTTACTAGTGTAAACCCAGATTCTACATTTAAGGATGATAGGTTCACTTCATTCAGAAAATCCATAAACCTATAAGACCAGGGTTAGAAGCAGGCCAAGAGTTAGAGAAGTATGTCCTTAAACTGAAATTCAAATCACATATTTCCCCTGAGTGTTTTGCTTTCATTTTTACAGCCCAGTTTATAAACTACTTCAATTCTTTCTTGGCCTTCACGGCTCCTGGGAGTAACACATAGCTGGCAAATATAGAAGGACATGATAAAAGAAGACACAAAAACTCTTCTTGCCCACCTTCCCAGGAACAAGCACCAAGTGAAACTTGTGATATGGGTAGTAATTAAAACAGAGTCAGAAAAGGGATCTATGCTTTCCGTTAATCCTAGAGAACTTATTGCAAAACAGCAAATCTCTATCATACAGTTAGGGTGATCTTTCATCTGGTTTTAAACTAGCCAAACCAGTTTTAAGCAGGTCAGTCAGTGGCTCAGTGGAAAGAGCCTGGGCTTGAGAGTTCTAATCCCGGCTCCGCCACTTGTCAGCTCTGTGACTTTGGGCAAGTCACTTCACTTCTTTGTGCCTCAGTTACCTCATCTGTAAAATGGGGATTAATATTGTGAGCCCCACGTGGGACAACCTTATCACATTGTAACCTCCCAGCACTTAGAACATAGTAAGCACTTAACAAATGCCATCATTATTTATTATTTATTATTATTATTGAGTGCCTACTAAGCCCTTGGGAGAGTGCAATATAATAGACATATTCCCTGCCCATAATGAGCTTACAGTCTAGAGGGTCTATTCGTTTTTCAGTATAAAGTTATAGATATTTCAAGCACTAAGCCTCTTCTCACCTCAGCTCCTGCTTCCAAGTTCCAGGGCAAATATGTGGCACCTGTGAACTTTAGAGGGGAGCCAAATGACTCTGGAGCAGATGGGAAAGACAGAAGTCCACTGGAAAAATACTGTAGGTTCAAGTGGCTTCAGACGGTGTTTTGGGAAGTGGATTCTGATGTCATTTCATAATGCCACATCTAGCACAGCTTATGTGACATTACACCACATTCGTGGGTCTACTATCAGTGAGGGCCTCTACCAACTTCAATACCTACAGTATCATGCAATAATTAAAGTCTATAGGAACAAAGACCAAGTGGCCCATGTTATGTTTTGTATTATTTCCTGCCTCAAAAAGTATTAATTTCATAGACACTAAGTCAGCATAACACTTCTCTATTTTCTTTAATGTCCTGGGCAGAAAGCATGGAAGCTTCTTAGTAAATTTGAGCATTACTAATGAAAACCTTTGACCTCATTTTTCTAGGGCTGAAAAGTGTCTTGTTACATGATAGTCATGACAATAGCAGTTGTTAATCCAACCTCCCAAAGGGATATCTCAATCTTAATATCCTGAATTTACTGCTTCATATGTTAAATTATGAGCTTCACTTTAATTGCAGTTCAGTGTAAATGAAAGACATTTTAAAATGGAAGTCTCACAGCTTTCCATTCCATGAAAAGAAAATGTTGTTTTCCAGTAAAGTTTGAAATCATGTAGTCATGCACCGAGTAGGATTCTTGAGTGTAGTAGAGCAATGTCATCAATGCTTTCAATTTGGGAGGAAAAAACTTTAACTTTTAACATCGAGAATACATCATTTTCTTAATAGACTGAGTCAGAGTAGGTAATCCTAAATTCAGTAGGCAGAATTGAAAAAAATAAATGTAACAAGGCCAAGTAAAACTTACAATTTCATGTTTTTATCCATTTAATAGAGGCCTAGTATAATTTTTAGCAATTATTTCTCTTGGTTTTCAGGAGGATTTGGGTTTTGTTAAACTTCAGCATTTTCCTTAGAGCTAGAGAAGTCTCATGGCTGCAAGTCGAACAGGAGAGTGACAGATAGACCTGAAGCAGAAATTATAGCAGGGGTAGTGTCAAGGACAAGGAGAGATGGGGACAGTGCTTAAGGGAGTTGGTTTGGGTTATAAAAGTGGGCTAGGAAATAGTAGGTTGCACATTTCCATTTTTTGTTTCTGGTTTTACTTTTGTGTCACATGTTATTTAGTATATTTATCAGCCGGAAATTTTCTTTCTTAGCATGCCCTCCACAACAGAGTCATTTGGGAGGAGAAATAAGTAATTACTTACCTTTTTCTGTAAATATAACAAAATCTGGGACAAAAAAATCTGGGGAAGTCTTAGGCATCTGCTATTTATGATTCTGTAAAGACTATGATAGCTAGTTTATAAAAAAAATTTCAGGACATTGTAGTCCAGATGAATCATTACTCTCTCATGCATTAATTTACTTCTGGGAATTCTACCACCTAGAACCATGTAGATATTTGAGAATATTATCTCTGGTGAGCCAAATTAGTTTCTAATATCAGTTTGGGACCATACATTAATTAAATTATTTATCTACCCATGTCCCAGAATAGCTATTCTATTGCTATTCACTTCTTTTCTATTTTATTGCTACTACAGCTACATGCCCTCTCCAAGATCTGTTTGTCATTCGTAAATTAGTTGAGTTCTTGGTGTTTTTCTGCATTTGCTGATGTCTCTGAAAGGCACATTTGGTGCCCTAAGACAGGAGCATTTTATTTTGCTCCATTTTTAAAGTGCTGTGGCATTACCTCACTGCATCATGACTTGATGACCCCATAAAAGCAAGAGAAGGCCAAAGGAAGATGTTGCAGCTAGTATAGAGGAAGTTTAGGAATCACAAATCTAATCCTTTTTTAATGAACTCTTATGGCCTTCAGAAGTTGTCCAAGTCTGAGTCAAAGGCTAAGTCAGAGCATCACTTGACGTTTTCTGATCCACCCAGGGACCCTTCTTTGCTCATTTACAGGGTAGGAAGATGGAGCAGGGGAGTTCAATTGGTTGAGGTAGTACAAGATTTTGAGTAGTTGGAAGAATCGAAACCTATCATTGTGTTAACAGGTATTTCCCCAACCTGGTCTCAGGTTTGTTCATTTAGGTCTGTAATAATTCTATTCTTATGCTACCAAACCCCTCTTTTTATTCACTTTGCTAGGGAATGATCTTTGTAATCAGAGGTTGGAAATTTCAGTGTGACTGTGAAATATATACCATTAGATCTAGCCTATGGATTGGACACTTGGATTTGTGTTTGAGTGGAATGGAAGCTGATTCAGTTTTCAACAGCTTTTGATCTGTGACTTTTCTGTTCATTGAGGTGAGGTGTAATGTATTTACATAGCATCATTTAGTTTTGGATCTTTATGAATGTTGTCCACCCTCTTTGAGAGAGTAAACTGAACTTCTGAATGTTTACCTGGGTTATCCTGGATTTGAAATTAGAAAACAGGATTCCTAATTTGGTTTTCTATCTTTCCACCTTGTAAGCTGTATCACCTCTCCAATAAAGGCTTTGTGCTGAAGTGGATGCTCAATACATTCTCAGCTGAAGCACTGCCCACTGTATTTAGTTTTTAATTTGATTCTCATTATAATTTTCTTGAAATATCATCTAACCTCTATGCCAAGCTTCTGCATTCCCCACTACCCCCAGTTTCCTGTTTTTCTGTGTCTGACCCCTTAGTATTGTCAGAACACTCTCTAATCAGACTAATTTGGAGTTCTTGTTAATTATAGTTATTTTGTCACTTCCAAAAGGGCACTAGTATTTCCTTGAATGAGTGGTAGCAGTTATTCAAAAATGCAAATTTTAAGGGGCTGAGAAGTGTAATAGTTGGTTTTGTAGTTGTGACAAATCATTGCCTGAAGGCCAGTGACCTTCCCTCCAGCAACATTAGGCTGGGTTCAGAATGGGATGAGAAGGAGAGGGAGGGTGAAAGTATGGCCAGTAGTTTTTTTTTTCCCTGTATATAAAGTTTCTTCTTTGGGACTTTCCTCAGGGAAAAACCGCTCTACAGAAGATCCCCTCCCCGCCCCCCCCCCCCGAAAAACTTTAAATTTAGAAAGAAAAAAATTATAAATTTCAGAAAGAAAATTTTGGAAAAGTCACTCTTCCTTTATATCCATGCACGTGCATGCACACACACGTACACATGTATATATATATATATATATATCTCCTTCCCCTTTTCCTGGATTTGTCATCCCTGGTGACAGCAGAGTGTGGAGTGAGGAGTAAGTGTAAGTGATGAGTCTGATTTTTTTTTTCCATAAGACCTTTTAACTTTACAATTCTAGGGGCTTGGAAAGAACCAGTACATAGTGATGATGAGTAGGTGGTATGAGCAGGACCAGGAAGAGGACAAATTTATCTACCTGATATTGGATATTTCATGAGGCCCAGTGAAACAGTAGTAACAGGAATGGATGTTGGGGGATGAGGAAGGGAGATAGCGATGCACCAGGTGGGGATGAGGTTTTAGGTTCAGGTCTTGAGTGTCACAAGTGGACTGGTGGAGGAGGCGGGCATGGTAAGATGATAGGGTTGCAGCTTTGGAGCAACAGGTCCAGTGATAACTGGAGAAGGTGAGAGCAGACAGAAAAGCTCCATGTAAGCCTCTGCCTGGATAACAGGCTAACAGGGGAATGGACAAAGGGGAAAGACAACTAAAGGTAGAAGAAAGAAACAAGACAAGCAAGAAGGAACTGGACACGCATAGACACATTTCCTCAGCATTTATGTATACATGGATACATTGTCCAATCAGTTGCTTTATTTTGATTACCCCATTTATGAATTTTTGGGTGTTGTCTCCCCCTGTCAGAGTTTAATCACCTTGTAGACAGGAAACATGGCTCATGCTTCTGTGATACTTTACCAAGCTCCTACAGGAAGGGGCAGGGACAATGCCAAACCTGATTATATTGTATCTACTCCAGCACTTAGAACAGTGCTTGACACATAGTAAGTCCTTAACAAATAACATCATCATCATCTTATTCTTCTTAGAATGGACTTTGTACCCAGAGGGTGCTTAATAAATATATTTACTACACAACTAATATCCAACGCCGATTCACAGAAGATACACAGTTGGCAAATATACATTGGTGAGAAGATTTTGAGCTGTATAATTCCAGTAAGTAGGCACATAGAGATGAGAAATCTGGGGCATGCTAGAAGAGCTCACTCCATTTGTTGCAAGCTACCTTTTTCCTGAGGTCTTTTTCTGTGGAGGTAGTATTAACTCTTGGGTTAATGGCACTGTTTCTGATCTTATTTTCAGTCTCTTCAGGGGTTCCCAAGCTGGTCTCCCTCAGGTGACTCAGGTTCCATTTCTTGAATATAGAAATCTCTCCATGTGGTGGTAGTTCAATGCAGTTTGATTGCTGCAGGTGTGGGAATGCTCTATCAACTAATGTGGGTCTGTGTTGGATACCCAAAAAAGCACTTGGAAGTCAGTCATCCTGTTTCCCCAGAAAGACCTTGAACTGGATGTTGGCCTTTCCGTAGGAAGCACACATTCCCAATTTTGAATCTGTTGTCCTCATTGAGGTTGTCACTTTGGTTTCACAAACCTTCCAAGGAAATCATGGATTCAGCATGTCTTTGTTCTGAGAATCTCTTAATCTAGACAAGAGTTTGCAACCTATGGTTTTGGAGCCATATCTGACTCTTTTTGGATCTAAATGTGGCACTTGGTCTGAGGGTGGGGACTTGAGGTATTAAAACCCATAAACTTCACAATGGAACTATGTGAATGGATATTTAAAATGTGTGATTGGCTCTTTGTGTACCAATTGGTTAAAGCTTTCATTTTGTTGGGCTCATCTGCTCACTGAGTATGTCAACCCCTTGTTCAGAGGCACCTATTTCACACTGACTCTTCTCTCTAGACATGCCCTGCTCTACCCTGAGTGGAGGAGGAGGGATCGCTGCATTCACAGAGGGACAGTGGAGAGCTCAGAAACAAGCTACAGGACAAGGGTTATTTTGCTGACACTTCAAATAGTTGTGCCGAAGGAAGATCATGAGTTTGGGGCCACTTGTGCTTTCTTCACACTTGGGCACCATTTTTCATGATCCATTCAAAGACTGTAGTTTTAAAATCTTGAACACTAAAGGTGCTAATTTGAAATATATTATGAAACCTCTGCATCCCTAAGTAATTTATTTTAGAAAAGAGGTTTGAACATTTGTCTGCCACCTACTAAGCGATTGTTATTCCACCTTGAAGCATCAGTTGAAAATGCTTGTGGGAAAAATGACTGAATGGCGTTCTAACCCATTTGCACAAGATTGACTTTAAGCCTAATCATTTCTACTATGTATTTTTTCTTTCAATGTATTCATATCAAACTGTCAAGACCATGTCTCATTAGTGCTTTCCATGCATGCCAGTCTAGTCCTGAAACAGACACTGACTACTGAACTTTGCTACTCTCATAAGAATTTTGCCATTTTTTATCAAAATGTAATAACCTGACAATGAAAGTGATGGCCATTTATCAAGTGAATCTTCCTAATGAACTGATTCTGAATAGAAAAAAATGCCTCAGCTACTACTACAGTGCTTGTAAGTGATGATATAATAATAATAATGATGGTATTTGTTAAGCGCTTACTATTTGTCAAGCACTGTTCTATGCCCTGGGGGAGATACAAGGTAATCAGGTTGTCCCACATGAGGCTCTCAGTCTTAATTCCCATTTTACAGATGAGGTTACTGAGGCACAGAGAAGTTAAGTGACTTGCCCAAAGTCACACAGTTGATGTGGCGGAACTGGGATTAGAACTCACTTCCTGCCTTAACTCTGCCCTCTCCTCCGCCAGGCAAAGCTTCTTCTCCTCCCTCATCTACACCCATGCCCGTCACCCCCGCCGATTGTTCTGGACCTTTAACTCTCTCCTTAGGCCCCCTTTTCCTCCCCCTCCCCCATCTCTCACCCCCAATGATCTGGCCACCTATTTCCTCACGAAAATCAACACGATCAGGTCTGAGCTCCCCAAAGTCACCCCTCCGCCTCTCCCCTCCCCCCCCACCAACCCCCTCCCCTACTTTCCCATCCTTCCCTGCAGTATCCTCAGAGGAGATCTCCTCCCTCCTCGCAAGTGCCACCCCCTCCACCTGCACCTCGGACCCCATTCCCTCTCACCTTCTTAAAACCATCGCCCCTGCCCTCCTCCCTTCCTTAACTTCTATTTTTAACCACTCAATCTCCAAGGGCTCCTTCCCCTCTGCCTTCAAACATGCCCACGTCTCCCCCATCCTAAAAAAACCCACTCTTGACCCCACTTCCCCCTCCAGTTATCGTCCTATCTCCCTACTACCCTTCCTTTCCAAAATCCTAGAACGAGTCGTCTACAATCGATGCCTAGAATTCGTTAACTCCCATTCTCTCCTAGACCCCCTCCAATCTGGCTTCCGTCCCCTCCACTCTACCGAGACTGCTCTCTCTAAGGTCACCCATGACCTCCTTCTTGCCAAATCCGATGGCTCCTACTCCATTCTGATCCCCCTTGACCTCTCTGCTGCCTTTGACACTGTCGACCATCCCCTCCTCCTCCATACCTTATCTCACCTTGGCTTCACGGACTCCGTCCTCTCCTGGTTCTCCTCTTACCTCTCTGGCCGATCATTCTCGGTCTCCTACGCTGGAGCCTCCTCCCCCTCCCATCCTTTAACTGTTGGAGTTCCTCAAGGGTCAGTTCTTGGCCCTCTTCTGTTCTCCATTTACACTCACTCCCTCGGTGAACTCATCCGCTCTCACGGCTTTGACTACCATCTCTACGCAGATGACACGCAGATCTACATCTCCGCCCCTGTCCTCTCCCCCTCCCTTCAGGCTCGCATCTCTTCCTGCCTCCGGGACGTCTCCACCTGGATGTCGGCCCGCCACCTAAAACTCAACATGAGCAAGACTGAGCTCCTCATCTTCCCTCCCAAACCCGGTCCTCTCCCAGACTTCTCTATTACCGTGGATGGCACGACCATCCTTCCCGTCCTGCAGGCCCGCAATCTCGGTGTCATCCTTGACTCGTCCCTCTTGTTCACCCCACACATCCTATCCGTTACCAAGACCTGCCGGTTTCACCTCTACAATATCGCCAAGATCCGCCCTTTCCTCTCCACCCAAACGGCTACCTTACTATTACGGGCTCTCGTTATATCCCGGCTAGACTACTGTGTCAGCCTTCTCTCTGACCTCCCTTCCTCCTCTCTCGCCCCGCTCCGGTCTATTCTTCACTCCGCTGCCCGGCTCATCTTCCTGCAGAAACGATCTGGGCATGTCACTCCCCTTCTTAAACAACTCCAGTGGTTGCCTATCGACCTCCGTTCCAAACAAAAACTCCTCACTCTAGGCTTCAAGGCTCTCCATCACCTTGCCCCTTCCTACCTCTCCTCCCTTCTCTCTTTCTACCGCCCACCCCGCACGCTCCGCTCCTCTGCCGCCCACCTCCTCACCGTCCCTCGGTCTCGCCTATCCCGCCGTCGACCCCTGGGTCACGTCCTCCCGCGGTCCTGGAACGCCCTCCCTCCTCACCTCCGCCAAACCGATTCTCTTTCCCTCTTCAAAACCCTACTTAAAAATCACCTCCTCCAAGAGGTGTTCCCAGACTGAGCTCCTCGTCCCCTTCTACTCCCTCCGCCATCCCCCCTTTACCTCTCCGCAGCTAAAGCCTCATTTTCCCCTTTTCCCTCTGCTCCTCCACCTCTCCCTTCCCATCCCCACAGCACTGTACTCGTCCGCTCAACTGTATATATTTTCGTTACCCTATTTATTTTGGTAATGAATTGTACATCGCCTCGATTCTATTTAGTCGCCATTGTTTTTACGAGATGTTCTTCCCCTTGACGCTGTTTAGTGCCATTGTTCTTGTCTGTCCGTCTCCCCCGATTAGACTGTAAGCCCGTCAAACGGCAGGGACTGTCTCTATCTGTTGCCGACTTGTTCATCCCAAGCGCTTAGTACAGTGCTCTGCACATAGTAAGCACTCAATAAATACTATTGAATGAATGAATGAATGAACCTCTGACTCCCAAGCCTGTGCTCTTTCCACTAAGCCACACTGCTGGAGCCCTGCTCAAATTTTAAGGTCAAAACTGAATAGCTTGTATCTACCCCAGCACTTAGTACAGTGGCTGGCACATAGTAAGCACTCAACAAACTCCATTAAACAAGCAAGCAAAAAAAAAACCCCAAGACAGCCCCCTTCACAGGTAGAAACAAAGCTGATACAGTTTATGGTGCTATATTAATGTTTCTTCTTAGTCTCATGTTGCTCTCTAAATTTCTCCTCGAAAAGAGACACTTTTGCCTTGATGACCTCATGCCCGATTGGTGTGTCTGCCACAGTTGTCTCCCAACATTCAGTTGTCCTGCTGCATTTTTTAAGGCTGAACAGGATGCCAGGGAGACCAGCAAAGGGGTCAATATGATGAGAGGGTTTGGGTCAGTCAAAGAACGCTCAATCTTAATCTAAAACTGTCGATTCCTTACAGTGACTCAGAGCTAGGGATATACCACTTAAGTAAAGTACTTATCGGGTAAGAACAACTCGCTGCCTAAAATGCCTTAGGCTTGTGGGTTTTGGAAATGAGGCACCTCAGAGCAATATGTTTTGATTGTGCAAAATGGATAAGGAAGTCCATTTATAAAAATAAAAGGAAGAATAAGTCCCAGGATCTGGTTAGGGAAAAGAGTGGTAGGAGCTCAAGTGTTTAGAGAGAAACAAAGAAGTGGCTGATATCTAAATTGATTTATGATTAATTGATGAGCTGAAGATTTTTTCCTGGAAGATAAAGTTGAAGATAAGATCAGGGCCTTGGACCAAAGCAAAGATTAAGTTCAAAGGAGAAAGCATGGAGAAAGAAAAATTTGATTCATCTTTCTAAATCCTCCCAGTTCATCCAGCCAAACTTTACAGATTGAAAGCAGTTTCTTGATGCTCAGAACCATTCCTGGATGAGTTGTCAGGTATTTGGTAACCAGTGATTACAGGGTAAAATGACAAATTCTAACAGTTCCAGTGACACCTACTGATAGGACCTTGTCTTTACAATCATCTTATTTAACAGTAAAACAAAATTGTGCTGACTTCCTTCATAATGTAAGCTAAGTTAGATTGACTTATTTAGAATATAAATGGGAAACATTTTTCATTAAGCAGAAAGGTGCAGTGAATCCAATTTTAATTCAGGAAAAATAGTCAAATTGTGGACGATTACTTAATCATATTGGTAGATTGCTTGCGTTTAAAAAAACCAAAACCTCCAGTTCTCAAATAGAAGCCAATTGAAGGATTCTCTTGAACCGATTTAGGTGAATGACTCATTCATTGTAAGCAATGATTTTTCCAATGGAATTTCTCAAAGTCTAATCCGGCAGTCTTCCTGATTTCCTGGTAGAGACTGGACTAGCATATTTATATGTTCAAGTTTTTATTTTAGTTCATTCAGTCAGTAGTATTTACTGAGCACTTACTGGGTGCAGAGCATTGTACTAAGTGCTTAGGGGAGTGCAGTACAACAGAATTTGTAGACATGTTCCTTGCCTTCAATGAGTTTACAGTGTAGAGTGCATGAAGCATTTGGCTTTGTATCCCTTAAGCATTTTGTCACTTATCCTTACTTTATAGGATTTATGTACAGATCCTTATATTCCACTATTTACCCAATTTGTAATTTATTTTAATGTCTGTCTCCCCCTATAGATTGTAAGTGTCTTGTGGTCAGGGACCTTGTCTACCAACTCTGTTGTATTGTACTTTCCCAAGTGGCTTAATACTGTGCTCTGTACCAAGTGCCCAATATATACCACTGATTGATGGATTTGGAGTGGGGTTGTGCATGTTGGATGGCAAAGTGTTACTGGCCTGGAAGAAGTGTTATTATGAAAAATATTATGTGATGATAATCCATGTATTAAGCCTCATCAGTCCCACTAAATCATTTGAATTTAAGTATCAACTAGATTTGTCTACCAATATAGGGTAGATATTGTCCTTTTGACCACAGTGAGATGCTCTTTCCAATTCAACCACAATTTATTCTGCTTAAGGTATTAATATCACTGAAGTGATCAGAGACATTGGAAAGAGCACAGGAGTCAGGACACTCAGGGTTCTCATCCCTGTCTTGGCCCAGCTGTGGACCCCTGGACAATCAATGTCTCTGTTCCTCAGTTCTACTATTTAGGTTGTGAACCTCATGTATCTGATCTGAATTTAGAAAGTGGGGAAGATGGGGACTTTGCATGCCAAGTCTCCAAGTCTCCACTGACATTGTACATCTGTGGCTGCCATCTTGGGAAAGTTGCAATTCTCCAGTAATCCTCTGAATCCCCCTCTCTCCCCTTAGCACCCCTCTTCACTCAGCTCTGAAATAAAAATGTCCATTTTTTTATGGAAGTGAATTTTTATTCATTTACTTAAGTGGCAGGAGCTGTAGGATTGCCTATTTACCCTCCCTTCAGGCTTGCTCCTCTCTCGCCTACCCAATCCTAGAAGCCACCTGCAACCAGGTAGGGAAGTAGAATCTCACAGGACCAATGGATGGGCAGCAATAACCTAAGAGCAGCATGGCTTAGTGGATAGAGCACGGGCCTGGAAGTCAGAAGATCGTGAGTTCTAATTCTGGCTCTGCCATATGTCTGCTGTATGATCTTGGGCGAGTCATTCCAAGCGCTTAGTACAGTGCTCTGCACATAGTAAGCGCTCAATAAATACTATTGAATGAATTGAATGAATGAGTCACTTAATCACTTCTCTGGGCCTCATTTACCTCATCTGGAAAATGGGGATCAAGACTGTGAGCCATTTGTGGAATAGGAACTATGTCCAACCTGACTACCTGTACCTTAGAACAATGCTTGCAACATTACAATGCAACATTGTAAGCACTTAACAAGTACCATCATTATTATTATTAAAGGTGACCTAAGTGAGTTCAAGGTGTGGGAGCCGTGAGGAGAGGATGGGTGGTTCCAGACAGCCCTGAGAGAGGAACTATGCTTTTGCCTTAGATCCCAGGCTGTGTGCCCGAGGGAAGGAGCAGGAACCAGTGGGGGCCTGGTGGCTCTGAAGAGGCAAAGAGGAAACTTAGACACAGCTTGGTCAACATTCTGTTCTGGAGGCCAAATGGGGTCTCTAGGCTGCCAGGAGCTGGGGCTGGGAGAACCAGCCCTTGCCTCTGCTCCCTGGCCTGCAGGTGCTACTCATGCCTGTAGCAAGGGCATCTTGGGACACAGAGGGCAAGAAGTGTTTAGAAAGGCCCAGGTAGGAAGCTTGTGTAGGGAGCCACAGTTTCTCATGGGCCTATGTCAGCATCAGGAGGAGTGTCTCTGGTAAAGCCCCAGAAATAGAAATGTGAGAAAATGTCTCATATGGTACTCTCCCAAGATCTCAGTACAGTGCTCTGCACACAGTAAGCACTCAATAAATATGACTGATCCTAATGTCTGGTGCTACATATTCACCAGAGCCATAATGATATCATTTGGTGGAGACTGTATGACCGAGTGGAAAAAGCAGAGGACTAGGATCTGGATTCTAATCCTGGCTCCTCCTACCTGCTTTTCATGTGACCTTAACTTCTTGTGCCTTAGCTTCCTCCTCTGTAAAATGGGGATAAAATATCTGTTCTCCCTTCCCCTTTGACCTATATGGTGTAGGGACTGTGTCTGATCTGATTGTATTATGTCTACCCCAACTCTTAGTATTAGTCCTTTGTACCGAGCATGTGCTTAACAATTACTATTATTATTAATAATAATATTAATATTAGTCGGGGGGGGGGGGGCTTGCAGCAGCCAATACCCTGAGGCTGACGTGAACCCAACCATTCACCTCATAAACCTGGTCCCTTGGTTGGTGCCCATTACTCCAGCCTGACCTGCTCCAATTATCAGCATCCATGGTTTGTCAGATTCTGCAACTGTAAAACTACTGTGCAGTAGAAATAAGTCTCAGGGTTGGATAGCTCTCCCTAAGTATTCTTAGAAAGCCCATCACCTTTTCACTTGAGTCCTAGAGGGGATTTAAACCTGTGCCTCAGAGACAGAACTAATTCCTTCCATTTTAGTTCCCTAGCTTTTGTTCATTCTCTCTTTCATAGAAGGTTTATCATGAAAACGTGTCCTTTTTGTGTGGCTGCAAGGAGCTCTGCAAGTCTCTAATATTAGCTCAGCTGTGATCTCCTCATTAGCAGAACTGGTAATGTTTTAATCATTCATTGAACAGTGACCTAAAGTGTGAGACTAATGGAAATCCATGTCTTAACCACTTGTGAATTGTTCTGCTCTTTTCCCCCCTCCCCATCTGGAACAGTCTCATTCCACCTTGACACAGCCTTTCTATTCTAATTAGGTGCCTGCCTGAGAGCATCTCACACAGACTCAATTGTGCACATCTGCAAGAATTTTTCTAACTGACGAAATCTAAATACAAACATACTAACACCCTTGATTAGGAATAGAAGTTTTATTTTTCATTTACTGCATCCAATTAATAGACTTGACTTTCATTGATGAAATAGCCAATAGGGCTAGGAGATTGTCTTCTTCCATGACCTGAGAATGTCTCTTCTCCTTCTTGCACTCTGCCACATAATGATAGTATTTATTAAGAATTTAGTGTGTGCCAGACAATGTGCTAAACACTGGGGCAGATACAAGAGACTCAGAACGGAAATAGTCACTGTCCCACATAAGGCACACAGTCTCAGATAGAGGGAGAAAGATATTTTGTTGCCATTTTACAGAGAAGAAACTAAGGCACAGAGATATTAACTGACTTGCCTCAGGCCACAGAGCAGAAAAGTGGCAGATCTTGGGGAAGGACCCAGGTCTCTTGACTCCCAGCCCTTTACAAGAAGTTAGGCCATTAGGCCATTCTGCCTCCCACATGAAATAAAGATGGTATTTAAGTGTCCCAAGAAGTTCTGTGCTAAATGACCCAGTGGATAGAGCACGACCTTGGGAGTCAGAAGGTCATGGGTTTTAATCCTGACTGTGCCACTTATCTGCTGTGTGACCTTGGGCAAGTCACTTCACTTTTCTGGGCCTCAGTTACCTCAGCTGCAAAAAGAGGATTGAAATTGTGAGCCCCATGTGGAACAGAGACTGTGTCCAACCCAATTTGCTTCTATCCACCCCAGCATTTAGTACAGTGCCTGGCACATAGTAAGCCCTTAAATACCACAATTATTATTATTAATTCATTCAATTGTATTGAGTGCTTACTGTGTGCAGAAATTAATTAATGCAATTAATAAATTATATGACAAATGTAGATTCATCACAGTTGAATCACATCTTTAGCAAATTTGCTGGAGGAGTAGGAGCTTCTTTCCAACCTTTCCTGGCCCAACCCTCCCTGTTCCTGCGGGTTTTTTGGCCCTTCCCTACACCCCAGACTCATCCCATCTGTTTCCCCAGTCCTTCTATGCTACCTATCTCTTCTAAATCCAGGGACCCAACAGGGGAAACACAGGTAGAAAAGGAGGTGGGGCATGCAGAAGACATCACTCCTGAATAGACAAATCGAAGTAGAACACAATTCTTTTCCTTAATTTCACTTTGAAAATTCAGAGAAAAACTAGCATATCCATTAGATTATAATATTCTTGAGGATAGGGAGTAATACCTGTGTATTTTTTTTTAAGTACTTACCTACTATATACCAAGCACTAAGGTAGATACAACAGAATCCTGTCCCACATAGGGCTTACGGTCTAAACGGGGGGAGAAGTAGTATTTAATCCCCCATTTTACAGATGAGGAAGCTGAAGCACAGAGAAGTTTAAAATAAATTAAAAAATGTCACGCAAAGCTGGGATTAGAATACAGGTCTCCTATTTCCCAAGCCAGTGCTCAGTCCACTCCTCCCCCGAGCACTATGTAGAATCCTCTGAATTTCATAGACTCTCGATAAATACCATTCATTTATTATTAGCTGAAAGTTATCAGTCTCTTCTCTACCCTGTATTGTTGAGGTTTCTCATAGCCTGGAACATAAATACAAATTAATGATTTAAGGTAGTAATAGCAAGGGAGAATTTGTCCGATGACTTCTACATTCACATCAGATGCAGTCTATAGGTTTTTCTGCATTAATTCTGGAAGAGGATTCATCTTTCAAAAAGATTGGTTTCCTCCTAGGAATAAGTTGAGAATTGAGGAAACTGACTCTGGATATGAGAACACATAATTAAAATTGTGTCATTATTGGAAACCAGAGCTCCTTCAATTGAGGAATCTCGAGAGACCCAAGGAAAATTAGAGAAACTTTTCACCTAGAACTCTTAATGAACAAGAAAGTAGTAGAGGAAGATCTAGTGGTGGTGGTTTCCTTATTACTATGTATCTGTGGCTTCAAAGAGGTATAAGGATGTCTTTAAGGGTTAGTGTTCACTTTTAACAGCAAATGCAACAACTGTCATGCATTCTGACTATTCATTCTTTCTCATGCTAAAAATGCTTCCTTATCTTTTAATTGGAGAGCAACGCCATTGTTAGAGTTTTGGAGGGGTTGTGCATGAGGAGAAATAACTGATGATGCATTCTTTTTCTAGATCAAGGCCTTGAGGATGCTTTCTTCTTAATTATTAATGCTATTAGATTTATTGTGGGAGTGGGGAAACAGGTGACTACAGAGTAGAAGCTAGACCAGTATGTGCAAATGTATAAATTATAGTCACTCCCTTTATGAGGACCGAACCTTAAGTAGGTGAAGAAAAATCCTCATGTTTTATTTCTTTCTTTTTCCCTCTTAGTTTTGAGTATTGGTGAAGGTGGCTTCTGGGAAGGCAGTACTCGAGGACATATTGGATGGTTTCCTGCAGACTGTGTTGAAGAAATTCAGTGTAAACCAAATGAAAGCAAGCCAGGTAAGGGAGATACAATTCACCTTTTATTTACACCAGAATCAATGAGGAGTATCCCATTGAGGGTTATTTGTCTCAATGCCAGCTGATGCTTTTAGGCTTATTGTTCCTGTGTAAAATGAAAAGTGAATCAGATTTAGAAGATTTAGTTTGAAGAAGAAATGTAAGAGCATGATAAAATGGATTATTGATTGAATTTTATTGGGGTATATCCCAAGAAGAAATTCACTGCAAAATAATGCTAAGTTTAGTAGTAAGAAAAATTTTAGGAATTTTTCATATTGCTTGTACTTTCTTATTTGAGAGGATGGGTAAAAGTTAGCTATAGTCATGTCTGGTGGATGTGGTAGTTTTGTTTGTGAAGAACTTTAGTGTTAAGGGAAAATCATGTTATGGTGTCAGTAGATTTTTTTAGGAATTAATGAGTTAGGGGTATGCTTCAAAGAGACTACAAGGAATGACATTTTCCTAAACACATTTTTACATCTTTATCATAATTATTGCTACAGCTATACCCACCTGTACCAGGGTGCTTTACATTCTTGCCACTCATTGTTATTTTAATGTATTAAATTATTTTAAGTTACATGAAGTCTTCTTATAGCACCATAATTTTGAGGAAGAGGCTAGGGAGCATGATAACATCATATCTTCCCCAAAACTATGATCAAGTATGTTACTGTTTCTTCCTTCACTGAATTTACTTATAGCCAACTTGTGGATCATGTTATGCTCAGAATAGACAGGTTGTGGGTAGAAGGACACTGACTCTTACAATTGTATTTTTCTGAACACCTAATTCAGAGTCTATCAATTGGGTACTCAATAAATAATACTGAATGATAGATTATTGAATCAATATTAGTTTCCCAGGTGGCAAATTTTAAAAAATTCTAATTAATAACAGGGCTAATTTGCCTTCACCAAGGTTGTCACCCTCCTTTTTCCAAACTAGAAGAGAAATGTTTAGTCAGGTTCTTTGTTCTGGAATTTAAGAGAGGCAGAAAGTCTGGTCATCCTAAAAATGTTATCTCACAGTTAAATTAGCATTCTTTACAGATTTTACAAAAACACAGGATATTAACTCAGCATTCAGTCACAAGAGATGTTGAAGTACTGGAATGAACTATGATCATTTTTAAAAGTTTGAGATCTGTTTCTCTCAATTAAGATGCTTACATTTAGCTTACTGAATTCCATCACAAGCAAAACAATAAATAAAGTCTAAATTAAATCTTTAGGTAGGATTACTTCAGGTTAGTTTTTTGTTACCATTATTACTGTGCTTTAAATAGCTCTCAGGTTCGATTATGAAGCAAGAAGAGTGGGTATTGAAAACTTTGCAAGCCAAACTCTAATCTTATTTGCAAATTGAGCATTGCCAGCTACCTTAAAAAATTGCTAACCGTGGGTCCATAATGACGAATTAGTCAACTATATTTACTGGGAACTTACTGTGTGCAGAACACTGTACTCTGCATCTGGGAGAGTACAGTATAACAATATAAAAGACACATTCCCTGCCCTCAGTGAGCTTACAGTCTAGAGGGGCAACTGTGGTTTGGTACTGTGTCTTTGCTTTATAAGGTAAGATGGTAAATAATACTGTAACATCTAGGATTGAAATCCAACATAATATAATGATATAATAATAATTGTGATATTTGGTAAGCACATATTAATTGCCAAACACTGTACTAAGTGCTGGGGCAGATTCAAGATAATCAGGTCAGACACCGCCCTGTCCCACTTGGGGCTCACATTATAAGTAGGAGGGAGAATGGGTGTTGCATGTGCATTTTGCAGATGAGGAAATTGAGGCACTGAAAAGTTAAATGATTTGTCTAAGATAAAGCAGGCAAGTGGCAGAGGCGGGATAAACCTCAGGTCCTTTGAATCCCCAGCCTCTTTGCTTTCCATTAAGCCATGCTGATTCCTTATTGCCTTTGGGCTTCAGAGAAGCTACCCTGTTCAATTTAAACATCATGTATTAGTTTTTCCCTTAGGAAAAGAAAAATAATTTAATTCACTTAATCTGTGCACAGTGCTTTCTTGAGGTAAATCGTAAATGTAAAGAGCTATATCAAGTTATTAATGTTTTCAAGTTCAAAATGAAATTCACCATCACACAACTCTGTAAGAGTCACTTAAGACTGGGGTAGGTTAGAAACCATTAGTGGCTAAACTAGGGCTGTGTTAATTGCTCCCTTGGGGCTGGAGCTAATAGATTTTATGGGGCATCCGTGTGACACATGTGCCAAGTCATAAACTTGTCTTCTGGTCCATAAGCTGTGTGGGCAGGGAACAAGTGTACCAAATTTATTGTACTGTACTTCCCAAGTGCTTAGTACAATGCTCTGCACATAGTAAGTGCTCAATAAATACAACTGATTGATTGATTACAGCATACTGTCTGTAATGACATTGAAGCCTCCCTAATTTAATCTGCTCAGCGGGAAGCCTCCCCATCCCCAAACAGGCTCCCCTATGCCACACTCTCCCAGCCCAGCTGCCCAGGGAGCTGATCCCACTAACAATCTCTAATGCAGCGAAACAGAGCAGCTGAGGGAAGAGGCCCAGAGTCAAAACTTCCATTTGAATCACTATTCCTAGCTGTAGATTGTATGCTCCTCTAGGATCAGGATGATAAATGCTGTATTCTCCAAGAATTTAGTGTTGAAGTAGTAGTAGTAGTATTTAATAATCACTTAGCAGGTGCAGTATACGGTGCCATATACTTAGTTGGGTCCTCCCTATGTTAGTTGAAGATGATTTGTCTCCCTCCCACTCCGTAGCTTACCTCGTTGAGTTAACTTTCTCTCTTTTACCCTTCTTCCGCTTTTGGTTCGCCCCTCTTTCATACTACTTTACTTGGCTAGCGGTCTTCAGTCACTACCTATTAAACTGGTAAAACTGAGAAAGGAATAAACTGGAAGCAACAGTAATAGGCATCTGCAAATATTTGAGTAGTTGCAAGTGCTGGCTAGTGATAAGATGTAGCATTGACATATGAAAAAGCAATTAGTCATTTTTTATTAGCCAGAAGTAAAAAGATTTGTTAGCCTTGTCATGAGATCTTATTACTGTTTTTTGCCAATTAAATATTCCCAGGAAGTTCAGTATTTTATTTGTATACGTTCTAGGAGTAGAATTAAATGATCATGTTTGAGTGTATTTTTAAATAGGCCGGACTTTATGAAGTAACACCTTCATGTTTAATGGCTCTATTGTGCAGATTTGCATTCACTAGTCACATTTTGAGGAGCAGTAAACCTGCCTGCTGATGTGAGTTGGTCACACACCCTTTCAATAGAAATAGAGTAGTTAAAGAGTTTTAAGGTAATGTACTTGGGAAGCAGTAGTTTATTGCACTGTAGAACAAATCCAGCTTCAAACTCTGCCCAGTAGAAGTAAAGGATCTCAAAGGCTGAAGTTCATCATCCAGATCCACACACCTTCCTGCAACTGTTTATACATGGAGCAAGGGTTGGGACAAATGTAAGATTGGTTAAAGGGTTAAATGTATAAAGTAGTTGCAGTCATTTGGGACAAATGCCCAGTTTTTCTAGGAAATAAAGCAGCATTTTTATAATCCTACTAAAAACACTCACCAATTTTCTATTTGTGATTTATGATCTGAGTGGAGTTCTGCCTAAACCTCAGAATGATAGTAATAATAATAATAACAATAATAAAGGTATTTGTTAAGTGCTTACAATGTTCCAAGCACTCTAGTAAGCCCTGGGGTAGATACAATCTAATCAGGATAGATACAGCCCAAGAAGAAGGGAAAATGGATATTTAATCTTTATTTTACAGGTAAGGAAACTGAGGCACAGAGAAATTAAGTGACTTGCCCATGGCCCCAATCCTGGGCTTTTTCCACTAGACCATGCTGGTGAAATAAGTTACGGGAAGACAAATTCAATGGGGAAGGTCTCCTGAAGGAGATGTGATTTTCTAAGGGCTTTGAAGATAGGGAGAGCTATAGTCCGATGGGTTTAGGGGAGACATGAGTCGCAGGCAAGGGAAAGATTGTAGGCAGGGGAGTCAAGAAGGAGCTTTGATGAGTCAGCTTCAGAGGAATGCAGGAGGGAGCTGGTGCCAAGTGGGAGAAAACAGTAGGTAAAGAGAAAGAGATCTGATTGAGTGACTTCAAGCCCATGGTCAGTAGTTCCTGCCTGCTGCAAATGAGGGATGACTAATCACTAAAGTTTTTTTGGGGGGTGTTTAGGGTAATACAACTGAAGCAGGTTTACTGTCCCAAGGCAGATATACTGACAATAATGACTCTGAACTTGCAGTCTCACATTTGTGAGGTACCCGTTAATAGTGTCAATCATAATGGCTATTAGCTCTGGATTTCTACTGATTAACAGGATAGAAGAGAAATTCATTTCCACAGACAGTACATTAAAGTGGAGGCTCAGCCTTTGACTTGAGGCATGACGAGACTATAAACACAGAGGTCCCAAGATGCTCTGGGACAGTCTCGGGAATATGGAAGGGGATGCAGGACTGTGCAAGCAATAGAAAGGAACAGAAAGGACAAGGTGTAGTTCCTAAAATGTAATAATAAAAATAATAATAATGTTGGTATTTGTTAAGCGCTTACTATGTGCAGAGCACTGTTCTAAGCGCTGGGGTAATCACAGGAGAATCAGGTTGTCCCAAGTGGGGCTCACAGTCTTCATCCCCATTTCACAGATGAGGTAACTGAGGCACAGAGAAGTTAAGTGACTTGCCCACAGTCACACAGCTGACAAGTGGCAGAGCTGGGATGCAGAGGACAGAGAAATCGTATAGGGATGAGTGGCATGTTGACTGTATACAAGAAAAAGCAATTAAGTTTAATCCCAAAAAACCCATTGAAAATGGATGAAGGGGTGAATAGAGGATGGTACTATGGTCAAATATAGAGAGGACTGCTTAGAAGGAGTAGAGATAGCAGCTAGGGAGATCAATGTTGAGGCTGTTGTAGCAATCAAGAAGTCCATAAAACTAAGGAAGTAAGAGGGATGAAGAATAACTGGAATAGAAGCTATTTTGGAGGCAGAGTGCCAAGAGAAGAGAGTGGCATAGGAGTAAATTTTCAAAAAGAGCACACTTAGTATCAAAGACAATGTGACATCAGTTAAGAACCCCTATCATTACAAATTAAGGAGGAATGAAAAAATGGTACATTGGAGTGAAGATTTTTCATTACTTGTTTTGGAAAGCAAGTGTTATTCAAGGCAAAGCACTGTACTAAGCGCTTGGGAGAGTACAATATAGGAACAGACACATTCCCTGCCCACAATGAGCTCACAGTCTAGAGGGGGAGACAGACATTAATGTACATTAAAAAATAAATAAATTACAGATATATACATATGTGTTGTGATAATACACATATACCATGTAAAAATTCCTACATCATATTACAATAATGATAATAATAATGGTGTATGTTAAGTGTTTATTATATGCCAAGAACTTTAAACTGTACTAAGCACTGAGTAGATACAAGAAAATTATACTGGGCAGAGTCCTCGTCCCATTAGACTGTAAGCCCATCAAAGGGCAGGGACTGTCTCTTACCAATTTGTACATTCCAAGCGCTTAGTACAGCGCTCTGCACATAGTAAGTGCTCAATAAATACTATTGAATGTATGAATGAACATAGGGCTCACAATCTAATTTAATCCTCAATTTACGGAAGCCTACAGAGACACAGAGAAGTTAAGTGAAATTTTTTTACGGTATTTGTAAAAATACTGTGTGCCAGGCACCATATTAAGTGCTAGAGTAGATACAAAATAATCAGATTGGACCCAGTCCTGTCCCCTATGGGGCTCACAGTCTTAATTCCCATTTTACAGGTGAGAAAACTGACACACAGTAAAGTCAAGTGACTTGTCCAAGGTCACACAGCAGACAAGTGGCAGAGCTGGGATTAGAACCTAGGTCCTTCCGACTCCCAGGCCCATGCTCTAGCCACTAGACTATTCTGCTTCTCATAAATCTCGTGACTTGCCCAAGGTCACATAGCTATGAAACTGAAAAAAGTGGGTTTACTTTAGAAATGTTTTTCATGTGATATTCAGTAATTTATATTGGAACAATCTAATTTTACCAAATTTTACATTCACGGTTGGGATCGGAGAAGCAGTGTGGCATTAGTGGAAAGACCATGGCGATGGAAGTTTGGGGAAGTTGTTTCTAATCCTGTCTCCAGTATTTGCCTGCTGTGCGATCTTGGGAAAGCCACTTGACATCTCTGTGCCTCAGTTTCCTCACCAGTAAAATGGAGGTCAAATACCTGTTCTGCTTCCCCCTTAAAGTGTGAGCCCTATGTGGGACAAGGACTGTTCCCAATCTGATTATCCATGTAATGCCCCAGTGCTTTGCACATTCCATGGCACAGAGTAAGTGTTAAAAAAATACCACCTTATTATTATACTCTTATGTACACTTAACCAACCACAGGGCTTCTGTACATATTTTACAGACCCTTTTACTTAAGCATTAATACACATACTTATTCATTTTTTCTATCTCCCTTACTAGATTATAAATTTCTTGAGGGGAAGGATATGTCTACTAACTCAGTTATGTTCTCCTGAGCAGTAAGTACAGTGCTGTGCACAAATTAAGTGCTCAAGAAATAATAATGATTGTTTGATATATTGTGTAGATGCCTTCTGTGAGAGCATAACTTTTGTTGAAAATGTTCAGTAAAAGAGCCCTGGAGAGATACCATTTTTGCCTAATTCATCACTTACATTGGAATAGCAGAAGAATTTGTATGTTAAAACAAGAAAAAAGTTAAAACGAATAAACACTATTTTTTCCAGGCATTTGTTTTATGAGCCACTAACATCTCAACAGCTTTTATTCTAACTGAAAACTCTAATACTCAGTTCTGTTCAGATGTTTCTAGACATCAGATATTCTTTTGTTGAAAATCAACTTGAAGAAAACCTAGGTGGATGGCTTTTAGATCTGGGTGGAGACATTACTTGATGTCAGGTACTTACGAAAATATTCATCATGAGAACATTTATATTTCCTCCCTTCTGGAAACATCTAACCTTGGCTTCACCAACACTGTCCTCTCCTGGTTCTCCTATATCTCTGACTGCCTTTACCTCAAGGCTTAGTACTGGGTCCCTATCTATTATCCACCTATACCCACTCCCTTAGGGAACTCATTTGCTCCTACAGCTTCAACTACCATCTCTATGTGGATAATGCCCAAAACTACCTCACCATCCCTGAGCTCTCTTTGTCTCAGCAGTCTCACATTTTCTCCTGCCTTCAGGACATCTCTACTTTGATATCCTACTGACATGCCCAAAGCAAAACTCCTCATCTTTCCACCGAAACTCTGCCTGGCCCCTGCTCTGCTTTCCTATCACTTTAGACACCACCACCATCCTCCTTGTCCAACAGGCCCATAGCCCTGGCATTATCCTTGGTTCATTCCTCTCATTCAACTTGCACATTCAGTAGGTCATGAAGTCCTCTTGGTTCTACGTTTGCAACTTCTCTATAATCCATCTTTTCCCTCCACCCAAACTGCTGTCATGCTGATCCAAGCACTTTTCATTTCCTGCCTTGACTAGTGAGTGCATCAGCCTCTTCGCTGACTTCTGTGACTTCTTTCCCCACACCAGCCCTTACTTTACCCTGCTGCCTGATCATTTTTCTGAAAAACTGTTCAATCCGTTTCCCTACTCCTCAGGCACTTCCAGTGGTTGCTCATCTCCCTCCACATCAAACAGAAACTTCTTAGCTCAAAGCACTCAATCAGCTCTCTTCCTCCTACCTCATTTCACTGATCTCTTAGTACTACCCAAACCACATTCTTCACTCCTTTAACACCAACCTACTCTCTGTGCCTTAATCTCATCTGTCCCACCGCCAACCCCATACCCATGTTCTCCCTCTGCCCTAGAACTCCTTTCCTCTTCATATCCTAGAGTACACCATTCTCTCCACCTTCAAAATCCTCCTAAAAATTACCTCTCTCCCAAGCGGCTTTCCTTGACTAGCCCTCATTTCTCCTCCCCACTCTCCCCTTGGTGTCACCTATGCTTTTGGTTACCCCTTAAGCACTTTGATATATACCCCAACCCCACATCACTTGTGTACATATCTTTATACTCTACTATTTTCCTATCTGTAATTTCTTAATTTCTTAATGTCTGTCTCCCCCTGTAGATTGTAAATTCATTATGGACAGGGATTGCATTTATCAACTCTATTGCACTGTACTTTCCCAAATCGCTTCTTACAGTGCTCTGCATACAGTAAGCATTCAGTAAATACCAATGATCGATTGATTTACTGTTCCATTATTAGCCGGATTCATAATATAAACATCAGTTTTCCAGGTAAAGATCTCAGTATTTTGGAGGGTTCCTGGAAACTGAAAATCAAATAGCTTTAAAGTAAAGGAATATTTCTGTTATTGGTAGAGTCAAGTGGTCACTTTCCCAGATTAATCTCCCAGCACCCTGGGAGGGAATTCCATCAGCCAAGTCTAGCAGCATGAAAGTATTTCCACCCATCCATGGAAATTGATTCATCAGTCACTGGGGTCTATTGAGCACTACTGTGTCCAGAGAACTGTACTAAGTCAATCACTAATATTCATTGAGCGCTGACTGTGTGAAAAATATTCTTGTAAGCACTTAGCAGAGTACAGTTTAACCGGTACATTCCCTGCCCACAGTGAGCTTACTGTCTAGCTTACATACTAAGGTCATAGGAGAGTACAGTAGAGTGGTAGAACCAATCCCTGCTCTTATTCTTTACCTCCAAGGAACCTATAACAGTGCCCTGAACTGAGTGGTTGCTCAATAAATACTATTAATCGTGAAGAGGGAAATAAGTCGACTAAATATCCAATCCAACAGTATCACTGGCTTTGACATCTAAAGCACAAAGTAAACGACTTTCTGGGGCAAGAGCTGCAGATGATCTTTTTACAAATAATGGATAGGAAGGAATGCAGGATATCAAAGGCCAAGAGTATTCTAGCTATCCTACTTGATTTTCATTCATACGGATCTGAAAAAATCTGGGGAAGGACCTTTACACATGTTGCTACTTTTAACCAGAGCTTCACTACAACTGAGCTGTGCTTCTTTAATAAACAAAGAAAGGGGTGTTCCTTCCACAAAGAAATGGTATAAACTCTGTCACAAACCTAAATCATGGTACTTAGAGCTGTTTCTGTAATGGCTATTAGAGATATACCCTTAAATATAACTTGCGTTAGTCATGTAGTATATAAAGCCATCTGCGAAACAACACAAATGCAGTCTGTGCTTCCAAAATAGAATGTCTTTGTTATCATTAGAGCATTTATAGATTTGGGCAAATGACTGTATTAGTGCTACTGTAATTTAAAATATTAATAACTGACAAACTAGTGGTACTTACAAAAGAATGACTAGGTGTTTTCTAACAGAACAAAGAATAAATATAGGAACTTGTTGTTGTAGAGAGAAATTATTTTGGGGGCTAATGAATAGTTACAAAATCATGATGTCAATATTCCTCCATTTTATAAAATCGTCAGCACCCAACTGGCCAATGCCAATGTCTGGACATTGTTGCTCCTGATAAAATGCTTTAGGTCACACATATTAACAAAATACCCACATAAACCTAACCAGTATACTTTAATCAATCAATGAATTGGTGGTATTCATTGAGCACTTACTATGTGCAGAAAACTGTACAGAGCACTTGGGAAAGTAAAATACAATAGAATTGGTAGACACGGACCTTTTACTGTTCCTGACATTGTATGTCATTTGGAGAGTTCAAAAATTTACTTGAAGATCCTTTAAGCAGGATGAAATTTGGCCATTTAATTTTAAGAGAAAATAACTCAGTTGTACCTTGTTTTAAATTGGCTTCAGGTTTTGGTTTGTTATCGTGGGCCTCTCAACTTGAACATCCAAATGACAAGCTAATATGGGAAGGCACATTATACCAAAGCTACCCTGTAACACCAAAGACCCAAGGGCGGTTGGTCACCAGAGTAGCCGCATTGGTAGCCACTGTGTTAAGCGCTAAATGAATACCATCGACTGATTGATAAGTGACCACAGTGGCTGTGAACGTGGTTACCCTGCCAACGTACCACCTGCGACTCTATAGCCCTACAGTGTATCATCGGCATAATGTGGCTTCCCATGTTAGCTTGCTATCTGTAGAATGGACTTGCCTCCACACAAGTGCTCTAGGTGGTTCTTTAGTCAGAAACCTTTACCACTGATGCACTCCCTTGAAGAACTCATTCGCCCACATGGCTTCAGCTATGTGGATCAGCTCTATGCGGATGACACCCAAATCTCCAACATATCTCTCCATCTCTGCATTTTCACATTTCTTCCTGCCTTCAAGATATCACTACTTGGCTATTCTCCCATCACCTCAAACTTAATACAACTAAAACAGAACTTATCTTCCCACCCAAACCCTGTCCTCCCCTGACTTTCCCATGACTATAGATGGTACTACCATTCTTCCTGTCTCACAAGCCTGTAACCTTGGCATCATCCTTGACTTCTCTCTCTCATTCAATAATAATAATAATAATGTTGGTATTTGTTAAGCGCTTACTATGTGCCGAGCACTGTTCTAAGCACTGGGGTAGACATAGGGGAATCAGGTTGTCCCACGTGGGGCTCACAGTCTTAATCCCCATTTTACAGATGAGGGAACTGAGGCACAGAGAAGTTAAGTGACTTGCCCACAGTCACACAGATGACAAGTGGCAGAGCTGGGATTCGAACTCATGAGCCCTGACTCCAAAGCCCATGCTCTTTCCACTGAGCCACGCTGCTGCTTCAACCAACATATTCAATCCATCACTAAATCCTGTCAGTTCAACCTCCACAACATCACTAAAATCTTCCCTTTACTCTCCATCACTACTAATCCAATCACTTATACTATCCCGCATTGATTACTGATCAGCTTCCCTGCTGACCCCCCCGCCTCCTGTCTCTCCCCAATCCATACTTCACTCTGCTGCCTGAGTCATTTTTCTACAAAAACTCAGGCCCAGTTTCCCCACTCCTCGAGGAACTCCAGTGGTTGCCCATCCAACTCTGCATCAAGAGAAATGCCTCATCATTGGCTTTAAAGCGCTCAATCACCTTGTCCCTTCTTACCTCACCTTGCTATTCTTCTACTATAATCCATCCCGCACACTTCGCTCCTCTAATGCTAGCCTCCCCACTGTACCTTGGTCTCGTGTATCTTGCCACCGATCTCTCTTCCACTTCGGGCTTCTGGAACACCCTCCATCCTCATATCTGACAATCAAAGCTTTATTGAAGACACATCTCCTCCAAGAGGCCTTCCCTGATTAAGTCCTCTTTTCCTCTTCTCCCACTCCTTTCTGTGTCACCCTGACTTGCCGCTTTTATTCACCCCCTCCCGCCCCAACCCCATAGCACTTATGTACATATGTGCAATGTAATTTATTTATATTAATATCTGTATTCCCCCTCTACACTGTAAGGTCTTTGTAGGCAAGGAATGTATTTGTTCATTTTTGTATTATACTCTCCCACGTGCTTTGTACAGTACTCTGCATACAGTAAGCATTCAGTATGTACGACTGACTGACTGGCCCCAGCAAAACTGGCCCCTGCTTCTGGTTATTTCACTCCCCTCCCTTTCCATGTGAAGTCGGATTTGTACTTTATTAGGACTGGATATACATCATAGTCCCTTTTTTTGGTCGATCATCAATATGTAGTTCTAATATACTGCTACAAATAATAATAATAATAGTATTAGATATGGAACTAGGGTAGATTCAAAGATAATGAGATTGGACACAGTTCCTGTCCCACCAAGGCCCCTGATTTCTTTGGGGAGGGAGTATAATTGAATCCCCATTTTACACATGAGGGAACTGAGGTACAGAGAAGTTATGTGACATGCCCAAAGTCACACAGAGGACAAATGGCAGAGCCAAGATTAGAACATAGGTCCTCCAATTCCCAGGCCAAAACTCTTGCCACTATGCCATAGTGCTTTCCATGAAGTTTGGGCTTTTCATAAATGCATTATTGGAATTGGATTCCAGGATTGTGAGTAAATGATGCCCATAAGTGAAATGAAATTGTCGTAGAGTGTTTATAAATATTTAGGAAATGCTTACAGCAAGTCACAGAATCATGGATAGACTGGTACGAAAAATACTAATGTACAGTTCAAATTAGGTTCATGTGAACTAAAACTTTTTTTCTCAGTGTCATTCAGCTGTAATGAAGCCAATTATCTGCCTGATTAAAGGCTTTAAAAATGCTATTGTTTTGAAGCTCTAAACGTGAAAATTCTTCATCTTGTACCAGCCTTTTTGAGCAAACTGTATGAATTGGTTTTAAAAAAACATTTCATCCATTCCACAACTTCAGTCATTTTGAGAAGCCCCAAACTAGGGCATTCTACATTAGTTTAGGTGATTAATGAAACAAAACAAAATAAACAGCCCTTTTCTTTTCATGCCAATACTAAAAAGCTGCTAGTAATGCTGTTAAAAGCCCTATTAATTCTGTGATGTAGTTTTGTATTTTCCTTTTGAAAGGTCTCTTTTTCAAGTTGTTCCTAGTTGTTTTGTTGTTTTGTAAAATAATTGTGGAATGTCATAGAGGCCCTCGAAGTGCATCATTAAACATAATGCTTTTGCTATTTTTAAGTGCATTATTAAACACAAATGCCCTTCATAGTATCCTGCAGCTTATTTATCATAGAAATAAATATACTCCATGCTGAATATAGAGTGTCCCTTTGCTTCAGTATTGAATTTTACATGCAGCGGAATGAGCTGCCATGATGTTTTTTTATTTTGTTTGACATTTTCATGCTTCCTCCTGCCATCTTCATTCAAGTCACTTAGGCAAGATGTGCTATGAATTCTTCTCTCAGCTGCAGTTTGAATAAGGTGAGAGGATTTAAAGGAACAGAGTGAATATTTAATCTCTTTAAATGTTGATCCAGTTGAAGAAAGCATTGGTAACTTTTTTTTTGTTGATTTAATACCTTTCCGGGAATTAGCTTGTTACAGAGTTTCAGTATGTTGAGTTATTAACCATATCCTGCTCAGCAATCAATTAATCAATGGCATTTTTTGAGTCATTCATTTAATCATATTTATTGAGCGCTTACTGTGTGCAAAGCACTGTACTAAGAGCTTGGGAGAATACAGTGTATCAACAAATAGACACATTCCTGCCCACAATGAGCTCATAGTCTAGAGGAGGAGACAGACATTCATTTAAATGAACTAATAGCTAAATAAATAAATTATATAGACATATACTTGTATGCTGTGGGGATGGGACAGAGGATGAATGTATGAGCAAGTCAGAGTGGTGCAGAAGGGAGTGGGAGAAGAGGAGAGGAGTAACTGCTTACTGTGAGCAGGGCACTGTAGTTAACAGAAATACTTATACTGTGAGCCCCATGTCCCACAAGGACTGTGTCCATACGATTAACTTGTATCATCCCCAGTGTTCAGAACGGTGCTTGACACACAATTAGCACTTAACAAATACAGTAATAAAAACGAATTGACAACTACCATTAAGAAATTATTTGTGTTTTGTATGAATGAATGAATGATGGTATTTGTTAAGTGCTTACTAGGTGACCAGCACTGTTCTAAGCGCTGGGGTAGATGCCAGCTAATCAGGTTGGACACAGTCCATGTCCCACTTGAGGCTCACAGTCTTAATCCCCATTTTACAGATGAGGTAACTGAAGCCCCAGAGAAGTGAAACGACTTGCCAAGGTTGCACATTAGAATCCAGGTCCTTTGACTCCCAGGCCTGTGCTGTATTCACTAGGCCATGTTGCTTACTGGTTTTGTAGTTATCTCACTCTTTGCGAAACTCGGCATTACCCACAGCTAAAGTAGTGCTTCATGTCTGAAAACCCCTTGAGCTTTTTGGAATGGAGAAAAAAAGTACAATATTTAGTGAAACTCTTGTTACTTTTCAAAGGGCTAAATAATTTACTTGAGGGACATACAGTGAAACCACTCTTCATTAGTTCCCTTGGCTGGGTGTCTTCAGTGATGATGGGGGTAATCACATTTAACTCGTTTGCATATAGTTGTTAACCAATTATTATACCTATTTGGTGGCTCAAGATAGCTTCTCCCAACCTATGGAATGTTGAAGGAATGCCACTGTTCTTCAAAGATGGCACTACAATAATCATATTGAAGAATAATATATCATTTATTTATTTGAAATTTAGATGAAATAAATTGCAATATTACAAAATAAGATTTACATCCTTTTCACCCACCCACAGTGTTTCATTTTGACCACATGGGTCTTGTTTTGTGATCCCTCCACTACATTGAATGAACTTTTAAGAAAGAATGGTGGTATTGTTCACTGAATTTCAAGTGTCATGGAGGATTAGAATGATGAAGTTAGTAATTGGTTTCAAACTTGACTATTTCTTCAAATGAATGGTTCACTGTTTGCTAGAATTATGTTAATCAAGATTACTCATACATGACTAAACAGAACCTCAAGATTTATAGTCTTCCTGATGGAAATGTGCTTCAAACCAAATGATTCCTGATTGTGCTATATACTACTAAAATCATGCTTTCTCATGGAAAAACATTTTTCCACTTCATCTGCCTCTTCATAAATGCTGTGTGTGTAGGCTGTAGTTTTCACCATCACTGTCACAACAGTTATCATCAGTTGTGCTTATTGAGCTCTTACTATGTGCAGAGCACTGTACTAAGGGCTTGTACTAAGAGTTAGTGGACTCGTCCCCAGCCCACAGTGAGCTTAGAGCCTAGAGGGGAATACAAATATTAATATACATAAATAATTTATAATGTATAATTTATAGATATGTGCATAAGTGTTGTGGGGTGGATATCAAATGACCAAAGGACACAGATCCAAGTGCATAGGTTTTACAGAATGGAGAGGGAGCTGGGGAAAAGAGGGTTTAATTGGGGAAGGCCTCTTGAAGAAGGTATGTTCTCAATAAGGCTTTAAATGTTGAGAGAGTGGTGGTCTGGCTTATGTGGAGGGGTGGAGGGGGCAGGGAGTTCCGGAGGATGTGGGAAAGGGGTCAGTGGTGAGATGGATGAGACTGGGATACACTGAGTAAGCTCGTGCTAGAAGAACAAAGTGTGTGGGATGGACTGTCGTAAGAGATTGATGAGAAAAGGTAGGAGGGGGCAAAGTGATTACAGTACTTTAAAACCTATGGTAAGGAGTTTCTGTTTGATATGGAGGTGGATTGGCAACCACTGGACTTTCTTGAGGAGTAGGGAGACTTGGACTGAACGTATTTTTAGAAAAATGATCCATGGAGCAGTATACCTTTCTAATAAAAAAAAAAGTAGGAAAATGGGTCATATGAATGAAGAAACTGGGCATAAGATGCAAATCACTTTTTATGTAAAGGGCACAGCTGCCAATGCCTAAAAATACAGCTGCTTCTGATTGCAGCTATTCCCTGATAATGATGGGCAGGAAGGTAAAGAGCTACCCTATCATTGGTGACTCCCTGTAGGACTACAGAAGCGGGGCTATGATTTACTACAGGAATAGTCAGGAGACCTGGATGCAGTTCCCAGCTCTGACACTTGCCTACTGTGACCTTGGACAGGCCACTATCTTTGAATCATTTTCCTCATCTGTAAAATGGGGATGAAATACCTCTTATCCCTCCCCCTAAAGACTGTGAGCCCCATGAGAGATAGGGATTGTGTTTGATCTGATTATACTGTATCTACTGAAGCACTTAGTACAGTGCTGGGCAAATAAATAGTAAGCACCTAAAAAATACAAAATTTTAAATTCAAACATCTTTTTCCAGTTTTCAGTATCCATCTTTATGTGAAATGGATTGTCTCACTGAAAGATTATTTTTTCATCTTGAATTGTAACGAAACAGCTTCTCATTCCTGAAGCCCATGTCAATCTTTTTTGATACAGACATTCTTATGCGTTACATAGAGAAGCAGTTCTACATAAGGGAAAGAGCATGGGCCCGGGAGTTAGAGAACCTGGGTTCTAATCCTGACTCTGCCACTTTTCTGCTGTGTGACCTTGGTCAAGTCACTTAATTTCTTTGTGCCAAAGTTCCCTCATCTGTAAAACAGAGATTTAGACTGTGAGACCCATGTGGGGCATGGACTGTGTCCAACCTGATTAGCTTGTATCTACCCCAGGCTACTTGCCCAAAGTCACACTGCAGACAGCTGGCAGAGGCGGAATTAGAACCCAGGTCCTTCTGACTCCCAGGCCCATGCTCTATCCACTAATAATGTTGGTATTTGTTAAGCGCTTACTATGTGCAGAGCACTGTTCTAAGCGCTGGGGTAGACACGGGAATCAGGTTGTCCCACGTGGGCTCACAGTCTTAATCCCCATTTTACAGATGAGGTAACTGAGGCACAGAGAAGTGAAGTGACTTGCCATGCTGCTTCAAGTATACTATTTGGGCACATAAAACAACTAACCGTGCTTGACACATAGTATGCGCTTAACAAATACAATTATATATATTTTACAGAGATTGCAGCGAGTAACAGTGATATGTGTTGTCTTTCATGAGCCTATCTTATTGAGAAATTTCATCATCCCAGAGGTCTTAAAAAGACACTTTTTACTCCGATGCTAAGACAATGATGAAGAATTCCTATTGAAGACTTACAACTTGAAAGCGCTGAGAGATGTGAACTTCAGGCCTGCCTAAATGTTCACTTCTGACACAGTGTCTTCAGGTGCAAGATCAGCTGCAATAGCAATATTGGGAATCTCTGACATTTTAGTTCATTCTCGCTACAAATATCCTCAGTCTATCCTTTTTTCTGCACAAGTTTTTCAGGTTGTCTTTCCCAGATGATAATTTGCAGGAAGTGAAGATGTGTGGACTTTTTTCATGTTGACGATTAGATTTATCATATTACATGTCTGGAAATTAGTTTAAAATGAATAAATTTAAGCTAGTACTTTGGAATATCATAGTATTATCTGAAAAATCAAAGTAAAGTCCATATGTAATTGTTTTTAGATAGTTAATTATTCAACCAGTGAAAGCAACTAACCCAAAACTGATTGAGAATTAAGCACTATTAAAGAACCCATTATTCCCACTTAACATTTTTTTAATCCATGCACAATGCCTGCTAAGACATTTGCTAATATCCTGCTTTTCAAAACTGAGAACAGTAGAAACTTGGCCAAAGGAACCATACAGTTGCACTAATTTTAGAGTGACAAAATGTAGCTGTTCTGAAATGAAAAGCAGTGGCAGGTACATTTTAACCAGAAAATAATATGTCTCCATCTCTTTGCATAGCGGCTGCCATTTCTCACCCATATGTGCTTATGAGCTATCTCAGTATGTTAAAGTTCTGTTGCTGAATTTCTACTGATTGAAATCATAACTCTCATAGAAAGGGAAATGGATTGTCTTAGTGTTTGACATCAGCTATCAAAGAAATTTCACTAAAAACACTGCTGTAAATCTCCACTAAATACAAAGCTTCCAAACTAATCTTTCAACCCTACTAGAAAGTCTCTATTGTACAATGTTTTTGCCTGTGAAGTAGGGAATTCCTTCCAAGTGTTTGCTTTAGGAGTGAATGATAGGGAAGGAATAGTATGAAGCATTAGTGAAGGTGCAGAATAATTTGTCTCCCATTTGCAAGGAAAAAGAAACTATTTTGCCTAAAAAAACCAACCAAACATCAAGTGATGTGCATCAGAACCCTAGCTGGGCTGATTTTAGTGTGCCTAACCTAACTGATTCATGAATGCTTATAGGGTGAAATTGGCCAGTCCAATGGATGTAAAAGCTTTCCAAATATTTGCAGTTTGATGCCCAGCAGAGCTACTCTACTGTCGTCTGCTTGTTTGGGGGCTGTAGTACACTTTTGCCTGCCAGTGGGAGCCCAAGAAAACCACTGGGTGGTGCCAGGGAAATGAATGGGTCATGGACTATCCTTGTTTGAGCCTCCACTGGTCGCCTATCCATCTCCACATCGAAGAAAAATTCCATGGATTTAAGGCATTTAATAATCTCACCCTATCCTACTTAGTCTTGCTTATCTCCAATTATAATCCTGCTCGCATACTTCTTTCTGCTAACACCAACTTACTCCCTGTACCTCAATCATGTCTATCTCAACATCAACCCCTTGCTTACCTCTTCCTTCTGGCCTGAAACTTCTTCTTCTTTCATATTCTACAGACCACTACTCGTCTATCTTCAAAGCTCTACTAAAATCACATCTCTTCCAAGAAGCCTTCCCTGACTGACCTTTCATTATCCCAACCTATTCAACCTCCCCTTTGTGTCATTTAAGTACTTTGCTTCATACTCCTTAAGCACTTTGTACTCGCCCCACCCCAGCTCCTTGGAAACATATGTATGAATATTTGTTTACTCTGCAGTTTCCCATCTCTGTAATTCATTTTAATGTCTGTTTCTCCCACTAGACTGTAAATTCCTTGTGGTCAGGAATTGTATCTCCCAACTCTTTTGTATTGTATTTTCACAAGTGCTTAGCACAGTGCTCTGCACACAGTTAGAGCTCAATAATTACCATGATGGATTGAGTGCAAGCTCACCAAATGCCTGCAGTTGGAGAGCTGGGCAGGGCACTCTGGGAAAATATTTGTTGGCAGTTGTTTTTCTATTAGTTTTTGATGTGAATGAAAGCACTCTAAGGATAATCTCAGTGGAGGATCTTTAGCTCTTTCCTTCACTTATTCCTAGAAACCTGATACTATTGTCTAAATTCTTTAACCTTATGATTGTTCAGGGTTAGGTGTGATTGACTGTATTTTTTTGTTGTTTTGTCTTCATAGAAGCAAAATAATCCATAAATAATTATGGCATTTATAAAGTGTTCACACAAAGTCATCAGAGTGGACCTAGTCCCTACCTTATACAGTACTCACTTTCTATTCTATCCCATATTTCATAGATGAGGAAATGGAGGCCCAGAAAGGTTTAGCAACTTGTCCATGGTTTACAACTTGGCAGACCGTGGCAGAATTGAGATGAAAACCCAGATTCCCAGCCCAATGCTCTTTCCACGAAGCCATAATGCAATTCAGTGATGTAGTCAACTCTTTGAGCACCATAAATGGAAGACGAATCAAATTCACACCGTGGAAGTACAGGGGCCACGTTGACAGATATTTTACTGATCTCAAACCATTAGGAAACTAGTTAATCCATTGATGCAGTGTGTACACAGTATGGATGACAATGCATTGATGATTATGAAGATGTTGATTCTCTACTGACCTGAAAGAGAAAGTGCTCCTCCCAAAGTTCTCTATGTTCACCATCAAATGCCATCGAGTCATTTGCAATCCACAGAGTCTCTATGGACATATCTTCTCCAGAGAGTCCTAACTTCTGCCATACTTTGTAGTTGTTCTGGCATGTATATCCATAGAGTTTTACTGCTAAAAAATATGGAAGTGGCTTATCGTTGCCTTCTTCTGCGCAGTAAAAATGTAAGTCTCTGCTGTTGTCTTTGATCAAGATTTTGAGCATTTGATCAGTAGCCTTTGACTCTTTCCCTTGCCACTGTTGCCGAGCAGAGGTGAATCAACTTTGTCTGATGCTTCGGCTTAGATCTTTCCATTATGGGTAACCCTGGCAAGACAATCACTATCAGTAGCACAGCTCTAAGCTTCATTGACGTACACAAACTCTCCTGCCACGGTAAGGTGTTGATTCATAGGAGATGCCTCATGTTACTAGGAGGTAATTTAGGACCCTGAAAGAGTTGAGTTCAATATAAATAAAAACAATTAGGAAATGAGTCTCTCTTCTCTGGTCTCCTCAAAATTCTTTTCCTAAGCAACATTATTTGAATCAGGATTATTTGAATAAGGTTTTCCATTCTGGGGAACTCTTGTTATTTTTCCCTTTCTTGTTCTAATTCCAATTGCTATTGGATCCTTTTCTCAGGCCCCTAATTCAGACTATAGATCTTTAATTGTTTTTTTTCCCGATTGTGCTTCTGAAAGTGGCCACCGCTGACCTCTCCAGGAAGCATTCTGCTAATGATGTCAAAGAAGACTAAACAGCTTAATCACTTTCAGCTTGACAACCCCTGAGAGAATACCTAGCAGGGAATATTTTCACAGCTGAACTTTTTTCATTGTTAGTCTTGAGGCAGCAGCATAATCTAGAAGACAAAATATTGAGCATGTATCGGGGGCCTGGGTTCTAACTCTGCCACTATTTGACCTCGGGTAAATCACTTAAATTAGAGAAGCAGCGTGGCGCAGTGGAAAGAGCACGGGCTTTGGAGTCAGGGGTCATGAGTTCGAATCCCAGCTCTGCCACTTGTCAGCTGTGTGACTGTGGGCGTCACTTCACTTCTCTGTGCCTCAGTTCCCTCATCTGTAAAATGGGGATTAAGACTGTGAGCCCCACGTGGGACAACCTGATTCCCCTGTGTCTACCCCAGCGCTTAGAACAGTGCTCTGCACATAGTAAGCGCTTAACAAAATACAAATACCAACATTATTATTCGCTTAATATCTCAGTTTCCTATATGTACAAGGAGAATACTTTCCCCTACCTATTTCCTATGAGTATCATAAAGAAAATTAAGAACATAGAGGTGAAGCATTTTGGAAACATTTCAGCTTCCTAAAACATTATTCTCCTTGTGTTCTTTTCTCTTCAGAAATCAATCAGTTGTATTTATTGAACTCTTACTGTGTGCAGAGTACTGTATTAAGCACTTAGAAGACTACACAATATAACTGAATTGGTAGACATGTTCCTTGCCCACAAAATGCTTACACTCTAGAGTGTCTAGAACTCAAACCCTCCAATCATCCCTTTATATCCAACAAAAAGGCATTACCCTTGGCCTCAAGGTTTTCCATCAACTCTCTTATCTGCCCCCTTCACCCCCTACTCCCTAACCCATATTCTATGCTCCTCCAAAGGAAACCTTTTCACTGTACCTTGCTCTCTCCTCTTCTTCATTCATCTCTCCCCCACTATATCCCCTTGATTATGCCTCCTCTCCCTTACTCCCCTTGCACCTGTGCCTCCCTTCCACCTTCAAGTCTGTAAAACCACAGATCTCCCTATTTTCAAAGCCACCCATTCAAGGAATCATTGGTATTTACTGAACACTTACTTTCTGCAGAGCACTATACTAAATACTTGGGAGTGTTTGTAGACGTGATCCCTGCCCACAAGAAGATTAAGCTTACACAGTCTCCCTTCCTGAAATTCCATTTTCTCCCCCGATCATATTCTTCCTACTACCATCTCAGCAAAGATCTACTCTTAGCTACCCATAGCACTTTTGAGTATAATAACTTTCATACTCTATTGTTTGAGAACTTGTATCTAACTGTTCATCTTCCCATTCTTTTTTTTGTTCTATCTGTAAATAATTTTGTACATGTCTTCCCCCTTATATTATAAACTACTTAAAGGCACAGCTTTTACTTTTCCCTCTGTTGTAGCCACCCAAATTCTAAATATTTATTGAGCACCTATTGTGGGCCCAGCTTTGAAGTTCAGGCTGATTGACTGAAAGCTTGTTGTGGGCAGGGAATGTGTCTATCAACTCTCTTGTATTGTACTCACCCAATTTGCTTAGTACAATGTAAAGTAAGGGCTCAATAAATATAATTAACTGATTGCTCATTTAAAGTATTTTAAATATTGGAATTTTGCCTCAAAAAAAACAATAGTAAGCTGAAAAATGAGTGGCCTCACCACTAGCTAACATTCCTTTTGTCCTCACTTGAGTTCATTTGAGAAAAATCATTTTCTCTTGTTTTTTTTATATGGAGACAGCACCCATATGATTAATACCTTTGGATATATTTAAAAATCATACACCACAATCTAACAGTCTACTCAAGGGCTAGCTACCCTAGTGTGTCAGCCTTTAGATCTAAATCATATCTTGTTTTTAAAAGTTCAATTCACAGTCTTCATTATGGAATCTAGGTTTTCAGAGATTGTGAGTCCTCTCAAGGGATATGGTCTTTGTCTAATAATGATAATAAAGTTGGTATTTGTTAAGTGCTTACTATAGGCCAAACACTGTTCTAAGTGCTGGGGTAGATACAAGGTAATTGGGTTGTCCCACGTAGGGCTCACAGTTTTATTCCCAATTTTACAGATGAGGTAACTGAGGCACAGAGAAGTTAAGTGACTCACCCAAGGTCACACAGCTGACAAGCGGCAGAGCCCGGATTAAAACCCATGACCTCCAACTCCTAAGCCCATGCTCTTTCCACTAAGCCATGCTGCTTTCCACCTGCATACCCTATCCCACAGCACTTAGTACAGTGTTCTGCACACAATAAATATGAGAGGTGGATACTCAAGTGACAATGTAATTTGACATTGGGGGACCCTATCATTTTTTCTAACCTCTTTCCACTGCCTCAACTCATTAATAATAATAATAATAATAATGTTGGTATTTGTTAAGCACTTACTATGTGCAGAGCACTGTTCTAAGCACTGGGGTAGATACAATGGTAATCAGATTGCCCCACATGAGGCTCACAGTCTTAATCCCCATTTTACAGATGAGGGAACTGAGGCCCAGAGAAGTTAAGTGACTTGCCCACAGTCACACAGCTGACAAATGGCAGAGCCGGGATTCAAACCCATGACCATTACCAGGTCTCTCACTGGCATATAAAAACAAAGCATAAACACCTTGGTGCATGTTTTCATATGAACCAAAAAAACCCCACTCAAAATCAGTTAAAAACTTTTATTTAGTGTCTAATGTCTGTAAATTAGCAAAAGCAATAGAGCTAGTGGGAAAAGGAAGGGCCTGGGAATTAAAGGACCTGAGTTCTAATCCCAGTTATGCCACTTCCTACTGTGTAAATTTGGACAAGTTACTTAACTTCTCTATGCCTCAATTCCCTTATCTGTTAAATGGGGAATAAATACCTGCTCTCCCTCTCCCTTGGACTAAAGTCCCGATAAGTAACAGGGATTATATTTGATCTGAATATCTAGTATCTGCCCCAAAACTTAGTACAGTATTTGGCAGGCTGGAAGATCCAGGCTCAATTTTGGCAAGGGAAAGGGCCCGCTGACCTGCAGGGAGAAAAGCAGGGAAGACTTTCTTCTCCTTTTCCCTGAGTCCCAAATCACTTGGCAGTGGGGGAGTTGACTGGGAGGAGCTTCAAAGCCTACTACCCCTTAGCCAAACAAGCTAATCCTCCCATCAACACTAATGAGTAGCTCCATCAATTAACAAATGCCAATTAGAGGGTAAATTGTTAGGAAAGAGTGAAATTGGGGTATACATACGTCAGACCCTTAGAGCTATTGCTGTGAGTGGTGAGGGAGAAGGCAGTGAAACAATTTCCATACCGGAATAGCCGACCCAGAACTTCTTCCTTTTATTAGTTCCCAAGTCCCATCTATTGTGGGTTACTTTTGCTCAGGACCCTAGCTGGCTGTAACCCCTACTGCTTCCTTCCCTGTCCCCAAGCGGAGTTCTGAGCGGAGTGCTTATTGATAGTAGAAGCCATTGATAAAGTGAATAATTTAACCAGTAGTATTTATTGGGTGCTGTTTGCAGAACACTGTACTAAATGCTTGAGGGAGTATAGTAAAGCAAGTAGATACAATTCCTGCTCTCAAGGAACTAAATTCATGTTCAAAGTCAGCTCGAACTCACTCTACTTATTAAAATTAGCTGCTGTGAGGATGATTTAAAATAAGGTTGGTCCCATTATCATGGAATCTTGACATTTTGATTCAACCCTTCAACATGGAAAAGAATCACTGATCAAGCAAGCAGTAGGATTTATTGTGTCTGCTGTGTGCAGAGCATTCGCCTAAGCTCTTAGGAGAGTACGATAGACAAGATCCCAGGCCTCAGGAAGTACAAGAGTACTATTCGCCTCTCATAGCACTTTACTACTCAGCTGTTTCCTAATGTAGTTTCTACCCCCGGTTCTTCTCCACCAACCTGAATTGTTCTTTGGCTTGAATTTTATATTCAGTGGAGAGCCACTAGATGGCATTCTTTGGGTGCAAAAGGAAAAGGAACCCGCATTGCAAAGAATTTTACACCTGAGAAATGAAATGTAAAACATTTCATCTGTAAATATTCTGGGTAAGGTTTTGTTTTATCTGTACATGTATCTAAATTTCTGGCACTGACACCTCATTTAGATATGTCCAGGGGATAATTGTCATTTTGCAGAATGTCCTCATATGCAAAGATGAATTAAAATGAATTTGGTTTTACAAGTACATTAATGTAATGCAAGGTAAATATTTCTGTGGAAAACAGAGCTGGTGGCCATCTCTTTTGTGTTTTGATCATGTGGAATGATTATTATCAGAGAAAAATAATTAAGGATTGAAGGGCAGTTTTCTATCAGCTGTGTGACTATGGGCAAGTCAGTTAACTTCTCTGTGCCTCAGTTACCTCATCTGTAAAATGGGGATTAACTGTGAGCCTCATGTGGGATGATCTGATTACCCTGTAGTCATTCATTCATTCATTCATTCAATAGTATTTATTGAGCGCTTACTATGTGCAGAGCACTGTACTAAGCGCTTGGGATGAACAAGTCGGCAACAGATAGAGACAGTCCCTGCCGTTTGACGGGCTTACAGTCTAATCGGGGGAGACGGACAGACAAGAACAATGGCACTAAACAGCGTCAAGGGGAAGAACATCTCGTAAAAACAATGGCGACTAAATAGAATCGAGGCGATGTACAATTCATTACCAAAATAAATAGGGTAACGAAAATATATACAGTTGAGCGGACGAGTACAGTGCTGTGGGGATGGGAAGGGAGAGGTGGAGGAGCAGAGGGAAATGGAGGGAAAAGAGGGGTAAGCTACAGAGAGGTGAAGGGGGGGTGGTAGAGGGAGTAGAGGGAGAAGAGGAGCTCAGTCTGGGAAGGCCTCTTGGAGGAGGTGAGTTTTAAGTAGGGTTTTGAAGAGGGAAAGAGAATCAGTTTGGCGGAGGTGAGGAGGGAGGGCGTTCCGGGACCGCGGGAGGACGTGACCCAGGGGTCGACGGCGGGATAGGCGAGACCGAGGGACGGCGAGGAGGTGGGCGGCAGAGGAGCGGAGCGTGCGGGGTGGGCGGTAGAAAGAGAGAAGGGAGGAGAGGTAGGAAGGGGCAAGGTGATGGAGAGCCTTGAAGCCTAGAGTGAGGAGTTTTTGTTTGGAGCGGAGGTCGATAGGCAACCACTGGAGTTGTTTAAGAAGGGGAGTGACATGCCCAACTGTATCTACCCCAACGTTTAGAACAGTGCTCTGCACGTAGCAAGCGCTTAACAAATACCAACATTATTATTCTTTACCAGATTTTGTTCCCCTTTTTACAGTCCAAGATGATGTCTGGTCTCTCTGTTAGAGGGAGAGGAGAACATCCAGGAGGGATTCGATGCAGCCTCAGTCAGCACCACTCACAACCAGAGACCGAGCATCTTTGCTTCAGGAAATAGAAGTGGAGGAAGGATTTTTTAAAAAATAAAACCTCAAGCTCCTGCAGTCCCCACTTTAGGTCTTCGGGAATCAATATCACATCCTCTTCCCACTCTCAGAATTCACTTTCATTCTTTTCTCTCTCTCCATTCCTACTATAAATATTTGAATTGATGTGCTGCAGGCTCAGATCTACCTATTCTCATAGATGAAAGCCCCTTGCCCCACCAGTGAGAATTGCTATAGGCCTAGTCTCATGGCATTTTTTTATTTAGAACTTGTGCCTGGAAGGAAGTTTAGCTCTGTAGACCATGTACATAGACCACTGAGATATGATAATGAGGTTTTTAGATTCCTTTTTGGCTCTAATATCCCTCTGGGCTCAACCTTGGTCTCTCAAGGGTCATTAGACTCTGCTCTTTATGTAGTATTTCCTAGATTTTGTTTGGTTCATTGAAGTAAATAATTCAGCCTTGATTATTTTTGTTAATGTGCTGAGCAAGTGAAATCTGTGGATACTTAAAAACTCCACCTAGGGTTTTCGTTTCAACCTTTTATTTTACAAGTCTTACTAACAAGTAGAACATGATTGAATAATTGGAATTTCACCTCTTGCCACACCTGCCTTCTGCAGGGGGGTATTAATGAGCAGCAAAATGGCTAAAAGACAAAGGCAGCAACAGCAGCAGCATGGAGCAGATAATCTCTGCAGCTGGTAATTTTCATGTGGCTGTAGCTTTATTAGCTTTTCCTTCGTATTTAGTTATTTGGATATGTGTGGTTTGTTTGTGAAACTTATTGGTATTTTATGTTCTTGGTATTGTTAAGGTGGTAGAATGTGTGTACTTACGGAGACTGACATTCTGCATCTCATGGTCTCTACTACACTGTAACAGAGTGAAATGCCTGTTTGTAATCATTAATGATTTCATTAACTATAAAAGTGTCCTTGGAGTTATTGTTTCTAATATTATGTTACAGCATCTTGAGAAGTTATTTCTAAATGTGTGGATATTTAAATACTTGGCCTAATACATTCTGATCTGATGTAGGTCATCTAAATCTTTTAAACTAATGCCGTTACTTCTTGGGTTGAGATGTTTTATGTTGATTTTATGTATACATGCAGATGTATTATGGAGGACAAAGTTTTAGAATTAACAGTAGGTTTGCAATCTGCAGTCCTTTTCTATAAAGGGAGGTGAAACTGTCATTTAGGCTCAGGATATCTGCTTGCCTGAAGCTTTGTTCCACTGAAGGTTGTGTTGTAAAAGGTCTGTGATCCTGGTAGTGCCTAGCTATCCTTTATAGGAGGGCCCGGGAAGCAGGATCTCTCTGCCATCTAAAAAAAAAAAGGGAAGTAGCAGAGAGGGCAAGCTGAGGCTATTCTGCCCTTCCTTATTCCAAAGGAATAAACTCTAAACCAAGTTGTAGGGAGAAAATGTGATCTAAAGTTGAGTTCCTCTCCCATCGAACTCACAACCTTCACTTTAGCTTTTTCAGTCTAGCTAACGTATGCTTAGTTTCATGCTTGTCATGGTGTATTTCATAATGGCTTAGAGATAGTTTTTATACTTAGAATAGAAATTTGAATTGTTCAAATGGCAATTTTCATCTTCTTCATCTTTTATGGTATTAAGCATTTATTGTGTGTCAAACACTGTTCTTAGCAATAGGGTAGGCAGATGTTGATTAAGTTGGACATAGCCCCTGTCCCACACAGGGACACCAGGGAGAGAATAGGAGAGAGAATAGGTATCTCATCACCATTTTACAGTTGAGGAAAGAGAGGCACAGAGAAGTTAAGTCAATTGCCCAAGGTCAGAGCAAGCAATTGGCAGAGCTGGAATTAAAACACAGGTCCTCTAACTCTCAAGGTCACTAGGTCATGCTGCCTCCCTGAAGGGGAAAGGTGATACCAAATTTTTCTCTCTTCTTAATCATTTTACCAGCATTCTTGCTTAATATAAAAGCTCTAGGTATCAGTTCTGAATATTAGGTCTGTAGAGGAACTCAGTGGAAAAAGGGCAGGGTTAATCTGCAGGTGTAGGGCATTAAGGGGAAAGTGACTCAGGCAGCCTTGTTGATGAAAATATAGTGTATCTTGAGTAAAAATCAATTAAGATATTTATAATAGGAGTAGACCCAAGTGAACTAGTTTTTTTAGTTTCACCACAGAATTAAATTATCATGAGCCCTTTGAGCAACCTTATTGTGGTTTGTTGGATTTTAAAATGTTTTTAGTGGACACCGAATAATAATAGTAATATTTAAGTGCTAATTATGTCCTAAGTAGTGGGATTGAGACAAGATCATTGGATTGCATATGGAGCTCACAGTCTCTGGTAGGGAGAAGAGATACTGAGTGAATCCCCATTTTTGCATAAGAGGAAACTGAGGCACAGAGAAATAAAGTGACTTAAGGTCATGCAATTTAGACTTTCTCATGCACCTGTGTTCTGGACCGGCTGACATTAGACCCATTTTTATCAAGCAACCAAATCAGTTTTGGGCAATTTAGTAAACTCAAATAATTTCAAATATTGGTTTATCAATTGGCCAATTAGCCAAATAGTGCTCTTGTTCAGTATAAAAAAATTGCCTTCTTGATTTCTGAAGAAAATTTGAGGCAGAGAAGAACGGTGTAAGCTTTCATTTCTTTACTGAGTAAATTTTTCTTGTGAAGAAGAGAGTGTTCGGATGTAGAGATACTCACAGGAGGCTGTAAATATTTTAGCTGCTTAGGTATCTGCAGGATTTTCATAGCATTCTGCCAGCTCTATGGTGTAGTATTCTTACCCAAAAAACTTTTCAATGTTTTAGTAGTTGCTCTGCTTCCTCCCTAAAGCTTTCCAAAAGTGGAAAAGTTTATATTGGTTGTGTGCCTTTGTACCACTCTCCTAATTCTGTTTCTGAGAAGAAAGATTTGGGGTCAGTAAACTGTAAAAATACAGTTTAAGCCACAATCCTTGTTAACTCTTACACTTATTTTCCACACACACACACACATTCAAAGCTTTGTACTAATAATGATGATATTTGTTAGAGAATCAGCATGGTCTAGTGGCAAGAGCATGGGTTTGGAAGTTAGAGGACTTGGGTTTGAATCCTGGCTCTGCTTCTTGTCTGCTATGTGACCTTGGGCAAGTCACTTAACTTCTCTGTGACAACCTGATTACCTTGTATCTACCCCAGCGGTTAGAACAGTGCTTGGCACATAGTAAGTGCTTAACAAATACGAATATTATTACCTCATCTGTAGAATGAGTATTAAGACTGTGAGCCCTATGTGGGACAGCCTGATTATCTTGTATCTACTGAAGGGCTTAGAACAGGGCTTGGCACATAGTAAGTGCTTAACAAATACCATCATAATAATTATTATGATGGTATTTGTTAAGCACTTACTATGTGCCAGGCACTGTGCTAAGCGCTGGGGTGGATACAAGCAAATCAAGTTGGACACAGTCCCGGTACCATGTGGGACTCACAACCTGATTACCCTTTATCTACCCCAGCACTTAGAACAGTGCTCTGCACATAGTAAGCACTTTACAAATGCCAACATTGTTATTATTATCAATCCCCATTTTACAGATGAGGCAACTGAGGCCCAGAGAAGTGAAGTGACATGCCCAAGGTCACACTGCAGACAAGTGGCATAGCTGGGATTAGAACCCATAACCTTCTGACTCCCAGGCCTGTGCTCTATCCACTATGCCACTCATTCTATCTGCAATTATGCAACATCATTTGAGTCTGGAAACGGATCTTCTCTGCCACAAAAGTCTAGGGCTGAGGAGAGCCGATCCATCAGTAGGATTTGATTGCTTACACAGTGCAGAGCCTTGTACTAGACTCTAGAGACCGAATATCCTGAGGAAGTGAGCTGGGCTCCCCTTGTCCCTTTGTCTTGAGGGTTTGGTGTTGGGGGTGCGCACACAAATGTGTAGAAGGTCCAGAAAGGCAAGGAACTTTAAGTGAACCAGTTTTAGATGAGAGAAGTAGGTACCAGTTCTGGTAGAAGACTCGATTTCCTTAGGCTCAGAAATCCTGGCTTATCCCAGAAAAACTAGGCTTTCTGCTAATTTTTTTGGCTCAAATCCTAATTTCACATGTCCTGTCATCAGTATCCTTAAAACTGCATTACAAATCACATTCCTTAAAATAAGCCTAGACTATGTTGTAATACTGATTATTAAGTGGAAGCTGAAGCATGCTTCAAAATTCCCATATTCATGTTTTAGGAAATAATGATGTTGGTATTTGTTAAGCGCTTACTATGTGCAGAGCACTCTTCTAAGTGCTGGGGTAGATACAGGGTAATCAGGTTGTCCCACATGAGGCTCACAGTCTTAATCCCCATTTTACAGATGAGGTAACTGAGGCACAGAGAAGTTAAGTGACTTGCCCACAGTCACACAGCTAAGTGGCAGAGCCAGAATTAGAACCCATGACCTCTGACTCCCAAGCCCGTGCTCTTTCCACTGAGCCATGCTGCTTCCTGTTTTACTCTTACAGTTGTGGTGTTGGGGTAGATCAAAGACAGTCAAGTCCCACTTGGGGCTCACATTCTAAGTAGGAGGGAAAGCAGGTATTGCATTCCCAATTTGCAGATGAGGGAACTGAGAGACAGAGAAGTTGTTACCCAAGGTCACACAGCAGTTAAGTGGCAGAGTCCAGGTTAGAACCCAGGTATTCGGACTCCCAGGCCCGTGCTCTTTCTACTAGGCCACGCTGCTTCTCCCGATTGTCAGGTAGCTTTATGGGATTAGTCTAAGAATTTGTTCATGCTTTTAAACTTCACAAGCTGAGAAGCAATATTTGTAATTAAGCCTTGACCAAACTAGATTTATTATTGATAGCATTTATTTAATAATAACGTTGGTATTAAGCGCTTACTAGGTGCCAAGCACTGTTCTAAGCACTGGGGGAGATACAGGGTAATCAGGTTGTCCCACGTGGGGCTCACAGACTTTTAATCCCCATTTTACAGATGAGGGAACTGAGGCACAGAGAAGTTAAGTGACTTGCCCACAGTCATACAGCTGACAAGTGGCAGAGCCGGGAGTCAAACTCGACCTCGGACTCCGAAACCCAGGCTCTTTCCACTGAGCCACGCTGCTTCTCCAAGCCACAGCTCGTCTGCTGTGTGCCAAACACTGTAATAAGCACTCAGGGGGTGTACAACAGAATTAATATACATGATCCCTGCCCTCAGGAGTTTTTAGTGATTACTTCATTCACTAGAATAGCTAATATTTTGCCATGCTCTCAATTGGATAGTATGTACTTGTATTTATTTTACCATCTCCCAACTTAATATGTAGATGGCCTGTCCATGACAATTTTTGGATTTGGTTTTCTAGACTGACAATATTTTAGATCTTTAAAAGGAAAAATTAGATTGTCATGTATTTTTCTGTCCTTGTGAAAAGATGTTCATCCACTATGAATGTAATCCTAATAAACCTTCCCTCAGCTGTGCATTTACCCGTGGCAGGAACTCTTGGAATCTTGCTCAGAACTGAAATAATTTTTGTTGATATGACTTTCAAACTGTGTAAAGTAAGCAGCAGCATAGCCTAGTGGATAGACCACAAGCCTGGGTGTCAGAAGGATCTGGGTTCTAATTCCAGCTCTGCCACTTGTCTGCTGTGTGATCTTGGCCAAGTCACTTCACTTCTCTATGCCTCAGTTTCCTCATCTGTCAAATGGGGTTTAAGACTGTGAGCCCCATGCGAGACAGGGACCGGTTCCAACATGATGTGCTTGTATCGATTCCAGTGCCTAGTACAGTGCCTGGCACATAGTAAGCACTTCAGCAAATACCACCGTTATTATTTAGTTTAGGGTAGACATACACTGCTGGTACTTCCTAAAAGGTTTTACACTGTTGCATGGAATCTGACGGGGCATTTTCATTTCTGGTGTTTCAACAGGTTTGATATGCTTTTGGAAAATCTGTATTGCCTGGGTTGCTATCAATATTGTGTGGCTGAACATTTCACCAACCTATCAGCTTTTCATATTAAGTAGTCATTTGTCTTTGTTGGACAACTCAGGGTGAGGAAAGAGGGAGTGTATGGCTAACCTCAGTTTGCTTCTAAATTTAAACTCTAACTTACAAGGATTTTGTCCTGAGGGTTGTTTGTTTCAAAGGAGAAAATTCCTGGGAATTTACTTCAAATTTAGAAACAAATCATGGGAAGCCACAGTTCCCTTCCAAATCCCCAAGTTCACCTCCTTCAGAAAATGCCAAAATTGTCTCTCCTCAGGAAACAAGTTGTCAGGCTTCGTTCCCAGGGAAAGGAACTTCAAATACATTGACCAGGAAGAACTGTTCCTTGGGCTGAGGTTTATCTTTTTAACATAGCTAAATTCCCCATTTCTTACTGCGCAATACAGATATGCTTGTCTGTTCTTATATCTGAACAACTTTTAGTTTCTTTCTTTCTGAAACTGAGATATTTAACAGAGAGACACCAAAGTTCACTGTGCCTTCTCAGCCAAATACCTTTTGCCAGGTGACCTTCAGTTAAAAGACGTTGTTCTGCTTCCAATCCTTCTTAATTTCTTCTTGGTCTGAACTTGTTAGTATTTCTCCCAAACGTTGAGTAGGAGTTAAAAATTTGTGATCTAAGGTAGTTTTTTTAGCTGGGGATGGGGAGAATTTAACTAATGCTTTGGGTATACTTTAGAAAAGGAAATTACTGATTGGGTACTGAAACCCATCACCAAGGGAATTGGACTCCTCTGGGGAGAGGAGCCTGCCAACTGGTCTCTTTGTCCCCCTCGCTGCTTCTCTCTCCCTCCTAGATTATCAGAACAATAGTGGTGTTCAAGAAGAAGGGGCCAAACAAGAAGTTGTTCATGGGCAGGGAACCTATTTACTAATTCTGTTGCATTATTCTCTCCCAAGCACTTAGTACAGTGCCCTGCACATAGTAAGCACTCAAAAACCACTGAGGTCATATTTCTATTTACATATGGGCTACATAGGTTTGAACTTTCAATATGTGTGTCACTTGAACAAATATAATGTTGTGGTTCTTTGCATGACATATGCATGGATTCTTTTCACTTGGTTATTTTTGTAATTATAGCAAAGGTAAGCTCCTTTCTGTTGGGCTAGAATGAATCATAATTTCTTAACCTGTGATGCTCTATTGCTCATGATTCCATTACCCTCCAGGTGTTGGCAGACTATATTTAGTGAAAAATTCAATATTGTATCTTTCCAGATGATGGAATCTAGATGCACCCTTTGTTCTTGGAAGACTTTGTTGCAAATGTCAAAAGAAACCCTATTCCCTCAGACACCAGATTTTTATTCTTTAAGGTTATAGGACAGGCATGGCTCTTATCTCCTTATGTGGTCTTGGATGGTTGGGGAAACTCTCCCCTAAGAATGGAGTTGATCTCCTGACAGAGTTCCTATTGTAACATAGAAAGGAATTCCAGTGTTCACTTGAGGAGAGGAATGATTTTTTTTTTCCTTGTTATATGTTGTAAATATTGTAAATGAGCAATTGACTATCTATATTTGCAATGATGTGTTTCAGGGCTAAAATGTAACTGGGTTTGGCAGGAACATATTTGGTCTGCTAGCTTGCTCACTTGGCCACCTCTCCACCCTCCCAGCTGCTCACATATTGAGCCCAGTGATTGCTGCTTCCAAGGTTATGGTGGCCCACTTGCTCCCTTCTCCCTCTGTCCCCTTTGTGTATTGTTAAACTTTGGGTCCAATGCTCTCTCCAGGCTGCAGGGAGAGAGCTCTTGAGGTGAAAGGGCAGAGGAAGAGGTATAATGGCATAGCTGCCCCTTCTTGGGGATTTCTCTCCCCATTCACCAGGTGGGAGGGCTGAGGAATCTCACTCATTTAGCTGGCCTCTACCCATAGTAACCTTTCCCTCAGTCTAATTTTTCCTTGGGTTAATCCAAGATGCATGCAATGTGTGTGATGTCACAGATGTACAGGTAAAAAAAAAGTATGTTTTTTTTTCAATTTTCATTCCTGGCAGGGTATGGAGTTTACTAAGTATAGACCCCAGATTTTCATCAGTCATTTTTGAGGCAGGTGTCTAGTTTCAGAAGGTGGGAGAGCCTAAAGGGTAAACTGTAAAGGATGGTGGAATTTCCATTAGGAAGAGCTTTCCTTCCTGATAAAAGTCACAGGAGTTCTTCCCTTTCTCCTTTCTCTCATTTCCTACCTCACCCCCAGCAAAGAGGAAACATGAAATAATAGAATCTTTTTTATTTTTCTTATGGTATTTGTTAAGTGCTTACTATGTGCCAGGCCCTATACTAAGCCCTTGTGTAGATTCAAGCTAATGAGTTTGGACACAGTCCATGTCCTACATGGGGCTCATGGTCTTAATCCCATTTTACAGATGAGGGAACTGAGGCACAGAGAAGTTCGTGACTTGATAAAGCCAGGATTAGAACCCAGGTCCTCCTGACTCCTGGACCTGCACCTGCTTCCCTTGTTTTTGTTCCCTGCCTTTAACTAGTATAATGGTATGCTCAAGCCATACCTCTTATATAGTTTAGCATCCTATCTGTAGCCAAAAAAACTGGCCTGGAAGATGTAGGTAGATTGCTTGCTGTTCAGTGTGGGACTTACTGCGGAAGAACAGGCATCTCAGGACTGCCAGACCCAGTTGCTATAAGAGGACAGTCTTCAAGGAAACGGTCGGTTGAGTTTTCATTTCTTGCGGGCTGGGGAAGAGGAAGGCCTTGCTCTGCATCTACTGAAGCTGGCACCATCACCAGGAATCTGCCTGGGTGACGTTTCATTTTAATAGCTTTGCTGTGGGAGTGCTTACAGCTCCCAATTAAACTGTTTGAGTTACAAAAGACCATGGGTAATCATGTGATTAAAAATAAACTTGGGCTGGCTTATGCCGTTAGTTGCAAATGGTGTGGGGTGAGGAGGAGGATTCAGCCTTCAATCCTATGGTCCTCTGACGACATCACAGATACTTACAACTGCAGAGTCCTCCTGGAGAGCAGCAAAGTGTCCCTTACACCTCACCCGCTCAAGAGCCTGAGGACCTCCTAGCTGTGGGAGGAGGGCCTGAGGTAAAAAGACAAGCAAATTTCACCAACTTGTTGCAGCAATTATTGAAGGGCAAATGGGGTAAATGGGTTGAATAATCTTTATACAGAAATGGCGGCCGGCAGGGGTGAAGATTTCAAACAAAAAATTCTTGCCTGAATTCCCATTATGCTGAGCACACGCATGAGGTCGTGCCCCAGGCTGGGTCTGAGGCTTCTTCCCCTCTCCATTCTTTTCCTTCACCTCTCCCTGGCACCCAGAGTGGCTCTTCCTGCTGCCTGCTGTGAGCAACGACCCACAGTTCAGGTCACTCACGGACTCCCCTTCCCCCTCAGGCTTGAGGTCTATCTCCTCAGTTCTCTTTCTCCCTGAATTATACCCCAGTGGTGGCAGCAGCTGGAGGTCAGGAGGGAGTGAGAGAAGAAGCCACTATCACCTCCTTCCTGGAAAGAGGTTTGGGACAAGGGGTGGGGAGCGAAGTGGATCCCTGGGAGGATGGAGAGGCAGCAACTCAGTGGACCAGCTAGAGAAACATTACACAGAGCCCGCCTACACCCCTGAAAACACTACCTCCAGCCACCTTCTCTGGCAATACTCACTCCCCTGGCCATGCAGGCTTCTGTTCCTCACCCACTTTGGAGACTTGAGGCAACTGAGCATTCCTGGGGGAAGTAGCCAGAAGTAACAATGTTGGGGTTGCAGTAGGGTGGTGCTGGGTGACCCCAGCCTGTCTCCAAGGCCACGTGGGACATACTACGGGAGCAGATGGTGCAGCAGTGCTCTGGCGTCAGTACTCTGCCTTCCACTCTGGAATCTGTCAAGACCGTGCAGCTGCGGTGAAGCCAGAACAGCTATTTCCACTCTCACTTCCTGACCCACTAGAATCCTATTTCAGTATGTTGCAGATTTAGTCCAGTTTAAGGCAACTGGGGCCCAGATAGCAGTCTATCAGAGCCATCTTCAAGAACCAGGCAGTTTGGAGTGCTAAAGTGAGATAGTTTTATATAGGCCCCAAAAAGGGAAGCTCAGGTCATTAGGAGACCATTGGCATTGAATTGGGAGATGTGTAAAGCACACAGTCTGTGTTTTGGCCCATGCTCTATCCATAATCTCCTGGTGGCTGCCCACCAAATAGGTCTGTCAGCTGAGGGGGTCTCCCAACAGTTCATGGCTATTTCAAGTTAGGAATTGAATGAAATTAATAATTTTAATGAAGGGGGAAGGCTACCTAAAGTGTAAAATTTCCCCATTTTTTTTTCTGTTGTGGTATTTAAGTGTTTACTATGTCAAACATTGTTCTATATACTTGGGTAGGTACAAATTAATTAGGCCAAACACAGTCCCTGTCCCACATCAGGTTCACGGTCAAGTAGGAGGGAGAACACGTTTTGAATCCCCATTTTACAGTGAGGAAACTAAGGCATAGATAATTTCCCCAAAGTCACACAAGAAACAGTTGGCATAACCGAGATTAGAACTTGGGTCCTCTGAATCCCAGGCCCCTGCTCTTTCCACTAGGCCACATTTCTTCTCCTAAAGAACTTTTTTTTTTGGTTATGATATTTAAGTGCTTACTATGTGCCAGCCCCTGTTCTAAGCACTGAGGTAGATACACGTCAATCAGGTTGCAGACAGTCCATGTCCCACATGGGCCTCACAGTCAAAATCCCCATTTTAAAAATGAGGGAACTGAGGCCCAAGGTTTTACAGCAGACAAGTGGTGGAGGCAGGATTAGAACCCATATCCTTATGACTTCCAGGCCCATGGTCTATTCATTAGAAAAAGGGAAGGGTTGCTTCCCCTTTTTTTTTTATGGTATTTGTTAAGTGCTTACTAAGTGCCAGGCACTGTTCTACTCGCTGGGGTAGATAAAAGCTAATCAAGTTGGAAGCGGGCCCTGTCCCACATAGGGTTTACAATCTTAATCCCCATTTTACAGATGAGGTAACTGAGGCACAGATAAGTGAAGTGACAGAGCCTGGATTAGTACCCAAGTGCTTCTGACTTCCAGGCCTGTGCTCTATCAGGCAGGCCATGCTGCTTCTCCTTGAAGTAACCCGTCAAAGAAGCAAGTTTGGCTTCACAACTTCTTTCCTGGTGAGCTCTCTAAAGCTAGCCCCATCCCTTCTGAGGTGCATAACCCAGATGTTCATTCAATAGTATTTGAGTGCTTACTATGTGCAGAGCACTGTATTAAGCCCTTGAATGTTATGGTGTGTGTATGTATGTGTTTGTGTGTGTCCTCCTCTATTTTTTAAACTTACTGGCTTTTTTTTTCCTCATGGCTCAAATGGTACTGCGTTCCGACTGAAAGTAGCTACTTCTGTGGCCTTCGGTCCTTGACAACAAAGTATTGGGGCCAGATAAGACAGGATATGGGGAGGGTAGGTGGTGGCAGTAGGAAAGAAGGCGTTGGACTCTCTTCTCAGAAGTCCCTCATAATTCGACCTAAGTCCCTGAACTCTACAGCCTCAGAAGGCAGGAACTATTGTGCGTGGTCCCCGAGAACCTGGAGTGAGGTCGGGATTGTGCAAAGTGGGGACCAGCAAAGTCTCCTAGACTGTAAGCCCCTTCTCAGGGTCGCACCTGGAGAGTTTCCAGTACTCTACCAGCCTCAGCTATGGGAGGGAGAATCAAGCAGAGGACTATCCATTCCGTTCCTGACTTGGGCAGTGGCTAGCGAGGGGAAGGCAATCTGCTATTACAAGTCAAAACTCACCCATGCTGGGCAGCAGCAGCATGAGAGATATTCGAGGGCGGAGACTCAAGTTTACTATGCAGAGGGTGGCACAGGTTAACCACTTCTGCATTTTTACCCAGAAAACCCTAGGGATACTCTACCAGAATGATTGCAGATGGATAGTGGGGCATTCTGGGAGAGGCGTCCATGGTGTCCCTGTAGGTCAGAAACAACTCGACGGCATAAGACAAGACTGTAAGCTCACTGTGGGAAGGGAATGTCACTGTTTATTGTACTGTACTTTTCCATGCATTTAGTACAGTGAGCTGCACACAGTGAGCAGTCAATGAATATAAGCAATTAATGAATGAATGAATTTTGCAAAAACAGAGACACTTTGAAAAGTAATTTCCACAGGACTGATGGGAACTACCTGGAGAGAGGGCTTGGGAGGCATTTGGACTACCATGCTGTGAACATTACAAACAAACAGTTTGCCTATTGAGTAGTAAGAGATACTTGCAGCCACTTACCACTGGTAAATCTCTATGAGTGCCTTAGTGGAAAGTATTCACGTGGATGAAGGGGATGGTGCTGTTGGTAAAATGTTTTGTGTTATTAGGAAGGGCCTGACTATCCAGCTGGAAGTTGGAAAAGGAAAGAAGAGCAGTGAACAGAGTAACATCTCCCTTCAAGCATTCATTCTTTAAGGGAATAGATGTTGGCCAGCCTACCTGGAAAGATGCTTTCAAAAATGGCTTCCTGAAGGTTTCCTGTTCATACCTTTGACTGAACGTGACCACCGAAACTAGAAAACTGCTTTATTTCACCACTAAACTCCTAGGCCTTTCCTCTAAATGATTGCTGAGATCTAGATTACCTGCCTGTTTGGATCCAGCTTTCCATGAAACATTTTATTATGTGGTTTTATATTGTATTCATGCTAATGCTTAACTTTAGTGCAATTTTCCAATAGTTTTGTGTTCGGGGCTCTAATTGTCTTTCGTTTTATAATGTTTTATAACTTCTTTTCCAGACAGTTCATTAGACTTTCTGCCATCTACTGTACTAGTATTGTAGCTAAATGAAGTCAGCACGATGATTTGGATTTAATTGTGGTCCTTTCACCTATAACTTAAATATTTCTCATTTTACTCCTTTCACTCTTCCCGCGTGTTTTTGTGCTTGGCTCTCTTTCTAGGATTAGTTCCAAAATATCCAGGATCATAGGCTATTCAACTTTTGAAGAAATTGATTAATTCTGAACACCCTCTAGAAACATGTTCCTTACTTTGAATGTAGGTGCTGTTATTCCATTTGGTATAGACATAATTAAAATCCCCAGAAATCAGACTTGGGCTTTGTTACAAACCTCCTCAGCTGGGAAAATATTCCTAATTGGCTTCCTCTGCAAGCTGTCCGTATCTGTTTTTAGTCACTATCAAGAACTATCTACCTGTCCAGAAATAGGATCTGTAGGGAAACTGTATTTAAGTTTTGGATTACCACTTCTGTGTTTTTTTTTCTCCAATTCTATATGACAGTTCATTGCCCCTTCGTTTTACAAGCAAGTTAGATTAAAAAACTAACAAGGAGGCTTAATATATTCTTTGGCTTTAAAAAATTGGTAATATTATCAATTCATATGCAGGCAATCCATTTATTTTGAGGGCACTAGTAGCCTGTAATCACAACCAATTTATTTTGTTAATGAGATGTACATCACCTTGATTCTATTTATTTGCTATTGTCTTAATGAGATGTTCATCCCCTTGAGTCTATTTATTGCTATTGTTCTTGTCTGTCTCCCCCGATTAGACTGTAAGCCCATCATAGGGCAGGGACTATCTCTACATGTTAACGATTTGTACATTCCAAGCGCTTAGTACAGTGCTCTGTACATAGTAAGCGCTCAATAAATACTATTGAATGAATGAATTTAAGCCAGTTTCTTCATTCAATCGTATTTGAGTGCTTACGGTGCGTAGAGCACTGTACTAAACACTTGGGAGAGTACTATATAACAATAAACAGACACGTTCCCTGCCCACAATGAGCTTACAGTCTAGAGGGGGAGAAAGACATTAATAAAAATAAATTACCCTATAAATGCTTTGGGGCTGGGAGGAAGCATGAATAAAGGGAGCTAGTCAGGGCAACACAAAAGGGAGTTGGAGAAGAGGAAAGGAGGGCTTAATCAGGGAAGGCCTCTTGAAGGAGATGTGCCTACAACAAGGCTCTAAAGGTAGGGAGAGTAATCTCTATTGGATTTGAGGAGGGTGAGGGTGTTCCAGGCCAGAGGCAGGATGTGGGTGAGGGGTCGGTGGTGAGATAGACAAGATGGAGGAACAGTGAAAGTTTAGCATTAGAGAAATGAAACGTGAGGGCTGACCCTCCTCCCCCGTTCTGTCGCCTGTATTTCATTGATCTCCCAGTACTGCTTCACAGTCCTTTTCCTCCATGTTTACTTAACTCATTTCACTCCTTTCTATCTCAATTTCAGGACAGAAAGTAAAATAAATGAAAAAAAAATCCCTGAGAAGAAATTGCACAGCATCTGGGATAGACCTGTATACTTGCAGATTCTATATAAATCCTATTTTCATTCTTTATTTCAATAGTATTTCCTTGCACCAACAGAAATGCTCATCTTCCCACCCAAACTGTCCTCTCCCTGACTTTCCCATCCCTGTAGACAGCACCACTGTCCTCCCTGTCTCACAAGTTCTAGCCATTATCCTCAACTCCTCTCTCTTCAATCACATGTCACCAAATCCCATCAGTTCTATCTTCACAAAATCCCTAAATTCCACCCTTTCCTCTCCAACCAAACTGCTACTACACTGATCCAAGCACTTATCATATCCTATCGTAACTACCGCATCAGCCTCCTTGTGACCTCCTTTTTTTCTGTCTCCCTCCACTCCAGTTCATACTTCACTCTGTTGCCCTGATCTTTTCTTAAAAAAAAAAAAAGTTCAATCCTTGTTTCCTCACTCAAGAACCTCCAGTAATTTCCTGTCCACCATCATGTCAAACAGAAGCTCCTTACCATTGTCTTTAAAGTGCTCAGTCAGCTTGCCCCTTCTGATTTTACCTTGCTGATTTCCTACTATAATCCAGCTGGCTCATGTTACCTTTATAACACCAACCTATTCAGTATACCTCAATCTCACCACTGACCCCTTGCCATATCCGCTCTCTGGCTTGGAACTCCTTTCCCCTTCATATGTGACAGACCACCACTCTCCCCACCTTCAAAGCAGCGTGGCTCAGTGGAAAGAGCACGGGTTTAGGAGTCAGAGATCATGGGTTCTAATCCCGGCTCCGCCACCTGTCAGCTGTGTGACTTTGGGCAAGTCACTTAACTTCTCGGTGCCTCAGTTTCCTCATCTGTAAAATGGGGATTAAGACTGTGAGCCTCAAGTGGGACAACCTGATTACCCTGTATCTACCCCAGTGTTTATAACAGTGCTTGGCACATAGTAAGCGCTTAACAAATGCCAACAGTATTATTATTATTATTACTATTAAAATCACATCTCCAAAAGGCTTTGCCCTCATTCTCCCCTACTCCCTCTCCTTTCTACATTGCCCTTGAATTTTGATTTGTATCTTTTAATCACCCTCAGCATTTAAGTATGTCATAATTCATTGTAGTGTCTGTCTCCCTTCCTCCCCACTCCCCTCCCCAGAGTATACGCCCCTTATTGACAGGGAACATGTCTATCAACTCTGATGTATTGTACTGTCAAGTGCTTAGTTCAGCATTCTGCTCAATAAATACAATCGATAAAGGGTTTTCACGCCAGAGAACCTCTTCATCTCCACCTAATCTTACTGGCCACCGACTGAGTGGATGTTTTAAACCCTGATACTTTCTCAGCTATCCTGTTCTGTGCCTGATTTAGGGTTTCCTCATAATATTAAGTGCTAAGTACTTACTAAGTACTAAGTGTTTACCAATGCTAAATACTTGGGTAGATCTGAGGTAATCAGATCAACCATGGGTAAAAGTTCTGTTTGGTTTAATTCGAGAAGAAGTTAGGAAAAAACATTGCTATTCTTATTACTGCAGTTCAGGAAAGGTAACCTTCTGTTGTTCCCTGTGGCTTTCTGATCCTTTGTTCTTCCTGCATTGTAGAATTAAATTCTTTTAAGCTACTTTCATTACAGTGATTACTCATCCAAAGACAGGGTTAATGTTTTGTCTTAATTGTTGCAGAAATGTCATTTGCAGTTACATTTTTGTCATCACTATTTCTCTTCTGTTCCTATGGAGATTTGTTACTAAAGAATCTATTTCAGTATGTTAGCATGAATGATTTTTTTTTTTGAAGCCTTATGATTTTACTTGAAACTGTCAGCAAGAGTCTAGACTGGAAATGATTTTTTCTTGCAAGTGGAATTTAGGACCTCCCTTATAGGAAGACTAATTTCACGTGTTAAATTTTGGTTGTGTCGACATCCTTTATATGGAGCTAACTTCCCCACACCCTAGCATTTGTCATTATTTGTGGTATAAAGGAATTTTAATGGCCACTTGTTTATCCTAGATAGAAAAATGACTGTCCTTCCTGAATGGTGGTAATTTTCAACCCTTAGGGATTTATAGAACTCTTCCAGAATTTCTTGACCCAGTGTACCTCAAGACAACATATGTACGATATATTTTTTTCAAATGTGTGTTGACCCAAGAAAACTCAGAATATTTATAGTCATTTTGTTGAATTTGATTCGAGAAGTGTTATGAAAAGATAAAAATGGTGGTATTTGTTAAGCGCAGAGCACTGTTCTGACCGCTGGGATAAATACAGGGTAATCAGGCACAGAGAAGTTAAGTGACTTGCAGTCCCTCCTTCAAAGAGGAAAACAGTGGGTTTTAAGTCTACCTGGTGTAGTAAATGGAAAATATACTCAAAACCTGGAGTAAGGAATTTGGTCACTTTTGTTGTCAGTGTGCAGTCTGTAGAAGACTTTCAGCTGATTTTTGCATCTAGTTTCCCAAGTGTTTCATCAGTAGTACTGTAAGCTTACCATCTGCTAGAAAATGTGCGTGTTTTGACATGCTTGAAGAATCTGCTGCTGATTCTGTACTTCATTTGGAACCCAAGTTCCACATCTTTTGTTGTCAGTGTGCAGTCTGTAGAAGACTTTCAGCTGATTTTTGCATCTAGTTTCCCAAGTGTTTCATCAGTAGTACTGTAAGCTTACCATCTGCTAGAAAATGTGCGTGTTTTGACATGCTTGAAGAATCTGCTGCTGATTCTGTACTTCATTTGGAACCCAAGTTCCACATCTTTATGGTTTTCTAGGCATATAATGTTTGAGTAATCCATTCTGGATTTCAGATAACTCCAAGGCCATCTGAAATCTCTTTCCTAAATTGTGGGTCTTTAGAGAGGATGCACTTTAATCAGTGTGTTCTTTCTCAATATTATAGCAGGAAAAGGTAAGGGAAAGATTGGCATTATGTTTTCGTATGTTTGACCTTCCCTTCTTTTATCAATTAACGTTTTCTTCTTCACCCTAGGATTCGCACCATTGTATAGCTGTAATACACTAGATTTTGTGGAAGGTTGTGTACTTTGGTTTTTGTTTGGGGTTTTTAGTTTTGTTTTCCCCACCTGAGATTCCCTGACATGAGTCATGGTTTCTTCTTAATACATAAATTACTCGTCTCCTTATATTTTGAGGAGATTATCCATACAGTTCTGAGCCCTCTTTTTTTATGGATCGGGCTGTGGGGTCAATTCCACTCCTTGTTTCCCACTTTCCAAAGGACTAGGTTGATTCACACCATTCTGAGCCCTGCATTCCTCCATAGTTAATAATCTCTGGAGACCCCCCAAGGATAAGGGGCCAAATAGAAGACCCTGAAATTCATTCAGTAGTATTTATTGAGTGCTTACTATGTGCAGAACACTGTACTAAGCACTTGGAATGTACAATTCGGCAATTCAGATAGAGACAATCCCTGCCCATTGATGGGCTCACAGTCTAAATGGGGAAGACAGACAGCAAAGCAAAACAGAACAAAACAAAACAAGACAGCATCATCAAGATAAATAGAATCAAGGAGATGTACACCTCTTTAACAAAATAAATAGGTTAATAAATAATATATACAAATGAGCACAGTGCTGAAATTTTGAAAGCGTAGCAAGTCCTAATGTAGTTGCAAGAATCCTGCTCAATTGTAAGCTCCTATAGAGCAGGGATCTTGCTTTTTAACTCTCTTGTGCTTAGTACAGTCCTCTGTGCATAGTAAGATCTCTGGAAATACTAGTCACTAATCATGTAAAGTATACTTGGGTCCTACACTATGGGAAAGAACTGGAGTTCCTCAGAAGATTTTGGACCTTTCCATGTTGCACTAGGGAATACTTGTTTCCCATCACATACTACCCTAATAATAACTGTGGCATTTGTTAAGCACTGACTATATGCCAAGTAGATAAAAGATAATCTGGGGTAGATAAAAGATAATCAGGTTGGACTCAGTCCCTGCATCAGATGGGGCTCTCAGTCTAGGATCGGGGGGAGAACAAGAATTGAATGCTCATTTTACAGTTGAAGGAACTGGGCACAGAGATGTTTGCTGACTTGCCCAAGGTCACACAGCAGGCAGGTGGCAGAGTCAGGATTAGAACCAGGTTTCCTGATTCCCAGGCCTCTGCTCTTTCCTTTAGGCCACACTCCTCTCACACACACACACAGTGATTCCAGGTATCTCCATTGCTCTCTGCAAATGCATTTGCTGCCAAAGTTCACTGTGATCTGCTCTTGGCAATTCTTCGTTCCTTAATCCTAAAACTTAAAAAATGGAAGATTAATGTTTCCTTATCTAAACATCATCTACACGTTGAAAAGCTAGCTGTTCAGCCAGGTGGCATCACACAGTACCACAAACAATAGATAGCACAGCTGTTTGTCTGAAGGCCATGTTTATCTCTTATTAATATGCAATCATCTCATGGGTGGGGGAGTAAGGAAAGCCAGGGGAAAATTTCAGTGTTTAATTCCATTAAGAAACTGCACACTGAAATGACAGTGAAGCAGTGTGGTCTGGGGAGGATGAGTCTAGAAACGGACCTTGGGGATGACAGCAGGTTCTGTTCTGGCATTACTGACTACCATTACTACCCTTGCCTGATTGGGAGTCAACTGAGTGACATCAGGCAAATCAATTCCCCTTTATCCCTCAATATGTGGATAAGAAACCACATCCCCCAGCTTCTGGGGGGAAACGTAGCTAAGAACTAAGCACCCCACAGTTAGTTTTGGCAGATCAAGTTCTCTTCGGAATCTAGGGCTGAGACTTGGGAAGCATGGCAGATTGGATAGAGCACTTGCCTGGGAGACAGGAGACCAGGGTTCTAACCCAAGCTCTGCCACTTGGCTACTGTTTGACTTTGTGGAAGTCACTTCTCTGTGCCTCCTTTTCCTCATTTGTAAAATGGGGACTAGATACTTTCTCTACTTTCTACTTAAAATGGGAGTCCATGTGGAGCAGGGATTGGGTCTGATCTGACTGTAGTATAGTGCTTGGCATAGAGTGAGTACTGAAGAAGCAGCAAGGTGTAGTGGATTCAGCATGGACTTGGGAGTCAGAAGGTCATGGGTTCTAATTCTGGTTCCACCACTTGCCTGCTATGTGACCTTGGGCAAATCACTTAACTTCTCTGGGTCTCAGTTAACTTATCTGTAAAATGGGAATTAGGACTGTGATCCCCAGGTGGGACAGGGACTATGCCTAACCTTATTTGATTGTATCCACTCCAGTGCTTAGAACAGTACTTGACACGTAGCATTTAATGAATACCATGATTATTATTATTATTATTGGAAGGCCATGGATTCTAATCTCGCTTTCACCACTTGTCTGCTGTGCGACCTTGGGCAAATCACTTTACTTCTCTTTGCCTAAGTTACTTCATTTGTAAAATGGGAAATGAGACTTTGAGCCCCATGTGGGACGGGGGACTATGTCTCCTCCCCTTATTTGCTTGATTCTACTCCAGTGCTTAGTACAGTGCCTGGCACATAATGAGCACTTCCAAATACCATTATTATTACTACTGCTAACAGATACCACAGGCATCATTTGCAGAGTTCACATCAGCCCAGCTGAAATCACTTTCTTCTTGACCTGATTGCACCTGAAAGCCTGTTTTTATGAAGATGCCTAGTCCTTTCTGGTACCCGACCTTTGACTTTCCATGCCTTCACCTCCCTCCATGTCTAAGTCCATCTGATCTTTAACTGAGAAGCCTGGTTGTGTGGGGGCCCTCTGTATCTTCACATTCCATTGGCTCAACAGCCCCAGAAAGAGGGGAGCTCCAGATGCAGAAGCAAAAGTGACTGTGGGAGCAGCAAGATCCCTGGCAGAACCTGGCATTGTTGGAGCTAATTTACACTTTTGAACTGATTTAGAGGGGAGACAATGAGTGCTAGTCTAAGAGGTACAGGAGGTACAGGAAACCTAAGAGGTGGGAATTGGGAGCGGCTAGAGTCTTTTACGGACCTCAGAGAGGGTAAAGCCAGCCTTACTAACCTGAGCAGGAAAAACAGTAATGTGGATAACCTGGCAAATTTTGGGGTTCTTAGCCCAGCATAATTTACTGTGTTGCAGAGTAACTTTTTGAGCACTTAATCATTTGGAGACCATGCTACACTTTTAAAAGTAGGACTGATCAAGTAAACGTAATCTGCTGTTTTTAGCCCCATTTATATACTCCTCTACTTAGCCAGATTTCCAGCCTAGATATCGCCTATGAAAGTCTTCTCTTGCTCATAACAAAATGATTTGGATATCCCCATGCACATAGGTAAGCCTATACTCTTGTGTGTGGAGTGGCTTGACTGCATTGCTGGGATGGTTTGAATTGTCTCTAGTTGTTTTTTTAGGAAATAGAACAAAGGAAACCTTTGAGCTATATTTATTTATTTGCCTGCCTGTCTTGTGTTCCAATATCGTGCAAGAGAGGTGTTTAAGTAACGGTCTGTTTCTCAGTTCTTAGGGTTTATACAGCAGGGAGGAGATAAGCCATAGGTTTACCAGTTCCCACAAAGATTTCAGGTCGGTGTAGTCCCTACTTGCTCTTTCCCAATTGAGAAGAACCCAAATTGGCTTGAGGTTTTCTTAGAATTTCTTAAATAATAAGCCATGATGCCTTAACCATACCTGGGGTATCTTTGGCATGGGTTTATTGGCTCCACATGTGTCATGTTCTTCTGTGTCTTCAATTCAATGAAGAGTTTTATAGGTAGGTTACTTACCAACTATGAGAAGCAGCATGGCCTATACAGGCCTGGGAGTCAGAGGACTGGGTTCTAATCCCAGCTCCACCACTTGTATGCTCTGTGATCATGGGCAAGTCACTTAACTTTTCTGTGCTTCAGCTGCCTCACCTATAAAATGGGGATTAAGATTGTGAGCTCCAAGTGGGACAGGGCCTTTATCTAACCTTCATTCATTCATTGCCATATTTATTGAGCCCTTAATGTGTGCAAAGCACTGATTATATTATATTCATTGATTCAATAGTATTTATTGAGTGCTTACTATGTGCAGAGCACTGTACTAAGCACTTGGAATATACAATTAGGCAACAGACAGAGACGATCCCTGCCCAATAATGGACTTACAGTCTAATCAGGGGAGACAGACAAAAACAAGACAACATAATCACGATAAATAGAACCAAGGGGATGTACACCTCATTAACAAAATAAATAGGGTAATAAAAATATATGCAAATGAGCACAGTGCTGAAGGGAGGGGAAGGGAGAGGGGGAGGAGCAGAGGGAAAGGGGACTTAGCTGAGGGGAGGTGAAGGGGGAAAGGGGGAGGGTGGAGAGGGAGCAGAGAGAGCAGAGAGAAAAGGGGAAGTTCAGTCTGGGAAGGCCTCTTGGAGGAGGTGAACTCTCAGGGCTTTGAAGAGGGGAAGAGAGTTTGGCGGAGATGAGGAGGGAGGGCATTCCAGGACAGCGATAGGACATGGGCCAGAGGTCGACGGTGGAATAGACGTGAAGGGGGACAAAGAGAAGGTGAGCGGCAGAGGAGCGGAGCGTGTGGGGTGGCAGTAGAAAGAGAGAAGGGAGGTGACGGAGGAGGGGGCAAGGTGATGGAGACCCTTGTAGCCCAGAGTGAGAAGTTTTTCTTTTGTGCGGAGGTTGATAGGCAACCACTGGAGGTTTTTAAGGAGGGGAGTGACATGCCCAGAGCGTTTCTGCAGGAAGATGATCCGGGCAGCGGAATGAAGAATAGACTAGAGTGGGGAGAGACAGGAGGAAGGAAGGTTAGAGAGCCTGTATATTATGAGAGCCTGTACCAGTACGATAGCTGTTTGGAGAGGAAAGGGCGGATCTTGGCAATATTGTACAGGTGAGACAGGCAGGCATTGGTGACGGATTGGATGTGTGGGGTGAATGAGAGAGCTAAGTCAAGGATGACACCAAGGTTGTGGGCTTGAGAGATGGAAAGGATGGTCGTACCATCCACAGTGACAGGGAGGTCAGGAAGAGGACAGGGTTTGGGAGGGAAGATAAGGAGCTCAGTTTTGGACACATTGAGTTTTGGGTGGCAGGCAGACATCCAGGTAGAAATGTCCTGGAGGCAGGAGGAGATATGAGCCTGAAGGGATGGGGAGAGAACAGGAGAGGAGTTGTAGATTTGGGTGTCATTGGCGTAGAGATAATAGTTGAAGCAGCGTGGCGCAGTGGAAAGAGCACGGGCTTTGGAGTCAGGGCTCATGAGTTCGAATCCCAGCTCTGCCACTTGTCAGCTGTGTGACTGTGGGCAAGTCACTTAACTTCTCTGTGCCTCAGTTCCCTCATCTGTAAAATGGGGATGAAGACTGTGAGCCCCACGTGGGACAACCTGATTCCCCTGTGTCTACCCCAGCGCTTAGAACAGTGCTCTGCACATAGTAAGCGCTTAACAAATACCAACATTATTATTATTAGTTGAAGCCGTGGTAGCAAATGAGTTCACCAAGGGAGTGTGTGTAGATGGAGAACAGAAGAGGGGCAAGAACTGACTCTTGAGGAACCCCCACAGCAAGAGCGCGGGAGGGGGAGGAGGAACCTGCAAAGGAGACCGAGAATGAATGGCCAGAAAGATAAGAGGAGAACCAGGAGCGGAAGGAGTCCATGAAGCCAAGGTGAGATAAGGTGTGGAGGAGAAGGGGATGGTCAACAGTGTCAAAGGCAGCTGAGAGGTTGAGGAAGATTAGGATACAGTAGGAACCATTGGATTTGGCAAGAAGGAGGTTATGGGTGACCTTTGAGAGAGCAGTCTCGGTAGAGTGGAGGGGACAGAAGCCAGATTGGAGGGAGTCCAGAAGAGAGTTAGAGTTGAGGAACTCGAGGCAGCGAGTGTAGACGACTCATTTTAGGAGTTTGGAAAGGAAGGGTAGGAGGGAGATAAGGCGATAACTGGAAGGGGAAGTGGGGTCAAGAGACGGTTTTTTTAGGATGGGGGAGACATGGGCATGTTTGAAGGCAGAGGGGAAGAAGCCATTGGAGAGTGAGTAGTTGAAGATAGAAGTTAAGGAGGGGAGGAGGAAAGGGGCGATGGTTTTTATAAGGTGAGCAGGAATGGGGTCCAAAGTACAGGTGGAGGGGGTGGCACTTGCGAGGAGGGAGGAGATCTCCTCTGAGGATACTGCAGGGAAGGATGGGAAAGTAGAGGAGAGGGTTGGGGGGTGAGGGGGAAGCCGAAGGGAAAGGGGTGACTTTGGGAAGCTCAGACTTGATTGTGTTAATTTTCGTGATGAAATAGGTGGCCAGATCGTTGGGGGTGAGGGATGGGGAAGGGGGAGGAACGGGGCCTGAGGAGAGAATGAAAAGTCTGGAACAATTGGCGGGGGTGAGGGGCATAGGCGTCAATGAGGGAAGAAAAGTAGTTTTGCCTGGTGGAGGAGAGGGCAGAGTTAAGGCAGGAAAGGATAAATATGAAATGGATAGATGGGTAGAATGGGTAGATACAAGATAATCAGGTTGGACACCGTCCCTATCCCATATAGGGCTCATAGTCTTATTCCCCATTGTACAGATGAGGGAACCGAGGCATAGAGAAGTTAAGTGACTTGCCAAAGGTCACATAGCAGACAAGTGGCAGAGCCGGGATTAGAACCCACAACCTCTGACTCCATAGGTTGTAGAGGATGAAGTCAAACCTTCTGAATTGTCCTTGGAAGGTCAGCCTATGCTATTATCATCAGGTCTTTGAGCAATGAGTCTTTTCTACTCCTCACTCCTTGAGATGTCAGTGGGCTCCAAGGCAAGATCTCCTGGCAGAAATGAAATCATATGATGCAATTCAAGGAAATTACTAAGGAATAAGTTGACTTCTAGAACACTCAAGGCAAAGGAATAGACAGCTTCCCACAAAGGGTTTCAGGGAGTATAGACAATCATGCGGGACAGCATTGGAGAATGGTGATGTCTTCTGCTCCCATCCCTTGAAGATATTTATGCTAAAACAATCAGAATTATCTGCTACTTGCAATCCAAAATTATTTGGATTTTGCTCAACTCTTTCTTTTCTTTCCTCCAGCATATTTTTACTGTGGCCATTGTGAAAAGAATGAGCCTCAGTCTCCTGGGTAACATAGAATCCCCCCACCCCATGTGGTGCTTAAAATATCCTGCCTCTCTCAAGCTCTGTGAACTGTATTCTGCATGTTCCCTGGCAGCACTCCCTTTCAGCTCTGGAGTGTTTGGGTTTTTGGCTCCCTGACAATGGACCCATTTTCAGAGAGACTGGTATGCAAAAGGATTGGGGCAAAGCCTCTTCTTCTGACTCTCCAGAATTTGTATTGGCAACAGCTGCTAAGTTTGAGTCAAGTTTTAATTCAAGCAGTCTTTGTCCTTCTGCAACCCTGTAGGTTGCCTTCTGGAGTCAGGAAACCCAGTAAAAGAGTTGTAGTGCTCTTCAGCTTTAACAAAAAGGGCTTATGCATTTAGAGATCTCCAGTTCCTGTTGCCATGAATAGTCCACGTGAGGGTACTTTGCATAATCTTCAGATATCAAAGTACCTGTGCCCTTCTGGGTTAGTCAGAGAGCTAATACAGTTGTCGCAGTGACTGGTCATTCCCCTCCCTCCGCGTTCTCCCCCCCACTGCCCCCCCAGCCCCTCCGCCACACACACACACCTCAGCCCCCAGCTAGCCACTTCCCCACCCCGTGATTCCAGACTGCTGGTCTGGGCCCACTGGAATCTCTGACATTGGCTTGGATCTCCACCAAGGGATTAACCCTTGGACAGAAGACCTCAGGAATCTGCATTACTCCCGGATTTACATGACTTGGAGGACAGGTTGAGGTGTGGTGGGATTATTCAGGATGGCCAGGCTATGCTGACCTGTCACTTAAACTGTCCTAGGTGGGCCCAAAACAATTGTCCAGTCCTTCCAAAAACTCCTATATCGTCATGACTCCCACCAGTCCAAACCCCTGGTATCCTCTGTCCAACAGTCTTGGGTAGAAGCTGTAACATTTCTGCTCAGTGAGGCTGAATAAGTCAAACTTCATTCTGAATGCTCTCTCTGTGTCTTGGTTAGGGAATAAACCCAATACAAACTCTTCAGAACAGTTTGATTCAATATTGTGCCCCCAAGAAATTTCCAAGTTATATTCCCAATAAGTTTTCTCTAGGCTTAGGGGTCCTTTAAGATAAGACAATTAAATGAAATTTTGTTTTATTTTTCTGATGGTTTCCTGAAATAATCTGAAAATGTGAACTGAAACAAAATTATACTTTGCCAACTATACATAAGGACATGGTTCTGTTCAGTGTTTTCCTAAAACTATATCATAGTCATCCATCACTAGATGTTGAAGAGTTTTCAGAGTGGTGTGATATAAACCTATTTTAAGTCTATCATATTGCTTGATGAAGTTAGCAGTTTGTCACTTGTAGGAAAGACCAACTAAGGACACATGAAGAAGGGTATAGTATCCACTAAAGAATTGTGCCTAATAATTTCTGTACCTGAGGTGGCACCAAAACATGTATTCTGTGGATTTCATTGATGCCTCCCTGTTCTCAGAGGAAGGCATTTGTGCTCTACCCTTTTTCCCATCTACCCCAGATCTTCCCAAACATGCCATAATGATGGGAAGGGCTTACTTTTTCACACCCCTAGTAGTGCAGAATATTCCACTAGTAAGTTCTAAATTAATCTTCACCACTTTTAAAGTGGTCAAAACATTGTTCTGCCCAATGAAACATTTCTTTTGATTAAAGAGATTACCCAACCCCTGAGAACACTAAAATTATAAATGAGAAAAACTTCTCTGATAGATTTTTCTGTTGAATAGATGATTGAACATGAAGACTTACTTTTTCCATGTTTTGAAGCGAAAGAATTCAGTCACTGGTGAAGAACAAGGGTGTCTGCTGTGTGACTTTGGGCAAGCCACTTAACTTCTCTGTGGCTCAGTTGCCTCATCTGTAAAATGGGGATTAAGATTGTGAGTTCCGTGTGGGACAACCTGATTACCTCGTATCTACCCCAGTGCTTAGAACAGTGCTTGGCACATAGTAAGCACTTAAGAAATACCAAAATTATTATTACTATTAATACGCATGGAGGCAGCATGACATAATGGATAGAGCTTGGGCCTGGAAGTCAGAAGATCATTGGTTCTAATCTGGGCTCCGCCACTTGTCTGCTGTGTGATCTTGGGCAAATCACTTTACTTTCCTGTGCCTCAGTTATGTCATTTGTAAAATGGGGAGATTGTGAGTTCCACATGGGACAGGGACTGTGTCCAACCAGATTTGCTTCTATCTACTCCAGCGTTTAGTACAGTACCTGGCACATAGTAAGTGCTTAACAAATACCATAATTATTAACAAATACAATTATTATTATTATAGCAGTAGCTTGCTCTGTGGACAGAACACTGTATTAAACCCTAGGGAGAGAACAGTAGAAGTAAGACATGGTCCCTGCCCTCAAGAATCTTACAATCTACTGGGTATCCATCTTGAGGGATCCTAAACTAAGCATCTACCTGGGTGTACCTGTTGGAAGAGTAGCCTCAAGCCAGACGGGGTTGGTAGTCCTGAAAAGAGGAACCATGAATGCTTTCTTTTTTCCAGTTGTAAAACCTTTGCAAAGAAATCGAGATCCAGGAGTCCAGTATATAGTAGCAATTTTGTAACACTAGCTTTAGGTTCTTAGAGATAGCTAGTATCCTGCTATAATGCTTGTATCTGCAAGTTTTCTGATTTCTGTTTATAGATTAAACTTGTCTTTGTCAATCTGTTTCCTTGCTAAAGAAGAAAGAAATTGCCTGATTAAAGCAGGCAGCAAATCGGTGGCAAATACCCCAGGAAACACCCTTCTTCCCCTGCAAATAGTAGTTGTTACTTGAAAGGGAATGGGAACCTCCAGCTGGTGTAGTAGAAGGTTCAACCATGAGCAGAATCAGATTGTGCAGGTCAGAAATAGCCAATTAAAGACCGTGAAGGTGCCTCTCTTGAGATACTGATTTCACTGGGACTTTTGGAAAAAATCAGTGCAAAATATGTCTAGTGAATTAACCCTGTAAAGAGACAAACCTGGCTTTTATTTGGAGAATGAACTGCTGTGGTGACTTGTACTCATCTCAACTCCTCTTTCCAGAAATCCTGAGCTTTTAACCTGCACCCTATAGTAATAATGATTAATAATAAATCCCTTGTTCTGAATCCAAATCAGGATCCTGGAGCCTCATTACCATTCATAACATCTACTTATGATTTGAGTGCTAATTCTTTGAATCATCTCTCTCATTCAGTGCAAACCCACACATTCATCCTGTCGGATCTACCTTCACAGTATTTCTAGAATCCTACCTTCCCCTCCATCTAAAGTGCTACCACGCTGATCCAAGTACTCATTATCCTCCTTGACAACAGCATTAGTCTCCTTGCCTCCTATCTCCCTCCAGTCCATACTTCACTCTGCTGCCTGGATCACTTTTTCCTGAAAAAACATTGGGTCCATATCTTTCCACTCTTCAAAAATCTCCAAAGATCACCCATCCACTTCCACATCAAACTCCTTACCCCTGGCTTTAAAGCACTCTATCAGCTTTCTCCCTCCTATCTAACCTCACATCTCCTACTACAACTCACTCTGCTCCTCTAATGTTAACTTAATACCTGTACTTCAGTCTCATATCTCTTGTCCACATCCTCCTTAGAGCTGGAACTCCCTCCCTCTTCACATGTGACAGTTCGCCACTCTCCCCATCTTCAAAACCTTCCTAAAATCACATCTCCAAGAGACCTTTCTTCTCTGACTAAGCTCTCAATTCCCCTTCCTGCCCTCTCCACTATGATGACTATGAATCTGGCCGTGTACCCCTTAAGCACTTTGATACTCACCCCAGCCCCACGGCACTTATGTAAACATCCTTTAACACTAGTATTTCTCTAAATGTATTTATTTTAATGTTCTTCTCCCTCTGAAGACTGTACGTTCTTTGGGGGCAGAGATCACACCTACCAACTCTATCATACTGCAATCTCCCAAGTGATCAGTACAGTACTCTGTTCACAATAATCCCTGGATAAATACCATAGATTGATTGTGATCTAAAGTCATTCTAGGTGCTGACTCCAGGACCTATGGGCAGATTTGGAATGGTGGTATCCTAATAGGTAATGCCATTGTCTACCATTGTAAAATTCTCTCCTGAACTGTTGATTTCTCAGACTGAACTGAGAGAGAATCTGTAGGCCTCACAACATACTAAAAATCTCTATGCACAAAAATTTGCCAGTTTATATATATATATTTTTTTTTTTTGGTATGTCACTGAAGGTTAATGACCTTCACCTAGTCCTCGATGCAGGTGGGAAGTGCCTAAGGTTTGTTTGTTTAGATTCTGGCCATCCATTGGCACCCTAGCCTGATGGTCCTCCACACAGTTGAAGGTGCTGATTTTATGACATGCTCATGAGCTGCTTCCTCTGGTTCCTTATAGACAGGATCTAATTGATTGGAAGACCTGTCAATCTTCTAAGAGTTAAATCATAGCGGAACAAAGAGACTGAGACAAATTGATTCTGAAAAATTAAAATCAGTTTCCTTCCCTATGAACCCTCACAACACTGCATTCTGACTCTTCTGCAGGTGGTTGGGGGAGGGGTTGTGCCTGCTGGGGCTGCCTTGATGGGGCAAGGATCACACTCATCAACCCAGACAACGAGGAGACAGGAAAAACCAAGGCAGCTCAGTCCAAGCTCCACTTGGGACATTCCCCTTTATAACTTCCGATTCACATGCCTTCACCCCACCCAGGGGACAGAGATGAGGTGAAGGGGGGGCTCTAGATTGTTATGCCACCAATCATGACGGAGGAGGTGCTCCAGGGATCTTGTGGCAGTGAAAGGGGACAGAGAGGTGGCTGCGGGCGAGTTAGGAGCCAGGCTTACTGGAGAGTTCCACCTCCCTCTTCTTTGGCTCTGTCCCCTAGTCAACTAAGCCAGCAACTATCCTGGCTTAAACCATTTAAGCGTGGATGAGGCAGCGAGACACTCCAACCATTTATATGGTCATCTTGAAGCACTTCACCAGATAAGCGGGTCATAAATTCAAAATAAACTCTGATGGATTTGTACACAGGACATGAAATTTATAGTGGGGTTGTATCTACATTCTTTATGATAGGCTTTATAAGTGATTGGAAGAATTCCTAATGATTTTACTGGGCACAATACACCTGGCTGAAACATCCTTTTTCAAAGACTATTATCCCTGTTTAACAGATGAGGAAACTGATGGTGTTAAGGAAGTTAAACATCTTCTATAGGGTTATACAACAGACTGGTGGTAGACCTGGGTGCAGAACTCTGGTCATCTGACTCCCAGTGTCATGGTCTTTCCAAACTGCCTCCCACCATTTACCATTTAAAAGTGTACTCCAAATCAAAGTAGGGCTAAAAAATGGGTTTATTAAAAGAAAATAAAACTAATAGATAAATTATAACTTGAAAATGAAGATCCATATAAAGGAACTTGTTCTGATGTTTGGAAGAAACCACGTCAGTGTCTATTTTAATGTTGTTGATTCCTTTGAGACAAATAATCATGCATGATCAGTGAAGGTGTGATTTTTTTTTCCTTTAAGTAAAAATATCTTGACAATTGCAGGGATATTTTCTCGGTGTCATTTTTATCTTTTTTTTAAATAAAACTGATTTGATTGTTCAATTTTCTCCAGAGTAGTTTGATTGCAATATGATATATATGTGTGTGTGTATATGTAATATATCAAGAGAGGGATTAGTTTTATTTTTGCCTGGAGAAAAGGATATTCTTCAGTAAGTGCTGCTGACAGTCAGTTGATTTGTAATTCCTGTTTTAAGCTGTAAGGGTAATGAGATTTGACCATGTTCTCCACAGGTATTCCTGAAGTGTTCTGTTTTGTTAGCTTATGCTGGGTTTTTTTTTCCCATTTAATCCTAGAGATCGACTAGGGCTTGTGAAAAGTTACTAAGGAAGTTGTTGTTTTTTTCTTTCCCCTCCCTGTTCTTGAAATGGATGTCAGAACTGGTTTTGTCAGGTTGCTTCATTCAAATTGTAGCTGCATTATTCTTGATGTCAATTCAGTTCATCAGAATTAAAGCTCCGTAGCTGTTACTGATCCAAACTTTAGAAAAAGAATATTTCTGCTTAGGCTTAATGCTTATTTATAAAATGATTTTTTTCTCCACAGCTTTGCTGAGGCTATAACCCAATTTTATTCTCATTAGCCTTATGAAGTGTTAAATTTGATTTACAAGCACTTAATGACCGTAGTAGTAGTCATTGAGCACCCACTTGGTTCAGTGTGCTGTAGTGTGTGCCGACTCCTGGGAAGTACAGGGTAAAGAAGTGACACATTCCTTGTCCACAGGGAATTTACACTTTAACTGGGGAGTCAAACATATAAATATTTACAAACTAAAGTGGTCAAAATTAATACACGTATATGTATGTGAGAGCTCAGGAGGGTATACATAAATTATTACATACTATAGCAGGCTGAAGAGCTGATATATCATTCAGATGATATACTATGTGCCAAGCACTACCTTAAGCACTGGGATAGATACAGGTAATCTGTATCTATACCACTTGGGGCTCGCGGTCTTAATCCCCATTTTACAGATGAGGTAACTAAGGCACAGAGAAGTGAAGTGACCTGCCCAAAGTCACACAGCTGACAAGTGGCAGAACTGGGATTAGAACCCATGACCTCTGACTCCCAAGTCCATGCTCTTTCCATGGAGCCCTGCTGCTTACAACTGACCAACTGACCTGCTGAAAACTGGTTTGGCTAGTTTAAAACCAGAAGTAAGATCACTATAACTGTATGATGGAGATTTGCTGTTTTTCAATAACTTCTCTAGGATTAATGGAAAGAATAGATCCCTTTTCTGACTCTGTTTTAATTACTACCCATATCACAAGTTTCACTTGGTGCTCGTTCCTGGGAAGGTGGGCAAGAGATTTTGTGTCTTCTTTTATCGTGTCCTTCTAAATTTACCAGCTGTGTGTTGCTCCCAAGAGCCGTGAGGGCCAAAAAGAATAGAAGTAGTTTATAATCTGTGCTGTAAAAATGAAAGCAAAACACTCGGGAAATATGTGATTTGAATTTCAGTTTAAGGACACACTTTTCTAACTCTTGGCCTGCTTCTCAACCCTGACCTTATTGCCTTGTGGATTTTCTGAGTGAAGTGAATCTATCATCCTCAAATGTGGAATCTGGGTTTACACTAGTAAATCATCCAGATTATTCAGGTCTAGACAATTCAGTCGTAAAGCCAAGACCTTTGACTCCCAAGCCCTTGCTCTTTCAACTAAGCCACACTGCTTCTCAGTAGGACCAACCTTGGTATCTGGGGAGGGCTGGTCAGTGAGTGATTCAGTGAGTGAGTATTTTAGTGCTATTGTCACTGGCAAGACTAGAATGCATAGAGAACTGCTATTTGGTATCCATGGAAAAAAATCTCCTCACGCTTAATTTTATGAGTTCCAATATGTTGAAAAATGACTCACTTTAAAAATGACACAGAACCAGCTGTAAAGTATTTGAGTTTTGTTGGGTTTGGATGTTAGTATCAATTATGAACATTGTAAAGAAACATTCTCTCACTATAACACTGCATTGTGGAGGCAGCATGGCTTAGTGGAAAAAGCACAGAACTGGGAGTCTGGAGACCTGGTTCTAGCCTAGAGAAGCAGCATGGTGTAATGGATAGAGCACAGGCATGGAGTCAGAAGGTTGTGGGTTCTAATCTCAGCCCCACCACTTATCTGCTGTGTGACCTTGGGCAAGCCACTTCACTTCTCTGTGCTGTTACCTCATCTGTAAAATAGGGATTGAGATTGAGCCCCAGGTGGGACAGAGATTATGCCCAACCCAATTTGCTTGTATCCAACCCGAGTGCTTAGTGCGATAAATATAATTTTTAATAAATACTGCAATTAGTACTGGTCTCAGCTCTGTCTTTGACCAGCTGAATGACTTTGGGGAACCTCTCTGGCCCTCAGTTTCCTCAGATGTTGTGGATAATAATAGCTGCTCTCCCTCTCTTAGACTGTGAGTCCCATGAGGTATAAGGACTCTATCCAATCTGATTACCTTATATCTGCTACAGCTTTTAGCACTGTGTTGCCTAGAGTAAGCACTTAATAATTACCAAAATCATTATTATTATTCACTTGAGGTATTCACTTTAATCTGACTGTAATTGTGAATCCCTGTTGTAGGCTAATGACTTTCTTAAGGTGTTTTGTTTATCTTTTCAGATTGGAAGAACTAGATACAAAGTTTCAATTTGTTTTACACTTCACTCATTTTGTGTGGGGATGGGGTGAATTTGGTATCTATGTTGAGCTTGGGTAATTTTCAGGGTAGTTCAAGCTGGTGACAGGATGATAGTGGGTTTGAGGCCTCTCACTAATTATCATAAAACATACTTAATTTCTTTAAGAATTGGTTATCCAGCTGGAGGCTGTTCTTTATGACACAAGTAGTTGTGTCTATGCACAAGTTTTCCAGGGTTAGGGGATTCTGTTCCCGAATGTGGATAGTTAGATTTTTAAACAATTTCTGAAGCTGATTTTTTTTCTTTTGTAACTTGAACATTATCATATAACCACCTGTTTAGGATATACCTATTTTCAATTAAATCTTCTTGAATTTCATCTCATGTAATGGAAGCCAAGCAATGAGGGCCTGGGATTGTCCAAATTCCATCACTGAGGGAAATTCAAGGAAGTGAGTGAGGAGCTCATCCTAAGCCTTGTTAGATTTATATTCTAGTTTCAAGGATAACCAGTTAGAGGAAAAGTTTATTTTATCTAACTGATCATTATGTACCCATCATTCCAATTGTTTTGTGCTTCTGTTAGCGTCAGTTACAACTAACTTCCCTGTGTAATAAAAACAAACCACGGATTCAAACATAAGTCTGTGGTTACATTCTGTTCCCTAAGTAATGCTAATGGACCACTAACATGGTAACGGAGAAGTCTCCTGCTATCCTGGGGCTCAAAGTAGCAAATACACAAGGGAGCAAGCCAGCTTGAAATGAGAAATTGTATTTTCCATAGCTCTGGAAAACCATGATTACTCAAAACTGTATACCCAAGTAGCCAAATGGCAAACAGGAAGTTAAATAATGCTTCTCAGAACTGCAGTGTGAAAAGCTGTGATAGTTAAGGAAAACCTGCATGTATGTACTGTACTGTGCCTATATGACAGTATTCTAACCACAGTTAATAAATCTAGAAGTTCCAGGCTCAGTCAAGCAATGATATTTATTGAGCTCTGTGTGCTGAGCACTGTACTAAGTGTTGGGGAGAGTACAACAAAGCAGAGTTGGTATACCCATTCCCTGTCCACAAGCTTACAGTCTAGAGGGGGAGAAGGACTATAAAATAATTTATTGATATGTAAATGGCTACTGTGGGGCTGAGGGTGGGGCAAATACCAAGTGCCCAAAGAGCACAAATCCAAGTACATAGACAATACAAGTCCTATAAGGTGACAAGATAGCCTCTGTCACAGGGGAGGCAAGATGTGGAGATGAGCTGGCATTGTCCATGGAAGAGAAATAACTGAGGAAATCTTTGGGATTCCAGAATCGGAATCAATCAAGCAATGATATTGAGTGCTGAACTAAACACTTAAGGGAGTACGGAATAACTGGTAGATATTATCCCTCAAGGAACTTAAAGGCTCAGGCAGTACCTTCTAAGTCCCGGAGGGAGCCGGATGTGGTGGTATGAGCTGAAGTCATCACATGTATGTGTCTTTCTAGCTGTTCTAGGTGGTCAGAGGAGGTACCAGTGATAGTGAAATTGACATGTGGGTGCAAGTGTGACTGAAAAACTCAGTAACGAATCCACATTCCTGACTGTTGTGCTCAAAAACGCTGTCTTGGCTTGGTTTATCCAGCACTCGGTACCATTTGCTTTTGCCTCCTTGTGTCATGATCTTAATGAAGCTTCACCTTTCTGCTAATTTATTTTGAGCCCAAGAGCAGATCAAAGATTTTTGGATTGTGAAAGGAGAAGCAATTAGGAAATGTGAACTTGGAGCTGGTTAATTCTCCTTGACACACTGTTTCTGCCATTTGGCCGCAGATGGAAAATGGTTACAAAGCAAGAGGTGTGATACTGTTAAGATAGGGCTCCTCTTAGCCAATCAGTGGTATTTGTTGAGCACTTACTGTGTGCTGAAAAATGTACTAAGTGGTTGGGAGAGTTCAATAATGTTGGAAGATATGATACCTGACATTAAGGAGCTTACTGTTCAACCAGGGAGACAGGCATGATGATAAATTACAGATACATTAATTGTGGTATTTGTTAAGTACTTACTAGGTACCAAGAACTGTTCTAAGCACTGAGGTAATTACAAGGTAATCAGGTTGTCCCTCGTGGGGCTCATAGTCTCAATCCCCATTTTACAGATTAGGTAACTGAGGCAGAGAGAAATGAAGTGACTTGCCCAAAGTCATACAGCAGAAGAGTGGAGGAGTCAGGATTAGAATCCAGGTCCTTCTGACTCCCAGGCTCATGGTCTTTCCACTAGGCCATGTTGCAGCAACAGAATATAAGGATATGTACATAAGTATTGTGATGGTAGAGTGAGTACCTAACTGCTTAGGGATTGGGACTAAGGGCATATATTTCCACAATCACTTGGAACTGTTGTCTGCACACAGTAAGTGCTCAGTAAATACCAATAATTGATTGGATGAGATAGTAAGGAAGGGAAAAAGGTGTTGGGCGAGAGTTGAGGGGGAAGGGCAGAGATAAGAGTTTAGTTAGGGAAGGCTTCCTGAAGGAGCTATGATTTTAGTAGGGTTTTGAAGATTGGAAGAGTGCTGGTCTCACAGATTATGAGATATGATGTTGGATAAATATCTATAAATGTATGTCTGTAGGTAAGCTTGAGCAACCAATGTCTTATTTTATATTGTGTAAAAGTGAAAAATAGATTGGATTTCTTGGTCCTGTATTATGCATCTGTTAAAATGGTTTCAGTTCAAGAAAATGCATACTTAAACAACTTTACTCTAAAATTAAGTTTATTTCAGGGTATGGTCAAAATTTATAGAACATAGAAATAATAATTGCTATATACAGAGTATGGCAGATAAAACTCAGATTTTTAATTTGAATGATTTGGATCTTCCTAAACAATATTTCATTTCAGAAATAGGCTTAGTGAGTATTCATGTAAAGTAACTGGCATAGCTTTGAAAAAGGTCTGTTAATCATGTCATTGAAATCACCCAAGGTCATCTCACTTTTATATGAAGCTCAAAGGCATTTCTCAATCCACTAAGAAAGCAGACAAACCAAAAGGCATTCAGTTAAATATGGCATAGAAAACATTTGTTCACTGAAGAAAACTAAGGAATCATGTTAAAAACAGCTGGGGAATCCATTGTGAAATCACTGTCAAGTTTTCTTATTTCACCTTTTTGGGAAGCTCCACTTCTCAACATAAACCCTAATTTACCTTCAGCTTTATGATCACAATTTTGGAAAGCCCATAATGTAGTATTCACCCAAACTGATGCCACACACACAGACCGTTTCTACCAATATTGTGAGGTGTACTGTTGGAAAAATGTTCCCTAATCCCTTAATAACATTCTAGCCAAAACTCACATCTTGGCACAACTGAGTGTATTTGCATGATCTTCACTGGGCATCAAATATAGAATTTCAGGAATTATGAAGACCACTCAACTATTTCTAACCTTTACAATCAGCAGACATGGATTTGACGACTCCTATCTCAAGATGCCCCTCTCAGCATCGCACCTGGAGAGTTTCCAGTACTCTACCAGTTTAGGCTATGGGTAGGAGAGTCAAGCAGAGGCATACCCATTCCATTCCTAGCTTGGGCAGTGGCTAGTGAGTGTAAAGCCATCTGCTACAAGTCAAAACTCACCTGCCTTGGGCAGCAGCAGCATGGGAGAGAGCCGAGGGCAGAGATTCAGGTTTACCGCACAGAAGAAGGCAATGGTAAACTATTTCCGTATTTTTACCAGGAAAACTCTATAGATACACTACCAGAGTAATTGCAGGTGGAGGTGGAGCATTCTGGGAGAGAACTTTGTTTCCGACAGCATAAGACAAGACCCCCCAAGAAGATGATCAGAATCCTATGGTGCCCATGGTGAGGAAGCTGCCCAGTCAAATTTAAAATACTATTTCTAAGCCCTTTTCCCCCCTCAACCAATCAATCAGTGGTATTTATTGAGCACTTAATGTGTGTAGAGCATTCTACTGAACACTTGAAAGAGTACAATACAGATTTGTAGACATGTTCCCTACCCAAGGCGAGCTTATAGCCTAGTGTAATGGAATAAAACAATGCTGTCTTATAGGTCCATTTATCTTCAACCTGGTTTCTCATTCATGTTTGAGAATTCAGCAAGGAACCAACGAAACTGATGTTAGAATTTGCTGCAATCTTTTCTAAAACCTAGAGCTCTCACCGGATATGCTTACAGATCCAGGTGCTTTGTCATTTTTTCACTGCTCTGACTGCAGTGGTGAATGACTTGGAAGACTACCATGTATTCATGGGAGACCTGCTTTGAAGGTCTACCCTTTAATAATGGAAGTTGAGGTTCAAAGGAGTAACGAAGTGTTGTTGTATGGTGAATCTCTAGGCACCAAAGACCTTTAGTTCACACAGAAGCCATTCCAGTAGCTGAGATGGTAATTTGAATTGGACTCTTTCATTATTATTTTTTTTGTGGTGCATTTTTAACTCCAGGTCTATTTTAGCTCCGTTTCCAAACCATAGATCTTGAAATCAATGGAACGTTTTGTCTTCCCTGCATACTGGCTAACTATTTTTGTTTGTGACCAATTATGTCAGTGAAGCTCTCACTTCTCTGCCCTTCTCCTCCCTCTTGCTTGTTTATGAAACAATATAACCACCTTCTGTTGGGCCAGATCGGGTGGTCCAGCATTGATCTTTGGTCCAGTAATGTTAAAACAGTGTTTTTCTAACATATTTGGGGGTTTGTATTCATATTTGTGCTTATTTTATGCTCTGGTTTTGTTGTTTACCTGTAGGTTTTAAGAGCATGAGAGAAAATGTAACTATTATAATGTTTAAAACTTATGGCTGTTTATCTGCCTCAGACTGAATGCTCCTTCAGGCCAGGTGGTCTGGTCTTCTCTGTTTGTTTTTCAGACAGCAGTGTGCTCTGCACACAGGAATATGCATAATGATATTTATGGTGTGTTGATTTATCCTGTACTCAGAGGAAATGTCCTGATTTGGTTACAATGTCCTGAACCTGTTGTGGGATATGAGATGGGAAGAGGGTATTTGCATTTAAATACAGATTGTGTTCCCCATCCTATAGTGGTTGAAAAGCTTTCAAATCATTGGAGGGAGAACTCTAGGGTGGTGAGAAGGTATGTACACCAGTGAGTCTTTAATATCTTTAAGGTTTTTCTAGTAGTAGATAAAAACCTGGATAGCAGTTACTTAGCATAACTGTGTGGTATCAGTTACCAATCAAAAATACTGATTGTCATGTTTAGAGTTGGAAGACTCTATAATTTGTTTAGAGCATATTTCTTTTAGGATTTCTTCACCAGTGTCTCTTCTTTGCTCCAAATCCTGTTCCACCCCTCCTGTTAGGTCCTCTGGACTAATGATAGCCCAACTTCTTGCTGATTTGAGAGGCAACAGTGGGACACTTTTTTAATGTGAGGGAATGCAGAAGTGGGAGTGGAATGGAATACAGGCAAAAAAAGCTGATGGGTGAGAATAATGTTTCCTGCTTTTCCCAAATGTCCTTCAACAGAACAGTGATCGGTACATAGTAAGTGCTTAATGACATAATTAAGGCTTAGTCGAAAGAGCCTGGGAGTCAGAGGATGTGGGTTCTATTGCCAACTGCATCACTTCTTTGCTGTGTAACATGGCAAGTCCTTCAGCTTATCTTTGTCTGTTTTCTCACCCATAAAATGAGGATTTAATACCTATTCTCTCTCCTACTTAGAATGTGAGCCCCATGAGGAGCAGGGACTGTATATATTCTATCATTGTATATCTACCTAGACTTAGTACAATGCTTAGCACTTAATAAGTGATAACAAATATTATTATTATTACTGTTATTATTATTATTTTAGCTACAGCACAAGTGAAGGAAGGGTCAATCCCCAAGGTAGTGATGAAGAAGAAAGGGACAGGATGACTTAAAGTGACTGTATGATTATGGTGCAAAGGAGTGTCTCAATAAGGGATGGAAGGAATGACTGGGAATGTTTGTGGGGAGCTGGCAGAGATGAGGTGTGGAAGGAGGGGATGGGTAAAGGATGACTTACCTAGTTGGGATAAAATTTGATCGTATATTGCAATCATCCTGGGATTTCCAGTTTTTAATTGAATTGGATTCTTTTAATTTGGTATTCTCTACTTTCAATATTTTATGAGTTCACTAAATCTTGTTTACTCATCCATCATCTAGTGAGATTGATGAGGCCTTCAGTAGCCATATAGGCTGATTTGTCTTCCTGAATGTGTCCTACACAGGCAGATGTTTTATCCCATTCTTTATAGCCTTAAACCTACCTTATAATTAATGCCCATCCTATTTTTTTGGTCATCAATAGAAATGAAGACGATCTGATGCCATCTTCCATTCGATACTGTAGTTAAAAATAATACAATTCTAGAAAACCGATTGTATCCATTTCATAATGTTTGAATAAAATTTCCATTCCTGCTTTTCAAAATTTTAAAAATTGGCTTAAGGCAATTTAATTAGAGCAGCCATTCATTTTAAGTATTGCTCCCTCACTTAAGATGTTTTCTAACTTTGGTCCACCATGTGGCAGCAGTAATGGGTGAAGTGAGAGATGTCAGCTCATTTCCTAGTAGAAAACATCCATGGGACAAAAAGAGTCATTTTACAAGGGATCATCTGGTTCCTTTCATGAAAGACCACCTTGCTGGGAAAAGAGAGTCATCCTGAGAATAGCAAAAAGCCGGAAGAATGAAGTCTTCCCAGATAGGTTAATTTGTAGGTGAGTCTAACAGATAGTGGTGAATTTTTTTTTTTACTCTCAGTAAAGATCACTGTCAAACACATCCATGCTCAAAATGGTTATTTTTTTTTAGATCAAGTTCATTTGGGATGTTTCTTCATAGAAAGAGATTTTAATGTTCTAAAGGAACTCAAGGATTTGGAAAGGAGATAGCAATTGTGTATATGTGTGCTGCTGAGACCCTTATCTTCTTTAGGTTGTTTTTGGTCAGTTTTAGGGGAAATGGATGCTGGTACATAAGATATGGATTTTAGCAGTTGACTGATTTTTTTTTCTATCCTCTGAATCATCTGGAAGGTCTAGCATTTCTAAATGTCATTAATATATTTTCAAAATGCGAAGGTCTATACTCAATAAATGGTGTTTATCGAACCCTTGTGGTGTGCAGAGCACTGTATTAAGCACTTGAAAGAGTACCATCCATTTGTTAGACCTGATCCATTCTCACAAATATACATAAAGAAATAAAATAATGATATTTGTTAAGCGCTTACTATGGGCCGAGCACTGTTCTAAGCGCTGGGGTAGATAAAAGGTAATCAGGTTGTCCCATGTGAGGCTCAGTTCCCCATTTTTCAGATGAGGTAAACTGAGGCACAGATAAGTCAGGTGATTTGCCCAAAGTCACACAGCTGATCAGTGGCGGAGCCAGGATTAGAACCCACGACCTCTGACTCCCAAGTCCGTGTTCTTTCCACTATGCCACACTGCTTCTCAGAAGCAATCTAGGGGCAGGCAAAGATTAGAACCAACATTGGAGAAAGATTCATTTTCAAGAGACTTGCATTTTATAGAGAAGACTGCAAATAGCTTGTGGCAAATATTACTCCTTTAAAATTATCTGCTGTTGCCTCCTGCTGAATTCCTGGTATTCAGGAATACATTAATGAAATCATATGCGAAAGAGATTTCTTATAACCCTCTGGTTCCAAAATTGCTGTGTTGAGTGGAGCTAGAAGTAAAGGTGTCAGTGAATTAAAAGGTCATATTGGAGGTTTCAGAACCCTCTTATTCAGCCTGGTTGGGGAAGAGATGGTGTGTGACTATATAGTCCAAGATTGTAGGGGATTGCAAAAGTGGAGCACTTCCAGTACTTGCTGACAGGATTTAGAAAAACTAAATTAAAAATTATGGCTACCTTCTGCTTTCTCTCCTTTTGTCCAAGGTAACACACAGAATTGTGACATCTAGCTCTAGAGATTAAGCCTTTTCCTAGGTCCTCTTTGCCCACCTCAATTGCTACACAAATGATAGTTTCATTTTCTATCAAGGTGTAACCAAGTCCACTATTTGTCAAATAGAGATTTAATCTTATGAATCTACTACTAATACACTTGTCCTGGGAGAATTTGCAGCCAATTTATTTCATCACTTCAACGATAAGCTGCATTTCGCAAGCTGGATAGTTGCATTTGAAGTAAGCCGTCTGTCAAAACTAAGAATGCTATTGGCAACATCAGACTTCCTAGTTCTTATAGAAATGCTACTCAGAAATTCCTGTTTTATTTAAGGAGGCAAGGTTCCTACTTTTAGTAAGAATGGCAGCCCAATGACATGTATTTATTCTCGTTACTTTATTTTGTTAAGGTGTCAGGGTAGCTAAAATGTTTTTAATTCAGCATGTGTCCACTTCAGAGATTATTTTTCATGCAGGCATTCAAAAAAGTGAAGATTAAAAGGGTGGGTTTAAAAGTGATGCGGCAATTTTGATCTCAAAGAATATAACAGAGCATGTGAAGTGATAACTCTACCATGCTACTAATAGCCGGGTTGAATCATTTTCTTTGCCTCTCTAATGGCATGCGTAATTGCTCTAGGTTTTCAGGCGTCCTTCACCCGTACTTATTTAGATTAGTGACTGATGATGCATTTCCATGGAAACCTGCACTAGGGAAAAAAAAACTCCACTGGTACAGTGTGGCAGTGGAAGGATGTAGGCTCTTATTCCGAGCTTACAACTTGGATAAAAAGAACTGACTTTTCAGTCGATGCAGTTTTTCAAAATCTAAAAGTAAGAATTCATTTTTTAAACCTTACTTTGGATTAAACATTCAGAAGCTCATTTTTTTAATCTTTGATCCTGAAATCAGAGGATTGCAACTCTTCTTTTTTTCTAAATAGCAGAAAATAGTAAATTGAAGTAATGTAATCACCAAAGGCTGTTGGTTTCTTCATGGGAATACAAAAGCGAGATAAATTCAAGTGAGATGGTTACACCTCGGTTAGGAACTATGGCTGAGAATTCAAGATTCAAGAAGAAAGTTCACTTTGGAGGTATTGTGTAACTTTGTGGATTTATTGTGTTTATCAGGGCTTTGTTAAAAAAGCAGCAATGCCTGTATAAAAGTCTCACAAATGTATGTAGTTCTTTCAGTATTTTAGTCTGATATAGTGATTTCATGTTTATTATTCTCTCCTAAAGAGCACTTTTTAATTTGGGGGTAATTCCTGCTCTCTTTGTTTTTTACTTGTTAGTTTCACTGATAGGCTTCTAGTATTTCAGAAATAGGACCGAAGGATATAAAAAACTCAGAATGGTGTGCAATTTTCAGTGTCTCAGATTTTGATAACAGCAGGGTTCCTAAATCTTTTAATTCTTCTTGATTGATTTAGATTAGTGGTCAGCATATTTTGAAATGTGATCCCATTTATATTTAGTGTTGGTATTTAATTCAAAGGAATGATTTTGTTTTAGGGTTTGTAGGCAGATGCATTAATTATAGTGGAACACTTCAGAATCAACAGATCCAGGAAAAGAATTCATAGATTTGATATTGAATGGTGAATCCAAACTGACCACTGCCCTCTCATCCAATCCTCCCTCAAGGATAGTTTGGCTCTAGTTAATATCTTAAATGGAGTATCAAAACCACTTCATGAAAATACTATTAAGAATGTAATACTTAAAAGCAGAAAAACACCATATGTGTTTTCAGATTGCTTGATTTTTTTAACAGTTTATCCAACATGTGAAAGCCAACTGTTCACTGTAACTCAGAGACAGAACAGGAGACAACTAGCTTATACTGAGTGTTCTAAAATACAGGTAAAAAAAATGATTCTGTCAAGAAAAAAGATTAATTGAATCTTTCATCTCACAAGTTTGCAAAGTAAAATCAGCTACTGTTTCAAGGCTTAGAAAGTAGACATTAATGTAAAATCAAAAAATTGAGTAATGGCTTATTAAATATACTGTGGCATTATGCATTGAGCTTTCATCCAGTTTAGTCGCTTAGGTTTCATTACCTCTTAAAAACTCCACTGTCCCTAATTAATGCACATATATTGTAGCAACATATTGGCTTCGAGATACCCCCCCCCACCCCCACCTCCCGGGTGAGTGTATGTAATTAAAATATCACTTAAACATACTTCTAAATCCTTCATAAGACATTAGACTACATGGATGCATGTAAAGAATCTAGCACATGCATTTATATTCATATGCTATTTCTGCTCTCAACACTCTGTAATATCCTGTGATTGTTAAAGTGAGTCCCTTACCAGGCGTTCAACAGGTTTTCCTTCTTCATAAGATTCCTGTCCTTAAGCCTCAGTCTTCCTACTTCTTTGAAGAATAAATCAAGTCTTTCACAGCTCTTGTATTCAATCTCTCAAACCTCCCATACCTCCCAACTCCATAATTTTCTAGAGTTTTAGATAGCATGAACTGCTGAAAACTATCCAAAAAGATGCCTGTTGACCCATTGAAAGACAGCCTTGGATAGTTCCTGAGAGAGGATTTTTTTTTTAAAGAATTGGGTCTGGATTTTTCTTTTTGCTATTTGAAGAGGCAGTTGTGGAGCTGAATGATTGCTAATTCATTGTTATATGGAAGACAAAGGACTCATTTTCAGCTGAAGTCTGCCATATACTGCCTCATGTACTCTTTAGTGTGAACCTTACAAAATATATAATATGAATTTTTGATCAGGAAAGCAAATACTGTCAATATTTGGAAACGGATTCACTTTTGCCCTTCACTTTTGACCAGCCTACCTAGCCACCGTACAGGCTTTTGGATAGTTGTCTGGCTGCTATGTGTTTACATCAGTATGCATTTTTCCAGAATAATAAATTCATTGTCCTATTAAATTCAGTGGCCATGTTAAACAGCACTACTGTCCTTAGGGGGAGGAAGGCGAGGGGAATTGTGCCCACATATAAAAAGCAACAATTGGATCCTGATAACCAGGGGATGGAGAAGTGCCCTGGCGTCGGGTACAGAAGTAGCAATAATGAACAGAATATGCAGATGAGGCACTGATTCCTAACACTTATTAAAATTTCCACTTAAGCTTCCAGTTGAGCTGAATGCACTTGTGTGAATGATTTCTACAATGCTGTTTTGGTTTTTGAAAACATGGTAATTACCGTGGAGTGGAAACACAGCTCACTGGCAGGCAAGGGGGCTTTATATTTTAAATAGTCTGGATAATTGCCCAACTGGAGAAACCAGGAAGGTTTGGGACTCTTTTCCCTCCTGTGCCCTCCTTCTGGAGGAGGCATTGATGACGACTGATAAAACGACCAGCGGTTGGTAGAGAGGAAGTGACAGAAGCAACAAAGGGACCTGGATAATTCTTAGGCTGAAAAACCCATTCCTGAATAGGAGAAAGTTCCCCGTGCTTTCCCAGTCAAAGCCAGCTGACCCTGAAAACCGTACAGAAATCAGACCCATAAGTACAAATGGTAATCTTCATTCCACAAAGCAACTATCAAATTTACTCTTAAAAGTAAGAGAGGTGGATAATCAACTCATTTTAATTTTCTTTGTGACTTTGATATTACCAAATTGGGTCCCAGAATTGGTTAATACAGCTAAATTCAACCCTGGGGGGTGGAGGGGTAGCGGGATGGGGAGAAATCCTCTTCATACCCGGCTTGGCATGTTTCCCTACAGCTTCCTTATACAGCTTCCCTAGAGCTACTTCTCTTTTCCGTTTCCCCTTGGCATTCAAATAATAAAGGAGAAATTTCAGAGGATTAACAGGTATCCTGAAAACTATCAGTAGTTAGACAGGGGCACCAGTGTGCTATAAAAAAAAAACAACTCTGTACTGTACCATCGTTCTGACTGCTCTGTCTAGAGATTGTGTTTATTTGTTAATTTTTTGTGTGTGTGTTGTCTCAGTTTTTGTGTTGCTACTCTGGTGTTATCTTTAGTAGAGAGAAGGCAAGTGGCCCTTAGCTCTCTGACTCCCTTAAACACGATTACTGAAAACATTCTCCTATGATGCAGCTGGCACCGGATCCATTAACTCTGTTCCATGTGGACTCCTGCTGGCATGATGCCTGAAACCCCACTGCTGAGATTGCAGCTGCTTTGCACCCACAGAACCAATCAGCTATAGAGACTGGCCTGTAAAGTTACAGTTACAAAAGCAGCTTTCAATTAACTGAGTAAAGAGATCAGTTAATTTTTGAGGTGTTTTCTAGTTTCTTAAAATACAACCAACAATTTACTAAGATGACTAACAACCCCCCCAACCCAAAACTTTATATGCCAACCATGTCCAAAACCAGGGAAGCAGTTTGAAGTTTTTGCAAAAACAACCCAGGCTTTAAAAAAACAAAAAACCTACAGCCATCAGCTACCATCTTTAGCTTCTATTATGTTCTTACAATTCAGTGGATTTCTGTGGGAGAAAAGTGTTTTGTCATGTATGTGTTTATTCAGCTCCTCCTTTATTCCAGCTAGGACTAAAACCTTAACAGCTTATGAAGAGTTTATTGTGAGAACAGAATGGTTTGGAGCTGAATGGGACTCTCTCATTTCATTTTTTTTTCTCTTTCATTGCACCAAGTGATAGTTTCCAGAAAGGTTGTTGCCAAGAGTAGAGCCAACCTTTTTTACTAAGGTTTGTCGTGATCAGTGGTATTAATTGAGCACTTGCTATGTGCAGATTACTGAACTAAGCACTTGGGCAAATACAATATAACAGAGTTGGCAGACACGTCCTTGCCCCCAGCAAGCTTACAGTCTAGATGGGGAGGGGGACATTAGTATAAACAATTTGTAATATATAATTTAGAGATGTGTACATAAGTGCTATGGAGTTGAAGATCATATATTTTTTTTTCAGTAAAGGGAAGGAAATTCACCCAGGGATGATTAAAACACCCATCCAATTTGGAGTGGAAACTGAGCAATATATACAAGAGATATGAATACATAGGAAGGAATGTCTAAGTTCCATACTGGTGTTACATTCACAGAATATAGTTTTCAGTTTGAAACAAATTAATAGAAGAAAAAGACAACAAAGAACTCTGGCAATGGATAGTAAAGCTCAATAATGAAAAAGATGACACTGGAATGAAATTTAGAAATTGGTGTGTCTTCTCAAATTAGGAAATTGAGAGTCTATAGAAGCAACTGGGGATTGTTTACCAGTCTCAGTGGTGTTTATTCAATGCTTAACTGTGTGCAGAGCACTGTACCAAGCCTTTGGAAAAGTACAATATAAAAGAGTTGGTAGATGTCATCCCTGCCCACGAGGAGTTTTTCAGGGTACAGCCTCAGGAGCTGTGCTTATGACTAGAATACTTGGTAGCATGCGTTATGTATTTGTTTATGGACCTCCCTTATAAACACTGAGTTGCCAAGTGGTATGCCCCGAAGAATTCAGAACTCAATAACTCCACAACCCCATCCCAACAGTCACCTTAATGATGAATGTGGCGAAGCTCCAGCTATCCTCATTCTTTTTGTCAACTAATTGCCTTAGCCCATTATGTTCTAGGCCAACTTCCGCATTTAATTTTATGCCTTTTGTACCTTCTTCTCAACATCATTTGCCCCAAATCTTGGGGACCTAAACATTCATGTTGATCATCTTACTGGTTTTTCTCCCAGCCTCCCTCCAGATGGGGCACATGGGCAAACGATCAGCAGCGAGGCAGATGAGATCTAGGCACAGTGAATAGGGTGGTGTTTAAGGAGGAAAGTGTGTGGACTGGGCTGTAGGAGGAGATCAGTGAAGCTAGGTAGGAAGGAGAGAGTTGACTGAGTGCTTTAAAGCTCATGATAAGGAGTCTGTGTATGATGCGTGAGAAGCAGTATGGAGTACTGGATAGAGCACAGGCGTGGGGTTCAGAAGGTCATGGGTTCTAAACCTGGATCCACCACTTGTCAGCTGTGCAACTTTGGGCAAATTGCTTCACTTCTCAGTGCCTCAGTTACTTCATCTGTAAAACGGGGATTGAGACTGTGAGTCCCAAATGGGACAAGAACTATGCCCAACTCGATTGGCTTGTATACACCCCAGAACTTAGTATGGTACCTGGCACGTAGTAAGTGCTTAACAAATATCATCATCATCATCATGCATTGATGGATGGGTCATGGTTGGAGGTTTCTGAAGAGTGGGGAGATATGGGCTAACAGGTTTATTTAGAAAAATGATCCAGGCGATGGAGTAAAGTATGGGAGAAAGGGGAGAGATAGGAGGCAGGGAGGTCAGTGAGGAGGCTGATAAGAGTCAAGGCAGGTGGGATATAAATGCTTGGATGAGTGTGTTAGCCATTTGGAGAGCTGACTTTTACTTTGGCAAAAATCAAATACTTGTGTTCCTTCCTGGTTTTTCCTTCCCCTTCCCTATTGTAGCCTGTGGGACCACTGCCGCTGTAGAGCTATGACTGGACAGAACTTGGTGGGGTTGGGGCAGGATAGTGTGGCGGTGGTCCCCTTCCAGGTTCCTTTTCCTGTGAAGCCTGGCCCAGTCTCTGGAAGTGACAATCTCAGGGACTACAACTGAGGAAGGGGCTGGCCGTGGCCACTGTAATGAAATATAATTTTTTTAAATGAAAGGATACTGGGCATGGATGCATGTGGGGAAATAGGAAAATTATTTCAAAAGCAAGATTGTCAATTTCAGATAGGTCACAATTACTTTACTCTTGCTAAAGTAAAAGTAGGCTACACTGCCCAATTTCTGATATCACAAACTCCATCTCCTACACCTTCAACTCTGAATTCTTTTTGACCCTAACCTCCTAATCTTCCACCTCAACCACATCTTCTTTTCTTTGGAAGCAGCACGGCTTAGTGGATAGATCATGTGCCTGGGAGTCAGAAGGTCATGGGTTCTAATTCCAGCTCTGCCACATAATAATTATCATAGTACTTGTTAAGCACTTATTATGTGCCAAGCACTGTTCTAAGCACTGGAGTAGATAAAAAGGGTATATCCAAGGCAGTCAGGTTAGACACAGTCCCTGTCCCACATATGACTCACACTCTTAATCCCCATTTTACAGATGAGTAACTGAGGCCCAGAGAAGTGAAGTGACTTGACCAAGTTCACACAGCAAAAATGTGGCAGAGCCAGGATTAGAGCCCAAAACCTTCTGACTCCTAGGCCTGTGCTCTAGCCACTAAGCTTGCTACTTCTCTCACTGGTCTGCTTTGTGACCTTGGGCAATTCACTTCTCTGGGTCTCAGTTACCTCATCTGTAAAATGGGGAGAGAGATTGTGAGCCCCATGTGGGACAGGGATTGTGTCCAACCCTATTTGCTTGTATCCACCCCAGTGCTTAGTACAGTGCAATAATAATAATTATTATTACTCCAAACTGTCCTTCATCCCCACACAGGCTTCCAGTTTTAGGGAACTTTCCACCTGTCCCATATCATTATATATTTCTCCTGTTGCCCTGTGTTCTCTTCCCAAACTGTTCAACACTCTAACAACACTCTCCAACAAACCTGATTCTTTTGCACCCTAAACTTGCTGTCCATCCTCACCTCAGTTACTGAATCTTTGATCATCTCCACTATGTTTGCCTGCCACTGGAAGATAAACAGCCTTGGCAGAAATTCAACAACTATGCTAGTCTCTATCACCATAAATTCATATTCTTATGCCTATTAACCTGTTATTTCATCCATATAGCGATAGTACTTTTCGCTCATCAACTTCCTCATCCAAACCCTTCACCAGCTATTCCAGACTCTTTATTTCTATAGTTTACAGTGTCCTCAACTTCTTTCTAATGTTTTATAACCTGAAACTCTTTTGATAAGGTAGACCTTTCAAACGTAGCTTCCACAATTAAAGTTCTTTTCCTCTTCCATGGTCTTTTGACCTCAGCCCATATTTTTCCTCCTCACAGTTGGCTCTGAAGAAGATCCTCTGCATGTGGTGCTCTTAAAGCAGAACCTCTCTGTCACCCTTCTCCTGACTTAAAAATGTTTATTCCTAGCTTATGCTCGCATATTTACTGCTGTCTTCAACCCCTAGCTCTCCTCTGACTTCTTCCTGTCTGGTTTCAAACATGCCTAGTCCTCTCCCATGTTGAAAAAGATGGCTCTTGGTCACTCTGCTCCCTTTTAGTTATCATTTGTGCTCTCTTCTCCCATTCTTGCCTAAACATCTCAAATGACCTTTAGACTCCAACTACTTCATCTGTAACACCTGCTTTCCAGATCTTTCCTTCTCCTTGCAATCTGAATTTCACCCTCTTCACACATCAAGACCTCCAATAACATTTTGGCAAAGTTGAACAGTTCTTCTTCATTCCTGTAAACTGTAAGCTCATTGTGAGCAAGGAACATGTCCACTAATTTTGTTGAATTGTACTCTCGCAAGCACTTAGTACAGGGCTCTGCACACAGAAAGCACTCAGTAAGTATCATCGACTGATTCTAATAATTTTTGCTCCTCATCTGCCCTCGGAGCTTTTGGACCATCTCCTCTAATTCCAGTGACTTATTTTTGCTGATATGGTACTGCCTTCTTACAACTCCAACCACTGTCTCAATCTCCTCTGCTGGCTCTTTGTCTTCTCCTAACCCTTTAAAGTTTTACTTTCCTTTTTTTTTGTTTGTTTCTTTACTCCATTAGTTTCAAAAGCCATGACAATTTGTGTCTACCTATCTTCCCCTTTAGATTGTGAGCTCTTGGGCAGCGATAGCATCATTTAATACAACACTTTGTTCTCCCAAGGTCCTAATGTATGGGAAACAGCGTGGCTTAGTGGAAAGGGCACAGGCTTAGGACCCCTCCTCACCGTCCCCCGTTCTCGCCTCCTATCCCGCCGTTGACCCCTGGGCCATGTCCTCCTACTATCCTGGAATGCCCTCCCTCCTCACCTCCTCCAAACTAATTCCCTTCCCTCTTCAAAGCCCTACTGAGAGCTCACCTCCTCCAAGAGGCCTTCTCAGACTGAGCTTCCCCTTTTCCCTCTGCTCCCTCTGCTGCCTCCCTAACCCCCCTTCACCTCCCCTCAGCTAAGCCCCCTTTTTCTCCCCTTTCCCTCTGCTCCTCCCCCTCTTCCTTCCCCTCCCCTCAGCACTGTGCTCGTCTGCTCATTTGTATATATTTTTATTACCGTATTTATTTTGTTAATGAGATGTACATCCCCTTGATTCTATTTGTTGCTATTGTTTTTGTCTGTCTCCCCGATTAGACTGTAAGCCCGTCAATGGGCAGGAACTGTCTCTATCTGTTGCCGATTTGTACATTCCAAGCACTTAGTACAGTACTCTGCACATAGTAAGCGCTCAATAAATACTATTGAATGAATGAATGGGTTTGAATCCCGGCTCTGCCACTTGTCAGCTGTGTGACTGTGGGCAAGTCACTTAACTTCTCTGTGCCTCAGTTACCTCATCTGTAAAATGTGGATGAAGACTGTGAGCCTCACGTGGGACAATCTGATTACCCTGTATCTACCCCAGCACTTAGGACATTGCTCTGCACATATTAAGTGCTTAACAAATACCAACATTATTATTATTATTATTAATGTAGTGTTTTGTACTCTATCAGTGTCAAAAAATGCTCTTTATGATGAGGAAAGGTGTGGGAAATTTGAGCCTCTTAAGCATTATGACTTTGCCTTTCCAGTCTCCCTTCACGATACCTCGGGCTACCGAGGTATGCACTTGAACAAGGAACAGACTTCTGCTAAATAAGGGAATTGAGCTTCTGACCTTGGACCTGGCTGCATGGGACAGTGAGTCTTTGCCTGCCCACCATTTCACGCTACCACATAGTCTGATTTCGAGCTCCACCATACAGGACCAAGGAGCGTGTGAAAGTCGATTTGCATTTGCTCCAACTTCAGAATGTGTTGAGTGAGCTATGAATAGAACGCAAAGAAGAGCTGCCCAGGGGCCAAGGTACTGGGATGTGTTCCATGTTGCAGCCACTAGAACTCCTGGCAGTACTCCTTGTTTTTGTGCCTTTATCCTGGAATCTTCAAACCCTTAAATTTGAGATATTGAACCTTGCTTGGAGTTGCCATCCCACTTGAGATCCGAGATTGTGCATAATTAATTTCTTAGTAATTTCCCAAGTACCCAGTGCTCTACACAAATAAGGCACTCAATAAATACTTGATTTAATTGATTGATTCTGTGGCTGCAACATTAAGTACCCCCTGATGTCCCCTACGCCAACTCCTGGTAGGAAGGAGGGGTAATTTAGAATCAGGCTCATTATTTCTTATGTTAAACTTATATTTAAGTATTGTAATGTCTGAAAGATCCCATCATTGCATACCAGCTAAAATAAAATTAAGACAAAACATTTTTCAGTTGCAAGGTTTGATCTTTACAGCTATTAGTTAATCTTAATTTGAACACCAATTAGTTGCACAGTTCTCTAATATGGCGGGATTTACATACCACAGATTTAATAAGGTGTTTTAGGGCAGGCTTACAAGAATGAATTGCATTGTCCAATTAAGTTTAGCACTCTCCTATTGGTACCATTGTGAGTGTAAGGGCAAAATGGGGCGGGAACAGGGAGGGAAAAAGCTATAAAAAGCAGTTAAACCAGGCTGCCATCATTTTGAGTCTTTTCAACACTACCTTGAAATTCACAGTTCTTGTAAGAGACCTGGGTTAAATGAGTTCCCTCACCTACCCGTGCAGCTCCTTGCCTCAGAGACACTTCCCAGTCTCTCTGTGTGTCCTTCATTCCCCTTCTCAAAATGGACTCTTAATAGCTTTCGATCTCTTTCTGACTCCTATTGAAATTCAAACTCTTCTGTCGTAGAATTTTGGTTTTGTTTGATTTTTCTAAAAGTAAGAGCATCCAGCCCACAGCCCACCTTTCATCAATCCCCCACACCTGCACTTTCTCGTGTGCCTAAAGAAAAAAAGTGGAGCAACTACTTCGGTCATTCATACGTATTTATGAAACAGCATGGCCTAGTGGGGGAAAAGCATGGGCCTGAGAGTCAGCTCATCTGAGTTGCAGTCCCGGTTCTGCCACTTGCCTGCTGTGTGTTCTTGGGCAAGCTACTTAAGTTCCTTGTGCCTCAGCTTCCTTATGTGTAACATGGGGGTTCAATACCTATTCTCCTTCCTACTTAGAAGTAGTGTGGCTTAGTGAAAAGAGCACGGGCTTGGAAGTCAGAGGTCATGGGTTCTAATCCTGACTCTGCCACTTGTCAGCTCTATGACTTTGGACAAGTCACTTAACTTCTCTGGGCCTCAGTAACCTCATCTGTAAAATGGTGATGAAGACTGTGAGGCCCACGTGGGACAACCTGATAACGTTGTATCTACCCCAGCACTTAGAACAGTGCTTGGCACATAGTAAATGCTTAACAAATACCATCATTATTATTACTTAAACTGTGAGCTCTATGTGGGTCAGGGACCATGCCTGACCAGATTATCTAGTAGCGAACCCAGAATTTAGTACAGTGGTGCAGTACATAAGCAACTTTTATTTGTGTCTAAGAGCCAGTATTGTAATGAAAATATTTTCTGTCGTGGGCAACCGGCATGCCTCTGTCATTTTATGAGGGATTACTTCGGTGCAGGGAAAGCTGTGGATCTTAAAAAGTGATCTCTTTCCCCTAGGAAAATTAGGCCATTAAAATTAGTTCTAACTAGATTGATGAGAATGGGAAACAGGGCATATGCCGGCATTTGGGCAGGTACCAGCCTTCTCAAAGTTTTGCTTAAGGAACATGTATCCTATCCTGATTTTCATCCCCTGGGATGATCTGAGTGCTTCTCTTATTTCTCAAAAACCATGTTGTTTAAGTGTTGCATCTCCATATTTTCAAAACTACTTTTCCTCTTTCTGCCCTCCCTGCTTGTTTATGTCTAGTTCACAAGTTTGGGTATTCTATGCCATGCATTTTTGAGGGGCATGAATATCAATAATCATAATGTTGGTATTTGTTAAGCGCTTACTATGTACACAGCACTGTTCTAAGAGCTGGGGTAGACACAGGGTCATCAGGTTGTCCCAAGTGGGGCTCACAGTCTTCATTCCCATTTTACAGATGAGGTAACTGAGGCACAGAGAAGTGAAATGACTTGCCCATAGTCACGCAGCTGACAAGTGGCAGAACTGGGATTAGAACCCACAACCTCTGACTCCCAAGTACGGGCTCTTTCCATGGAGCCACGCTGCTTTGAACACTGTTATATGGGACTCAGAGTCTCAATCCCCATTTTACAAATGATGTAACTGAGGCACAGAGAAGTGAAGTGACTTGCCCAACATCACACAGCAGACAAGAGGCAGAGCTGGCATTAGAACCCATGATCTTCTGACTCCCAGGCCTGTGCTGTATCCATTAAGCCAACTCCTCATCTTCTCTCCCAAATCCTCTCCCACCTAACTGTCCTGCCGCAGTTGACACTGCCACTAACCACCCCATCTCTCAAGCCCTGGAACCTTGGTATTCCCAGTGCCTCGTTCAGTGCTTGACACATAGTAAGCGATTATTGTCCTTGAGTCTTCCTTCTCCATATTCAGTCTATTGCCAAATCCTGTCATATCTTCCTCCACAGCATTTCTAGAATCCAGCCCTTCTCCATCCAAACAGCTGAGCACTGACAGTGTGCAGAACACGCACTAACTGCCTGGGAGAGTACAGCACGATGAAGTGTTGCTTCAATGATCATTGTTCTGATACTGATATGTGTACCAGGACCTCATTGAAAATGACTCTGAAGCTTCATATCACTTCATCACTAAACTCTATGAGTTTCCCAACAGCCTTGCTGGCTTTCTGGATTCTGGCTTTTACTACTTAGTGTGTGACATTACATTGTTGGATAATAAATTACCGAGGTAGAATTAAGGTCTCTGTTAAAGGTGAAAATCTTTGTATGTGGAGTTTCCCAGGTCCAGGCTGATACATAACATTGGTTGGCTTGAGGGTTATTACTAGCCCATAGTGCTATGATGACTTTGCAGAGCAATTTAGGATATGGCCATTTCTGCTATAACAAACTTGTTTTCAGTTACATAATTTGATTATAACACTGTGGAAGAATTAGGAAATGGGCTTCACCCAATGCGCGTCTCTCTCGTTATAACATGAGTCTCAAGTTGATTCATGTAGGTTTGGTAAAGAAATAAACTATTGTATGTATGCACATGTCATCAGGCCTATTGTACTTCCCTGCCTTTGTCTAAGTCTTTTTGCTCTGGACAGAGCTTTGTGCTTCTATTTTTTGCAATTTCTCAGAGTAATATAATAAAATAGTAATGTGTGACAAGAGAGAAATGTCTTCTGGACATAACAATGAAATGAGTATTTGAGATTCCTAAAATTCCAATAACATCAAAATGTGAGGATTTTATTCTTACAGAACATGCTAAGAAATGCTAAATAGGAAGGAGCATGGCCTAGTGGATAGAGCACAGGCCTGGGAGTCAGAAGGACATGGGTTCTAGTCCTAGATCCACCACTTGTCTGCTGTGTGACCTTGGGCAAGTCACTCTACTTTCATTCATTCATTCAGTAGTATTTATTGAGCGCTTACTATGTGCAGAGCACTGTACTAAGCGCTTGGGATGAACAAGTCGGCAACAGATAGAGACAGTCCCTGCCGTTTGACGGGCTTACAGTCTAATCGGGGGAGACGGACAGACGAGAACAATGGCACTAAACAGCGTCAAGGGGAAGAACATCTCGTAAAAGCAATGGCAACTAAATAGAATCAAGGCGATGTACAATTCATTAACACAATAAATAGGGTAACGAAAATATATACAGTTGAGCGGACGAGTACAGTGCTGTGGGGATGGGAAGGGAGAGGTGGAGGAGCAGAGGGAAAAGGGGAAAATGAGGCTTTAGCTGCGGAGAGGTAAAGGGGGGATGGCAGAGGGAGTAGAGGGGGAAGAGGAGCTCAGTCTGGGAACGCCTCTTGGAGGAGGTGATTTTTAAGTAAGGTTTTGAAGAGGGAAAGAGAATCAGTTTGGCGGAGGTGAGGAGGGAGGGCGTTCCAGGACCGTGGGAGGACGTGACCCAGGGGTCGACGGCGGGATAGGCGAGACCGAGGGACGGTGAGGAGGTGGGCGGCAGAGGAGCGGAGCGTGCGGGGTGGGCGGTAGAAAGAGAGAAGGGAGGAGAGGTAGGAAGGGGCAAGGTGATGGAGAGCCTTGAAGCCTAGAGTGAGGAGTTTTTGTTTGGAGCGGAGGTCGATAGGCAACCACTGGAGTTGTTTAAGAAGGGGAGTGACATACCCAGATCGTTTCTGCAGGAAGATGAGCCGGGCAGCGGAGTGAAGAATAGACCGGAGTGGGGCGAGAGAGGAGGAAGGGAGGTCAGAGAGAAGGCTGACACAGTAGTCTAGCCGGGATATAACGAGAGCCCGTAATAGTAAGGTAGCCGTTTGGGTGGAGAGGAAAGGGCGGATCTTGGCGATATTGTAGAGGTGAAACCGGCAGGTCTTGGTAATGGATAGGATGTGTGGGGTGAACGAGAGGGACGAGTCAAGGATGACACCGAGATTGCGGGCCTGCGGGACGGGAAGGATGGTCATGCCATCCACGGTGATAGAGAAGTCTGGGAGCGGACCGGGTTTGGGAGGGAAGATGAGGAGCTCAGTCTTGCTCATGCCTCATCTGTAAAATGGGGATTAAGACTGTCAACCCCATGTGGGACAGAGACTCTTGTCAACCTGATTTACTTTGTATCTACTGTAGTGCTTAGAACAGTGCCTGGCTCACAGTGCTTAAAAAATACCGTGAAAAAGGTGGACTAGACCTTCTGCACTATATTTGTCAGATATTCAGAAACATTCCTAGCACTGACCTGTGCGAGTGTGGATGTGGGTGTCAGTGGTGGTGGCAGCGGCTTTGGAAGACTAAGCTCCTCTTTTGTGGTGGTCCATTGTTCCTCAGTGAATTATCAGTTGGAGTGGGAAAAAGCCAAATCAGTACAATCCCCTTCCTTCCTTCCTGATTGAATCAGCAATCAGGAGAGGATGAGCCTCCTGCTTTGCAATAGATAGCAACCGGGTTTGATTTGCCTTCTGTCCCTGTTTCTGAGTCTTGGTGAACTAACCAGATTTACCCAAAGATTGTTTCCTGGTTTTCAGAAAACTGCCTACCAAGCAGTATTCACCTAGGTTGATCTCTTTCTGTGATGATAGACAAAGGGCAGACTACAGATGAAAAAAAATTTGCCACTAGCAGGACTCTTAACCACTTTTGATTGACACACTATTTAGAACTTTGGAAAATATGGTGCAGCTGACCATAATACTGTTATGTGTTCAGTATTCATAACCATTATGAAAGATGCAACCTTGTTTTCTACAGGAGTCAATCCTGGGTTAAGTACTGTAAAGCAGTGCCAGTGACTTGAAAAGGTGGAATCAAGAACATACTTAGTTCTTAGTTCATGCTTAGTATCACGTTCTGGGTGATATTGAATGGCAAAATAGGGAAAGAAGGGAAACAGTGAAGTGTACTGGACTTTGTGGAACAAGACATGCAGGGATAGCAGATGTACTACACTTTGGGAAATCAGAAGATAAGGATTGAGCTTTTTCTTTAAAAAGCACTAGGATAGAAGATGAATACAGGGGTCCCTAATGAACATGCTTAGTTATCTCACAAATGACCCCCAACTGGGTAGGGGACAGCTAGCTAGGAGGATTAGATTATAGTGCTGAACAACCTCAAAAAATCTGTCTGATTGCAAGATAGGTTCGACAGAGTGGTACCATTCTTCCAACATTGTATGAACATGGAAATTGGGTCCATGGAAGGAACAGAGCAGGGCATTAATCAAAGAGCAACCCTGAATATAGTGTTGGCAGGAAGGCAGACCAGAGAGCGATCAATGATCCTTCTGTCAGATCTGTCATTCTCTTCAGGACCCCAGAGAAGAGCACGAGACTAAGGGTCCCCCATCTCAATGGTTACTTCTAACTCAATGGCTGATTTGGCCAGCCAAGTGGTTTAGACATGATTTGTGACCAAGACAGGAAACTAATCAAATCAACTCTGGTTATGCACCAATTAGGCTGTAAAAAAAAAAAAAAAGACTAAAGTAGGCCTAGGGAACTTCTATAGTCAACAGTGTTGCACTGGCAGTAAAATGGCAGGTATGATGTGAGACTGAATATAAAATTGACTGCTGGTCATAAGTAAGCAAGATTAGTCAGTAAATGAGTGGAAGGGGGAAATACAGGTCTCAAATCTTTCTTGAGAAGCAATGGATAAAGGGGGAAGCTTTAGATGTATTGCCAAGAAGACAACTGCAGGCTACATCCTATCATTTGAAATCATTTTCATCAGATTGGCTCTGCTAAATCTGAGTATCACTAACCAGCGTGCACTAAAATTGATGACAATGTACGTACTGTGACATATGACAAACAAGAACAAATGTTCTATGAGACAGAACACAAATTTAGAATAAATAATTTGTCCCATAGACACGTTCCGGTTGATATTGAATGGCAAAATAGGGAAAGAAGGGAAACAGTGAAGTGTACTGGACTTCTTGGAACAAGACATGCAGGGAATAGCAGATGTACTACACTTTGTGAAATCAGAAGATAAGGATCGAGCTCTTTCTTTAAAAAGCACCAGGATAGAAGATGAACACATGGGTCCCTAATGAAAACATGAATAAATTAAATGGACAACAGCCTGTCAAGTCACAGAACGTGTGATGAATCAGGGGTTGAAAAGCCAATTTTCACTGGAAAGACTGGCCACAGGCATTGTAATTTTGTAAAGCTGGCAGTCACAGAAAAATTAAATTAATGTATATTGATAGGGGAAGGCTAATGATGAGCAATTCTGATCTACAATTTCAGGCAGACACATGGGAAAATGAAAAAGATGCAAGTAAAAAAAATACCAAAATGAACTTCATAATGGAGGGGTGTAAAAATGGGCTTTACTGATTCAAACACTATGTAAAAATTATATATCTGAAGGTGTGATGGCACTGGTGAGGGATCAAGGAAGTTCATTATTGACTAGAAGAAAGTGTTTGATCAAAGTTGTTCCCTTTAAATTACTAGAAAAAGGAATACCACCTGCATAATACTTGTTAATGATCTCAATTTATAAACACCTATTACATCATTCAATTTATTTTAGGTGATGAACTTTCACCCAGTGAATTCTCTAGGATTTTGGAAAGTTTAATGAAGATCTCACATGTAGGTGTCTTTCCAAAAGATGGAAAAAACTTTTATTTTTTGCTGTCGCAGTTATCACAAGAACTTGAGCAACTAAAGTAGGAAGTGTACACAGAAACAGTGAAAATACTATCTGAAATAAATTCCAATAAAACACAATGTTTTGAAGAATGAAAGGTGAAAAGAATGTGAAATCACTTTCAACTAGTGCGGGAATAACTGAATAAAAGTATTTTAGATAATCTAGTAAAGTTAAATTGAGTATAAAATTTGGAAAAAAAGCGGAATGGAAGACCACATAGTGCAAAATTGCTTTCAGAATAACACCTCAAAACTACATTTTCTAAATAATAAAGGTCATTATAGAGTAGAAGTAACATGTGGTCTAGTGGAAAGTGCATGGGCCTGGGAGTCAGGGGACCTGGGTTTTAATCCCAGCTTTTCCACTCGCTTGCTATGTGACCTTGGGCAATCCCTTACCATCTTGTGTGACTCAGTACTTTCCACTGTAAAATGGGGATTAAATACCTGTTCTCCCTTACCCTTACACTCTGAGCACCTAGTAGGACAGGGACTATGCCTGACCTGATTATCAGCACAAAGTAAGCACTTAAATGCCACTATTATTATTACTCGTAGTACTTACGGAGTGAATTGCACTGTACCAGTTGCTTGGGAATGTATAGTAGACTCACAGGACATGTTGTCTACCCTCAAGAAACGCACACCGTGGGGGAGACTTTTTCAAGCAGTGTACTTAGAATTAATAAAATGGAATTTCAAATGAATTTACATGCATGCACAGGTGCTGAGGATTGGTATACATTCATAGGTGTTGCAAATAGTTGCCAAGTTGATACAACTCAGTGCTAGTAAATTCATAGTTACACTGCAATAACATTTGTAGTAATGATAGTAACTCTGGTGTTTGTCAAGCACTTACTCCCTGCTGGAGAATTATACTAAGTGCTGGGGTACAGATAACATAAGCAAGTAAGATTCATTCCCTGTGCCTCATGGAACTCACGGTCTAAAGGGGCAGAAGAACATGCATTTGAGATAAGTTTGGGCAAGATAATTACTTGCCCAAAGTCATTCAGCAGGCAAATGACAGAGCTGGTGTTAGAACCCAGCTGTCCTGAATCCCAATCTTGTGCTCTTTCCTTTCTGCCTTGCTGCTTCTCAAGGAGAAAAGACATGACATGCCAAGTCTGAGAGACAGTCACAAATAACTACAAGACCAGTGGAGCACTTGGATTTGCACCCTCAGCCCCACAGCACTTGTGGACATATCCAATATTTATTTATTTGTATCCATGTCCGTTCCCTCTCTAGACTGTAAGCTCCTTGTGGACAGGGAATGTGTCTACCAACTCTGTTATATTGTACTTTCCCAAGCACTTAGTACAGTGCCTAGCATATAGTAAGTGATTTGATTGAGCATTTTATGTACAAATTTTTCCATCAGAAGTTATCCACTTGAAGACAATTAGAAATATTTGAGAAACGTGTCATGACTCAAAGTGTTATGGATAGGGTCTGTAGTCAGGTTGCTGATGGAATGAAAGAGTTACAAATCAGTACTGGTACTATATGAGAGAACCAAGGCAGGAGATCAAATTGTTGGCAGGGCCTTTTTTTCAAAAAAACAAACTTTCAGAGCTGCAGTCTGCACCTGTGGAGAAAACCTAAATAGCATTAACTATACCAAATAATACATACCATTAGTACTAAGAAGTAATTCTCCTCCTGGGTGGCATCTGTCTAGCTCTCACTAGGATAATGTATCTTTTTAACACACTAGTAGTGGATGGAGAGAAGATGGAAATAGTTGACCATTTTTCTCTCCTGGGATCGATAATAATAAAGGAACCAGTAGTCAGGAAATACTCCGAAGATTGATGTTAGGAAGACTTGCTATAAAAGAGCCTGGAAAAAGTCATGAAATGTGCTGATGTAACAATTGCCACAAAAATAAAAATGGTCAACTCTGTGGTGTTTCCAGTGACACTGCATGGATCTGAAAGCTGAACAGGGACAAAACAGGATAGAGAGAACATCGATTCTTTTGAAATGTGATGTTGGAGAAGGCTTTTGTGAATACCATGGACTGCCTGAAAAACAAATGGATTTTAGAGCAAATTAAACCAAGGTGGTCTTTGGAAAGCCAAATAACTCTACTTCAATTAGCATATTTTGGACACTTTTTAGTCAGGAGGACTAATTCTCTGGAGAAGACACTAATGCTAGGAAAGGTCTAGGGAAAACGTGAAAGAGGCAGACCAACAGCTAGATGGATAGAGACCATAACAACGATAATGGAAGAACTGTTAGGTTGTGGATTATGGCACAGGACATGACATTCTAGAGAAGGTATATCCATGGAGTTGCTATGAATCAGAAATGACTCAATGGCACCATAATAATAATAATTGAGTTCTACAATTCAAGACATTAGAAAACTTGAATGGGATTCAGAAAAGAGGCAGAAAAGAATGAAAGGTCATAAAATAAGACTGATGAACAACAAGTTTCTGGAATTGTTTGAGGAAGAAAAAGCTGAAGGTGACTTCATAACTTTTCAAAGACCAAGATGTGGATTATGGAGGGTGATCTCATCACTGCCAAATAGTAATGGGCACAAATAGCAGGAGGAATTTAGATCAGATGTAAGAGTTCCTCTAGCCTTAAGGACTGTTGACTTCAGAAGTAAATTACAAGGACAGGTTGTGAAATCATCTTACCCAGAGATCTTTGAGAACAGGAGAGATGCATATCTGTGTATTGTCATTGATTGGTTCCCCAGCTGTGTAAATGTAGTGTCCTGCTTTCTCTCACCTCTGAAACTAAGATGGTCAAGAAAGCCAGAATTGTATAGAGGCTTTCTGAAGATCTTGAAATTGGTGACATTTTGGAGTAGGGTCATCACATTTAGATTTTATTTCATTTGAAAAGCTGTTTTGATCTTGACATTCTGTGAAATAAGAGTTCTTGTGATGGTGATTTCATAGAGGGGTAACCTATGTCAGTAATGTAGCTTTGCATGGGAATATTTTCAGAATGGATCAAATTAGTGTCTCAAGTGTATTACAGTTTGCATGGAAGTCATGAATCTTGTCCTCAAAGAAGTTTAGGGAACATTTGCTGAAAAACAACTTAAGTGAAGGGAAGATTATTTCTTTGCTTCCACAAACTTTAAGCAACTGAGGGAAAATAAAGGCATAATTAAGTTCCTAGCTACGGTGTGAATCTAATCCCATTAGTAAGAAATGGGACAGTATTGTTCTCTCTCTCCAACTTCAAAGCCTTATTGAAGCACATCTCCTCCAAGAAGCCTTCCCTGACTAATCCCTAATTTCCTCTTTTTTCCCCACTCCCTTCTGCATCACCCCAACTTGCTTCCTTTATTCACCACCCTCACCCCCAGCCCCACGGCACTTACATACATATCCATAAATTATTTATTTACATTAATGTCTGTCTCCCCCTCTAGACTGAAAGCTCATTGTGGGCAGGGTAGGTCAGTTATACTGTTGTGTTCTACTCTCCCAAGTGCATAGTACAATACCTGCACCCAGTAAGCACTAAATAAATATAATTGATTGATCTCCCCTTGTAATTGAGATAGAGAGGCTGTGGGTGAGTGCTTGAGAAATTGATTCTGATAGGAAGCTCTTGGGGAAAACTCTCTCATTCTAGGAGCCAAAGCAAGTTTATAGACTGTAGGCCCTTCCAACGGATTTGATGATTTAACTAGCTTTTCCACATAACAACAGTAATGAGCTCAGGACTTCAGTTCTCTCGCAGGCTCCTAAAGGAAAAGTGTCTCTCTTCTCTTCCCCTCCCTAATTCTTGGGCTCCAACCAAGATCCTGGCTTGCCCAGCTGGGCAGTTCCTCAGTTCCTCTCTGAGGCTGTGTTTTCTGTGAAGCTGGTTGACCTAGTGGAAAGAGCCACAGCCTGGAAGTCAGAAGACCTGTGTTCTAATCTGGATCTACCACTTGTCTGCTGAGTGACCTTAGGCAAATCACGTCTCTGTGTCTCAGTTCCGTCATCTGAAAAATGGTGATTTAATACCCGTTCTCCCTCTTACTTAGACCATAATCCCCATGTGGGACTGATTATCTTGTATCTATCCCACCTCTTAGTACAGGGCTTGGCATATAGTAAATGCTTAACAGATACTGCAATTATTATTATTCACTGCTGTGCGGATTCATTCATTCATTCAATAGTATTTATTGAGCACTTACTATGTGCAGAGCACTGTACTAAGCGCTTGGGATGAACAAGTCGGCAACAGATAGAGACAGTCCCTGCCGTTTGACGGGCTTACAGTCTAATCGGGGGAGACGGACAGACAAGAACAATGGCAATAAATAGAGTCAAGGGGAAGAACATCTCGTAAAAACAATGACAACTAAATAGAATCAAGGCGATGTACATTTCATTAACAAAATAAATAGGGTAATGAAAATATATACAGTTGAGTGGACGAGTACAGTGCTGAGGGGATGGGAAGGGAGAGGGGGAGGAGAAGAGGGAAAGGGGGGAAAAGAGGGTTTAGCTGCGGAGAGGTGGGGGGGGTGGTAGAAGGAGTAGAGGGAGAAGAGGAGCTCAGTCTGGGAAGGCCTCTTGGAGGAGGTGAGTTTTAAGTAGGGTTTTGAAGAGGGGAAGAGAATCAGTTTGGCGGAGGTGAGGAGGGAGGGCGTTCCAGGACCGCGGGAGGACATGGCCCAGGGGTCGACGGCGGGATAGGCGAGACCGAGGGACGGTGAGGAGGTGAGCGGCAGAGGAGCGGAGCGTGCGGGGTGGGTGGTAGAAAGAGAGAAGGGAGGAGAGGTAGGAAGGGGCAAGGTGATGGAGAGCCTTGAAGTCTAGAGTGAGGAGTTTTTGTTTGGAGCGGAGGTTGATAGGCAACCACTGGAGTTATTTAAGAAGGGGAGTGACATGCCCTTGTGCCTCCATGTGTGGAGCAGACAGAGGGGAGAGTAAGCAGCAACAAAAACCGGGTACCCCTTTAGCACTGGACCCCTGCAGCCTACTCCCCCAGAGCCATCATTTTCACCCATACACCATCTGTGTTCCCAGCAGCCCCTTCTCCAGCACAAGTCAGTCAATCATATTTACTGAGCGCTTACTATGTGCAGAGCATGGTACTAAGTGCTTGGGAGAGTACAAGCATTGAGAAGCAGCATGGCATAGTGGATAGAGCACAGGCCTGGGAGTCAGAAGGTGGTGGGTTCTATTTCAGGCTCTGCCACTTGTCTGCTGTGTGACCTTGGGCAAGTCACTTCACTTCTCTGAGCCTCAGCTACCTCATCTGTAAAACGGGGACTGAGACTGTGACCTCTATGTGGGACAGGGACTGGGTCCAACCTGATCTGCTTATATCCACCACAGTGCTCACTAAAGTGCCGGGCACCTAGTAAGCACTTAGCAAATGCCAATTATTATTATTATTGTAATTATTATTACAATACAACAATATAACAGACAGATTCCCTGCTCCCAGTGAGCTTACAGTGCAGAGGGAGAATGCAGTTGCAGCGTGAGGCCTTTCTAACTTTTGGAAAGGCAGTAGCTCTAGCTTCTTTCAGCACTGCAGACACCTGCGACCAAGATCCCCATTCCCTGCATGGCAAGAAGTAAGCAGGGACTCAATCACATGTGGCTTGGAGCCCCCCTAAGATCAAGGCTCCTCAGTCTTCCCCCATAGCCCAGACCAGCTCTCTCCACCTCCACAGGACATGTCTTGCTGGAGAACTACCTTTTACAACATTTAGAACCCTGGTGTAGCTGTAATTATATGTTAAGAAGGACTGTTTACCCAGAGCAGTGGGGAGTCTAAGAGCTCTCACCTCTGAGATTCATTATTTTATTTGTTTTGAGATTGTGGTTTTGCCTTGTTGACTGTGTTGCTTGTGGTTAGCCCCTGTGACTGCACTGTTATGCTTGTCTTGTTAACCTGAGGCTTAACAGAATGCTTGGCACACAGTACGAGCTTAATAAATACCATAATGAACTTTAAACACCAGATAAGAAAATGTAACTGCTATAAAAACCCTGCCTGGCAGGTCTGTGCAGAAGGGAGTCAAACAATGGTATTGAGTGCTTATTATGTGCAGAGTGCTGTACTAAGTATGTGGGAGAGTACAACAGAGTTGGTAGACACATTCCCTGCTCACAGGAGTCTAGAGACATTAACATAACTCTACTACAGATTTGTATGTAAGGGCTTTGGGGCTGAAGGTTTGGTGAATGAATATAAAGTGCTTATTATCCAAGTGCATAGAAGATACAGAAGGACGAGGGTGTCAGGTAAAAGGGCTTAATTGGGGAAGGCCTTTTAGAGGAGATATGACCTTGAGAAGGCTTTGAGGGTTGGGGGAGTGGTGGTCTGGCATATATGGAGGCAGAGGTAGTTCCTGGCCAGAAGAAGGGTATGGGAAAGGGGTTGGTGGTGAGATGGAAGAGATCAGAGTACAGTGAAAATGTAGATGTTAGAGGACCAAAATATGTGGGCTGAGCTATAGTAAGAAATCAGTGTGGTAAGGTAGGAGAGGACAAGCTGTAAAACCACTGGTAAGGAGTTTCTGTTTGATGTGAAGAAGGATGGAGACTCTTGAGGAGTGGAGAGATGAGGATTGAACTCTTTTTAGAAAAATGGTCCAGTGAGCAGAATGAAGTAAGGACTAGAGTAGGGAGAGACAGATGGTAGGGAGAGCAGGAGGGAGGCAGATACAATATCTGCAGTAGGATTAGTGCTTGGATCAGCATAGTGGCAGTTTGAATGGAGTGGGAAGGGCTGATTTTAGTGATGTGTGAAGGTAGGACCAACAGGATTTGGTGACACACTGAATATGTAGGTCAAATGAGAGAGATGACTAGAGGCTATGGCAAGGTTACTAGGCTTGTGAATAAGGAAGAGAGTAGTGTTGTCTGTGATGATTAGAAAGACAAGGTTTGGGTGGGAAGATGAGGAGTTCTGTTTTGGACTTGTTTATTTTGAAGTGTCAGAACATCCAGGTAGACCTGTCCTGAAGGCAGGAGAAAATGTGCGTGCAGAAAACAAAAGAGATCAGGGAATCATGTTCACAAAGGTGGTAGTTGAAACCATATGAACAGTTGAATTCTCCAAGGGAAGGGAAGCCCATTTCAGGTAATGAGAAAATGTGCGTGCAGAAAACGAAAGAGATCAGGGAATCATGTTCACAAAGGTGGTAGTTGAAACCATATGAACAGTTGAATTCTCCAAGGGAAGGGAAGCCCATTTCAGGTAATGCCCAGAGAGCAGTTCACCAGGCTTACCTCAGCCATTCCCTAAAAATATCCCTCCGACACAATGGTTACACCTTGGGCTAAGCTCCTTTATTCCAATGCTGTCGGGGTTGGAGATAATCTTATCTTTCTCAGCTGTCCTCCTTTACACAAAAAGCTGCAGTAGCACATCCAGACATCCTTCCAAGCTTTCCCACATCTCAGTCTCTCTCTACACACCCAATAATTGCAAAGTACTCAGTCCTAAGCAACTCCCCTAATGACTCACAAAACAGAATTGAAATTGGTTCAATTTGCTCTACGGTATTCAGGTAGCACACTCGTCCATGGTGCCCATCTTTTATGACTGTCAGTGTTGTCCTCTTATCCTTTCATGTGTGAGTGTGTGTGTGTGTGTGTGTGTGTGTGTGTCTACCACTCAGAATTCTGCCCACAGCCCTGGCAGGTTCACACTGCACACCCAATCAGATCTTAGCCCACGATGGTTCCCTAGGCAACCAACACACAGCCATAGAAATAGGCTGCAAGTAACAAAGAAAAAAAGTAATAAATAAATATTAATACAGCTGAACAGCAGGTCCACAGCTTTCAGTAGTGCTGAATAGTTTTGTTAGAAGTATCAAGGACTTCGGGTATGTGTATGTGGGCGGGGAGAGATGTACAACCTGACCCCAGGACAGAAAGACGGCTGCAGTCGTCCATTGTCGAGACTACCTAGTAAAGCCACAGAAATGCATGGAAAGTGCTCAGAATTTGAGTCACTAGCTGAGTTTGACAGGATTTTAGCTGTGAAAAGAGCTTGTTTTTGACCTGAATCTGCATTGAACAAAACATACTTCCACTTCTCAGTGGGCACCCCAGTCCTGCAAGAGGAGAATTTGGTGTTAATTGCCTCTGTTTCACCACAGACACCCTCTTGGGAACCCTAACGTCAGCTAGGTTGTAGTTTTTTGTGTCTCACAGTTCTGTCCACTGATAGTTCTCCTTCCTTTTCCTCTCCTTTCTCTTCTGTCTCTCCTGTTACTGATATTAGAGCAGCTCCCAGAGTTTTGGAAGTTGGGGAGAAAGAAAAGAATGGACAGTATGGGATGATGAGCTCAGTACCCTCGAATGAAACAGGAGTCACAATATAGAGTCTAAAGGTTGAGTTGCCCTCCTCCCTCATACCCAAGATTCTGCAAAGTTAGTCCATCCCCTCATAGAAGCAGATGAAAGGCAGGAAATCCTACATTTCCCATGCTTAGAATGCTGAGAGAAATATAGCAGTTACAGTTCTGTCTGGAACAGCAGTAAACCAGTAATCTGGGGATTCTCTTTACCCACTTCCTCCATAAAAGGGCTTTTACTGCTGAGCCTTCCAAAATCCAATCTTTTCATGTGATCTTGAAGGTTTGAATAATCTCACCTTTTGACTCTTCTCTAGGGATATGTCCCATTCCTTCCCATTTCAAAGTATGAACTCCCTGTGGGCCTGGGAACTTGTCAGATTAATTTCCAGGGATTTCCTCAGCATTCAGGAAAGTCATTGCACAGTGTAAGCAGATACATGCGTATGGAGACAGTAGAGAATAGGAAGGGTGGAAAACAAAAAGAGCAGTTTGCTACATGGCAAATTAATAGTAAGAGATTAGCCAATTTATTGGATCCACTGAAACTGAACCTGTCTTAGATAGGGTAGGTGAAAGAGAGGGGGAGGAAATTAAGAATGCCAAGAAGGAGTAGTGCAGGAAGAAATAGGATAGCGCAGAGATTCCTGCTCTGACTCTTGTCAGCTGTGTGACTGTGGGCAAGTCACTTAACTTCTCTGTGCCTCAGTTACCTCATCTGTAAAATGGGGATTAAGACTGTGAGCCTCACGTGGGGCAACCTGATTACCCTGTATCTACCCCAGTGCTTAGAACAGTGCTCTGCACATAGTAAGCACTTAACAAGCACTCGCCTCACCTTGCCGCCCTGTCCTCTCTTCCCACTCTCGACGAGCGGGTTTCCGCTCTCAACTCCACCCTCTCTACTCATCTCGACTCTCTCGCCCCCCTTTCCCTCCACCGCTCTCGCTCCACTAACCCACAGCCCTGGATCACCTCCTCCGTCCGCCTCCTACACTCCTATGCTCGAGCTGCTGAGCGCTGCTGGCAAAAGTCCAAGCACCAAGCCGACCTCACACACTTCAAATTTATCCTTTCCTGCCTTAACTCTGCCCTCTCCTCCGCCAGGCAAAGCTTCTTCTCCTCCCTCATCGACACCCATGCCCGTTACCCCCGCCGATTGTTCCGGACCTTTAACTCTCTCCTTAGGCCCCCTGTTCCTCCCCCTCCCCCATCTCTCACCCCTAATGATCTGGCCACCTATTTCCTCATGAAAATCAACACGATCAGGTCTGAGCTCCCCAAAGTCACCCCTCCGCCTCTCCCCTCCCCCCCAACAACCCCCTCCCCTACTTTCCCATCCTTCCCTGCAGTATCCTCAGAGGAGATCTCCTCCCTCCTCGCAAGTGCCACCCCCTCCACCTGCACCTCGGACCCCATTCCCTCTCACCTTCTTAAAACCATCGCCCCTGCCCTCCTCCCTTCCTTAACTTCTATTTTTAACCACTCAATCTCCAAGGGCTCCTTCCCCTCTGCCTTCAAACATGCCCACGTCTCCCCCATCCTAAAAAAAACCCGCTCTTGACCCCACTTCCCCCTCCAGTTATCGTCCTATCTCCCTACTACCCTTCCTTTCCAAAATCTTAGAACAAGTCGTCTACAATCGATGCCTAGAATTCGTTAACTCCCATTCTCTCCTAGACCCCCTCCAATCTGGCTTCCGTCCCCTCCACTCTACCGAGACTGCTCTCTCTAAGGTCACCCATGACCTCCTTCTTGCCAAATCCAATGGCTCCTACTCCATTCTGATCCTCCTTGACCTCTCTGCTGCCTTTGACACTGTCGACCATCCCCTCCTCCTCCATACCTTATCTCACCTTGGCTTCACGGACTCCGTCCTCTCCTGGTTCTCCTCTTACCTCTCTGGCCGATCATTCTCGGTCTCCTACGCTGGAGCCTCCTCCCCCTCCCATCCTTTAACTGTTGGAGTTCCTCAAGGGTCAGTTCATGGCCCTCTTCTGTTCTCCATTTACACTCACTCCCTCGGTGAACTCATCCGCTCTCACGGCTTTGACTACCATCTCTACGCAGATGACACGCAGATCTACATCTCCACCCCTGTCCTCTCCCCCTCCCTTCAGGCTCGCATCTCCTCCTGCCTCCGGGACGTCTCCACCTGGATGTCGGCCCGCCACCTAAAACTCAACATGAGCAAGACTGAGCTCCTCATCTTCCCTCCCAAACCCGGTCCGCTCCCAGACTTCTCTATCACTGTGGATGGCACGACCATCCTTCCCGTCCCGCAGGCCCGCAATCTCGGTGTCATCCTTGACTCGTCCCTCTCGTTCACCCCACACATCCTATCCGTTACCGAGACCTGCCGGTTTCACCTCTACAATATCGCCAAGATCCGCCCTTTCCTCTCCACCCAAACGGCTACCTTACTATTACGGGTTCTCGTTATATCCCGGCTAGACTACTGTGTCAGCCTTCTCTCTGACCTCCCTTCCTCCTCTCTCGCCCCGCTCCAGTCTATTCTTCACTCCGCTGCCCGGCTCATCTTCCTGCAGAAACGATCTGGGCATGTCACTCCCCTTCTTAAACAACTCCAGTGGTTGCCCATCGACCTCCGCTCCAAACAAAAACTCCTCATTCTAGGCTTCAAGGCTCTCCATCACCTTGCCCCTTCCTACCTCTCCTCCCTTCTCTCTTTCTACCGCCCACCCCGCACGCTCCGCTCCTCTGCCGCCCACCTCCTCGCCGTCCCTCGGTCTCGCCTATCCCGCCGTCGACCCCTGGGTCACGTCCTCCCACGGTCCTGGAACGCCCTCCCTCCTCACCTCCGCCAAACTGATTCTCTTTCCCTCTTCAAAACCTTACTTAAAAATCACCTCCTCCAAGAGGCATTCCCAGACTGAGCTCCTCTTCCCCCTCTACTCCCTCTGCCATCCCCCCTTTACCTCTCCGCAGCTAAAGCCTCATTTTCCCCTTTTCCCTCTGCTCCTCCACCTCTCCCTTCCCATCCCCACAGCACTGTACTCGTCCGCTCAACTGTATATATTTTCGTTACCCTATTTATTTTGTTAATGAATTGTACATCGCCTCGATTCTATTTAGTTGCCATTGTTTTTACGAGATGTTCTTCCCCTTGACGCTGTTTAGTGCCATTGTTCTTGTCTGTCCGTCTCCCCCGATTAGACTGTAAGCCCGTCAAACGGCAGGGACTGTCTCTATCTGTTGCCGACTTGTTCATCCCAAGCGCTTAGTACAGTGCTCTGCACATAGTAAGCGCTCAATAAATACTATTGAATGAATGAATGAATGAATGAATAACAAATACCAACATTATTATACTAGCTTGGCTCTAGGTTTTTTTTGTTTGTTCTTTTTGTTTGTTTTTTTTTGATATTTAAATTCTAACTCTGTGCCAAGCACTGTACTAAGTGCTGGGGTAGATATAAGATAATTAGTGCTGGGGCTCACACTCTAAGTAGGAAGGAACATAGTTATTGAATCTCCATTTTGCAGATGAGGGATAGGCATGGAGGCATAGAAAAGTTAAATGACTTGCCCAAGGTCACACAGCAGGTAAATTGCAGAGCTGGGATGAGAACCCAGGTGCTCTGACTCCCAGGCTTGTGCTCTTTCTACTAGGCTATGCTGCTGGCTGAAGAATGTTGCTCAGAGGCTTCCTGGCAAGGAAATTTCTTCTCTTTCTCCCACTCCAGCTCTGAAGAGCTTCCCCATAGGTTCTCACAACTCATGGCTGTTCATTCTCTTTTTGAATATAGTATGTCCACTTACCATCTGCAGCTCCCAAATTTAAATCCAGGTCTCCTGATCCTGCCAGTATGAGGTATTGAACCAGAATGGAATGGGGAAGGGTGGTGGTGCTGGCCATTTCCTCACGGGCCTTTCCCATGGCCATGGTCTGCCCTCCCCATTCCCTCCTGGGCTCCCAACTCTGTAGATCCAGGTAGTGGGAGCTTCAAACTGAGACAGGAACCCTACTGATATGTTAAGAGACAAGGTAAAAAGGAAAAGATGATCAATCTATGGTATTTACTGAGCAATACCTGCATGCAGAGTATTGTATTAAATTTCTGGGATAGTACAATACATGTAGGAATGGTGACAGCGAGGTCCTTGGCAGAGAGAGAACAGGAAAATCTTTCCAGGGAAGTTAGAGAGGATTAGTCAGACTATCCAGCCCGGCAAGAGAATCCAGAAAAATGGAAAGACAAGTTTGTGATCCTTTTCAAGTTAATATTGCTTTTTCACCTTGGCTACACAAAGCTACACTCTGATCTCTACCCGATTGGAGTTAATGGAGCAGCTATTCCATCTTCTCACAGGAAGACCTAGTGAACTTGAAATACAAACCAATAGAAAACTAATAACTAGGAAAATCTAGGCCAGGTTTGGAGGAAACAAAGCAGCAATATCCTTTCTTTATATGCAAACAACGTAGAAAAAAGTGTTGGTCAACCAATATCCTTTTCAGTCACTGATAACAGTTAATCTATGATATTTATTAGTGTATGGAACACTGTAATAAGAACTTGGGAGATTACAGTGGGATTGATTGGCGTGATCCTCAAGGCACTTGCCATCTAGACAGGCACAAAAATTGCAGATATGGTAAATGGCAGAATAGAATAGAATATGTATACAAGTGCTGTGTGCATGGGGTGAGTATCAAAGTACTTAAGCAGCACACAACCATGAGTGTAGGTGACTCAGAAGGGAAGGTGAATAGGGTGGGGAAATGAGGTCTTAGGCAGGGAAGGTCTCTTAGAGGAGCTATGATTTTAAGCAGATCCTGAAGGTAGATTGGAGATCTGTTGAATATGAAGGGGGAGGAAGTTCTAGGCCAAAGGGAGAATGTGGGCAAGGGGTAAACGGAGAGACCAATGGGAATGAGGCTCAGTGAGTAGGCTAGCATTAGAGGAGTGCAATGTGCAAGTTAGGTGGAATATCAGCGAGGTAAGGTAGGATGGGGAGAACTGAATGCCTTAAGCCCAGTGGAAGGGGGTTTCTGTTTAATGCAAAGATGGATCAGTAAGCATTTTAGTGGGCTTTTCTTGGATCTCTGTGTCAGTACCACCATCTTCAAAAACAAAGATTGTTTTATTTATGTAATTGTTTTACTATTACCCAGTGTTGTGCAGCAATTCTAGGAAACCAAACCAAATGGCCCAATTTCTCTTCATTACTGCCCATGTTCTTACCTTATGTACATATTTTCAGATGTATTTGATAGATTTTCTAAATGCCATATTCAGAAAATCTATGAAATCTTTGGACAAGATAACACTTGTCAATTGCAACATTTCCATGAATGGTGTTAATTTTTATCTTGAATACAGCTTTAATTAACCCATGGAAAGGTTACCCATTTTCTCCAGTCTGCTAGAAGATATTTTTGGATACTTTATAGGGTCTTGGTAAATCTGTGCTGATAACATTATCAATTTGATTTGTTCTCATTTTTCTCAAATCAAATTTTAAAATATGTGCATAGGGAAGTCCTCCATTCCATCTTAGATATAGCTAGGTTAAGGCCCTATGAAGTTCATAGAGAACAGCATGGAGAAGCAGCGTGGCTCAGTGGAAAGAGCACGGGCTTTGGAGTCAGAAGTCATGGGTTCGAATCCCAGCTCTGCCACTTGTCAGCTGTGTGACCGTGGGCAAGTCACTTAACTTCTCTGTGCCTCAGTTACCTCATCTGTAAAATGGGGATTAAGACTGTGAGCCCCACGTGGGACAACCTGATTCCCCCGTGTCTACCCCAGCTCTTAGAACAGTGCTCTGCACATAGTAAGTGCTTAACAAATACCAACATCATCATCATCAGTTCATAGGCTAATCAACTCAAACCTGAAAGTGCTTGCAGTTAGACTGTGGTAATTGTAATGCTTTTGACAAGCCATTAGTTTTGTTTGAATTTCCAACCAGCATAGATTGCCCAAAAGTGTAATTAAAGGTCAACCACCATAGCTTTTTAAATGTGTGATAACATCCCAAATGTACTCCTGCAAATAGTGTGGCATCCCAATATAGATAGGTGACTACTTCCAGGTGACCATCTTACATCTCCATCACTAAGTTCCTGCCTTTCTCTCTGTTGAATGTAATAAAGCCACTTTTTTTTCCTTCTGGTTGAGGCATAGAAACAATTATCACTCACTTTCAGTTTGGGCAATCGTATCTGACAAAAAAACAGTTGAAAGAGTTGGTGGCATTGTAAAATATGATTAATGGTCTCATTTCCCAACATCATCTTATTTGCATAAAAGCTCTAGGCAAAACCTTTACACTCCTATCCATCTTCCCCTTACATTATGATACCATCTCATACTGGGACCCGGCAGTATCTCTGTGCCTGCTACTCTATTTTATTAGAACAAAATAATATTGGACCTATTAAATTCAGGGGGTCAGAGGTATTTATTGAGTGCTTACTGTATGCAGAGCACTGCACTAAATGAAAGAGTACAATACAACAGAGTTGGTTGACTTATTCCTGACCACAGTGATCTTACAGTCTAGAAATGACAACACTGATGACTATTTGCTGAAGTGCATCACATCTTACTATGCTCTCTATTAGGTACTCTAGAAGCATGAGTGACTGTTCTATGTTCAGCAGATACACTTTTGAGAGAATTCTTGGAATTTTGTACATAGCTGTTGCGATTAAGAAGCATCCTCATGAAGTCTCAATTTGAATGTTGTTGCAACACTGTTCAGCTTTTTGGTTTATCACCCATGAACTGAATTTGAAGGATCCTGTGTTCTTTGGAACTGGTACCTGAAATCCAGTATGATATTGTACTGTAAATTGTTGACAGAAAATCTTTTTTTTAATGTTATATGTTAAGCGCTTACTATGTGTCAAGCATTTTTCTAAGTGCTGGCATTAATCAAGTTGGACACAGTCTCTCTTCCTCTTAGAACTCAGTCTAAGTAGGAGGGAGAAAAGGTATTGAATCACCATTTAAAATTAAGGCAACTGAGGCACAGAGAAATTCAGTGACTTGCCCAAGCTCACACAGCAAGCAAATGGCAGCGCTGGGGTTTGGACCCAGATCTTTTGATTTTCAGGTTCATGCTTTCTCTGCTAGGCCATGTTGCTTCTCAAGTCTGCATACTTGACTGCTAAGCTCCAAAGGATATCATTTGGAAGTGGGAGTTTTATTTTCAAAATACACTCCAAAAATGTCTTGAGTTTGTTGATTTGCCAAACATTAAAGATCATAGTAGGTCGAAGGGAGGAGAAGTGGTGGTGAGGCCATTTTTCCACTTAAACAACAAATGCCATTCAATTAATCAGTGATTTTTGAATGTTTACCATGTACAGAGCACTCTACCAAGAACTTGGGACAGTACAGTGCAACGTTCTCAGCTTAAAATGATTTTATAATCTAGAGGGGGAGACAGATATTAATATAAATTAACATAAATTATTACTTTAGAAAATTACAGTGAGATCCCATATGGTCCGTTTGTCCAAAGTCAAACAGCTGGTAGTTTTCATATTCTTTTGCTGTATTTCATTGAAGTTCTTTTTCTTTAATTACAGTCCAGCAAACTTTTCTTTCCCTCTCATTTGTTACAACTGTGCCTCTTCAAGATTGTCAATGGCTCTAGCATTTGCTTTCCAATTTCTTTGTTCTGATCTAACTGTATCTGTTCAACACTCTCAGCAGTTCTCGATTTTGCTATCTTTGTCTCGTATGTGTCTAAACTAATTGTTCTTTTAAAAGCTGGATTTTTTTAATTCTAAGATTAAATTTTATAAGGAAATGAATTTAAATATTACCTAGGTAACCTTTATTTTATTCCAAAAAATGATTTAAACAACATCCTGCTGAATTTTGTTTAAAATCTGTGCAATTTTGATTCAAAATAGCATCCAATTGTATCCATGTATAGACCAAAAACTGCTCCTTGATCCCAGGAAGTCTTAGTTCCAGTATCTTAAGAGCTGTCCAAAGGCATATTGAAAGAAAAAAATACTTTCCAAAATATATGGTAAATTGTAGTTATCTCCTCTCTGAATGATAACTGGAACTCCTGGGGTTCCAATGAGTCACTTGACCTAGAGCCATTTTCTTAGCATTTATAAACTTTTGCTTCTCTCTGAGAAAATGCAGGCTTGTTATCCTCATCATCTTTTAGAACATAATTACCATTAACAGAGGAGCTTGTTATCCTAATGCTGATGTAAGGACCGACATTATTTTGATAATACAATAACTGTGATAAAGTACACGCTCTTTATGTGTGTTTATACTTAATTTGTAGAGAGAAGTAGTGTGGCTTGGCAGTGTGGTTTCTAATCCCAGCTCCTCTACTTTCCTGCTGGGTGACCTTGGGCAAGTCATTTAACTTTTCTATGCCTCAATTCCCTCATCTGCAAAATGGGATTTAATACCTGCTCTCTCGCCTACTTAGACTGTGTGCCCCATATAGGACCTGATGATCTTGTATCTACTCCACCACTTACTACTGTACTTAGAACATAGTAAGCGCTTAAGACAAAACACAATTATTATATACCAAGCATTGAACTAAGTGCTGGGGTAATTACAAGTTATCTAGGGGCTTACAATCTAAGGTAGGGTAAGAAAGCTATTTAACCCCCATTTTAGGGATAGGGAAGATGAGGCACAGAGATGTTGGTACTTGCCCAAGGTTACCCAGAAGGCATTTGGGATCTGAATCCTGGTCCCCTGACTCCCGAGCTTGGAACCTTTCCACTAGGCCACTATGCGTGATCAAGTTTGCACATGCCCAGCTGAAACTGTGAGGTTGTTCTTTGCCTTTATAGTTTCAGAACCCCTACATTGGAAGTGGGAAGAAAGTTATGAGGCCAAAACAAGGCAGTAAAGTTTTGAGGGTTGCCATAATAAATGAATCATTTATTTCTCCATTGTTTGCCTCAAGCAGATATTGTTCTCCTCTGTTCTCTAAGAAACTTGTAGAGCTCTTTTGGGGTAATTGACCAGGTTTGTGTTTACATCGGTTATTGCTAAGCACCACAGGATGTGGGGTGATTTACAGAAAAGTGAGAAGGGAAGGCTTGAATATAGTTTTGCAGAATGCAAGGTGGTGGTCACCTTACTGGGAAACTTATTGGTAAGGCAGGGATTTCATCTTTTGTCCAGACACAAGAGATCTATTTGTGGTACGTACATATTTTTGGTTTTCAGCTTTGATTGATATTTCATTACAGCTCTAATTACATTTTTAACATAGTTTTTGGTGATATGAATTGACATGGCATTTGCATAATCTATATTTGTTGAATGAAAGCAGCAAAGAGTGAATTTGCATGAAATTTTAATTACTTGCATTCCATTAGAGATTAAATCAACTTCCATTTTCCTACCTACCTCAGAATCACCAAAAATCCTGCATATTTTCAATGCATATCATTTCTGAAACAATATTCTGACTTGAATATTTTATTTTAAGGAGAGGATCCTAAGGGGATCATTATCTTCAGTTTTGAAAATTGCAGTTTCATTTAAAAACCTCAATTAAAGCATTGTGAACTATTCCATTCTTCAAAACCACCATCAATAGCAATTAACAAGTTCAGATGAACACAGCAGTTTTAAAAACAATAGCTTCATCTTGCTTACCCCATTCTAATTAAAAGCCTGTGGCCATTGATATTTCAGTTAGATGTAGGAGGATTAACTTTTTTTAGCCTTAATGGTCAAACTTCTTAAACAGTGTTTATTTTCCATCTTTCCACAGAAACTCGCACAGATAGAACAAAGAAGTTATTTAGACACTACACAGTGGGCTCTTATGACAGCTTTGATGCTTCAAGGTAAGATACATACCTTCCAGCTGCCAAGAAAGTTGCTTTCATTTACCTATTAGGAACTTTTACCTTTTTTACTTGAAGAATTAAAATTTTAATTATCAGTGGGTCAGATAGCACTTTATCACCTCTATAATAATGAGAAATCTTTCAGTGAATTTGTTCCACCTACAACTGTGAGCCCAATGTTGGTCAGAGATAGGGTCTGATTTGATAATATTGTAACCAATCATTTATATTTGAGTGATTGCTGTTTGTAGAGCACTGTTCTAAGCTCTTGGGAGAGTATGAAATAACAGAATTGGTATATACACTCCCTGCCCGCAAGGTGCTTACATTCTGGAGATTGCAGTAATCATATCACAGATAAGTCAGTTAATATTAACTGGCCATGCCTGACTTGAGTTGTTTTTGAATATGGCTATCTAGGGTCTGTGGGATAGTAATGATGATAACAAATTTGGTATTTGTTAAGCACTTACTATATGATAGGCACTGTGGTAAGTGCTGGGCTGGGTACAGGAAAATTGAGTTGGATACAGTCCCTGACCCATGTGGAGCTCACAGTCTCAATCCCCATTTTACAGATGAGGTAACTGAGGTACAGAGAAGCAAAGTGACTTGCCCAAGATCACACAGCAGATAAGTGGTGGAGCCGGGATTAGAACCATGATCTTCTGACTCCCAGGACTATGTTCTATCCACTATGCGTTGCAGCTTCTTTGAAAAGCACTGGAGAATAATAATAATGTTGGTATTTGGTAAGCGCTTACTATGTGCAGAGCACTTTTCTAAGCGCTGCAGGTTGTCCCACATGAGGCTCACAGTCTTAATCCCCATTTTAAAGATGAGGGAACTGAGGCACAGAGAAGTTAAATGTTTTGCTCACAGTCACACAGCTGACAAGTGGCAGAGCCGGGAGTCGAACTCATGACCTCTGACTCCGAAGCCCAGGCTCTTTTCCACTGAGCCATGAGTCTGCTTAGGTATATGGGGACCTTCGCAAATTGATCTATCTGTCTTCTAAAGGGAATACAACATTCAAAAATCCAAGAAAGGAAGAAAACTTAATTAGTCTGTAATGATTGGTAAAACAAGCATGAAGCAAATTTTCACAGATGCTCATGAAAGGTGAATTGGGCTTTGGAGGAAAACTTGATGATACTTTATATTTGTGCTTACCTTTCTCCTATTTTTTCATATACATTTCTGCCACATTTGCTTACTTTGAGTTTTTGTTTAAACAGTGCTTTTGTCCCTAACAGTAGGCTTATGTAGGGAGAGATGGAACCTTTTTTTGGTGCTGTTACCCTGGGGATATTTTATTGCATGTACTCTTGAAGATACAGAAAGGTTTTTTGGAAACAATAAAGTGGCTCAGAATACTGCTGCATGAAAGGTACTCAGGTGTCTGCTGAGGTGAATTTACCAAACCTTCAATGGGCCATTTTTGTAACACAGTCAGAAATCATTAAAGAACCAGAAAAGCTAGGGCTTCCCTACAGGGTGAGGGGGAAGCCTGAGCTAAGTCTGAAAAGTCCATATTCAAACAAATGGGTTCAATAATGGCCAGAAGAATACTGAACATTTTCTACTCAAGTAATTGCTTCCCTTTCACCATATGTAATTGTGCCATGGCATGATTTTCTCTTGTCACTCCCACTATGTAACAAATTGCTAATCTGTCTTGAACTAAACTAGTTCAGGGCTGTGGGAAGTGATAGAGGCCTTCCAGTGGAAGTCTGTTTTCCTTCCATCCCCTGGTCTTTGTCAAAGTACCCTGAAGCAGTGTGGCCTAATGAGGAGAGCTGGGGCTTGGGAGTCACAGGACCTGGGTTCTAGCCCCAGCTCTGACATTAGTCTGCTGTGTGACCTTGGGTAGGTCACTTAACTTCTCTCTGCCTCTGGTACCTCATCTGTAAAAAAGGTATTAAGACTGTGAACCCCACATGGGACATGGGCCTGTGTTCAACCTAATTAGATCGTACCTACAACAGCACCTAGTACAGTACCTGGCACATGGTAAGCACATAAAAATACCACAAAAATGTCCCATGGTTCAGAAATCCTTTGTCTCCAGTTGGATGGATGCTTTTGCTTTTTAAAGAAACATTGTTATCAGATTTAAGACTTTCATGTGATGTGTCTATGATGTATGGCAACAGAGAGCTTGCTTTCATGGTGAAGCAATGGGCTACAAATCATCAGAACACCTGATTTAGGATTATAATCCACTAGGTCATGGAGACCTTCATAGACTAGAAATCTGAGACCTAAGTGGGCACAGTGCCTATCCTCATCGGTGTGCCCAGGTTAGTACAGTCCTCAATTTATTGGGATGACCAGATCCAATGCCAGCCATACTGCACCTGAGGGGGAGGTGAACTGGGACAAATAGGGAGAGGTTGGAAATTCATTTTCCTGGGGGGGTGTAGAGGGTCACTGAGAATACCAGAGGCAAACCTGCCTGTGTCATAGCACTCCCTGTGGCCTTCCAATCTGAATGGATTGGTGGGACGCTGGACCCCTTTTTAACACGGAGGGTGGAGAAGTCCAGACCTGTCAGATCCTGGCCCAGGCCCATCTGGCTTTCTTTCTGTGTATTTGATTTGAATCCCAAGGCACCTTTTACCTTTCCCAATTCCATCCAGAGTTGTACTAGCCACAGCCTTTACTGCCTACCTCCATTTTCATGTATTTAGTTAGACACAATAATATCCGCCCTCGGCAGGATTTTGATTTAAACCAGATATATCTCTGCAAATTATCATTGTTATTATTGTATTTGTTAAGAGCTTACTATGTGCCAAGCACTGTTCTAAGCACTAGGGTAGATACTTGGTAATCAGATTGTCCCACGTGGGGCTCGCAGTCTTACAGATGAGGTATCTGAGGCACAGAGAACTTGAAGTGACTTGCCCGACGTCACACAGCAGACAAGTGGTGGAGCTAGGATTAGAACCCATGTCCTCTGACTCCCAAGCCTGGGCTCGTTCCACTAAGCCATGCTGCTTCTCAAAGCATTCTCTGCAAAACATTTTGAAATTTCTTGGAAAAAGATGTTGTCTAGAGAGAATGAAAGTGTGCAGAGAGCTATTAATAATAATAATAATGATTGTGATACTTGTTGTGTGCTTTTTTTGTACCAGGTACTTTACTAAGCACTCGGTTGGTTAGAAGATATTGGGGTTGGACAGTCCCTGTCCAATAAGAGGCCCACAGTCTTAATCCCCATTTTACAGATGAGGAAACTGAGGCACAGATAAGTTAAACGATTTGCCCAAGGTCACACGGCAGACAAGTGTTGGAGCCAGGATTAGAACCCAGGTCCTCTGATTTGCAGGACTGTGCTTTTTCCACTGAAGCAGCGTGGCTCAGTGGAAAGAGCAAGGGCTTGGGAGTCAGAGGTCGTGGGTTCTAATCCCGGCTCTGCCACTTATCAGCTGTGTGACTTTGGGCAAGTCGCTTGACTTCTCTGTGCCTCAGTTACTCCATCTGTAAAATGGGGATGAAGACTGTGAGGCCCCCGAGAGACAACCTAATGACCTTGTATCTACCCAGCGCTTAGAACAGTGCTCGGCACATAGTAAGCGCTTAACAAATACCAACATTAAACATTACTTAGGCCCTGCTGCTTCTCATGTATTGTATTGGTATGTTGCAAGGTTACGCACAATTTGGAGTTTTATCAGCACATTTTGATCAGTCACCTTCATGACACTCATTTGTATAATTAACTAGGCATGGCTAAACGTGCTGAAGATTAAAGATTCCAATTTGAGCAGATTGTGGCATTTTCAACTAAATATTTGAGGCACCAAGAATTGATAGTTAAAGTGGATTGTTTAAGCTTATTATTTTGTAGATCTCTCTCTAAATGACGAACACTAAAGTTAGTTGGGACCAATCTGGAAAACACAGAAAGAGACAAGCCACCTGCATTTTGGAAATCCAGCTCTTATCAGGAAGTAGGGCTTTAATGTTGAGAGAGAAATTACTAGCTTTTTCTTCCAGGGGAAGCAACTTGTTTTAGTGGAAAGAGCGGGCCTGGAAATCAGAGGACCTGGGTTTTAATCCCATCTCCACCATTTATCTACTGCGTGACCTTGGATAAATCACTTCTCTGTGCCTCAGTTCCGTCATCTGCAAAATGGGGATTCAATACGTGGTCTCCCTCCTACTTGGATTGTAAGCCCTATGTGGGACTTGATTGCCTTATATAAACCCCAGTGCTTAGTGCAGTGCTTTGACACAAAGTAAGTCCACAATAAATACCACAATTATTATGATTATTTTTACCTATCTTTCCTTAGGCTTTAAGCCTTGAGAACTTGTGAAATTGTCAAGATTCCCATCCCTTTTATATAGAATTTTAAATGAAGCAAAGGGCTCTTTTTTGACTCCAGAAGCTGTTCAAAACAAATTTATGTTTTCATATTAGTGCAAAGACTATCATTTCAGTGAATAAACTGCCCTTAAATTGAGGAGCAATTGGATAATTGCAGAGTTCTCCTGTTTCTATTATAAATAAAAACAAAAATGTGAGGATAGTAGACAAGACCAAGTCCCTGTTTTATTAAATAAACTCTTGTTTATTAAATAAACAATTGAACTCTTTGGGAGATCAGGCTTGCTTAATCCACATCACTGCAACTTCCCAAATAAAGTGAATATCTTGGGGGTCTATAATCACTAAAGTATGAAAAATGAGAATGCTAAACAGATTATACAAATTGATATACAGTGAGTTTAAAGAGAAAAAAATGTGTGATTTCTTTTAATAGGCTTTGTTGTGTGCTTCCTATGTGCCAGGCATTAAGCCCTGGGGCAGATATTAATCAGGTGGAGACAGTCCATGTCCCACATGGGGCTCCCACTTGTAATCCCCATTTTACAGGTGAAACAAATGAGGCACAGAGAAGTTACGTGATTTGCCCAAGTTTGCAGAGCCAGGATTAGAACCCAGGTTTTTTTGACTCCCAGACCTATGCTTTATCCATTAGGCCACGCTAATCAAGGTCATCCATTTAATTCAAAAATCTAAAATGAGTATGCATTTGTGAAGGGACAAAATATGCAATAATTCATTAAAATAATTTTGAAGCTTTCATCCGAATAGTAAAGGCCAATTATCCTTTGAATACAGATGGATTTGCACCTTGGGTAAGGCATACTTCTGGTTGTCACAAGAAAAAAGTCCATGTTGCCCTTTTTACATTAAATATGATAGAAAATTAAATAGGATCTATTCAAATGGAAACATTTTCTTTACCAAGCAGTTAATTTCCTTTCTGGAAGCGCAAGAACCAAATTCCTTCTCTAAATTTTGCTATTGAGGAAAACAAATTACATGGAACTAACAAATGTGAAATTTGAGAAATAAATTATTGTACAACTACAAATACATGATCCTTTATCCATTTAGAAGCAAGAAATAGGGAATGAGAACACCAAATGTATGTGGAGTTTAGTTATTCCTCCAATGTGGCTAAAACAGCACTGTAACAAAGTCTAAATTCACACATCCAGGAAATCACACACCATCATATAAATCACATCCTGCCTCTAGGCTAGAACACCCTCCCTCTTCGTATCCAAAAGACAATTGCTGTCCTCACCTTCAAAGCCTTACTGAAGGCATGTTTCCTCCAAGAGGCCTTCTCTGACTATGCCCTCACTATTTCCTCTTCTGCCACTCCCTTCTGAATTGCCCCGATTTGCTCCTTTTATTCAACTCTCCTTCAGCTCCACCGAATTTACATACATTTCTGTAACTTATTTATCCATATTAAGCCAATCAATTGTATTTATTGAGCACTTTCTGGGTGCAAAGCACTGTATTAAGTGCTTAGTATTTATTAATGCCTGCTTCCCCCTCCAGACTATAAGAGAATGTGTGAGAAGCAGCGTGGCCTAGTGGCAAGAGCACAGGCTTGGGAGTCAGAGGATGTGGGTTCTAAACCCGGCTCTGCTCCTTGTCTGCTGTGTGACCTTGGGCAAGTCACTTAACTTCTCTCTGCCTGTTACCTCATCTGTAAAATGGGGATTGAGACTGTGAGCCCCATGTGGGACAACATGATTACCTTGTATTTACCCCAGTGCTTAGAACAGTGCTTGGCATGTAGTAAGTGCTTAACAAATACCATAATTATTATACTTACTATTAACTCTGTTATATTGTTTTACCATAACTCTCCCAAGTGGTTAGTACGCTGCTCTGCACACAATATGCACTCAATAAATTTGATTGATATCATAAGTGCCACTTTGGGGGCAGGCCATTTGTTCATCCAGTCCAGGAATCCTCTGTCCTGACACGAGGAATCCTGTAACAACTAGCATCAGACTTCCTTCCTTGACATCCATCCTAATGGATTGCACCATCTAACACCCCTAACATTTTATTCTACAAGCCTAACTTTATCCTTGCACTGGATCACCTCCATGGCACTTCCTCCACTTATATGCTTGCACTGTGGAATGCCGTCTGGGGAAATCCAGGCATTGGCCTGACCTTGGCTAGCTCATACTCTTCCTCAGCCTGCAAAAACCCTGCTCTCACCTCTGTTCTTCATCACTACTTCTTAATTGATTTCAATACCCATTCCCCACACCAATTATTTCAGGTCTGTAACTTCCTCTTTAGATCTCCAGTGCCTCCACATCTTCCTTCTCTTCTCCCTGTGGCTTGGCCAACTACTTTGTTGACAAAATTGAAACATGCCAGAAATCTCCATAATCCCCCCTCATCTCTCCAGCTCTCTCTTAAATGACCATCTACTTTCATCCTGCTCAACTGTCTTTTTAAGAAGAGATATCTGCTTACTGCTTACTGAAGACTGTAATCGCCTTGTGGGAAGGGATTGTGTCTACTAGCTCTCTCCTAAGTGCTTAGTTCTGAGCACAGTAAGCACTCAATAAATTCCACTCATTGCTTTGGAAATCAAGCCCATTGCTTTACACCTTATAAATGCACCTGTGCCCACTTTTCTTCTCCTAACCGCTCACTCTCTGATAGCTTAGCTTCCCTTTACTTTCAAATACACCCTGTTTCCCCTATCCTAAGGAAATCTTTCCTTGACCCCATTGCATCATCCAGCTATCTCATTCATTTCATTAAATCAATTAAGCTTTGGGAGACTACAGTATAGCAACAAATAGACACATTCCTGCCCACAACAAGCTCACAGTCTAGATGGGGGAGGTAGACATTCATATAAATAAAGAAATAAATTCATAAATAAATTATAGATATATACCTATGTGCTATGGGGATGGGAGGGAGGATGAATGAAGGAGCAAGTAAGAGCAGTGCAGAAGGGAGTGGGAGAAGAGGAAAGGAGGGCTTAGGGAACACTTCTTGGAGGAGATGTGCCTTCAATAAGGTTTTGAAGTGGTGGAGAGTAATTATCTATCTGATATGAGGAGGGGAGGGCGTTCCAGGCCAGAGATAGGAGATAGATCAGCAGCAAAACAGACAAGATAGAGGTACAGTGAGAAGGTTAACATTAGAGCAACAAAGTGTTTAGGCTGGGTTGTAGTAGAGTTAGTGCAATGAGGTAGGAGGGGACAAGGTGATTAAATGCTTTAAAGCCAATGGTGAGGAGTTTTTGTTTGATGCAGAGGTGGATGGGCAACCACTAGATTTTCTTGAGAAGTGGGGAAACATGTTCTGAATGTTTTTGAAGGAAACTCTTTGAATTGGCTTTTTATATCTGTTGCCTCCATTTTCTCTCCTCCACCTCCTTCCTTGACCTACCATTCAGCTTTTGCCACCTTTCCTCCCCTGAGATGGCTCTCTAGAAGGCCATGATCACTTCAAAGAGGATTAGGATGAAATAAAGTCTGTTTGACTTGGTGAGAAGGCCATGATCACCTTCTCACCAAGTCAAACAGACTCTATTTCATCCTAATCCTCTGTGACTTCTCAGCTCTCTCTGACCTTGTGAAGCCCCTCTCCTGGCAGCAATTTCTCAAGGAGATTCCCGCTCGGGACCTCTCTCAGCTTGCATTGCCATGGCAAATGTTTATCTTTGGGCAACTCTTCTTAAATGTTTTATTTAAAAAAAACTCTCTGCGATGTGTTTGATACTGCAGGTAAATGAGGAAAGCACAAAAACCCCTATATGTGATAAGGCTGAAGGTCACCATAAGGGATCAAAAAATCCTAGGGAGAAACAAACAAAATGGCACATTTCCTCAGTGCTGGAGCCTAGTTAGCATATCTTCAGTAAATACTGTTCCTCTTTTCACACCTGAGGAAAAGACAAAATATGGAATGATAATGGAAGAATGAGAAAAATCTATGCTTCTTACCATTCAATTCTCACTACCTACACATTTTTGCAGTCTTTGGAACAAAAAAGTAAGAGTTTTAAGAGGAAAGTTAGCTACCCACACATCAGCATCCCTCTCTATTTATATAGCACATTTCTCCCAAGGAGCTCAAAGCCCTTTATATTTCTGCACATTCGTACTTACACCATATCTGTGAGTTTAGCAAGAGTGGGGAGCATTAATTCCATTTTGGAGATGGTGGAAATGAAGAACCAGAAATTTTAATAACTTCCCCAGTGTCAGAGTCAGGAGCACTAACACAGACTGGTGTTCAAATCAATCATAATTACTGAGTACTTACTGTGTGCAGAGCTCTGTACTAAGTGCTTGGGAGAGAACAATATAACCAAGTGGATAGACTTGTTCTCGCCCCACAAGGAGCGATACTAACATTTCTTGCAGGCCAGCAATTTATTTTCAGTGATAAAACCACAAATTTGACTTTTTTCATAAAGTGATCAGTGATAATCAGTAGTATTTACTGAGATCTTAGTCTTTGTAGAGCATTGTCCTGATCCCCATGTGGGACTTGATTATCTTGTATTTACCCCAGTGCTTAGTAGAGTGCTTGATTCATAGCAAACACTTAATAAATCTTAGTATTATTGTTATCATTATTACTAGGGTTGTGTTCTTGCAAAAGCCATGTGAAGGAAATTTACCATTTTTTCCAACATGGTGCGCTGAATCCAAACAGACTGGTTATGTTGGGAGAATGTTTTCTCATTGTCTAACAAAATCCTGTGCAAAACATAGCTGAAACATATCATGGCAGAACTGAGTTCATATATGTAAATGTACCCACATGAATTGTTATAGAGAAAAGAAAGAGGAAAGGTAACAAATTTATGGAGGGTTCTGACCACCTGTTTCCCATATCCTAATGGACAAGACTAGAGAAAATTGTCTTAAATCATAATGAAATATTTACAGGAAACATAAGGGAGAACTTTTGGACCAAGGGCACTGTTAGTGAGGCGATGGATTCAAGGGAGATGGATTAAATTAGCCTTGACAATTTTTACTGCTAAAGCAAAGCAGGTATCTTTGATGTGAGCAGAAAATAAGGTTCTTTACGTAATTTCATTCCAACTGTGAATATGTGATTTTCCCTGGCTTTGAACATGTGTGTGTGTGTGTCTATATATATATATATATATACATATATACATACATTTAAAGATAATACCACTGTCACTGAAATAGACCCAAGAGTGCATTTGTAACTGAAAAGGTCAGAATGGGACCAACAGTCCCAGCCATATTATGACACAAAAGTCTTGATCCTTAGAAATATCCTGTTTGAGGTTTGCAGTTCCTGACATTGTTTTCACTTCAGTTCCCTTAGCTTCTGTTCTTTACATAATTTTTTGCTTTAAAAGAGCTGCTTCGTTCATGATAGTAGTATACTGTGTGAGCGTATTCTGTTTGTAGCTGGAATGCAGCATTCTTTGAGGTTTTCTTTTCCTGTGACCTTAAAACATTTCTTCTTTTATCCGTGCTTTCAATTTCCCAATTTCAGCCCTCCCTCCATACAGCAGTTGCTTAGTTATCTTCCTGCCGTTTGTTCATTCTCCTCACATAGCTTCAGTGCTACTGACTCTGAGCAGTATTGCTTTCTGTAGGTGTTATCTATGTACCAGTATTTTCAATTGATTTTTGTTCATGAAAAGGGATCCTGTCACTGTCTGAGAGTTCTCGCTTGCTCACCTGCAGCCTAGTCTAAGCCTGAACATGTGAATACATAATTGTAGAAACACTTTCCAGTGAAATAAAGTACACCTTTGCTGATCAGGGAAAAGTAACATAGCTTAAGTCACTTTCATAAAAAAAAAAAAATTATATCATGGATGTCAAGCTGGGCAATTGTCATGCTATTTCTCTGAGCAGTATGTTGCTGGTTTTGGAGAGAGAATATTGGGTTGGGCAGACCAGAAATCTGATCCAACCCTCCAATTACTCTTATGTTATTAATAATAATAACGGTATTTGTTAAGTGCTTAGTATGTGCCAAGCACTGTCCTAAGCGCTGGGGGAGATACAAGGTTATCAGGTTGTCCCAGGTGGGGTGCTCAGACTTAGTCCCCATTTTACAGATGAGGTAATTGAGGCACAGAGAAGTTAAGCGACTTCCCCAAGGTAACACTGCTGGCAAATGGCGGATCCGGGATTAGAACCCACTACCTCTGACTCCCAAGCCCGTGCTCTTTCCACTAAACCATAGTTATACAGTAAAACTTTGTTGTCCAGTATGCTTGAGAAGAGCCAATCAATCAGTGGTATTCACTGAGCATTTTCTGCACTTGGGAGAATAATAATAATAATATTTATGATATTTGTTGAGTGCTTACTGTGTGCCAAGCACTGTTCTAAGCATTAGGGTAGATACAAGGTAATCAGGTTGTTCCATGTGGGCCCCACAGTCTTGATCCCCATTTTACAGATAAGGTAAGCAAGGCACAGAGAAGTTAAGTGGCTTGACTTGGGTCATGCAGTAGACAAGTGGTGGAGCCAGGATTAGAACCCCCGTCCTCTGACTCCCAAGCCTGTGCTCTTTCCACTAAACCACACTACTTATTTGATAAACACATTTCCTGCTCTTTGTCGGTAGTTAAAAATCCTGGTTATATAAGAGCCAGGACTGCCTAACAAGGCCTTACCTGAACACACAGAGGATTGAAGCTCTGGAAGCAAGCAGGATCTGTGTGAGTCGGTGAAGATGGTTTGCTCACCATGTTTCAGAGAAGGAGAGTGGCCTAGTGGAAAGAGCACGGGCCTGAGAGTCAGAAGGACGTGGGTTCTAATCGTGGCTCTGCCACTTATCTGCCTTCTCAAGTCACTTCACTTCTCTGTGCCTCAGTTCCCTCATCTGTAAAATGAGGATTAAGACTGTGAACCCTAGGTGGGAGAGGGACTGTGTCCAACCCAATTATCTTGCATCTACCCCAATTCCTAGGACTATGCCTGGCACATTGTAAGCACTTTACAAGTACCAGATGAGTTTGCCATAGTGATGGTGTTAGCCTGAGGAGCCCCTAAGAAGGCTTGATAGGAGCCTACATCCCAGTGAGTCCTGGTGAGATTAACATTCAAGTATCTGACAGGAGAATGTGATAATCAGATTGGAGATGGAATGTGTGCGTTTTGGTATTTACTTAGTATTTAATTATTGGTACTTGGTATTTAATTATTCTACTTGTAAATACTTTTATGCCCATCTTTCCCCTTTAGAGTAAGCTCCTGGCAGGTAGTGAACTCATCTCTTCTCTGTTCTGTGCATTCCAAAGGCTTATTGCTGTACACTGCACCCATGGAGTACTCAGTAAATACTGTTACTACTATTACATTAACAGAATAACCAAATGGAAAGCATTCAGTGTAAACTGGAGAAACAGATAACAGCAGGGAGAGGGAGCTTTCTGACTAAAGCTGTTTGCATAAACCCTTAATCTGTTTAACAAACAACCCAGAGAAACTTCCTTACCCAGGATTCAAACATAGTCTACCAGTTACTTATTCAGAGTGTAAGCTCACTGTGGGCAGAGAACGTGACTACCAACTCTGTTATAGTGGACTCTCCCAGGTACTTAGTTCAGTGCTCATTCTCAGTAAGAGCTCAATAAATATTGATGATGATGGTGATAAGGTATTAGGAATATTGCTAGCTGGGAGAGGTTTTAATTGCGTAGGTACTGGATAGTAAGGTTTTGTTTGTTTTTTCCAGTATAAGAAATGAACCTTCATAACAATCTTGACCTATAAAATCCTGAAAAATAAGTTTTCCTTTAAGATAGTGATTGAAGAATGCAGGGAAGTGACACTGTCCCCCGGAAATGTTGAAAAATACAATTTTTGAATGTGAATCTCCTCTTATAGCTGTTCTTTAGGAAACTAAATGGTTTGCTGCTCTTTAGGATATGGAAGGAGAACTTCTATTGTGAAACATGATCCTTTTTTTCCCTGACACAGTACTGACAAACTCTTGACAGCAAGTTAGATTTTCATCAGTGCTGAATAGCATTGTACATATTTCATTGGGTAATGAACATTCGCAGAAATCTCTTAATAAAGCTGGTTTGGGAAATTCATGGAGATAATTATCATGAATAACAAGAGCATTTATTAGATACCAATCTTGTGCAGAGCCCTCTAATAGGCTCTGTAGGGAATTACTAATGAAGAATGAGAAATGGCAATATAAAGAGGCAGGCAGGACAAAAAGGCAAATGCATAAAATTAGAGAAAAACAAGTGTAGGTGGAGGACCCTAAATATTACCAAAAATCATATGGAAGGGTTGGTGATGGCTGGATTTAATGTTGTGATATAGGACAAGAAATATCCAACTCTTCAAAGAAGGTTTCTGGATTGAGTCAGTTTGAAGGAGGGGAGCGGCATGGTTAAGCTGAAGTGGGGAAAGGGCTATTCATTCATTCAATCATATTTATTGAGCACTTACTGTGTGAAGAGCACTGTACTAAGTGCTTGGGAAGTACAATTCAGCATGACTCAGTGGAATGAGCCCAGGCTTGGGAGTCAGAGTTCATGGGTTCTAATCCCGGATATGCCACTTGTCAGCTGTGTGACTTTGGTCAAGTCACTTAACTTCTCTGGGCCTCACTTACCTCATCTGGAAAATGGGCATTAAGAGTGTGAGCCCCATGTGGGACAACCTGATTACCTTGTATCCTCCCCCAGCGCTTAGAATAGTGCTTGGCACATAGTAAGTGCTTAACAAATGGTATCATCATCAATTCAGCATCAAATAGAGACAACCCCTGCCCACGATGGGTATTCAGGCAGGGGGATTGAATTGCGGGAGTTTGCAAATAGGCTTGGTGTGTTTGAGTGGAAGACATGAACGGGGGTACAGATGGAGAAGAGATCAGTTTGGGTGAGAGAGAACCAATTGCAGGAGTGACCGGAAGATTACTGATGGTCAAGCATTTTCACTAGATGCAAAAGCTGCCAGGATGCCATTAAAAGATTTTGAAGAGGAGAGTGATCAGAAAAGTTGACTATATAAGAGATTCTTGCTGTCTTGTAAAGGATAGGTTAAAGGAGGAAGAATTTGAAGGCTCTTTCATAAGTGCTCTCCCATAGAACTTATGACCAAGTCTTTGAAGTCTGCTACTTCTGTCTACCTGTGAGTTATTTTAGTGTCTGACTCCCCAGCTAGAATGTAAGTCCCCTGAGGGTAGTAGGCTCTTTAACAGTATTGGGAAAATTGGAAGGAAAAGAGGATTTGGGAGCAGAGATGAGGTCAGTTTTTGACAGGTTAAGTTTAAGGTGGTGTGAGATATCCAAGTGGAAGCAAGAGCCAGATAATGGAAAAAGCATAGGACTTGGGCTCTAGTCCCCTCTCCTCTGCTTACTTACTGTTTGGCCTTGGGAAAATAATTTAATTTACAGTTCTCATCTATGAAATGGGGCTCAATTAATCAGAGGTATTTATTGAGTCCTTACTACCTGTGGAACACTGTACTAAACACTTGGGAAAGTAGAGTTGGTAGGGACAATCCCTGTTCCCAAGGAACTTACAGGCTACATGGGGACACAGACATTAAAATAACTGGCAGATAGGGAACATAGAGTACGGGGATAAATACTTAAGTGTTGTGGGGCTGAAGTGAGTATCAAAGTGTTTAAGGAGTACCCAACCAAGTGCATAGTTGACCCAGAAAGGAAGGCTGCTAGGGGGAAATGGGGCTTAGTCAGGGAAGGCTTCTAGGAGCAGATGTGATTTTAGGAAAGATTTGAAAGTGGGGAGCATTGTGGTCTGTTAGATATGAAGGGGGAGGAAGTTGTGGGCCTGAGAGAGAACAAGGGCCAAGGGTTGGTGGTGGAATAGATGAGGTTCAGGTAGAGGTGGGCTCTAACAGACCAAAGCATGTGGATTGGTTTGTAGTAGGCTATCAGTGAGGTTAGATAGAAGGGAGAGAGCTGATTGAGTGCCTTAAAGCAAGGGTAAGGAGGTTCTGTTAAATGTGGAGGTGGGTGGACAATCACTGTGGGGTTTTGAGGTATAGGGAGGTATGGACTTTTCAGAAAATGGATTTTTCAGAAAAATGACCTTGGCAACAAAATGAAATATTGAGTGGAGTGGAGAGAGGGAGGAGGCAGAAAGGTCAGCAAGAGGGCTAATGCAGTGGTCAAGGATGAAATACCTGTTCTCCTTCACCACTTGATTGAGTCCCATGTGGGGCAGGGACTATGTCTGACATGATTATCTTGTATCTCTCCTAGGGCCTGGTACAGTGCTTGCATTTAATGAATACTATAATCATCATCATGTTTACTAGGTAACCCAGCACAGGAAGAAATATGGGACTGAGGAGAAGGTATATTTGGAAGTAATCCAGACATGTAGAAATATATGTGAGTAGTTGATCTCATCAAGTGGAGGCAAATGAAATGAGAAGAGCACTCAAGTTTTGAGGGTAAGGAGAAGAGTAACAGAAGGAAACAGTAAAAGAAACAGGAAAAACTATCATAGTTATGTGTCTTTGAAACCATGGCCAGCAAGGGAGTTCTAAGGAGGCGTGTTGCCAAGGCTATCAAAGGGGATAGAGATGTCAAAAAAATTTAGAGCTGATTTGGCCAGAACTAAATGACTGGCAACCGTAGAGCAGTTTTAGTGGAAGGAAATGAGCAAAATAAAGATTGTAGGGAATCAAAAAGTGAGCTAGAAGAGGGAAAACAGAGACATAAATAGTAGAGAACACATTCTAGGAGTTAGACAATAACTGTTTTGAGGGCCAGGATAGAGAAAACTTGAAATAATTATTTTCTGTGAAATTATAGGCAGTTGATTGATCTTATTTCAGCCAACATGATCCAAATGCATAATATGCGACTGCTAAGGAAGACACTATTTTAAGCATCGTAGAGGCAAGCAACAGTCCTAGGAACTGTGATGGAAAATTTATTCTACTCTCCACCTTCACCATCACATTTTGCTATGGTCCCTCTGATTCAACAACAATACTTACTGTTTTACCTTTCTAAGTTTCAAGTGCTTGATCATAATGAGAAGGAAAGTCTTAAGTTTTCAAGTCCTTTGTGGAGGAGCTCCTTTTTAAGAAATAAAAAAAATTCAATTTAGTAAGACCCTCCAACTTACAGTAGAATCAAATCTCTGAAGCAAATATTTAAAATTAATGAATACATTGGATGTATTTGATTAAGTAAAATACAATTATTGTCATTTTTTACTATGTTACATTAAAGGTGTTCTTTGTATCTTCCTGCTGCATATTTGCAAACTGAATTTTACTCTCCCCTCTCTTAAAACCATCAAGCTGAAGGATAAGGAACCAAAGTAGGGCACATCTGGAGATCGAGGATGATTAAATAGAGCATGGATATTTTTATTGTCCTTATATAAAGGGAAATCAATCAGGGTATTTATTGTGCACTTACTGGGTGCAGAGCACTGTATTAAATGGTTGGGAGAGCACAATAGAAAATGTAGACACAGTTCCTGCCCTGAAGGGGATTACAATCTAGTTGGGCACCCGATGGCATTGGACCAGCAGGGAACTTGGAGATACGAGCTCCATCTTTGTTACTCCATCTGGAAATTTGGTCTCCAGAAGCCATATCGTGACCCTTAACCTGGAAAAGATCATTCCCAACTGTTTGCCATTAGAGGCTACCACCGGGGTTGTGACAGTGCTCGGGCTCCTACTGGAGGTGGATCTGAGGTTAGGGAACTGAAGGAGGTGTGGGAAAAGTATTCTTGCAGCACCTGCTATCTGGGAACTGTAAATCCAAGGATCCAGAGGCTAGTGTTTCCCAGAACCATCAGGGAATGAGAAGCAATTAGTAAGCTTGACGGGGCCTTTAAAATATGAAAGGGGAACTTGTGACCGTTTCTCACTCTCATACACGTCCTTCGAACTTCTTATTTTAGGAACGTAGTTTGTATATTTACCATAATGGGTAATTACATCATACCTGTATATCTAAGATGTGTAGATATGTGTATCTGGTTTTGTAGCTTTGCTTTCTTCTTTCCCTTCTGATGTGCATTAATATAAACTTTGTGAGTTCTGAGTGGGAAATGTCTGGAGATACCATGAACTTTGCATAGGTTTCTCCCTCACTGACGCTAATAGACTACCTTTAATGAATGTCACAGTTCTGTGGTTTGTTTTGCAACTGTAAAGAACTGGGATCTAAAGAGATTTATTCATTGCTGCTTGCTAACTTTGGATCACATGGCCACATCAGAAATGGCATGTGTCCAAAATTATCCCGTTATTCCTTTTACTGTAATTCCTTTCAGCAGGAGTTTTGAATGTGTGCTGTGATGCATTTTACCAAAGAGATTTAATTTGTGTTTATGACTCTAAAGAGGGATATAATGGGATAGGAACATCTGAAGTAAAAACATCAAGATTTGTTGTTGATAGAAGGAGCCACTCTACTCTGCATCGTGATAGTCTCTTCAGAGAGTCGCTCAGACTGTTTGAAAAGTTTTCCAAGTAATCAAGGACTTTGAAAAATTGGACACAATCTCCCTCAGGTATCTGGCGATGTGCCGGCAAGATGCCCGAATATATTGCAGTGTCCTTGACTTCTCAAATACTTTGATTAGAACGTGATATTCACAGCTCAGGTTAATATGGTGGTTTGGTCCTGAAACAGCAGGACCTTGGCAAATGATGTTCTCATGCCCCTTGGAACTCACCCTCCAGAGCAGGAGAAAGGCCTTATGAATTGTAATCACATCAGTGGCTGTTATAATAATGAGGAATGGGAGAAAATAAGCATATGCTGTATTACTTTGTACTTGAACATGGGCAACATAGGTTTTTTTTTTGGGGGGGGGGCGGTGGTTGGTGGGGTAGGTTGTCTTTTTTTTGTCTTTTTAGAACTAGTCCAAAGCTCAATGTCCAAAGCTTAAAGCTGGAAACAAGGAAGATATAACATTTTTTGTCTATTTGATTTAATAATAACAATGATAATAATGATGGTATTTGTTAGGTACTTACTGTGTGCCAAGCACTGTTCTAAGTGCTGATTTGTACTAATGCAATTTGGGTGATCCCTGTAGTATGGCTTCTGCTCCTTCCACTCCACTAAACAGCTCTCTCCAAAGTGACTAATGATCTTTTTGCCCCATCATTCAGACTCTACTCCATCCTGTTCCTTCTAGAGGTCCCAGCTGCCCTTGATATTATGGACCATCTCTTTCTCCTGGAAACACTATCTAACCTTGGTTTCACTGGCACTGCCCTTTTCTGGTTCTCTTCCTACCTCTGTGGCCAATTCCTCAGTTTCTTTCACATGCTCCTCTCCTGCCTCCTACTCCCTAACTGTGGAAGATTCTCAAGGCTTTTTGAGCCCCCTTCTACTCTATCTACACCCACTCCTTTGGACAACTCAATCGCTCCTTCTACTTCAACTAGAGTCTCTTCACGGAAGAATCCCAAATCAATAGACTGTGTGCAAAGCATTGGAGATATGTGTTAAAATACTGTTGGGAGATATGATCCCTGACCTTATTGCGCTTACAGTCTAGAGGTAATCTACCAAATCTACCTCTCTGATCCTGACCTCTGTCCTCTGCAATGCCACATTTCCTACTGCCTTTGGGACATCTCAATTTGTCTGTCCCACTGAAACCTTAATCTGGGCAAAACAGAATTTCTCATCTTCCCACTCAAACCCTGACCTCTCCCTTTCTCAGCACTGTAGTCAATATCAGTGTCTTCCCTCCCTCACAACCTTTACATATCCTTCCCCTTCAACCTTCACATTCAGTCTGTTACTAAATCCTTTTGGTTATTCCAAGCTCCTATCATGCTGGTTCTATCTAGGAACTTGTTATATACTACCTTCCCCACGGTGTCAGTCTCTTCACTGACCTCCCTCCCTGTTGCCTCTTCCTTCTCCAGTTCATACTTCGTGTTGCCTGGATATTTTTTTAAAAAAATTATTCTGCATATATGTCTCCACTCTTCAGAACCTCCAACAGTTGCTCATTCATCTCTGCATCAAACAGATCTTCCTTACTACTGTCTTTAAGCCAGTCAGCTCTCCCCATAACAATCACTCCTCTCCCCTTGTTTTTTTCTTTTTTAATGGCATTTGTTAAGTGCTTACTATGTGCCAGGCACTGTCCCAAGTGCTTTGTAGAACCAAGCTAATCAGATTGGACACAGTCCATGACCCACGTAGGGTCTTAATCCCCATTTTACAGTTGAGGTAACCAAGGCAGAGAGAAGGTAAGTGACTAGCCCAAGGGGTCACACAGTAGATGTGATAGAGCCAGAATTAAAACTCAGATCTTCTAACTCGTAGCCCTGTGCTCTTTCCAATAGGCCATGCTGCTATCCTTTACAAATAAGCCCACATACTTCACTCCTCTAATACCTCCCATACCTCTATTTTGCCTCACTCACCTTTTGCTTTTGCCCTCACCCCTGCCTGAAATGCTCTTTCCTTTTACATCCATTAGCCCATCACTCTCCCAAAGTCCTACTAACATCATATAAATTGCAGGAAGCCTTCTTCCTTCCTCCAGTGTCCCCCATCCAGTGAAGTTCATATGCCATAAGCATTTTGTTTCTCACCTTCACTCCTATAGGATTGGGATATATGCACATATTCTGTGGCTTCCCTACTTCTAATTTAATTTAACGCCACTCTCCTCCACCAGCTCTTCCAGGGAAGGGATTGTGCCTACCATTAATGTATACTCCCAAGCACTTAATACAGTGTTTTGCAAACACTATGCACTCAAAAAGTACTACTGATTGACTGACTGGCTTTGGGCAATAAAAGAATGGTGGAGTAGTATTGGTTTAATGTTAGGGTTTCATCTGAGTATCCTGGTCTGGCTTTATACCTTTCCTCTTGGTCTATTTATCCATTTATAAAATAGATACAATGCTGCCTATCTGCAACCTGTGACATCAAAACAACTGGAATCAAGAGCCAATTTCTCCTAGAACATAATTCCTAGGAGTTGTGCCCTTTATGGAAATCTTGAATTAGGCTTCTAGCTCTACCAAGAAATAAACCCAGTCTTAAAAGGCCATTGGAGTTGAAAAAAACATTGGTCCTAAAGAGAAATGGAATATCATTAGATTGTACCCTGGTGGGTGGGGAACATCTCTTTACTTCTGTTATATCTTCCCAAGCGATTAGTATAGTGCTTTGTATTCCGTGAGCACTTAATAAATACCATTGATTCAATACAATAATCCTTTCCTTCCTTTTCCCTTTCTACTTGGTTTCAAAGTTTTTATTAAGTTCCATGATGCTCTGCCAAAACGCCAGTTACTTAAATTAACACGTCATCAAAAGCCAAGCTCCTAAAGGTCATTTGCTTCACACTGCCCAACTGTGCAAAATAGTTGTTGATACCACTGTCTAACCCACGGTCCTGTCCCTAGTTCTGATTCATATCCTAGGCCAGTCACGTGGAACTAGTTGATTATTGGACATTGGTGGTTTGGGTTTTAGATATTAGGCACATTCTAGTTACCTAGTATTCTATCCTGCATTGGTCCCCTGAATTTTTGTCTTTCACCATCCTCTTACTTATTAACTGTATTAAGTGCTTGGGAGTATACATTAATGGTAGGCACAATCCCTTCCCTGGAAGAGCTGGTGGAGGAGAGTGGCGTTAAATTAAATTAGAAGTAGGGAAGCCACAGAATATGTGCATATGTCCCAATATCCTATGACTTTCACCATCCTCTTAGAGAAGCAGCGTGGCTCAGTGGAAAGAGCGTGGGCTTTGGAGTCAGAGGTCATGAGTTCGATTCCCAGCTCTGCCACTTGTCAGCTGTGTGACTGTGGGCAAGTCACTTAACTTCTCTGTGCCTCAGTTCCCTCATCTGTAAAATGGGGATGAAGACTGTGAGCCCCACGTGGGACAACCTGATTCCCCTGTGTCTCCCCCAGCGCTTAGAACAGTGCTCTGCACATAGTAAGCGCTTAAGAAATACCAACATTATTATTATTATTACTTTATAGTTCTAGCGATTCATCAGTCATTCGAGAAGGGAGACTCCATCATCCTAATTTAGGTAGAATTTTGGAGGATTGTTTTCTGTAGACATCTTATGAACAAAGAGTAGCTTAGTCACTGGGCGAATCATTGAGTAGCACCTTGAAGAAGCTAAACCTTTATTGCCTTAAGGAAGTTTACCTGGTGGTTAAAGAAAAAGGTTCCACCTGAAAGTTGACCACTACCCCTGGTTCTTTCCGTGGCTGGAAGATTTTGTCATCACCTTTTCCAGCCTTGGGAGTTTGCTAAGGGCTTGGATGAAAAGATATTCCTCTCAAGGTATTGAATTAGGTTCGGGGGCTGTGGAGCCTCTGCCCCTCCTCGGAAAATTAGAGCACCAAACCCTTCCCTTACTCAATTTCCTGAAGCAAATAAATTGTCATTACAGCTCCTGAGGTGGTCTGATTAGTGACAAAGAAAGCTGCCGTCTGTTAGAAACATTCCTGAAGGAGTGAATGCATGCATGGAGTTTGGTCCAGTGAAAAGAAAAGCTGTTTGCTGGTATAAGCATTTGTTTAGAGAAAAGAGTTTATCCATTTCTTAAGCTATTTGTTTCTTTTCTACATAAACCCTGCTATTAGTAAGGGCTATGCAAATCCTGAGGCCTGACATGTGTTCGCTTATGGAAAAGCAGTGTGGCCTAGTGGAAGGAGAATGAGCCTGAAAGTCAGAGGACCTGGGTTCTAATCCCACCTCTGCCACTTACCTGCAGAGTTTCAACTGTCATTCCCATATCAGACAGGGACTGATTCTTGCCTGATTCACTTATATATAAGCTCATCGTGAGCAGGGAATGTATTTACCAACTCTGTTGTATTGTACTCTACTTTAAGTGCCTAGTGTGCTCTGCATACAATAAGCACTCAAGTACCATTGATGAGGATTTTCCCCAGTGCTTAGTTCAGTGCTTGGCACACAGAACAAATACCACATTTACTATTATTAAGTACACCCAAGCAAAGGTTGTGAAAGAAAATCTACATTCATTACAGCAGTCACTTCCTAATAATTGCAGTTGATTAAGGTTCAGCAGGAGGCTAAAGAGAAAATACATTTGTGCTGTCTGTCTCTTTTTCACTGCATGCTGATTTTTCAAATACGTCATCTGCCCACTCATCACTGATTGTGCTTGTTGCCCCCATTTTTTGAAATAGTTTGGATGATATGTTTTTATTACATCAATGATATTGAGAGATCTCAGTTTTTACTTTTTTCCGGTAGTGTTCTCAGACTTTTATGTATAAGGTTTTCAGTCCTGTCATCGTGGCCCATCTGGCTTCCTTCCCTCTCAAATGTGCTAACCTGTGAGTTATGATCATCAGTCATTATTTTGCAAGTGCTGAATTTCTATGTGTACATATTCAACCCTGTTCTTGCAAGGTTAAGTATTTCTACAGATGGTAGGACTATTTCCCACAAAGCAAAAAATGGAGATCCAAGGCTAAAACCAGTTTCCTAAATGCTGTCAAGTTGAGGCATGAGCAGCATAAATCTTTGAAAAATCACTCCAATCTGCCTGGCAAATTAAGTGTACCAGGGCAGTAACCTTTGACTGAGATGAATCAGTAGTCCTGATTGGAAGCTTATGCATCCCAATGTAGGGTTTTTAGGTCATTCATAAGGACAGGAGAAAAGCAGTGCAAGAGGAAAATAGGCTATTTTGAGCTGCCCAAATATTCAACTCAAACAGTGCAGAAAATCTACTTGGGGCTTTTGTATCATTTCATTAATTTGAAGAGCTTGAAACCTCATTGAACAACCCTGGAAGTGCATGCATAGTCCCCTTGTAATGGCAAAGTTGCACAGCACAAAATGGAGCACCAAACATGTGCAAGATCACTCTTTTTGCCCGGTCTAGTCTCCTAGAGAAGAGTTTTTTTAAATAAGAACTGACCTAGCCTTATAGGCTGAAACATTAAATCAATGGATGTGACCCACCAACAGATCCTACATCTTGTGTTGCCAAAGCTGAAGACCACACTTGGCTTTTCTCAGACATGTGACAATCTTCGTGATATTCAATGGCTTGTGGGATTAAGCCCCTCTCTCCTTGAATTTACCAAGTGATCCTGGTATTGGTGCCTAATTCGTGGCAAATAGATGAATGGTGCATGAACCATGAAATTACTCCTTAGCACAGTGAGTATTATACGCAAGTGCCCAGCATTGCTTTGAAGGGCCGTAAATTCTACCACCACCGGAGATCATGGTATCTTGAGAGAGGAGCTTTGAGCTTACTTATTGGAACTTAAGGTTTTTGTACCAGGTTCCACAGAGTGGGAGCCACAGTCTGCAACCCAGGAAATAAAATATTCTTTCATTCGGTGACTTGCCATTCGGTAGGAGACTTTCCAAAGTGACTGGCATTGTTCTTGGCAGAAAGCCTGGGTTTACAACTATTCTCTCCTCTTCAATACAGAGTGATGGGCCAACTGTTGCCCAGAGTAGGGTTTATTCTGCCAAATCTGCCACTCGGGGAAGGGAAGGAGAATTGTGCCATTTGGTGCTATGAATGTAGAAAGATAATTCAAAGGACGTTTTGATAGCAAAGCTAGTCCACTTTTATTTTAAGACAGAGTGTATTTTGTTCACTCCCTCTACCTAGTAGCTATGATTCGTGCTTTGTTTTTCCCCAGCTAAACAACTGATGAAATGAAAGGGATGAATCAAGAGGTAGATGTTTCTGGGAGATGGTTGGAAGTTTTGCATGGTTTCAATCCCTCTGCTTTTCAGCAACCATTCCCTAGCTAACAACTACTTCCTCTCTAATTTTGAACAGCAGGAGGTTCCAAGAACTTTCAGGTGGAATTATAATACCTTTCCCATCAAAGGTTAGTGATATGGTGATATGATGCTAAGTATTTAATTTCCTAGGTAGGTTGGAATGGGTCTAAAGAGATTTATGCCATTCGTCCTTCACTGAGATTGGGGGGGGGGGGGGGGTGTGTGTGTGTGTGTGTGTGTGTGTGTGTGTGTGTGTGTTGGTTTCAGCTTTGTATCTAATTAATTTCTAGGTTGGGAACTTGCTTGACTTTAACAGTGGCAGATTAGATTTAACTATATTGTAGTTGAGATGTTCAGGTGCTTCCCACTGAGTTTGGATTAGGCATCAAGAATGACTTCCTTTTAAAGAAATCTAATATAGGAAGACTAATTTATCCAAATTTGAATCAAAACAGGAAGGTACCACATGTAACAGATTCAAAAGCACAGTGAATTTTTTGGGACAGGGGAAGTTGTTTTTCTTAGGGCTATAAGCAATGTTTGTTAGTGTAATGATCATACAATTATAATGAATGAATTAAAAGGCTCTTAGGATATGTTTAAGCCATTGCTGTTTTTTGGCATACATGTTTAGAGGCCTCTCTGGAAATTCTGACCCTGAAATCTACTAAGTAAACAGGCCCAGGACAACAGTGGACTCAATGTTTTAGGTAAAGTTCATATGTGAGTTGCATAATGTATGGTTAGTTTATACGCAGGTGAAAATGAATAATATGTGACAAGGATTTTTTTCTCAGGTTTTCCTTACAAAGTATCTGTGGGCTTTATAGAGAGTATACATAAATTGTTACAACCAACAACTATTTTGTCTTACACATAAAACCTATCTCTTAGTAGATGTTTCATTTTAGTGAAACACTATGATATGATAGCTCATTAGTGTAATTAAGTACTGTGTTAACATGCCATCCTCTGGGTCCAGGACAAGGTGCAATGGAGTTAAGAGAACTGAGAACACACAATCCTTTTTGTTGAGGAATTGGTGATAAAGTGAGAAAAACAAAGCAGGTGAATAGTTCATTAGTACAAGTAGGTACAGAATGTTTGCTCCCTAGGGTACGTGCCTAACAGAACGAAACATTCCATGCCCTCATGCTTGGCAAGTCAGCCTCTACTCGTCTGGTTACTCTGACATTCTGCACTGTTTATCACTTTCCACATCTCTTGTCATTCATTCCCCTCTCCCATTGTTCTGTGTCCATCCCCAACCCAGTAGTTGTCAGGGCCACTTTAAGGATCACAGAACCCTGGAAAGCAGCATTGCAAATTAGACACACACACAATGTGCCAGAGAAGTCGGGAAGCGGGAATTGGTACTTTCACCAGAAACAGCCCTTCCCGGTTCCCTTGTGCCATCCCTTCAAAAAGGTCTAGGAATGAAATATCTTTGCTAGGTTTCTGCCTTCCACCCCACTGGACTGCTAAAGCAGAAAAAAAACGGGAATCCCAACCCTCTTCCCCGCTCTTTTCCCAGTTGGGTTCTAATTCTTGCTCTGCCACTTGTCTGCTGTGTGACCTTGGGCAAGTCACTTAACTTCTCTGGGCCTCAGTTACCTCATCTGTGAAATGGGGATTAAGACTGTTAGCCCCATGTGGGACCGGGACTGTGTCCAGTCCAATTTGCTGGTATCCACCCCTGTGCTTAGTACAGTGCCTGGCACAGAATAAGCACTTAGATTCTATAATTATTATTATTATTATTACCCAATCCAAGGCCTCTGCTCTTGTCTACCCTACATGGTGGGGCTGTGAGGGAGCAGCAGCCTGCCTCTTCAAATTGAAATCTTGGGGAGTTTTGAATGGGACTGGATTCTGGACAACCCAGATGGCCAGAACCACAAGGATCCTGCCAGTCCCTTTACTGTCAGACCTGTTGGACCCTGAGCAATGATGATCCTGTAATTCTATTCCCCTAGCCCCAGTACCATCCCGTATTATCTACTGTCCTCATCTATTATTTTGGTTTTATTGTTTCAACTTTCCTTACTTATCTGTCTCCCAACTCCCACCCTTCCTTATTATTGGACTGTGAGCTTCTTGATTGCCAGGGACCATGTTTAAATCCCACCTATGTATCTTTTCCCAGTGTTCACTCTAGACTGTAAATTTGATAGGGGCAAGGAATGTATCTCTCAACTTCTTTATATTGTACTCTCCCAAGTGCTTAATAGAGTTCTCTATACATAGTAAGGACTAAATATATACGATTGACTGATTTACTACAGTACTTTGCACACAATAGGGTCTTGATTAGTATTACTACTGCTGCTTTTTGAGAAACTTGATTATGTCTTTTCCATAGTAAGTTTTGTAAACAATACTTTTCATTGTCTTGCTTATGCCATCGAGTCGTTTCATTCATTCTTTCAGTCACATTTATTGAACGCTTACTGTGTGCTGAGCATTGTACTAAGTGCTTGGAAAGTTTCCGACCCATAGCTACACTACAGACACATCTCTCCCAGAACCCCCACTCTGCATCTGCAATTGTTCTGGTACTCTATCCAGAGAGTTTTCTTGGTAAAAATATGGAAGTGGTTTAACTCCCATGCCGAGATCAGAGATAGGCATCACAAGCATGCTCTAGTCTTTAGTGACTGTTAAAATCCAGTCACATAGGCTGCATAACCATATTTCATTGTCCCTAGCTCCACCTACTCCCCCCACCCCTTCAGGGTCACATCTGGAGAGTTTCCAGTACACTACTAGTCTTGGCTACAGGAGGGAGAGTCAAGCAGAGGCCTACCCATTCCATTCCTAGCTTGGCCAGTGGCTAGTGAGTGGAAAGCAATCTGCTACCAGTCAAAACTCACCCATGCTGGGCAGTAGCGGTGCCCTCGAGTTTACTGAATGGAAGGCGACAATGGTACTGTTCATTAAGGACATGAAATCTTCTTGGAGAGTAAGAACTTTGCAAGATGCTGATATAGCTGCTTTTGTGTGTGTATGTCTGTGTGTGTGAACACATGCACACAGACACATACACATTGTCTATGCTGCATTATAGCAGTCCTTAAATCATCAGAGTTCAATGCTCTTGCAGTGGGCAATGTTGCCTTTTGGAACTTTGGTTTGCTTGGCCCAGATTCAAATCTAATCACAGGTCTTGGAAAGGCACTTGTGACGTTTTGCTTCTCTGCTCCCTCAGTAGCAATTCATTTCAGGGGACAAAGAATGTGATCTATTTATTCACAAATTTTTGCTTGGCTCTTGGTTGATGGTGGGACATTTTTCTTAGTCTGTCCTGCTGGAGAATATAGTGGAACACCAGATTGAGAGGGAATTAAAGCCTTCATTGTTTTGATGAACACCAGATGAAAAAGATTTTGATGATTTTCACAATCACTTTGGGAAAGAGAAAACAACCTCCAGCAATGGAGCTATTCAAGATGTGCAGGTTCCTAAACTCGTCCAAATTTTAAATTATCCTGTCAATTGTCCTGAAATGGATTTTTTAAAACCAAAGCATTTTGATAGTCTCTTCCTCTTACCCCAGTGCCAGTCCTTCCTCAGAGAAATATTTGGGCCTTTTCCCTTTAAGGATTATATTATTGATTCTTATGTTCTCTTATTTATCAAATTCATGTTTAGGAAAATAAAATATGTGACCACTCAATTATTTATGAAACCTAAACATCTGTAGAATTCTGTTCTCTTTTTTCTTTGGGGAGTTAAAATGAAGGGGAGAGCAGGAGATTGAGACAAGACTGTGTTTGCTTATGTCATTTTACAGAAGCTTCCTTAGCTCTCCAAATTTCACTCTTCATTACCCATAACAATTGATTCAGCTGAAAACATCAATTCATTTTAAGTACATGTAAATAAATAGTGTTAAGAATACAATAGTTGACTTACCTGATGGCAGATGACATCAAGTAAAAAGAAATGGGTTTATCAATATCTAAGATGTATTTGGTATTGCTATAAATGAAAAGAACAATGGAGTGGTTCACTTGCAGATGCTCTCATTTCATTTGATAGGAAATACTTTTAGAGTTTGTGCACTAGGGCTCAGGAAATGGGTATCCGGCCATGAAAGATATTATAAGGTATTTTTGGCTTAGTGAAAGAGAAATGAAAATGAAGAAGAAAATGTAGGAGATGACTGATTTGGTTTATAATTGCTTTTAGCAGTTATGATGTAGAAAAGGTGCATTCTTATTGCATTTTTGTAATGTCAAAGAAAATTGAATGGTAAGAAAAATCTAATTGCAGTAGAAAAACTACGAGGGGTACCAATGACTCTTGTACTGTTTAATTGTAAGAAATGACTTCAGCGATCATGGTAGTACTTGGTATTAGGTTTGTAAAACACTCTTGTGAAAATGCTATGCAAGTTAAAAGTACTAAGATTCAGATTCTGGAAGACTGGCATATTATACTTTTTCTGGCAGAAAAAGGAACTGAGACAGTGGCTTCAGGGACAAGTGAAAAATCACCAGAAAATGAGAATGGGTGCTGACAGGACATATAAGGTGGTTAGCCATGAATAAAAATGCAGAATAGGCAATACATAGTCATATAGTAAAAATTAAATCTGTCAGAATCAATCAGTGATATATAAGTGTTTTACTGTTTGCAGAGCAGCACTGTACTCAAGAGCTTGAGAAACCACAATATAACAGAATTGGTAGATGGAATCCCTGCCCGTGAAGAGTTTACAGTTTACATTGGGAGACAGATATTATAATAAATTATGGTTAGGGGAAAAAGTACATAAGTATTGTGGAATTGGGTTGAGTATCAAATAATAATGATATTTGTTAAGTGCTTATTGTGTGCCAAGAATTAAGTGCTGGGGTAGATAAAAGATAATCAGGTTGGGCACGGTCCCTTTTCCACAAGGAAGTCTCGGTTTAAGTAGAAAGTAGTAGGATTTAATCCCCATTTTGCTGATGAAGCTGAAGCACAGAAAAGTGAAATGATTGCCCAAGGTCAAACAGCAATAAGAGTGGGAGTCAGGATTAGAATCCAGGTCCTCTGTCTACCAGGCCTGTGCTCTTTCCACTTGGGCACACTGCTTCCCTAAGCACTTCTTCCAAGTCCTTAATGGGTACACAGCCAAATTCATAGTCAATCCAGAGTGGAGAGAGGATAAGGTAAATAAAGGACTTAGTCGGGAAAGGCCTCTTAGAGGAGAACTGATTTACAAGAGCGTTTAGAAGGTGGACTGTCAGATATGAAAAGGGGGAGAGAGGAGAATATTCCAAGGGGACAGGGGCAAGATAGAAGAGATAAAGGTTCAGAGAGTAGGTTGCTTTTAAAGCAGCAAAGTGTTTGGGTTGCATTTGTAGGAAGGAGAGGGCATATCGAGTGCCCTGAAGCAGATAAAAGTTTCTGTTGATGCAGAGATAGGTAGACAACAGTCGGAGGTTTTTGAGAAGTGGGGAGATATGGACTGAATTTTTCAGAAAAATTATCTGGGCAACAGACTGAAATAAGGGCTGGAAAGGGGAGAGATAGGATTACGGAGATCAGCGAGGAGACTGATGCAGTTGTTGAGGCGGGAAATGAGTGATTGGATCAGCATGTTAGCAGTTTGGATAGAGAGGAAGGGGAGGATTCTAGAGATACTGTGAAGGTTGAACCCACAAGATTTGATGATAGATTGCATGTGAGCGTTGAGTGAGAGAGATGATTCAAGGATAATGCCCAGGTTGAGGACTTGTAAGACTGGGAAGATGGTGGTGTTGTCTAGAGTTTAGGAAAGTTAGGGTGAGGACAGGGCTTGGGTGGGAAGGTGAGGAATTCTGTTTTGAACATGATAAGTTTGAGGTGTCAGTGTAACATCCAAGTAGAGATATCTTGAAAGCAGGAGAAAGCGTGAGATTGCAGAGAAGGAGAGAGGTCAGGCAGGAGAGGAAGATTTAGGAATCATCTGCAGGGAGATGGTCACTGAAACGTTTAGTACAGTGCTTTGCACACAGTGCTCAATAAATACAATCGAATGAATGAATTGAAGCTACAGGAGCAAATGAGTTCTTCAAGGAGTGTCATGACAACCGTGCGATTCGCTTGAGGCATTTGCTTGGCTTACACATTTGTCTAGGTGGCCTATCAGTTATACCAATCCCGAGGTGAAAGGGTAGACCCATGGTGTAACAAAGGTGCTTCCTTCCATCTCAGTCACGTGACACAATCTGAGGCAAGCCTGGACCCCCAGGCCCCACCTCAGTCATATGACTCAATTGGATAATGGCCTGGCTTTTCCCCGGCCCTTTCTGCATGGGCCCCACTCATGACTCTGCCTCCCCTCCCCAGTCATATCCACAGATTGGAGAATTTATTTATTTATTTATAAATATAAAGAGTGTCTGCCACCCCCTTACCGAGGTGGTCATACCCACAGACTGGGTAGCCCCAGGAGCTCTCTGTGACCTGCTAGAAGACTCCCAGCTGAGGCAGGCAAACTGCGGTTCTCCCTGCTGTTGCGGTTAATTCTGGGTTGACCCAAACACGCTTCAGTTTCAGAGGAAACTGTGTCAGTCTGAGTTCCTTCCTCTCCAGCCTCACAGAAAGTCCCACCTCCCTCCCTCTTCCCTGACACCATGCCCTACTCAGAAAATCAGGAGACATAGTAATAAAAGTTATGAAACAGGTCATCCATTGCCATAAAAAAGTAAACAATTCCAAAATCATGGAGGCTAGCTTGGAGAAGTAGCATGGCCTGGTGGATAGAGCATGGATCTAGGAGTCAGAAGGACCTGGGCTCTAATTCTGGCTCTGCCACTTGTCTGCTGTAATACGTGGGTGAGTCACTTAACTTTTCTGTGCCTCAGTTACCTCATCTGTAAATTTGGGATTAAGACTGTGAGAGCCCCATATGAGACATGAACCATGTCCAACCTGATTACTGCGTATCTACCCCAGCGCTTAGTACAATGCCTGGAACATGGTAATTGCTTAAGAAATTCCATAAAAAATCATCTCAGGATTTTGTCTGAATAAAATGGTCTAGCACAAAATGTGCCATCCCGTTGTGGAACCCTTCAAGGGAGTGGGTACAGATGGACAATAGAAGGGAACCCAAACCTGACCCTTGAGGCAACTCCACTATAAATTACAGGGGAATTAGAGAGTAGTCAGAGCTACTATTAAATATGCAAGAACATGGAATAAATGATAACTTAAAATGCTTGAGATACCAATCTCATTTTAGAAGATCTAGTTTTAATTCAAAAAATATAAACAATTATAAAATACTGTAAATCTGGAAAGTGTATCTGTTAATGAAAACCAGGCCAGAGAATTGAGAATTGAATATAAACATCTGCAAATCATCAGATTGAGTCAACATGCATCTTGTGGGAATGATTTATTAATATAATGAGCTACCAACTGCTTTTTGAAAGTGTAACTAAGGAAATAACTGAAGACTGTAATGTGGAGCAGATCATGTTAAGTTCTTCCAAACAAGAGAAGAAAGCCTAGAAGCAAGTGTTGTATTGGTGAGATTTGTATATATATATATATATATATATATATATATGTTTAACGTCTGTCCTGTTGTTTTGCTAAGTTACACGGAGACAAATGGAATCCAAAATAAATAGCCTGAATTTATGTAGGACAAATAATTCAGCACAATCTGAATAATATTTCTTTCCCCACCTGGAATTAGGGAATTGATGGAAGAAAGTAATTCACACATTTATGTTTTGGATTAATGGACTCTATCATGTATTCTCAAATAGAACTTGAAATTTTGATTGAGATCAACTGAGAATTTAATATTGTCATTTAGCCTCTAAAGACCTTATAGGAGAATGGTGAAAGTCGAGCTGGAGAAGATGTCTCTAGTGGTCTACTGGAGCATCTGGCCTGGTGTCATTTAACAGCATCTTATCTCTAATCTTATTTAACATTTAAGTTAACCAGAGAAAACTAATGAGTAGTAAATACATGGGAGACTTTATTTTGGAAGACAAATGGAGGCATCCTTTTTAAAAGTTCAGAGCAGAAAGGGACAGCAAGAAAAGGGAGAGAACTTATCTACTGCCCAGAACTCTGTCCCTCTTCATATCCACCAGACCACCACTCTCTCTTACTAAAAATCATATCTCCTCCAGGAAGCCTCCCCCAACTAATCTCTCATCTTCCCACTCTATTTCTCCTCCCTACTGCATTGTCTATGCAACTTAACTTACCCCTTAAGCATTTAGGTACTTATCCCATTCCCCAGCCCTCAGCACTTGTGTGTATATCCTTATACTCTGTTGCTTTCCCCATCTGTAATTTATTAACATGTTTGTCTCCCCAACTAGATTGAAAACTCCTTGGAAAAGAGGAATAGTATCTACCTACTCTTTTGCACTCTGCACCAGTGCTCTGCTCATAGAAAGCACTCACTAAATACCACTGATTGATTGCCATGATTCATTTAAGTAGAACTAGTGGCAGAACTGGAAAAAAAATCTACTGGTTAGCAGTAAAAAACTTAAATTAAGAGACTAATTCATATTTCAAATCTAATTCCTTTTCTAAAATGATTGAAATTATTTCATGTAAAAATGATTCCTGATGAAATACAGGACACTATATTCAATCTTGATAATCTATTTGTTTTTTCCCCCATTGCTTATGTATCATATTTCATATGTGACAGACATTCATTAATCTTGCATATGTAAGTGAAGGAAAAGAAAAACTCAGAATCATTTCCCTTTCTAATCCTTCACTTGTTTTCACACTCTATTTCCAGTAGGGTGGGAACTAGGCACAGTTGGAGGCCTAAATATCACATTTGTTGATATTTTATTTAAGTAAGCCTGGGTATGAAAATACAACGTTTTCTTAGGTCCCTATAGACAAACTAGAATGCCATGATACAAGTGAAATTGCTCACTGTAACTCTACTAATAATTTTCCTCAGGGAATGTCATTTAGGGCCATCATATGTTTGACAAGGATTCAGCTGAAAACTCACTTCAGCTATAGTGTCAAAAACATTTGGCATCTGTTTAAACAAACAAAAATTCAGCTTTAAAATTTCCTTAGACTGTAAGGCAAGGAATGTGTCTACCAACTCTGTTATATTGTCCTCTCCCAAGTTCTTAGTGCAGTGCTTTGCACATAGTAACTGCTTAAGGAATACCATGAAAACTGAAGCATTTGAAAATATAAGAATGGATGATAATAATGGTTCTTATTAAGTTCTTACTAGTGTGCCAAGCACTGTTCTAAGCACTGGAATAGGTACAAGTTAATCAGGTTGGACACAGTCCCTGTTCCACATTGGACTCACATTTTTAATCCCCATTTTTTTTTTTACAGATGAGGTAACTGAGGCACAGAAAAGTTAAGTGACTTGCCCAAATCATACAGCAGACAAGTGGCAGAGCTGGGATTAGAACTCATGACCTTCTGATTCCAAGGCCTGTGCTCTATCCACTACACCATTAGGCCATACTCATGATCATGTGGACTACATATGTAGACTGTGAGCCCCATGTGGGACAGGCCCTATGTCCTACCTGATTAACTCATCTCTCTCTTTCAACACACATCTTCAAGCTGTCATCAAATCCTGTCATTTCAACATTCAGAACACCGCTAAAATCCACCCTTTCCTTTCCATCCAAACTTCTACCTTGTTAATCTAGTCACTTATCCCTAACCCACCTTGATTACTGCAACAGCTTCCTTGGCTGACCTCCTTGCCTCCTGTCTCTCTCCACTTCAGTATAGAGTGCACTCTGATGCCAAGATCATTTTTCTACAAAAACATTCAGTCCATGTTTCCCCACTCCTCAAGAACCTCTAGTGGTTGCCCATCCACCTCTGCATCAAATTGAAACTCCTTACTATTGACTTTAAAGCACTTAATTACCATGCCCCCTCCTACTTTGCCTCTATGATTTTCTACTACAACCCACCAACACACTTCACTTCTCTAATGCCAACCTTCTCACTGTACCTTGATCTTGTCTACCTCACCGCTGATCCCTCATCCCTCATCTGGTCTAGAACTTTCCCCACTTTTCCATCCAACATATGATCAGTCTTCCCACCTTCAAATCCTTATTAAAAGCATGTCGCCTCCAAGAGGCCTTCCCCAATTAAGCCCTCATTTCCTTTCCTTCCCACTCCCTTTTTCATTCCCCCCATACTTGGATTTGCATCCTTTATTCACTTCACCCTCAGCCCTCAGCACTTAGGTACATATGCATAATTTATTTATTTACATTAATATCTGTCACTCCATCTAGACTGTAAACTCCTTGTGGGCAGAGTACGTGTCAACCGACTGTCTTATATTACTCTATCCCATGTGATTAGTACAGTGCTCTGCACACAGTAAGCACTCAATAAATACTATTGATTGCTTGACTGTATCTACCCCAGAATGTAGAACAGTGTCTGACAGCCAGAAGTTGATAAATTTATACTATGATTAAATATGTAAATAGAAGATAATGTCTCCTGGGATTTGCTCAATTTAGGGGTAATATTTTTATGTGTGTTGATACTTTCTAAATGATTTATTTGAAATATAGGTTGTCTTCATTCTATGGCAGGTTTCACAAATTACATTTTTACTGAAAAGTTGCTTCAACAATATACGGTAAAGGTTACTAATCCTTATGTTACTCTGTTAATTTTTCCAATTTTATTGGAATGCTTTTGCATTAAGAAAGATGGAGATGGGGGATATTTAATTTGAGTAAAATAGGACTGAAACCTTTTATGAATCCGTGGATACTACCTTGCATTCTTTATATCATAAAGAAATAGCAGGATATCAGAAAATATTGCTGTTATTCAAAGGAGGGAGATAGCTGATTAAAGAAAATACAAGAATCAGACACTTTCAAATTGTTTTAATGTATCATTTTTTTTCAGAATCAGTCAATCAATCAGTGGCATTTATTGAGCACTTTCTGTGTGTTTAGAGCACTGTACTAAGTGCTTGGGAGAGTACAGTACTACAGAGTTGGTAGATGTGTTCCCTACCCACAGTGAGGTTACAGCCTAGGGAATAGGGACTTAGGAGAGGCATCACTCCAACTAGGAGAAAGAGAAACTAGGACACAGTAAGCAAAGACATGGCAAAGATGATTTAAAGAAGATGGTTGAATTAAAATCTGTAATTGCCAATGATATGCATTCTGGAATTTTAATATTCAGAAAATTCTTGTTTTAGAGAGGTTTGGGGGAACCCAGGTTTGGGAATTTTATCTGAAAATGTGTGTTTCTGAAGTAGATTTAGCTTATTTTAGTAAGACACTTTTAAGTATTTCATAAAATTGAAAAGTTTGTGATTGTGGTGTTTGGCTAAAAACAGGAATTGGGTAATTGGGCAAAGTCCTTAAAAAGACTTCTATCTACCATTTATGAGAATAGTGTAGGGTTTAAGAATGGCAAAGAGCCTCTCTATATCCTGTTTCTCTTTAAAAGAGGAATCAAGCTGAAAAAATTTGTATTTGAAAGACTATCTTTTATTCCTGTGAAAAGTCTTACCAAGTCAATCTGCACATCACCTTGGAAAGAAGAAGCTACTGATTGTCCACCGGTGTGGCACTTTGACTTCTAAAAAACTATTCTCATCTTATACAGTGAGGAGAGACACTGACTAGGTGGTATAGCAAGGAAAAAGCAATAGATGATATCCATCCCCATTTACTAAGACCTTTAATTTCCATAAATTTTTTAGTGGCATTTGTTGAGCACTTAATATATTCCAGGCACTCTACTAAGCACTGGGGTAGATACAAGCTAATCAGGGTGGACATAGTCCAGGTCTCATTCATTCATTCATTCATTCATTCGTATTTATTGACTGCTTACTATGTGCAGCACACTGTACTGAGCACTTGGAATGTACAATTCGGCAACAGATATAGACAATCCCTGCCCAATACTGGGATATGGGGCTCACAGTCTAAATCCCCATTTTACAGATGAAGTAACTGAGGCACAGAGAAGTTAATTAACTTGCCCAAGTTTACACAGCAAACAAGTGGCAGACCCCCAGTTAGAACCCATATCCCTGCATTCACTTGACTGGAAGCAACGAGCTGAACAAACTGACTTGTGGAAATTCCCTCTCAGATACTGTTGTTCAGTACCATCCATGTTCAAATGCAAAACTCTGACAGTATGCTGTATACCACAAAGCATAATGAGCAGTGGGTACATTCAAGACTAAATAATGGTTAGCAGTTCATAGGTACTGGACCCAATTGTGTGTAATGTTTTTAACACTGACTTGGATGATGGAATTTAGAACATACTCATCAAATCTGTGACTCTCATCTATAGTCAGAGTTAGGAAGTAGGTCAGCACTGTTACAGAAGTTCAAAGTGACATTGCTAAATTGAAGAGGTGGATAGAAACAAAGAGGATAAAGTTTAAAAGGGATAATTAAGACAATTATCCTATAAAAAGTGCAGTATAAAAGTACAATATGAAACTACAGAAATAGATGACCCAGGGTTTGTAAACTTACTCTGAAACAGATATGCTTTTGGAAACCCATAAAATTGCCCATCTGGTGAGATTAAATGGTGTGTTAAATGAAAATAACTGGTATTTGTTAAGCTCTTCATTCAGTCATATTTATTGAGCACTTACTGTGTGCAGAGCACTGTACAAAACACTTGGAAAATACAGTTCAACAATAGAGATAATCCCTGCCCACACTGGGCTTACAGTCTAAAATATGTGGCAAGTATGCAACTAAAGACTGTGGTAGATATGAAATAATTAGGTCAAATACCACCTCAGTTCCAAGTGGGGCTCACAGTCAGAGGGGGCTAGGGAACTCATTTTATCCCCAATTTACATATGAGGAAAGTGAGGCACAAATAAGTTAAGTGACTTAATCAAGGTTGTGGCATTATTCTTAGAATTAAATTCTAAGGTCAAAATACTCAAAACTAAGAAACCACTAAGCCAGAAACTCTTACCAAAGACTTGAAAGCACTCAATCACCTGGCCCTCTCCAACCTTACCTCCCTGATTCCCTGATGACCCAGCCCACACAACTTGGATCGTTTAATGCCAACCTACTCCCTAAACCTAGAGCTCATCTGTCTCACCACCAGCTCCTCACCCACATTCTGCCTCTGACCTGGAACTCTCTCCCTTTTCTTAACTAACAAACATTCACTCTCCCCACCTTCAAAGCCTTATTAAAAACACATCTCTTCTAAAGGGCCTTCCCTCGCTCTGTCCTCATGTCCTCTTCTCCAAGTCTGTCACCCTTGCACCAGGATTTTCACCCTTTAGTCACCCTTTCCTCAACTCCATAACACTTATGTACATATATATATATATATATATACATAATTTATATTAATTTATATTAATGTCTGTCTCCCTCTCTGCACTGTAAATTCATTGGGTGCAAGGAACGTGTCTGTCAATTTTGTTGTACGTACTCTCCCAAGCACTTAGTACAGTGCTCTGCACTCAGTAAGTGCTTAATAAGTATGATTGATTCCATAACATGAAACACCTCTTGTTTAAATTCCAAAAAACTCAGTGATAGGAATGAAAATGTTTTCTTAAGTCTTATGTCTTTGTCAAGTCAAATAATGACTTATTTGAAAGTCTAACATAAATTAATTCTACAAGTGGGAAACCAAACCGCTTTAAAATGATTTGCATTTTATAATGCTTTTAAATATTAATTCTTCATAACATACTATCTTCATAATTTAAAGCCATTTCAAGAGTCTTTTAAATGTAAAACCCCTCCTTTCAATAAAGGCAAAATTATTATCCTTGGAACAGGATTGAATTCAGTTACATGATAGTGAAGATCTCTTAGATTTGTTGAAGTGAACATATTCTAGTAATAACCCTTCTTTGTCTCCATATTTGTTTTAAAGTACCATACTTAAACATTAGGTGTCAGTGCCGTACGGCTTTTGCAAGGGATTTAGAAAGAACCAAAATGCTAGAGAAAAGGTGTCAGGCAGATACATGGATACGTGACTGGCCATTTGTATTTGGGAGTTATCCTTAAATGACCACACGTAACCCATATCTTCCCAAACTTCTCATTAGTTAATTACTTCCAAAACATTGCTAAAGTTTCAACTTATTGGCTCTTCCAGGTCACATGGAAAAACTTTGCTTTTTAAAAAAAAAATTAAAAAAGAGCACTCCATTTATTTTGACAGTATTTATCAATGGTTTTATGAGCTAAATAATCTAGAATAACACACAGACCTGTTTGTCATACAACTTAACCTCTAAGTATCAAAATCTTCAGATGGGACAAGTTCATTTATTGTTAAACATCTACAGCAATCTTTCTAATTGGCCTAAAAAGGTAAAGAAGTAAACTGCTTCATCTCTCCTAATTAGCTTCCAGGCTCCACTGCTCTCTGCTTGTCACTGGCAGGGTCTTCTCAGTCATGAAAACTGGAGCCCACAGTAATGTTATTCTTTACTCCAGATGACCAAATTCTGATTAACATTATACTCTTGAGCATTTTTTGACCTATCGTTTGGGCTTTGAATCAGACATTCCCATCATTTATTTCTAAACAAAGTTGAATCCCTTTATTTGCTGTCTTTGCTGCATTGCTGACTACTATAGTGAAGCTGAGTCAGTGTATTCCAAATGATAGGCGAGTTTAGAAATCTGCAGGGACATTTAAAAATGGCTCTCAATGATTCAGTCCCACTGTTAAATCTGTTTCAGTTGAGCCAAATAAGTTGAGCTGAGTGTACAACGGAGGTGCAATTAGCATAAGAGATGTTTGGTTAGCTTGCAAATTTGTCTGGGTGGCCTGTCAGTTCTACCAATCCTGAGGTGAAGGGGTTGAACTGTAATCCAACATGGCGCTGCCGTGCCGCTGGTTTAATGATGCAATCTGAAACTTGCCTGGTGCCCTGCCCCACGTGGCTCCAGTCCTGTCTGGCAAGGATGTTGCCCATACTTCGGACAACTGCTGGCCAAAGGAGATTTATTTTTTTGTCACTTTTTTAAAGAAAAAGTTACAAACACAAGGCTTTTCATTTCATCTCCTCCACCTGCCCTATGAAGACAGATCTCGGACAACATGAGCCCTCCCCTCCAACGGTCCTAAGAGGGTCAGTGGTGACCGGGTAGCAGCAGCAGCAGTAGCTCTCCCCATCTGCCACAGGGATCACCTGGGATAAAAGAGCCAGGACAAAGGAGGAAAACGCAACCATATTTGCCCTGGGTTCCTTCCTCCCAAGCTATTCGGAAGGTTGTGTCACCTCTGCTTGGAAGAGCGGGAAAACTAGTGATTCAGTCTGAGAAAGGTTGATCAGGAGCCTTTAAAAAATGCCATTCTGATATATTATCTTAAAAGATTTCACCCAAACAGCTTTTCATAAAGCACAATGCACCAACCTGCTGTGGAACTCGAGGAAAAGTTTCCTTGGGTTTCTTCTCTAACTTGCCTACTCAATTTTAACTAAGCTTTATTTCCTGTAGTTCCCAGCACTCAGTTCACTTTCTTCCACTTCCACTTTGCTCAAACTATCCAAATTTATGAGGTGCCCTTTCATCTCGCAGCTCTCACCTTAAAGTAAGAGGTCAAGGCAGGTCTCCAGAGAGGTTTTTTTCTTTTTTTAACCCCATCCCATCCTTAAACATTGAACCCAAATTGCGAATCATTTCTCATACTGAATTCCTGTAATTTCTTATTTATATTTTTACTTGTCTTGCTTCTGCCCACTTACATTAGAAGTGCCCAAAGGGCTGGGAACAAGTACCTTCTTTAACATGAGTTAAAGAGTTCTTAGATTGGTACTTACTATACATCGTGCGGACATGAAGTAAATACCTGCCATCCCAAATGAGTAGTAAGTAGCAGCCTTTGAAACAGTGTTACGTGTTAGAGGTTTTGTATGGTCTTATCAAGATTTTAAAGAAAAGCATACATGACTATCGGTAATGGTGTTTCTTTGAAGAGGGCTTAATTTCCATATAAATTCAGTTCATGGAGGTACTGTGATGTTTTTGTCATTATAGTAACTTGAGACATTTTTGCTTTATTGTATTTTTGTATTTTCATTGGTGTTGGTAATAGGAGAAGAAACCCAATTGCACTGCTCAGGATATGGCTTAATTCGTCAAGTCTATTGTACTTCTAGTTGTAAAGAAAAAGTTAAATTTTGATTTTTTTTTGTCTCCTACGGGTAATGTTGAGGTTAACTCTCTCCATTTTACGTATCAGCAGCCTTCACATGGTGCTCTCCAGTTAATTCCCTCAAAGTACTCTTTTAGCTATATCTTGCCTCTCCCACCTCCACCGCCTTCATGCAATCAATTGCCCTGAAACTCCATCTCCACCCTAGTCTGTCAGACCACAGATCTTCTCATCCTTTGATTCCTCCTAAACTCCCACTTCCTCCAACAAGCCTTCCTCAGTTAATTCTCAGCATCTCAAGGAACACCAAAAATAACCATTAAATATTTACATATATTCTCCCTCATCACTTATGCTATTTTTGAAAGTTGATAGTGCAGTCCATGTATTCTGTCAGATTATACTGTAAACATTTTTGTCTTCCTTATCAGAGTATAATCTCCTTATGGGCAGGAAACATGTCTCATGCATCTGTTATACTCTCCTGAGTGCTTAGTGTAGTCTTTTGCACCAGTGGGTGCTCAGGAAAACTCTTTTACTCCTCCTTCCTGCTGTTACTGTGTGAAAAATGGCTAATTAAGAACAAGATTTAATGACATTATATGAAAAGACTTGAAAAATTCTGGTTTGGTTCTTCACTTTCCAGCCCATTGAGTTGTTCCTATTACTGAGTCGTACAATATTACTTAAAAATGAAGATTCTTCACTATAAAGCTTTACCATTGCACATATTTAAAGAAAACTTCAACTGCTAAGTCCCTGTTGTGATTTGTGAATCATAAGTAGAAAAATATTATTGTACATTTAATGGAAATGCTCTTGTCCATTAAGAGTATATATGGCTTCTCAGGTGTTAGCTGTGTAACTAGTGAATGAGAAAAACAGAATTCACCATTACTCTGCATGAAGTAATATTCACTACCTAAATATTCAGAGAAAGAATATTTCCTTTAAAAGTCCACCAAATGAGGTGGAAAGCTTTGTATCTGAATCCCTACGTGAATTATGGCTTCTCATTTAACAGAAAAACAAATACATGAACAAATATTATAGCAGACTATTGAGCTGGATGATTACTGGCTAGAATCATCAGTCAGTTAAATGTGGAGCATTGGCCAAATCTAGAAGTCATTGATTATAGGGTCAGTGTACTATTCCAAAACTAATTATAGGAAGATCTAACTACTCTAACACCAACCACTTCTCTGTACCTTGATCTTTTCTATCTCACTGCCGATTCCTTGCCCATGTCTTCCCTCTAGCCTGGATCCCCCTTCCCCTTACTTAATATTTGATAGAGAAGCAGAGTGTCTTAGTGGATAGAACATGGGCCTGGTAGTCAGAAGGACCTGGGTTCTAATCCTGGATCTGCCACTTGTCTGCTGTATGACTTTGGGTAAGTTCACCTCTCTGTGCCGCAGTTACCTCATCTGTAAAATCAGGATTGACTGTGAGCCCTATGTGGGTCATGGACTCTATCCAACCTCATTACCTTGTATCTACCCCAGCATTTAGAACAATTCTTAGCAAATACCATAAAAAAAGACTGCCACTCTACCCATCTGCAGAATGCTACTAAAATCTCATCCCCTCCCAAAGACCTTTCCTGACTAATCCCTCATTTCTCCTACACTTCCCACATGCTGTGTCACTTATGCACCTGGATCTGCATCTGTTAAGTACTTGATATTCACCACACACTCAGCCCCACAGGACTTATGTACCTATTTACAATTTATTTTGATGTCTGTCTCTCCCTTTAGACTGTAAGCCTCATGTGGGCAGGGATCATGGCTACTGACTCTATTCCATTGTACTCTTCAATGCCCTTATTTTAAAAATGATATTTGTTAAGCACTTACTGTGTGCCAGGCACTGTATGTAATGTTAGTATAGATAGAAGCTAATCAAGTTGGACACAGTCCATGTCCCGTGTGGGCATCACATTAATCCTCATTTTACAGATGAGGAACTGAAGCACAGAAAAGTTGAGTGACTTGTCCAAAGTCACACAGCAGACAAGTGGCAGAGGCAGAATTTGAACCCAGGTCCCTTCTGATTCCCAGGCGCTGGCTCTATCCACTATGCTTCACTGCTTCCTCTTAGTACACCATTTGGCCCACGGTAAACACTCTGTAAATACCTTTGATAGGTTGATCATGAACTGCCAGTAAGGTCTACTTATTGATGTAACTGGTGGTGACTTAATCAGTGAAATCCTGTTCTGTTCCTATTCTGGGGTCTGAAGGGCACCCTATAAAATTCAGCCATTTTAGTGAAATTTGGGCATTTCAGGAGTTACCAAGTGGGACAAAATATTCCCTGTGGAATTTCAGATCTGGAAGAATACTTGAAACAACTGCACATTTTGGGTTTTTTCTAGTAAGTAATCCTGCTCTTAGGCCAACAGCTCTAGTACATAAAGAAAAGTCCCAGTGGGTGCCCTAAAAGCATGGAAAGAAGGAACGAATGGAGATTCATAGAGTATTAGTGCCTGGAGAGTAAAACAACATTTTCAATTTAGAGCAATAGGCCTGATTAACTTCCTAAAGTTATCTGATCCCTTGAACTCCCTGTAACACACTTCTTTTGTTCAGACTTTTCACTCCAACTCTCCCAGAAATATTTTGCATAATAGAAAGTTGTTTTAAAAAAGGTAGAACCTGAAGTATCATATTCAATCATTTTCCGGGTATTTGTGCCTAAATTGGTTCTGTCCAAACACACCATTCCACTCCACCCCAAAAAAGGGGATGGAGTGAATTGTTCTATGCTTATTTTAATTGGGATTTGCATATTTAGTAATATGCTTAAATTTCAGTTAGTGCCAGTAGGCCTTTTGTAACTGAATCGAAACATCTAGTCTCATTGCACAGTTTTATCTGGATTAGAGTTTACACTGCCCTAATAAGCTTCTGGCCTTCTGTCTATGAATGACACTTCATGTCAACTCAGAAGGGAAAAAGAAAAAAGACCTTATTCGAGTCATTCCCTATCACCAGGGGACACCCAGTCTCTTGGTGAGCCATCTGGACTGGTAAAGCGGCCCTTGATTTTGAAACTTAAATGCCAGAGACTGTCCTTTCCAAGTGTGATGGGAGAGACCTACCTCAGAGTCCAGCTTTCTTGTCCGTCTCTGGCAGAAGGGACCTGATTTCCTGTAGCTGAATATTTACACCTCCTTCAAAATCTGAACATGTTGCCAAAGAGACAGATAAATCCTGAGCACCAGCTGGCAGGCTTGGCAACGGTTTGCCTCTTGGATCATACCAAACTACACTTAAGCCTGTGACCTTCCCTGCAGGTCTAGGAGAGAGCATCCAATACCCAGAGAAAAGAAACTTGGGAGATAAGTTGGGACAGTTGTTTAAATTGGTTCATTCCCAGGCACTCATGTTCTTACATGACAGACACTTAAAAATATTTCAGGTAGGGGAGGAATAGAGTATGTATGACTGTATTTGTCTCTAGACTCTAAGCTTCTGGTGGGCAGGGAATGTATCTGCCAACTGTGTTATACTGTACTCTCCCAAGTGCTTAGTACAGTGCTCTGCACACAGGAAGCACTCACTCAAATGCCTTTAATTGATTGATCTAGGAATCAGAACCAAGAGAGTTGCCTATTTCCTTATTTTTCATTGTTCTCAATGACTTGAGGATCTATTGAATGCCACAAAATCTTTGGCGTTCACTGTATTCTAGCCCACTTTTTCTTGTCTCATTTTATGGTATTAGTTGAGCTCTTACAATTTGCCAGTCAGTGAACTAAGCTCTGGGGCAGATACAGGGTAATCAGGTTGACCAAGTCCTTGTCCCACTTGGGGCTCACAGTCTAAATCCCCATTTTACAGATGAGATAAATGAGGCCCAGAAAAGTAAAATGACTTGCCCAAGTTCACACAGCAGGCAAGTGGAGGAGCCAGGATGAGAACCCAGGTCCTTCCAATCCCTAGGACCATGCTCCATTTACTAGGCTATGAGCTTAAAGTGATTTTTCTGGGACCAGAAAAGGAGAGGCACAGTTCTGTGCTGCCAATGGGTTATGGAGAAACCTAAGTATTATGCAGTATTTTGTTCATATTTAATTTAGGGGGTATCATTTTCCAACAACACAGTGAGAGAGCTAAGGTACATGAAGGTGGAGACTTTAGTATATATATATATATATGTTTTATATATAAGTATATGTATGTACATATATGTACATATATATAGTCTTATGTGTATATATTCTTCCCTGGACTTTCCTATTTAAGAGGATTGCAAATATTGTGACATGATCACATTTTTGTAAGCACTGACACCTAAACAGGATCAGCCAGCTGTGGGATGTTTGGTTCTTTGATTTTTATTTTTTACGACTCTAGAATTGTCTCCTTTGTTCACACACAGTGAAAGACAGATGTGCATTTTTTACTGAAATTATCACAAAAGCTCTCTCCTTACTTAGGAGCATTGTGTTTTTACTCCTATAGGAACAATACTACAGCTGCTCTGTGGCTGCTGAGTGGTTGCTTAGGTTATAAAAGGTCTTTGGTTTACGTGATCCTCTAACATAGAGCATGCAACATAGATCCAACTTCTCTAAATTTTTAGAAGTGTAGTATTTCTGACTTTTGTTGTGTTTATAAGCCCAGTGGAAAAGTCTTACTGTCCAAGAAGCTGAAGCTGGAAAAGGCTTCTCTGATTTTGTGCTCCCGAATGGTGTTCCCTAAAGTACAGAGTAGAGACTCTTCTGGTCCAGTTATAAAATGTTTTATTAAGGCTTTTCTAGCCATCCATTTGTTTGATGTCTGTCACTAATTTTTATGTCCTTCCTGATATACAGCTTACTTAGATCTTCCCTTAATACTTTTCTGGCCATCCATTTGTTTGATGTCTGTCACTAATTTTTATGTATTTCCTGTTTTACAGCTTACTTAGATCTTCCCTTAATACCCCCCAGATATTTATTGGAGGGTTCATGACTTATAGTCTCCTTCAATTTCCTCAGTAATATTTGTTGCGATTTCTAACACTTCTTTCTACATCTGTATGATGTAGATTGCAAAAATGAATTTATAACTTAGTCTAACCTGGTTTTCCTGTGCTTATTTAGGACAAGACCTCCTTATTCCTCACTGCTTTATATTTTCACCTCTAAGGATTTATTAGAAGTTCAGCTGAGTACTGTATCTTAATGTGGCAGCATCGGCCACAGTGCTTGTAGAATTTACTGGGATGCAGCAGTAACTAAGGCTTTAGCCAGAGCAGCAGAAGCAGAGTGAGGTGGAAAAAAAGGAAAGGAGCAACTGAGACTCTGCTTCTGATTGGCTGAAAATTTCAATCAGCTGCATCTTATTGGTGTTTCTAAACTTCAGTGAGGCCAGAACTCCTTGGCTCTTTGTTGCTGAGGAGAAGAGAGCGTGGCGGGGGGAGGGGTGGTTGGGAGATAGATATGGATATGTGTGAAGGAGAGGTGAAAGAAGGACAAAATATAGTTTCCCTAACACCTCCCCTCCCCACTTGCAGTCCTGCAGGGCTGAGGCAAGGGATCCCTGCCCTAGAGAGGACTGAATGCAGGAACCCTCATCCTCCTTCAGCCAAAAGAGACAATTCTGGGTCATATTCATCTGGGTAATACAGTTGTAAATCAGGACGAGCTAGTTCTTGCTGAAGAAACCTTGAAGTCACCAATTGAAAAGCCATGATATATGTGTCCGCTATGCCTTTTCTTGAAGGAGTATCTGTCATAGGAAACCCAATGTGACCATTATAAAGCGTGTTTGCCGTTAAGCCACTTTACAAATAGTAAATGAGTACCACCCATTCCAAATTCTGCCATTGTGCTGGGATATTTTGGGTCAGCATTGGAGGAGCTTTGCCCTAGAGTTGACCCTCAGTGCTTCATATTGCAGGGGGCAGTTTAGGGCAGTGGGAGGTGCAGCCAGCCCCTCAAGGGGATCCAGGTCAAAGGAGGTCACTAGGACTGTTTCTGTTTGATGACTCCAACTGAAACTGCTGTGGTTAGTGTTCCTTCATAATCTCCAGGTAGTCAAACAATCGATTGTATTTACTGAGTGCAGGCTCAGGAGAAAGAGCACGGGCTAGGGAGTCAGAGGTCTTGGATTCTAATCCGGGCTCCACCACTTCATTCATTCATTCAATTGCATTTACTGAGTGCTTACTATGTGCAGAGCACTGTACTAAGCACTTGGAATGTAAAATTCGGCAACAGATAGAGACAATCCCTGTCCAACAATGGGCTCACAGTCTAACCACTTCTCAGCGGTGGGGCTTTGGGCAAGTCACTTAACTTCTCTCTGCCTCAGTTACCTCATCTGTGAAATGGGGATTAAGCCTGTGAGCCCTGATGTGGGACAACCTGGTCACCTAGTATCTCCCCTAGCACTTAGAACAGTGCTTTACACATAGTAAGTGCTTAATAAATTCCATCATTATTATTGTGCAGAGCACTGTACAAAGCATTTAGCATTGTACTAAAATAATCTGTTGACGATACCTTTTGATGTGATAAATTAAATGTACCCCTCCCAACCTGTGGTGTGGGAGGCTTTAGGGAGGTGTTCTGCTAGTCCTCCTCCAGTTAACTCCACAGCCAATTGGAGATACAAGCCAATTGCTTCATCTTACACCCTAAATCAGCAGAGTGGTTCACCAACACACAGATTGCACAGATGGATCGATTAAAATTAAGATTGTGAGCCCTTTGTGGGACAAGTACAATGTCCGACAGCCCTTAAGGAATCCCAAAAATCAATGAATCTGCTTTCCACAGGTGATGCTGTCTGAATTTCAAAGCAAGTGCTCTTTTCCATTCCCAACACTTTGTCAAACAATTAATCATATTTAATGTGCAGTTACTTTGTGCAGAGCACTTTCCTAAGTGCTTGGGAGAGTACCATAAAACAGAATTGGTAAACTCGGTCTCTGACCAACTAGAACAATAAGTTGTTCCGACCATGTTTTCTTTTTTTAATTTGCAAATTTCCCCATCCTATTTTTCAAATTTAACTTAATAAATTCATTCCTGAGCACATTTATATCCACACAAATAAGTAGTGCATTCTCTCCTTTAAACTTTAGGGTACTTGCACAACAATAGTTCATTAAACTCTTAATCTTGTTTGCTTGAAATTTTAAATAAACCATTGCGACCATTTTTATGCTATACACAGGGTTAATTTTTATGCCTATTCTCATTGATGATAGGAAGGAAAAACCTTGAAATTGCTAATGTCTGTGGCACTGCAATTGTTCTGTTCTCAGGGCCATTCTATAATTAAAATTTTTTTTAAAAAAAACCCTTTAAGCCACTCCATGCATTCACTTCGAGGAATTATGGTGATAAGGATAATTGCTATCAGTAGTAATGAAGGGAGGTTAAGGAAGAGGAAATAAAGTGAAGCTCTTTGTGTGATTTGTGCTTTCACAGAATAACTAAGACAAGTAGCAAACCTGCTTTTTCATAATGATAGAGACAAATTTCATTTTCTTTAGCCATCTCTACTTTGGCTTTGATAATGCCGGGGGGAAACCGAAGACTCCTAAATGTTTGCTGTTGCTCTGGTTGTTTCTAAAAAGAATGCTGTGTATTTTCTTGCTGAACGTGCATACTGAGTATTTCCAACCCCTGGCTGTATTTTATGGGGAATCTCAAAATATATTTGACTTGCCCTGGACCGTCCATGCCTTGTTACTATTTCAATTATGCAGATTCTTGATGCTGTGGAGATTCGTGTCTGATGACGCCAAGGCAGCTGCACGCTGTTAGCATTGTAGGCTTGTCAGATGATCATGTGGGATTCTTGCAGCATACAACATTCAATAGGAGTGAAAAAGGGCTTTTGATGCAAGGCATAGCTTTCTGACTATATTTGTGCCTTCAGTAGCTTATACAGGAAGCAAATATAATTTAAACTTATTTTTAAAAATGCTGCCTCATTTTTCTTCTGGTTGGTTTCATTTTGGCTTCACTAGAAGATGCATCTGGTATATCCACGACTGAGGAGCTTATTAATGATAATGTCATTCAGTTTACTTCATTTTGTTTTAGAGTCCTAGCTAGCCCACAGATGACAGGATCAGAAATCTATTCAGTCATTCATCTAGAACACACACCACCATGCATGATTTCTTCCTCTCTCTCGGTCTGTCTCTCCTCTTCCTTTAAGTTCCATTGTGTCATGCTCTCTTTTGCCATTAGGCTTTGCCCCTCTTGCTGTTTTTTCCTTCCACCGTTCTTTACTGTAATATTTTTCCATGCTTCTTGGAGTCTGCAAAATTGTTTGATTAATTGGCTATGATGATGAACCTGCACAGTGGAGGAGCAGCTACCACAGTGATGATGATGGGATGTAATAATGGTCGCTATCCTCGGAATTCTCTCTACAGTGACTGCATTATTGAAGAAAAGACGGTGGTCCTGCAGAAAAAAGACAATGAGGGATTTGGATTTGTGCTCAGAGGGGCAAAAGGTAAGGGTCTCGTTAATACTTATATGCATTCACATGTTTGTGTGAGTATGTATGTATGTGTATATGTGTGTGTGTGCGCGCCTGGGTGGAAAATGTTATACTGCTCTGAAAATAGGAATTATTTTGGGTGCACTTGGTTGCTAGACAACCGTGCTCTCAGTATGTTGTGCTACTCGGATGGATTTTAGAGCTTTCTTCAATAATTGAAAAGAAAATGGTTAACGTACAATATAGTTTTGGACATGTCTTTTTTTCCTTTTGTCCACCTTTAAGAAAAGAGTGTGAAGCCTTTTATTGTGCCTGTCATTTGGGTTAGCTTAATTTTCATTGGTAGAGAGAACATATTATTTCACTACAGCCTATTTTTCAGGTATCTCTGGTAAGATCTAGTTTTCAAATAGCTATGAAAGATGTCAAGCTGGCATTTTTATCTTTGTGTGCTGCCCTTAACAAGGTGACTTTGGTGCCATTGAAATAGGAGAATATGTTCCCTGCTTTGTGGGACCTGACAGGTTACATATATGTTTCATGGCCTATGGTGTCGGCTTCCTGTGAGCTTCTTTCTTGGCATTGTATTAGTTTCCTGATGCATTTTTCCCATCAAAAAGACAGAATCTATTCTTTGCAGTTCTTGGGTCAGCAAGCATTCACCTAGTGCTTTGTTCTTAAAAAAAAGTGCACCTAGCGAGCAGAAATGTGTCTAAGTTTCATTATTGGAGCTTCTGACCTCTTTGTTTGGCTGGCGTTTGTAGATCTCCTTTACTTCTTCCTTTCCTGCTGGGATTTGGGGCTAGATTCTCCTTCACTGGTGAGACTAAATTATGTGTCTAAGGAGTGACATTCTATGGTTGCCATGTCTTCCCTCAGCTCACACACCCACCCATTCAGTACCTTCAAGAAAAGTGCCTCTGCCCTCAAGTAAGCACTTAATGTTTGGTTTAATTTGACTTCAGAAGGAAATGTCTCTTCCTTTCTCTGAGGCTTATCAGTCAGGCACTCCTAATGTTAGCATTGTGCTCCTGGTGTGAGCCCAGGCACCCAGTGGCCCAAAAGTATTGCGATCACCTGGTGGGAGATTCATAAGCCAATACATATCCTCCTAGCCTCTTTTCTCCCACTGAGTTAGCTCTATTGTCTCCCTTATTTAAAATGAAATCCTTTTTGTTTGGATTTTATAAAGATGTAAATGGTACGAATGATTTATTTTCTTGTTTTTGCAGCCCTGCATGGCAGAGGAGAGTCTTATCCATTTTTAGAACTGAGAATGTTTAGTCACCGATGCTTTTAAAAAAAATGACAGGCATGTTGACACCCACTGCAAGAATACTTGGTTCTCTATTTTCAAAGGATATGTCTAAAAACTTTGCAGTGGTGTCAAAATGCAAAGCACACTAATAAAAGTTATTGCATTTTAATCCTATGCCAACCAATCTGCCTAGGTTTCTCTCTGCAATATGAGGCCTAAGCTTCTGCACCCCTAAGGAGAATGGCTTGCACACTTTTCCTCGTGGGGCAATCTTGTAGGAAACAGAAAATGAAATTTAGGAGTGTGTTCAAGTGTTATAACAAGACATTCATTATTTCCCAAGCTGATACTCCAATTGAAGAATTTACCCCTACCCCAGCATTCCCTGCTCTGCAATATCTGGAATCTGTGGATGAAGGTGGAGTAGCATGGCAAGCTGGATTGAGAACTGGAGACTTCTTGATTGAGGTAGGACAATGAGCTTCTATTGGTTGGGTGAAATCAACCTATGGGTAACCTTAATTCTTGTTTAGGAGGCTTTCGGTGTCTCTGAAGAATGTTCATTCTAAGGCTGAATAAGTGACTTGTAATGGAGTCAGATGGAAGTTTACTTCATTTCCAGTGTCACATGCAATTTAGGGGAATACTTTCAATAAGATTGAGGTGAATGAAAAAAATATAAAATTTGGAAAAGTGGTGATTGGTGATACAAGATCAAATGGGTGTGGGGTGTGCTATGTATTTTATGTGGGCGATAGTTGAAGCTTCTGAGTTTAGCCATTTTAAAAATATGAGCCAAACAGCATGTGGGGATGTTGGGACAAAGCTTTCTATCTCATGAGGAACTCATGGTAAACTCATCAAGACAACTTGACACCTTAGTATAAACTGAAATGTTCCTCCTGAAGGCCCAAGGAAGAAAAGAAAAATATTGCATTTACAAGGTTATTATACCTGCTCTGGCTAACTTATTCCATAAGGTGGAGAAAAAAAACCCTGTATCTCAGAAGCAAACTTGGGAACCATGGGGGAATCCCTAGGGGTGTGGTGGGGGGGACACTTCATTAATGTTTGTTTTAAATAAAAGGAAAATGTTGCACACTCAACATATAGTTAATGTGGAGATGATACAAATCTAAAATTTCCATTTTTCTTGGTGACAATTTAATGTTTTATTTCTTGGAGCAGTTTCTTGTTCTTTGGGCTTGGAAAGCAAAAAAAGTCTCCCCGTAGAGGTGCAATCAAATTCAAGGAATTTTATTGTGAATGGGAAATCTTCAACTACTTATATATTTCAAGATGGGCAATTTTCTAAGATTAAAGCTAGATAACTTGAGCATAAAAAAGTGAAGTTTCTAATATACTTGTACTCCATTTTTTCAAATTTGAAAAGACAGTTTTAATTGGACCTCTTGTGTACTTAAGGTATTGTCTATTAATAAATGAGACATTTTGAGAGGTGTTTTTGACTTATGGTAATTTGGAGGAATAGGATATATATCCATATACCTTTAGCCCCCAAGTGCTTTGACTTGATCATAAGTCGATAGTATTTATTGAAACCTATTGGTGCAGAGCACTGTACTAAGTGATTGGGGAAGTCGGAGAGAATTATGCTTTCTTTGGAGATCTGTGGATCTTGTGCTGACAACGAAAAGCCTTCACTGTAAAAAGAATCTGATGAGAATTCTTACTCAAGAAAGGTCAGCCACAATTCCACCAAAGCAGCATTAGTTAACAAAGCCTGTAATACACATTAAAATTCAGTAAAAATAAGTCGAATTATTCTATGTAGGATGCGGTAGTGATGTGATCCACATTCCTTTGTATGTGTACATAGGAGTGAGGGAGGGGATCTGGTGTGCAGTTTACCTACTAAATATTATTACTCCTCATTAAGTGGTTTTAAATAAAGGAATGCTAATCTAAGAGAACTCTTACTCTGTAGCAAGTAAACCAGGATTATGAAAAAGATAACTGGTCAATGAAAAATGTTTAGGTTTACTGACAAGGGTATGTTAAACATACCACTCATTATATGAACCAATTCTCATGTAAATGGGTTTACCATGGAGAGGCTTTAAATTAATCAAGCTCGTTAGTATTTGTAAACCAAACTCTGTTTGCTTGATATTTATTTATTCATGTCCCATATTAAAGAATAAGCATTCTTTATTTACTTTGGTTTCAAAACTCAACTCTTTTGATAACGGTCAAACCGTAGGGTGGATAAATTTGATTCTTTAAAAAAAGAGTTTTTGTTTTTAAATTACACACAGCTACTCAAGTTAACCATAATTCCAGAAATACTAGTTTAACATTTTTAATAGCATAAAGTAACCATCCAAAAATAACTCATTCTGAAATTGGGAAGTTTTCCAAACCAAATAGCTTTGGTGAGACAAATATTCATTAAAACCTTAACATGAAAAACAGAAAGTTTGCATTGAAAATCAGATGGTGATGCCTTTAGGTCTAGGCAATTATTGTGTTTATGTTTAACATGATTTCCTGTTGAGAATCTATGTACTTCAGATATTGTGTATATAACTATAATGTAAATTGAATTTTAATTAGAGTAGCAGTAGGTACACTATATTGGATCCATCTTTCCTGAAGCCCATTTGTTACTTTGTTCAACTTATTAGCCAATTTATATAATAAACAGAAACAATCCTGAAGTGATGCCAGAGGATACCAGGCCTGAGGAAATTATCTAGAAATTCTCACTAATGAATGTCATAACTAAAATACCTAAGTTGCTGAATTTGACTTTTTCATCATTGTGTTTTTGTTTTTAAAATTTTCCATTGATTTGCAAACTAGGAAAAAGTGAAGGGGCATTGTTTAAATGTACCAAAGTAATACCGCTTTTCCCATCACAATATCAAGAAATCCAAGAGGCTAGTCATAGATTTTAATTTTCTGCTCTAAAAAATGAAGTAAGAATTCCTGGACTGTGAAGGTAGACAAGATTCTTGAGGTGAATACTAGTGAACGCTGAAACTCTTTAGTTTTAGAAGAGTTTTGCATCCCACTTGGAAAACCGCTGCTTCAAAATTTTTCTTTTTGTTAGGTTCTTTAATGATGAATATGGCAATATTGTGAGATTTTAATCATTCATTTTCTCTCTCATTCTCTGAGCTTGTGGGGGGGTTAAATAAAAGTTCAAAGAAACTCAAGTATTTTTCCAAAATTAGTCATTATAGTTTTTTCTGTAGTTGATTGAATGGCATACCATGTGAAGATGTGCAATTTTCCATTACCCCCCTCCTAACAATTTACTTTCAAAAGGCCTTGATTTTTCTTTTTGTAAGGTTCCATTTCTGAAACTTAAAATTTTCTCTAGTTATGTTGTTTTCATGCAGCTAAAGTACCCCTCTTGGCTTAATACTGACACATAAAGTAGGTTTAATATCAAGAATAGTATTGTTGCAATATCATTTTAGAGCATCAAAGACTGATATATCTAGGTTAATTATTTTCATGTGGATTTCATCAGGAAGTCGCTTAAAATTTCTTTAGTTCCCATGGTTTTTGTAATTGTTTTCTTGATTCTGAAGTGGCTAATCGGTATTTGTTGTTAATTTCACTCCATTTGCTTTCCCTTACAATTAAAATTTGCAGCTATTATAATTTTTATTTCTCCCAAATATCTTCATAAACTATACTATCGAGATTGTAATTCATTAAGAAGTTTAATAGTAAATAGTTTCAGGGGGTCCAAGAGCTTCCTTTTGAAGTGAAGACAATGATGGACCAGTGGGAAGGTTGGAGTTGTCCAGAAATACAGTTTCAGTTCTTTCTCATCCAGTCAGTGTGCAAACTCTTGAACAATGTACTGATTCTTTAGAGTAACACATCCAGAACTCTTAGTAAATAAGTATGTCTTTTCTGTCCCTGATTTAAGTTACATTAGATTCTAAGGTCCACCAGGGAAAGGTCAGGTGGTCTACTTCTAAGGTATGTTGCTAATAAAAATTATGTTACTTAAGTGCTTACTATGTGCACTGTTCTGAGTGGTGGGAGAGACACAAGTTAATCAGCTTGGACACAATCCCTGTCCCACATGGTTCTCACAGTCTCAGTATGAGGGAGTAGAATTTAATACCCATTTTACTGATGGAGGTAACTGAAGCATAAAAAAATTAAGTGACTCGCCCAGGGTCACAAAGCAGATATATAGCAGAGCCAAGATTAGAACCCAGGTCCTCTGACTCCCAGGCTGGTGCTCCTTCCGCTAGTCCACACTGCTTCTTACCACCTTATAAGGTGGTATATATATATATATATATATATATATATATATATATATATATATATATATATACCACCTATACCACCTATACCACCTTATACCACCTTACCACCTTGGGGAAGCAGCGTGGCTCAGTGGAAAGAGCACGGGCTTTGGAGTCAGGGCTCATGAGTTCGAATCCCAGCTCTGCCACTTGTCGGCTGTGTGACTGTGGGCAAGTCACTTAACTTCTCCGTGCCTCAGTTCCCTCATCTGTAAAATGGGGATTAAGACTGTGAGCCCCACGTGGGACAACCTGATTCCCCTATGTCTACCCCAGCGCTTAGAACAGTGCTCGGCACATAGTAAGCGCTTAACAAATACCAACATTATTACCTTATATAGTTGCATCACTAAGTAGGGACTCACCAAATACCGTTGCTTTGGGTGAGTAGATGCTGATTGCATTTGTTAGTGAATAATGAACTCTGATTCTCCTGTATCTATTGAGCACCTACTGTGAGCAGAACATTGTACCAAGTAGAGTGTAAATTGCTTTAGTTTGACACATTAGTTTATGAAGTGCAAAGGGATCATAAAGGTACACCATGGAGGCAATTTCCATGTATTTTTATTTGTCTCCTTTAGACTGTAAGCTCCTCAGATGCAGAGTCCATGTCCCTTATTCTCTCCTAAATGCCCCATGTAGTGTTTTCTACCCAAAGCAGGCACTTTGGTCCAGTGCTATTAAATTAATGATTAGATTAACTAGGGAGTGAATTAGGATTGCTTCACTGGCTGAACATTAGGATGGAGATTGACACTGATTACTCTACTTACAGTACACCAGGGCCTGAAAGAGTTAATGAAGCTTCAAAAGTTGCTTGATTTATAGTGAAGGAATAGCTCAGGACACGGGAGAATGTAGAACTATAAATAAATTTGCAATAAGATAAAACTTCTTGAGTTGTTTGCTTAATCCATAATTCTCCTTTTCTCCTTGTCTAAGTGAAGCATTGAGACTTTCCTTATCTTCTTGGTGGTAATCACCCCTATGTTCAAATAGATCATGATAAAGTCATTCTCTACATATTATTGACTGTGGAGATTTAACTGGAATTGAAAGTAGGTGACTAACAATCTTTCATTTATTTTATCTAGAGAGAATAATCAAAAGCTTCTTTTGGATCATTAGTGTAGGGTCTTACTGTGCAATATTTCAGTTCTGTAACCAGTGTCCTTGCTTGGTAGTCAGTATTAAATATGCTTTTAAGTCATCAGGAAGAACATTATTCAGATTTTGGCCCTTGGTTTCTATTAGTGTTCAAATTAGGTTAAAAAATGTGCCTGTCCTTGAATTTTTTTCAGCGCACAGTACAAGGCAGCTAAAAAGCATAGTCGACAAAAATTTAAGAGCTTCTGTGTGTAAGAAACAATGCACATGTAACTTATTTAAAGGTTACATGTTTAGCACTGTGAAAATTTCCTGACTCCATCAACCCAAAACTAACTGATTTCTTAAACTTCATTTTTAAATTTGATTTAGCAACATTTTAAAAATATTGAAACTATTCTGCAAGTTTTTATATTTTTGAAGTGATGTAAATATTTGAGGCATATTAGGTCTGATCTTACTGGTATATAGATATAAAATAAAAAAAATTATCATCATGTTTGTTGATCAACTAATATGTGCCAAGCACTCTTCTAAGCACTAAGGTAGATATGTTAATCAGGTTAGACGAGGTCCCTGTCCCACTTGAGTCTCTAGGAGGGAGAGCAGGTATTGAATCCCCATTGTACAGTTGAGGAAACTGAGGCACAGAGAGGTTAAATGACTTGTCCAAGGTCACATGATGGGCAAGTGGCAGAACCAGCATGAGAACTCAGGTCCTCTGGCTCCCATACCTGTGCTCTTTCCCCTAGGCTCCGCTGCTTATATTTACACATTAGTTTTACGAATGAAAGAGAAAACAGTGAACAGTATTGGGTATGAGGGGTGTTTGGTCATGGGCTAAATAGATGCATGCCACTTAAGGAAATGCATGCCATTTTAAGATTCTTATCATGGTCCAACCAAGCCCCTAAAACTCTGAAGCTACATCTGGTAAAGGAGAAACTCTGATTTTTTTCATTTAGGGAATTCTAATTATGATTATGCTATACATGACCAGGCATCAAAACATTAAGATAATCCTTTTTTAACCAAGCCCTTTTTTTAACCAAAATCCCAAGATCACCCCTCTAAATCAAAACCCTAACACACATAACTTAAATGCCTCCTGGCACTCTGCTCTGTGCCTACATCTCTCCGTTGGGACTCTGAAATATCTGACTGGCTGCTAACCCTCTCACCAAATGACACTACTTTAGTTCATCCAGTTGGCTTCATTGGCCCGCTTCTGCTGATGGCCTTGATGGGCTTTGGTTATGATCTCACTGCTTTCCACCTGGGATGATCAACTTGGGCCCATCTACTTCTCGGGGTTTGGTCCACACCCTCCCACCCAACCTCATGCTCTATTGTAACTAAAGTTTGTCTGGGTCAAAGATTGTGGTTAAGGTGAATGATCCTTTATTCAGTAGTAATAATACTAATGGTATTGAATGTTCACTTTGTGCTGGGTTAAAACAAGATAGATCAGACAACATAGCCGGTGACTAAAATGTCTGAATCTTGTGTGTACTGTATGTATACTTTAAAGAGACTTGAACTGTATTCATTTATAATTTACAAAGTATGAGGTTTGGTTTAGTGGAAAGAGCATGGGCCTGGGATTCAGAGGACCTGCGTTCTAATCCTGGCTCTGCCAATTGCTTGCTGTGGGACAAAGGGCAAATTACTTAACTTCTCTATGCTTCAGTTTCTACAACTGTGAAATGGGGATTTAACACCTGTTGTCTTTCCTACTTAGACTGTGAGCCCGCTATGGGACAGGGACTGTGTCCAACCTGATTACCTTGTATCTTCTCCAGCACTTTTCATTCATTCATTCAGTCCTATTTATTGAGCCCTTACTGTGTGCAGATCACTGTACTAAGCACTTGGAAAGTACAATTCAGCAACAGATAGAGACAATCCCTACCCAACAACGGGCTCACAGTCTAGAAGGGAGGAGACAGGCAACAAAACAAAACAGGTACAAGTAAACAGACATCAATAGCATCAATATAAATAAATAGAATAATCGGTTTATATACATCATTAATAAAATAAATAGAATAACAAATAGGCGGGGAACAGAGGGAGAGAGTCGGGGCGATGGGGAGGGGAGGAGCAGAGGAAAAGGGGAGCTTAGTGTGGGAAAGCCTCCGGAAGAGGTGAGTTTTCAGCAGGGCTTTGAAGGCGGGGAGGTGTGCTAGTCTGGCAGATGTGAGGAAGGTGTGCTAGTCTGGCAGATGTGAGGAGGGAGGGCATTCCAGGACATGGGCCAGGGGTCAACGGCGGGACAGGCGAGATCTAGGCACAGTGAGAAGGTTAGCAGCAGAGGAGCGGAGTGTGCAGGCCGTGTTGTAGAAGGAGAGAGTATTTGGCACATGGTAAATGCTTAACAAATACCAGAAAAAAAGTTAATCATTTAAGATTCAGCATAATATTTAAGACTTAAATTGTGAGTATTTTTTTAACATGAAATCTATTTAGTAATCTAGTTGAATGAAGGTATCCACCAGTACTCACTGGGAACTGTTACTCTTATTTTAAGGAAATTTACTATCATTTATGCTTATTAAAATGATTACCAATTTTTTGATTGAAAATTCTTGTGGCTCTATTTTTCTCTTCTGTAAATCTGTATCAAAGTGTAAGTACAGTTGACCTTTAATCCTGCTCTGCTGACAGGCATTATCAGAAGAAATGTGCAAGAGCAGCAAATTGAAGGGTTTTGCAGGTTTTATGTAAAAATATGCAGTGACATTATAAAAGATTCTCCCTTTTTCCATGTTAGTGTTTTGGGTTGCATTATTTCCAGCCCTGTCCCCTGGAGGTGGAAAAGGCAATTTGCATAAAATAAGAACCTAAGTCTAAATTTAGAAGCAGTGTGGCTCAGTGTAAAGAGCCTGGGGCTTCTGAGTTGGAGGTCATGAGTTCGACTCCCGGCACTGCCACTTGTCAGCTGTGTGTGGGCAAGTCACTTAACTTCTCTGTGCCTCAGTTACCTCATCTGTAAAATGGGGATTAACTGTGAGCCTCATGTGGGATGACCTGATTATCCTGTATCCCCCCAGCGCTTAGAACAGTGCTCTGCACATAGTAAGCGCTTAACAAATACCAACGTTAAATGTAATTGCATCCTTTAAGAGTTAATACATCATTACTTCTCTTCCTAGCCTTGCTCTCCAATCTTATTCCATTTCCCTTCACTGAGTTTTGGAAAAAGAGTCTGCTTTGGGTGTCCAGACAGAAAAGGAAAGTACTATATCCCAGTGTATTGGTTCTGGTAAAGAGTAGCTGAGGTTACCACCCAGGAATATTTTTGCCTCCATCTTATCCAGTCCTAGTTATCCTCTCGATTCCCTTCCTCCTTGTAGCTATTAATCATTCTTCCTGGGTTCTCTGGATTTGAAATAATACATTCTTTGAGGACAACAGCTCTGAGGTTGTATGGGATTCATTGTGCCCAAAAGAGATGTATCATTATGCTGATATTTCAATGGGTGGTCATCAACTTGCTCAGAATGCTGTAATTGGAGTGGCCAGGGGCTTTGGGGGCCTAGAAGTTTAATGGATTTATTTGTTTTTTTGTGAGCAATATAATCAAAGTAAGAGAGAATTCTCACTTGAAGTACTGTGACATCCCTTTACTGGATTCATAGTTATGTTATGTGCTTGACACACTGTGAGAGATTAACGTTTGAAGTAATTTCATCTGTTCTGGAATCTTGAAGTATGAATCTAGGGTTTTTTTATTGTTTATGTGCTAAGCATTTATTTTATAGAAAACCCTGCACTGTGTACTGGAGAAAGGTGCAACATCATAATTCAGACACAACCTCTGGTGCACAGGGGACCCACAGTCTAAAAGGTTTTGGCAGGATTAATTGACAGCAAGCACACTGGGAAAGTATAAGATGCTAAAGAAACACCAATACATTAACAAAGCAAGAGTAACTCATCCGAAGAGTGGAGTTTCTGTAGGTGTCCAACAGTCAAAACTATTACTTCTTTGTATTACTTCTGCTTCCGTGGGATAGAACTTGACCCGGGGATGGAAGGTGGGGAAAAGGTGTCATTTTTCTGGTTTTGCTTCTAGTTGCTCTTGGTAAATGTATGGCATTCACAACCAGGTTTTCCAATCGGGCAAAACAGTGCCTGGTTTATGTGCATATTTATGCGCTACTTTCCCAAGAGTTTAGTACAGTTCACTGCATTCAGTAGGCAAACTGCATTCAACAGATACCATTGCCATGATTACTACCTCTCTCACCCCACTGCCAAATAGTCTTCATACATTTACAAAAAGATCTAGAGGAATGACTGTCTCGAAAGATTTTTAAGATGCAAATAAAGACAGTGGCGTGGAAGAAGGGGTTTTAATGTCTTTAGTAATGCTGGGTTTTAGATGAAGGTTTTTTCACATTGGGAGGACTTTGCAGAGTTATAAAGCCAGTCTTGTTTCTCCCAAGTTGGCCTGTGGAATGTATGCCCGGATGGATCCTGGTGTAATGCTTCCTTGTGGCAGAAAAGAGAAATTTTCTCCTAGTGGAGCTCATAGATACTTGTACTTGTTTGACTGTTTCAAGGGGGGGTCCCTGGGTGCTAACTCCAGAAGCAGTTTACTTCTAGTATTTTAGGTACAGTAAACAGTTTTTCTTCATGTCCTTTTTTTTACTGAGCTTTTAGCAGTAGCCAGCTGAGGTGCAGAGCCTCTTCTCAACTCTTCTCCCTCCCAATCTGGGATGGCGTTCTCCATTGGAATCCTGACCTCATGTGGCATAGCCTTTGCCACTTGCCTTTCTCTGTGCCAGTTTGGTACTCCCTCTTGACACCTGTTTGGTACTCTAATCTCAGACCATCAGTTACAAATGCAGGGATGACTCTTCTACCCTTCAAGCCTTAGAATTTGAGATGGGCCTTTTCCTCCATTGAGTGTGAAAGATGCAAATAAGAGAGGCTTTTTGCACCCACTCTGCTATTCTGTTAAGGCTACAGGAGGCTCCTCTGGCTTGATTTCAACTAAGAAAAATTTTTGTCATCCATCCCTTGTAGCCAAGGGACTTAACCCCCAGCAAGTGATGGTGCTTCCTTTCAAGAAAAAGGCATCGCCGTTCAACATAACGATATTCATTCAGTGGTATTTACTGAGCGCTTACTGTGTGCAGAGCACTTACTAAGTGCTTAGAATGTACAATTCGGCCCTTACTAAGTGCTTAGAATGTACAATTCGGCCACAGAGACTATCCCTGCCCAACAACAGGCTCACAGTCTAAAAACGGGCTCACAGTCTAAATGATATCATAGAGGACTCCGTCTTCCTTCTGCATAATGGACAAAGTAGAAGGAATGATTTGAACAGACCCTAAAACACTTCAAGATTGCCACCTAGGAAGGTTCTGCCACTAAAACATCGTGTATAATACTGTTATTCATTCAGTCATATTTATTGAGCATTTGCTGTATGCAAAGCACTGTACTAAGCACTTAGAAGAGTACAGTTATCAGACATTTGTGTCACTGGCAGGAAGAGGTGAGAAAAATTTAAATTGCTACCAGGCTGTTGTTCACACAACTGTGTGAAGAATTTATCAATCTCTAGTCTCTGGCCTCCAAAGGTTATATTGAGCACAGATCTGTTTATTGGACCAGTAAATGGAATGTACTAATTGTGTTGACTAATGTCATAGGGTGTGCCCTAAGGAAAATATTTTGTCCCTTATTGTCCCTAGGCCTGAATCTTGATGCTCTTGATTGCACTGAAATACGCTCTTGTGCTGGTCTCCATTGATGGCTGCCAAACACAGTCGTGTGGGCTCACTTGACTGCATGTCTTGAGGCATTCATTTGTCTTTGTTTACAGTGCCCTTTTGTTAAGTTTTTTTGGTACAAGTGGTTAGGTTGGCAAATGAAGTAAAGGAATTTATTATAGTAAATGCCCTGTAGTATCTTTTAATTGATTGAGTTTGACAGCACTGGGAAATAGGAAATCTGAGCCAAAACTGTGTCCTGTTCAAATGTATGGGGGGGGGGGGGGGCGCGGGGGATGGGAGGGGGGGAAAGAAGATAAATTTTGAAAGTAACATCTGATTTTGAGATTTCAGATGTTCTTTCTAATGGACTCGAGATCAAAGGACAAAAATAACTTTGAGTTTCATCCAAAGAAAAATGTTTCAGCCTTGTACACTTGTTCTTGTTTGATTCTGGTATAATTACAAGGTGAACTCTACATCTTGCATTGCCCCACGAGCAGAATTTTAACAACCTTAGACTGCAGAGAAAGCAGAGTGCTTAGCTGGGTATTCCTCGACATCTGTAGCAGGAGGAAAGAGGATGATGAGCCCTTCTCCTCCCCCGCCTCCTTCCCTCATCCCCCATTCTCCTCCCTCCCATCATAAAGTAATCTCTACCAGTGTCTCTTCCCACTCAAGACCTACTTCAGGTAAATTCAGAATTTGAGAACCTTTACGATGTGTCACTCCTTCCTATGTCTTGATGCAACCATCAGGAACAAAACTAGGGGCCCCAGAGCAACACCTATTTGTGTGTTCTCCCCTTGGCCCCTTTTTTCTCCTCTTTGTCCTCATTTACCCTCTTTTCAATTACCATTAGCAGGGCAGGTAAGACAAGATATTTCCAATAATAACCACGACCACACTCATGTTCTTGCTGCTATTTCAACTGTTTTAGTGCTGACAGATCAACCTAGAGGCTGAGGGAGACACAGCCCTGAAAGCAGGAGAATAATCTCTTCTGATTGGGCATCCCTGATCCCCAGAGCCCTGAGACAGTAGCCATAGATTTCTAAAGGAAGCCTCCCTTGTGGTAGCTTTATTCCTTCAGAGACCTTACATCCACCAGTCAATCTGTGGATTTGTTGAACACCTGATGTGTGCAGAACTCTATACTAAGCACTTGGGGAGAGGACAGTACTTAGTAGGCCCAATCCCTGCCTTGGAGGAGTTTGCAATCTAGCAGGGGAGATGGACACTATAATATAGTTCAGAGAAGAGGTAAAGTAGATATTTAGGTGACCGTTTAAAAAAACCCTTCAAAAGGGCTCTACTTCTTCTCAAGAATGTGATTGACATAAAACGTTGGATAGTAATTGAGGAAATAGCATGGGAAAGTACATAAAGTAATTGGGGAAAAGTCCTGGAGGGGGTATGATTTCAGAAGGACTTTGAAAGTAGGGAAAGCTGTGGTCTGGAGGACCTGAAGGGTGAGAGAATGCCAAGCAGTAGTAAGGATATGAGCAAGAGGTTGGAAGTGGGAGAGAAGAGAGCAAGGCAAAGCAAGTAGGTTAGTTAGCAAGGAATAAGGATTGAAAGTTGGTGTAAAGTGCGAGAATAAAGTGGACAATTAAGGGAAAGAAAGGTGATTGAATGCCTTAATTCCAATGTTAGGAGTTTCTGCCTGATGCAGAGAGTGATGGGTAGTCATTTGTTCTCTCTCTCAGTCATCCCACATATTCCATCTGTCCCCAAATCCTGCTGATTCTACTCTCACAACGTCTATCTGCTCCTTCTTCCCTCCCTCCAAGCTAATTCCACACAATCCAGACACTTATATCCTGCCTTGACTACTCTGTCTGCCCCTCACTGACTTCCCTGCCTCCTGTCTCTCCCCTTTCCAGTCCATACGTAATTCTGCTGTCTAGATCATGTTTCTGGAAAAAAAAAATTCAGTTCCCACTCTTCGAAACATTCCAATGGTTACCCATCCATTACTCAGCAAAGAAAAACTCCTTACCATCTGCTATTAAGGCACTCAATCAGCTATCCCCAACCTACCTTACCTTGCTAACTTACTACTACAACCTAGCTCAAACAATTCACTCTAATGCTGACTTATTCACTATACTTTGATCTTATCTTATCTGTCTTGTGAATGTCTCCTTGGGCAAGTCCTCCCCCTGGTCTGGGACTCTGTCCCCTTCACATCCCACCTTCAAAACCCTGCTAAAATCATATCTCCTCTAAGAGACCTCCTCTGACTAACCCCTCATTTCCCCATCCCATTCGCCCTCCCCTCTGTGTTACTTATGCTCAGGCCACTACAGAGAGGGAAAATGGCAGAGTGCCTTTCTCACCCTCTAGACTATAAACTCCTGGTGAGGGGGGATTGTGTCTACCTCCTCTACTTTATTTTATTCTCCCAAGTACTTGGTACAGTGTTCTGCACACAATAAGTGCTTAATAAATATCTTTGATGGATTGGAAGATGGAGGCAAAATTATATTTTAGAATAATGATCCGAGCAGCAAAGTACAGGTTGGAGAGGGGAGAGACTGGAGGCAGGAAGACCTGTTAGGAGGCTGATGGCAGTAGTAGTCAGGACATGACAAATACTAAACATGGTGAAGATCAGAATAGATTCAATGATTTGTCAGTGTTTTACTTCCAGCACACCTTTAAAAAAAAATTTGGCTAGTGAAGCCCTGTAGAGGAAAAAAAAGTGGGCTCCTAATGTTAAATAATTTGCCAGGTTGTATATGATGGGTAGGACTCTTAAATGTGTGTACTAAGTACTGATAGAGGTAAATTCATTGAAATGTTATGGTGAACAGCTCCCTCTTCATTCTCGCATAGTGCTTTGTAAACATGTTTCCTACAACCTTCAATTCTTGTATAAAGTTAGACTTGTAAATGAGTGTTATCCAGTGTTATCACTGGATAAACGGGTATGCCTAGAAAATCCGGTGATGCTAGAATTTTAAAAACAAGAAACAGAAGTGGCTGTCAAACGTTAAAGATCAAGTTTCCACAATCTGTAAGCTTCAAACTGAATGTCATTTTTAAACTCTTGTCCTCGGTGATTTAGGATCCGAAGAAATGTATTAAGCCAGTTTCCCTTGCAGGAGGGTGAGCAGCAACATTGTTTGACCACCTACTGTGTACAAGGGGTTTGGAAACTTACAATAGAAGTAAAAGATGTGCTCTGGGAAGCTTTCCATAACCTGTCCTCCTTCCAGGAGTTGGGAAACCCAAATGTAGCACTAACTTTTAGCACTATCTGGGCTTCATTCTTTCTTCTGGAGGCCATAAACTCCTAGAAGGGAAAATTCTAACCAAATAATGAGCAGCTGCTGGATGGGACTGTATGTAGGTATTCTCAGCTGCAGAATCTTTGTAGGTTGGCAAACACATCCTCATGCCGTCTTCCAATAAAGTGAGTCATCCCTGGGGAGAATAAGATTGATTTCTGTGTCCAAACCTTCATGTATCTGGGATTTGGACTTGGTACTTCCAAACAAGCTGGGCTCAGTTTTCACAAAGGCAGGCCATGTGGCAGGGACTTAAAGGGGTGGTATTTGGAGTGATGAGGCTTTTAAAGTAGCGGATCTCACTTTCTCTCTGGGTTTCTCTCCAATACTAAAGCTATCACTCTCCACACTGCTAACAGCCTTTGGTTTGTAGGGGAACAGCAGAGCTGAGAGGGCTGGTTTACGTGGCAACATTTCAGAGTTAGCACCCAGATCTCCTAACTCCCAGTCTGTTGCTGGCATTATTATTGCGTTGTTTGCTTCTCTTTCTACTGAAAAGAACAAAATGAACAACTTGGTATTGCATTCTTTAGCTTCCTGGAGGTGGAGGAATATGGGTAGGAAAACATGGCATTAATCATCAAGAGAGTCTGAAGGCATCCATCATCAACCAACAAGTGGAATTTATTGAGCATCTAATCAGTCAATAGTATTTATCGAGCGCTTACTCTCAGCTGAGCACTGAATTGAGTGTTTTGTGTGCAGGTCACTGAGTTCTTGAGAAACATGTAATAGAAATAGCAGACATCATCCTGCCCCTAAGTAGTTTACCATCTAATGGATGGGAGAAGTGGACATAAATTGCCAAATATATGGTAGGCAAAAGAATGAGAAAATAGAAATAAATGATAAAGGGAGTAAGGAATTAAGAGATACCTGAATATTGTTCACAGGAGTATTAAGATGACCGATATAGTGGAATGACTTCTGTCCCATCCCACGATGTGAGATGTGATAACGTTTCTGTACATCACCAAATCACCAATGGTGATTGCATCACTCCTTGGTGAAAAACACTGCACTAAGCACTGCATCAGATTACAAAAGAAGAATATAATACACTCACTACCTAGAGGTTTTACAAAAAACAAAACCCAATACTGTCAATTAGATATAGGTTGCAACCCCTCAAAGGTCCATGTCCAATTCTCTACCTGAATACTCTTTCCCAGTACTTAGTTCAGTGCCCTACATACAGTAATAATAATACTAATTATGGTATTTGTTAAGCACTTACTATGTGCCCAGCACTGTTCTACGTGCTGGGGTAAATACAAGGTAATCAGGTTGTCCCACGTGGGGCTCACAATCTAAATCCCCATTTTACAGATGAGGTAAGTGAGGCCCAGAGAAGTGAAATGCCTCACCCAAGGTCACACAGCATATATGTGGTGGAGCCGGGATTAGAACGCAGGTCCTCCTGACTCCCAGGCCCGTGCTGTATCTACTGACCCATACGGCTTCTCTAACGTAGTAAACTCTCAATAAATACTATTACTAGTATGACTAGGTATGGCACACTCAAGGAATGTTTCATAAAGGATGTGATTTTTCTAAGAGTGTTTTAAAAGTGGGAAGGGATGTGGAGTGAGGACCTCTAGGCAGGGGAGCTGAAACCTAAAATTTCCAGTGGTTATCCATTGCTTTGCACATAGAAACAAGAACTCTTCAGCTCTCACCTGTCATATGTGTTCCTCCCACCTCCAGACTCTAAACTTTAACCTTCCTTCCCTAATTTCTCTATTCCTATTTTCCAGGATTTTTCACTCTTTCCTTAAACTAATTAGTGAAGCCAGTGGGAACTGCCAGGAGACCTGCCCGAAGTGCTGCCCTTTCCCCTTCCTGCTTGCAGTCCCTCCCTGGGCCCCAGGATTTGGAATAAGCACAGGGAATGACTGGGGAAGGTCTGTGCCCTCCCCCCACCCCCAAAACACACACACACACACACACACACACACACACACACATAGATAAATACTTGAACATGATGATATCGTCAAATGAACTTCACACTCGGATGAAATGTTTTAATGTGAATGTTGGTTCACATTTCTGTTTTAAGGTGCACTACATGATAGTTTAGCTATTAGATTTTGAAATATTTATTGAAGTTATTTTACTCTCCGAAGCACATGATGTTTCATTTAAATTGCTAGGATGTTTACATTATTTTCTAATTTCAGATTTAAAACCAATTGAATTGCATTGTAAATGCACTATTTAAAAAATTCATGAAAATACAGAGCTTTGTTTTAGAACCTTGGGTTTCTGGAAAGATTATAAAGTGAATTCTCTTCCTACAATCTATCACTAATGAAAAATGAGTTTTTTCTAGTGATTTCAGAGCACCTTCTCATGTGAGATTGTGTTACTCTGCAGTTTTATTAGGCCTTGTAGTCGATCAGAAGCAGTGTGGCCTAGTGGAAAGAATCTGGACCTGGGAGTCAGAAGACCTGGGTTCTAACCCCAGCTTTGCCACTTGCCTACTAAACCCAAGGGCAAATTGCTTAACTTCTTTGGACCTCATTTTCCTCATCTGTAAATTGGGAATTCAATACCTATTTTCCCTACCCCTTAGATTATGAGACCCATATGGGACAGGGACTGTATCCAAACTGATTGAGTTGTATCTACTCCAGTGGTTAGTAAAATGTTTGACACATAGTAAGCGCTTAACAAATGCACACTTTTTTATGATTACTATAATTATCATTATTAGCTCTCACTGTTGCAATTATCTATAGGACTGAGGCCTAGTTTGGAACCTTAAGACCCAGTCATCACTCCGCTTTATGACTCTAGAAAGGTAGCTTAGTTTCTCTGGGTCTCCATTTTCCCATCTTCTTCCTCACTCACTATCTTTTAACGGAAGATGTGATAACGCTTCTCTGCATCACCAAATCACCCTCAATTATTGCATCTCTCCTTGGTGAAAACCACTGCACTCAGCACTGCCATATTAAAAAAGACAATAATATTCACTACCTAGAGGAATTACAAAAAAAAAAAAAAAAACAACCCAAAACCCACATACCAACAATTAGATATAAACAACATCAGATCATTCATTCACTCATTCAGTCATATTTATTGGGCACTTATTGTGTGCAGAGCACTGACTGAGCTCTTGGAAAGTACAATTCAGCAACAGATAGAGACAATCTTTACCTGACAACGGATTCACAGTCTAGGAACGGGCTCACAGTCTGGAATGGGCCACTGGGGTAAGACATGACACCCTAAATAGGGTATCAAGAAGAATATGATACTAATAATTCAAGAACCAAATAACTAGAAATATGCAGAAATAATATATGAACACAGTTGTTTCCCAAATCTGGAGAGATAGATCTACCTCTCCAGTCCTGACTTCTCTCTTTTCTACAATCTTGCATTTTCTCTTCCTTCAGGACTTCTCTAATTGGGTGATCTACCCACGCCTCAAACTGAACATATCCAAAACAGAATTCCTCGTCTTCCCTTCCAAACCTTGTTCTCCCCCTGTCTCTCCCATCACTGTAGGCAACACCATTATCCTCCATTTCACAAGGTCATAACCTCGGCATTATCCTCGACTCATCTATCTCGTTCAACCCACACATTAAATTTGTGACCAAATCCTGTCAGTTCTTCCTTCACAACATTAGTAAAAATCCTCTGCTTTTCTCTCCATACAGCCTGCTACTCTGCTGATCCAAGCACTTTATTAAATCTTTCCTTGACTACTTCATCCATCTCCTAGTTGACTTCCCTGCCTTCTGTCTCTCCCTGCTCCAATCCGTCATTTGTATTTATTGAGCACTTACTATAATAATAATAATGTTGGTATTTGTTAAGCGCTTACTATGTGCCGAGCACTGTTCTAAGCGCTGGGGTAGACATAGGGGAATCAGGTTGTCCCACGTGGGGCTCCCAGTCTTAATCCCCATTTTACAGATGAGGGAACTGAGGCACCGAGAAGTTAAGTGACTTGCCCAAAGTCACACAGCTGGCAAGTGGCAGAGCCGGGGTTCGAAACCATGACCTCTGACTCCAAAGCCTGTGCTCTTTCCAGTGAGCCACGCTGCTTACTATGTGCAGAACACATACTAAGCACTCGGAGGAGTACAGCATAACAGAGCTGGTAGACATGTTCCCTGACCACAAGGAGCTTAAGGTCTATAGAGGAGGAATTTATAGCTTAGCTATGGCATGGCACTCTGGCATGCAAAAATTCCAGAAGTGGATTTGGTTCCTTTTTTGAGAGTGCTGAGTTTTAATGAAATCACCTATTTGGGGTCCTCCATCCTCAGCATAGAGCCCACTTTTTTTCTAGCAGAAATGTACTTGGCATTGCAATGATGCCCATGATGGGATTAATAGATAAAGAAGTGTGGCTGCCTAAACAATCCAATGCCTATACTCTGTCCTTGCTTTCCTTCACCCCCTTATCATGCATCTCTCCTCCCCATCTCTTTATGAGTTTAATACATTTTTTCCTTTTATCACAGGGTTACTTTCTCCATTTGGTGAGAGTCTGCGTGCAGACAATGATTCCTTAAATTCTGTCAGGCTGGACCCTGATTTTTTCCCAGATGATCTCTTCCTAGATCTAGGATGTCACAACTGATCTCCTTCCTCCAGTTTGAAATCTGTCTAGAAGTGGAAAAAAAAAGATCTTGATTCTATAAATGCCTGAAAACTACTGTACCTTTGGAGAGAATACTTTCCCTAGCAAATTTTAGTGGCCTCTTTGGAGTATCGAAGAATTAAAATACCTGATTTTGGGGAACATCTGTGTTTTTAATGAACAACTTTTGCCACTTTTAATTTACTACTTCACTCATCTGTCCTCACCATTGCTTCAGATTACTCTTACTGTCGTTAATAATAATAATAATAATAATAATAATGGTATTTGTTAAGCGCTTACTATGTGCCAGGCGTTGTTCAATGCACTAGGGTAGATACAAGATAAGCAGGTTGTCCCACATGGAGCTCACAGTCTTAATCCCCGTTTTATAGATGAGTAACTGAGGCACAGAGAAGTTAAGTAACTTGGCCAAGGTCACACAGCAGACAAGTGACAGAGCCGGTGTTAGAACCTGAGTCCTTCTGACTCCCAGACCTTTGCTCTTGTTGAGGGTTATTTTAGTCAGGAAACAAATAGGGGTTTTTATTAAATGAAAGCTGTAGCACTTGTTATTCATAGCAAATGTATCCTCTCTAGCTCAATGCAGGGTCTGATGGGACTACTTCTACCTAGCAAGTCCAGTCCCCAGCTGCTGCTTGAGCGAAGGAGCTTCTGGGGTTAGTACTTAGGGAGTTTGATGACATTCCAAATTTTATTGTGAAGAAACAGGAACAGAGGCAAAGCAGACAAGATGTCCATCACTGTTTTCTCACTTTTCTAAAACAGTAGGTTAGTCAATCAATCAATCATATTTAGTGAGTGCTTACTATGTGCAGAAAACTGTACAAAGCATTTGAGAGTACCATGCAGTTGAGAGTCTACAGTTGGTAGACCTGATCCCACAAGGAGCTACCAATCAGTCAATCAGTCATATTTATTGAGCGCTTACTGTGTGCGGAGCACCATACTAAGTGCTTAGGAGAGCACAATATAACAATTTAACAAGCACATTCCCTGTTCACTTGTTTGAATTCCCACCATACAATTTGACTCTAGTTTAAAGTCCAGGTTCCTAATGGCTCTGAAAAAGGGGAATTGAGTTTTGGGGTTTTTTTAACTGTTAGTCTCCTTTCATTTTCCTGTCCTGTTTCAAGGATGACCTGTTTCCCTTCCCACAGAATAGGTGTATATTCTTTCCTGGATGACATCTCCTTTGCCTGTAGGTCTGGATCACTTCCTCTTTTGAAATTTCCAAGATGTGGGAAGATGTGGCTGTGCTTAGTAATTTTATAGGGTGACCAGTGTCTTCTAGATGGGGGATTGGCCTCTGTCTCATTTCCTTGTCTCCTTTCTTGAAAAGGCTTATCAGGAAGGGACGCAAAAGTTGCACAAAAGTTTAGGGACACAAGTCCCTCCCTTCCATAGCATCAGGGGAGGCTGTTCTCTATTCAGTATCCTGAGTTCTCAAAACTGAAAAATATCAGATTTGAAAATAAGTCCACTTGGTGAGTGACCCTGCAAGGCAGAGGAAGAATCAGATATTAGATTGTGAGCCCCACGAGGATCAGGACCATACCTCATTCCCACTGTGTATTCTCTCCTACTGCTTAGTACAATATTCTGCTCAAGACTCTGCCAATAGTAAATACTTAGTCAAAACTTTCCTTTACAAAGTTGGAATATCTCATCTTATAGAGTCCCGTAGGATGATCAAAAAAACCCTCAGAAGTACTGCAAGTCAGACTTCATTGTGGTGGTGACATACATCTTAGGTTGCTTAATGAACATATATCCCTCCCATCAGAATTGATAAATGATCCTTCTTATGCATGCCTGTCCCAAGTTATTAATGATGAGAGGACACGGTTTATGGGTGAACAATAGTGAAGAGAAGTGGTGTTTTCCCATTGGACTTCCAGTGCTATTCATCATCAGCAATGAGCCATGTAGGCATACATTGCTGAATAAGTTCAAAAAGAGTGCCCTTATTTCTCACTGAAATTAGTAGGTGGGAATCCGGGGTAACCTCCAAACTGTCAGTAGTAGGGGGAGATCAGGAAGAACAACATTCTTTTCTCCTTAACCCCACCCCACCAAACCCCTCTGCCCCCCACAAAAAAAAGAAGGTTCCAGGGGGGTATCACCAACAAGACTTTCAGGGAAATGTTTGTTTTGAGGCAAAACAGTTAAAGAAGAGAATCCCGCTCCTTTCCTTACCCAGCCACCGTCCAATCAGTACTTTTCCTGTAATGTGACCTCACTGCCTGATAGTATGTCTGATTGGATTTTCACTAGTTTTCTTTTCTTATTTGATTTTTTTCCTCCTTCACCTTCATGCCCTCTTCACTTGACTCAGTGGTACTGAAAGAGTAAATCACTTGGGTTCTTGATGATGGTAGTTACAAGACTAAAGCCAGTGAAGCTATGAAAGAAGAGGAAATGGTTCTCTTTAGATGCATTTTTTCCAAGTACAGTAGTTTTGGGTGCTATAGAAAAGATATCAGTAATATATGTGAGTGTATAAATGCCATAAGAAACAGAATTTAAACCCCAAGCAGCTTTGTTCATTCAAAAAAAATGAAAAATAGATGAAAAATCCCAGTGGATATGTACCTCTAGCTTGGATATCTGGAGACTGTGATTCTTAATATTTAAACTAGGGTATGGATAGAGAACAGTTCTTGGCACATATTAAGTGCTTAACAAGTACCATCATTATTATTATTATTAAGAACTTTACCAAACAGTAATAATGGTTTTAGGGGCTTACTTTGTGTTTAAGCGCCCGGGGTGATACAAGATACACGAGAAGCAGCGTGGCTCACTGGAAAGAGCATGGGCTTTGGAGTCAGAGGTCATGGGTTCGAACCCCAGCTCTACCACTTGTCAGCTGTGTGACTTTGGGCAAGTCACTTAACTTCTCGGTGCCTCAGTTACCTCATCTGTAAAATGGGGATTAAGACTGTGAGCCCCACGTGGGACAACCTGATTCCCCTGTGTCTACCCCAGCGCTTAGAACAGTGCTCGGCACATAGTAAGCGCTTAACAAATACCAACATTATAAGATTGGACACAATCCCTATTCTATGTGAGACTCACAGTCTAAGCAGGAGGACAGGTCTTTTATCCCTTTTTTACAGATGAGAAAATTGAGGAATTGAAAACCTAAGTGACTTACTCCAAGTCATTCAGTGGGCAGGTGGTGGAGTCAGAACTAGAAACAGGAACTTTGTAGCTAACAGACCCCATGGTCTTTCCCAGTAGGACAAGATTATCCTGGTAGTTTCAACATCCCTCCCCCAGGATAACACATGAAATCGTTCTGTCTGTGTAAAGTCCTTCTGTGGTATGGCTGGAACCTAGGAAAATGAAATGTGTCCCTAGGTGTACTTAAGGAGTCAGTAGCTAAGTCCCAAGCGCCTTACTGCACTTCTTATTGTTCCCCATTGCTGTAACACTGCATTTTCTCACAGGGAGTACTAAGAGCAAACTTTCTGTCCAGGTCAGCAAGGGAGTTAAATCATGACAAATCTATCCGTGACTCAGCGGTTCTGCGTCTCGCCTGGCTGGGCCACAGATTAATCACACTGCACACATTGTTAACCTGCCATTTAAAATGGGGAATTTGATTACTTTCACACCAGAGTTTGGTCAACAAGGCCCGTTTTAAGTTCTGTGTATGGCAATGGTCTTTGTAGTTCAGGAAAAAATTCCAAGCGGTCAATTAATTTTCCTGAAGTGTTTTTTCAGTGACATGAATAATTTAATGGACCAATTTTTCTGAAGAGCACTCTTGTTTTGAGCTCAAAACCTGGTTAGTGTGGGTGAAACCTGTAAGCACATCCAGGAAATTAACTGCATGTTGGTGAATGATATCTTCCACCTGATTCCCTGAAAGGAAAGCTTGGGCTGTTAATATCAGGGAATAGGACTTAGTCTCACCAGTCCTAAAATTGGATCATGGCAGGCCCGACATTTTGCATTAGGATGAAATTGCAAATGAATAGTGCGTGTCCTGGAGTGGATGCTTTTAACATGCACTTGAATTAATAAATGGGGATCACTATTACTTATCTATAAATCAGTTACCTAAAGTGTGATTCAGAGCTCAATTTTCATATTACACAGTTTACACAAATTCAATCTAGCTTCATTTTCTGATTGTAGTTCCTATCATTGTTAAATTCTGTTCTTCATCTACTTGCCTCAGTATTGATTTGGTATGAGGCTTTTCCATGGAAACCACTTTAACGATAGGGATGTAAACGTAAATGCCATGAAAAATGAAACTGTTGCAATAGCTAGTGGTCCTCCTTCCCCCAGAGAATTTATTTAGTACAAATTTAGCTCAATTGCTGTCTGTAACTCAAAATAATTTGAGGTGAGAGTTTGGCTAGCAGCACAGGAAGATTATTTCCTTTGGTTTGTCTCATCACGAGGATTGCCAAGTGATGTAAATCTATCAAACTGGAAAATGCAATGAGAACCTAACATCTTTAAATGTTTGTTGGCAAGAAAATCAAATCACTGCAGACTATCTCTTGCACTTGGATTTGTACCCTTTAATCAACCCACCCTCAGTCCCACGGCATTACGTATATATCAATAATTTATTTATTTTAAAGTCTTTCTCTCCCTGTAGACTGTAAGCTCCTTGTGGGCAGGGAATGTGTCTGTCAACTCAACTTTATTTTACTCTCCCAAGAATTTAGTACAGTGCTTTCCATACAGTTGAGTACTCAATAAATACCACTGTTTGATTATCCCAAGTGTAGTACAAAGTCTGTCTGGAATAAACTCTGTCCCCAGGTGGGGGTAATGGGTATAGGTCTAGGAGCTCAGTGACCCGGGGTCTTTATTGTTGCCCTGGCATAATTTTTCAGAAAGGAATTCCTGTTTCTCTCAAGCAATAACTATTTTGTTTGTACTATATTTTCTGAGGAAATCTGTGAAAACTTACCATTAGGTTATAATAGTAATGGTATTTGTTAAGCGCTTACTGTGTGCTAAGCACTCTTCTAAGCACTAGGGTAAATACAAACTAATCGCGTTAGACACAGTCCCTGTCCCACAGTCCCCTTTTTATAAATGAGGTAACTGATGCACAGAAAAGTGAAGTGAATTACCCAAAGTCACACAGCAGACAAGTGGCAGAGCTGGGATTAGAACTCAGGTCCTTCCTAAACCACATTCTTGAGGGAGAAGGCTGTAGTATCCCTATGTGGTAATGAAAACCTTGAGCATATTGTACCCAAAGTATGGCAGGCCTGAGTTTACTGGACTAAATCTTAAATTCACTATATAAATTTTGCTATAGCAGTTCTCTGCAGTCACTTATATGATATGGCTTTTGTAGGTTTAAAAACATGCAGATATTCGGTAATTAGAATTTTTTTCATTTTTCTTAACTTGAATACAATCTGGACTGAATACGGTATATTTTTAAGAATCTGCATTTTATTTTTTTCTATTTTATGATTCCCGATTAACACCATCTCTATGGCAAGTATTTCTTTGGTCTTGTTGTTCTTTTTTGTGTTTGCAACTTATGCAAAAGGCTCAACAAACACTAAACATCACAGCTACCTGATGGTATGCTCTATAAAAAAAAGTCTGAGACTACATTCCCTAAACCAGAAGAGGGGGAAAAAAAAAGAAAAGCATGATTTCAATTTAACAATTATAGCTTTAATCATAAAACCAGGAAGGTCCTAAGGGTGTTGGGCAACAAGCCTTGGTCTTGGGAACGCAGACGCTCAGAAACCTTGAATAATAATAATACTAATTGTGAAATTTATTATGTGCTTACTATATGTCAAACACAGTACTAAACACTGGTGTATATACAAGGTAATCTGAAAAGAATCCAGATCCTTTAACTTCCAGGCCTGTGCTCTTTACACTAGGCCATGCTAAATGCTAGTATATAGTGGGATAAGTTAGGGAATCATTGGGAAGGCAGAGAGTAAGCCTGCTGCTCACCCATCAGGTAGGATACTAACATGAGAAATTTTATTTAATTTGCTACTGGACATTTTAGTGGGTATTATTTCAGCTTTCATTCATACCCATCCTCATCCCTCATGTACATATGTGTACTCAATTACTTGGAACACTCTAGTTGTAAATGTTTTTATGTTTGTGTTCTGTTAGTGTGCAAACTCCTCATGGGCACTATCATGTCTTTATTAGCCATTTCCCAAGAGCCTACTGAAGTTCACTGCATTTAGGGGATGCTAAATAAATACTACTACTACTACTTAGGCCTTTTGTGTAAATTTCAAAAGTAAAAAAATTGCACTAGAAGGGGGAAAAAAGCCTGAAGCATTTCACTGCCTTTTGTACATCTAAGGGAAGTAGAAATCTGGTTGTTTGGGAAAACTCCAAAATTACTCCAAAATTACTCCCACACTTTCCCAATCTGTGGGAAAGGGGCTTCCAAATAGGAGGAAATCGTATCAGCCAAGCTGAAAGGATGTGTAAAAGCCAGCAATGTAAGAAGGTGGTGGTAAATTAATTATTTTGGCCATTATGCCTGCCTCCTTTTTCAACTTGTCACCCCTGAAGAACACAATTCTTGACCAAATAGTAAATGAGTTTAAAAAAGAAAAAGTGAACAATTATCTCAGTGAAAAGAGGTAACTAGAGGTGCATCTATCTGCAGTGTCATGCTGCCTGCATCATTTGTTTCTACAAAGGAAACTGCATCAAATATCCATCAGTTGATGGATTTGTTGATTCTATTCTGATGCTCCCCTTTTTATGGATTTTCTAGCACCATTTCTTCTTTTCTTCCTCCCTTCACCTCCTAAACCCCCTCCCCCCTCCATTTTCTTTCTGGCCATTTCTCTTTTTTATTATTAAAACCTCCAATGGAAGTCAGGAAAATCCAAAGAACTGTTGCTCAAACCAAAGATTTGCTTGAGGAAGGTTCGAGTTAAGGTGAAACTCTAGAGGTCTTTTGGACAAAAGAATAATTTATGAGCTCCCTACAAGACTGTAAGCTTCCTGTGGGCAGGGAACATGTCTACTAACTCTGTTGAATAGTATTCTCTAAAGTGCTTAGTACAGTGCTATGTACACAGTAAGCACTCAATAAATCCGATTGATTGATTGATTTCAATTATTTCTCACATATCTTCCCCGCCCCTGCCTGACAGGGATCTGCGACTTGTGTTGGGAGAGTGAACAGATGTGTTTTGAGGTGAAGGGTGAGAAAGCACCAAGGTGGATGCCCTGTCCTGGTTTGCCAGAGAGGCAATCACTGTACTGCTTAACATCTTTTGGGATGCTCGGTAGGATAGGGTATTTATCCGTGGCCCAATAGGCTATTCATGATTTTAGTCCTCACCTTCATGTCCAATTCCTACACTGAAAACTGCTCTAACGATCTATTATATAACATCCTTCTGCAGCATGGTATCTCTAGAAATCATTTGCTTTGGAGGAAAGTGCTTTTTTAACCCCATTTTAGCGCATTTGATCCTCTTTCTCCGCTGATTTGTTCCTTTGCTGGCTATGAGGTTCATAATGTAACCTGAGGCGCCGCACGTTGTTGGTGCTAACAAAATAACTGTGGTGCTAGGTAAGCCATACTCACTCACTGGTCAGCCTCCCGCCTGTCCCTTTTCTGCACAAAATTCAGAGGCCTGGATGTCCACTTCCCTGCCAGCAAATCTTTCAAGTGCTGCTTTTCCAGGACCACTGCCTCCACTGATATGCTTCTTTCCCACTTCTTCTGTTCCTCTCCCTGGATAGCCTTATGTGTGGCATAGTATATAGAGCATGGGTCTGGGAGTCAGAAGGACCCGAATTGTAATCCCAACTCTGTCACTTATCTGCTCTGTGACCCTGCCCAGGGACAAAGTCACTTAACTTCCCTGTGCCCCAGTTACCTCATTCTGTAAAATGGGTATTAAGGCTGTGAACCCCATGTAGGACAGGGATTCTGTCCAACCCAACTAGCTTGTACCCACCCCAGCATGTAGTACAGGCCCTGGAACCTAACAAATACTACAATTAGTATTATTAATGATAATAACCCAGACTGTCCTGTATGAAGAACCATCATCTTGGGGCCAGTGGGTAACTAGCAAAGCCAAATGTTGATTTTTCTTCTCTCTCTGTACATATCTGTGTTTTTGCACAATGGCTGCCAAGGCCAGGAAGTTCCAAAAATCTAAAATGAGGTGGGGTAGGCACAACTTAGCGCTGATGGCTGGGGTTGACCGGATTGATGAGGGTGACAGCCCCGTTTGCTGTGAACAGTAATTTACAGTGCTAGAGCTCAGTCCTTACTGTCACCCAGCAATCTATTCACCACCAACAATTAACTATACTTGAGAGACCCCAAGTCTGGGGCAAAGCCACAAATTTCTGACCCTGCCTCTTCATCCCAAACTTGGGCTGGATCATGGAACCCCCATGATTAGCCTCCGAAGTCACAGTCAAGCTCTTGCTCCCAAAACACAAGTCTCGCTAGCGAGTGGCACTCAGCTTACTACAGAAACCTGGTTCTTCCTTTACACTCTTGTGAACCCCATGCTGTGACTTAGACACAATGCAACTTTGGGGTGAAGGAGAGGAACCTTTCAGTTGGTGAGGTCCACTCTGAGCAAGTGAATCCCTAGCCTTCTCAAGATCAGAGTTCACAACTTTAGGTAAAGCGGGGGTTGGGAGAGGTTGGGCAGGGCAATGGAAGGGGAAATGTGGGAAGGGTGAATTTTTAAAAAATATTTTTAAAGTAACTGCTTTGATAATGCCCATTTTGAGGATAGGATTGCTTTGTAAGCTTGTTGTGAGGCGGGAACCTGTCTATCAACTCTGTTATAGTGCACTCTCCCAAGCACTTAGTACAGTGTCCTACACACAATAATAATGATAATGATGGCATTTGTTAAGCGCTTACTATATGCAAAGCACTGTTCTAAGCACTGGGGAGGATACAAAGTAATCAGGTTGTCCCCTGTGGGGCTCACAGTCTTAATGCCCATTTTACAGATGAGGTAGCTGAGGCACAGAGAAGTTGTGACGTCCAAAATCACATGGCTGACAAACAGCAGAGCTGGGATTTGAACCCATGATCTCTGACTCCTCAGTCTGTGCTCTTTCCACTGAGCCATTGGCATTCACTCAATGCAATTGATTGATTTTCAGAACCTGGATCCTGGTTCAGATAACATGCAGCTAGTGTTCCCTTCCCATCTCCATTAGTGAGCCCAGTTACTGGCAGAATAAGGCAATTAGCACTTCTTTCTTTCATTCATTCAGTCATATTTCTTGAGCATTTACTGTGTGCAGAGCACTGTACTAAGCGGTTGGAATGTACAATTCGGCAACAGATAGAGACAATCCCTGCTCAACAACAGGCTCACAGTCTTACCAACTATTCACTTCCCCTCCTCCTCCTCTGCATTTTCATACATTCCAGCTAATAAATATCGATTGCAAGGAGTCCTTAATGGCAAAAAAAATAGTCCTTTCCCTTCCCTCTCCCCATTTCCCCCCAACCGCCACAAACATACCTAATTGTGGATCTAGTTAAAATCAAATTTTTAATTGACTTATTGATTGAGTTTGATCAGTGAACACACTATTGCCAAAAATGAATCAAATCTGAAACTGAGGAGTGAAAATATTTTAGTGGGTTATGAGTCCTTGTTAGGGTTTGTCCAGTCTTTACACATTGAAGGAGAACCTTCTGGAATTAAGATGACTATCCTTCTGTACATTCTTACAATAATGGACAAGTTTAAAATTAAATATTCTTGGTAATTACTCACCACCCCAAACATGCATCTGTCATACTTCACCTTTAAAAATGAGGTGAATGGATGATGAAATCATTACTCGGTGTGGCTAAGAAGACCTATGTATCTATTTCCCATTCTCCAACTGGATCTTGAAAGAGTTTTGAAAGAGGGCTGGAGACTGCATCTGATCTGCTTACATTATATCTACCCCAGTGCTTAGTGTATGGGGCTTGACACATAATAAGCACCAAAAAATACCACATTTACTTGAAGATAGAGGTGAAGGATGCAACAGAAAGTGAGATATTGAAGTTGGCAGGATAGGAGAGGAGAAGAGTGGATTCAGGTCTTTTTAAAAGGTGGGAGGAGATGAGATCAGGAACATAGGTAGAGGGGCTAGATTTTGAAAGCAGAGAAGAGAACGTTTGAGAGAAAGCTGACAGTGAGAATATGGTATTTAGAAAATGCTGGCTGGTGAACTCACTGCAGTCCAGTACTTTATTGTTGGTGATTCTCTCTTGCACTCTGAAGATAACAGGCTCCTAGATGACATTTTGGTCTTTGCTGATGATCATTTCTCTTGAGGAACTGTTGTTTTAATACTATGTACCGACTATGCATTTAATCCAGGGTGGATTTATATGATTAGCATTTGTTTAGACTGGTCTCTGACTGAGAAGCAGCATGGCATAGCAGATAGAGCACAAGCCTGGGAGTCAGAAGATCATGGGTTCTAATCCTGCCTCTACCACTTGTCTGCTGTGTGGCCTTGGGAAAGTCACTTCATTTTCTGTGCCTCAGTTACCTCATCTGTAAAATGGGGACTGAGACTCTGAGCCCCATGTGGGACAGGGACTGTGTCCCACCCCATTTGCCTGTATCCACCCCAGTGCTTAGTAAGGTGCCTGGTACATAGTAAGCGCTTAAGAAATACCATTATTATTATTATAGTAACTATGAAGTAAATTCTGAAGTTATTGCATTTAATTAGATTTTATTTAACTTGCTCCCGTTTTTCGTTGACCTAGCAGGAAGTCTCCTTGTAAAACAAAAAACATTCTAAAAACTGAATTTAAATTCACATTTAAATATATATTGAAGTTGGGAACAAGTTTCATCTGTAACTGTTCTGTAAGGAGTGAAAAGAGAAAAAAAGATGCATCTATTCCCCTCTAGATCAGCCTAGAACAGCTGATGATTTTAGAAAAGCTGCTAGAAGCCATTTTTGATGCCTCTAATGAGCTGGTTAAGGACAAGGAACAACTCTTCTAACTCTTTCATATTGTACTCTCCCCAACCTTTACTACAGTGCTCTACACACAGTAAATGCTCAGTGACTATGAATGACTGATTGACTCATGAAGCCCCAGAGAAAAGTGTTGATCTGTGTAGTTCCACAGTGAGAAACCATTGTTTAAGGGCTGGATCAGAGAATTAATCTATTTCCATGACAAGTGGCAAACAAATAATGTAGCAGAGGATTATTTTAAAAGAAAAACAGATGATTGAGATTTGATCCTTAAAAGCAAATACAATAGAAATATGTTGTTATCCTTAATCATTATTCTGTTTTGAAATTAGAAAAGCTTTGGAATTGTTCCTCTCTAAGAAAGGAGAGGATCAGCCTTTTAGAATGAGTAATGAAAGAAAAAAGATTGACAGTTGGTCTAATATGTGTATCTGGAATTGTGGGATTAAAAAAAAATTTAAATATTCCTCTAGTATTGAATCATTTTAGGGTATGAAATATTTTGGTTTACATTATATTGTGAGCAGCTGCCAAATATATCATTCTCAAAACTGGGTTGAACCTTTTAAATGTACCTTTGAAGTGGTAGACATTAAAGCTTTTCTTTTTGGAAGGAAAAATTCAAGTACTTGATGAGTTTCTAAGAAATTTAATCTAGAGAAAAAAAGTTTTAAAGAAAAATTGTTTCATTTTCCCAATCTTCTGATCCCCTACTTCTCTCCTCTAGTAAGTCTGTATGGTGAAAGAATGGGAAAGCTAAAAGGAGAATTGTTGCTTAAATAAGGAAGAACCTGCAAAGCAAAACACAGTATATGAAAAAGAGGCTTTTTCGAGTGCTTACTGTATGTAGAGCACTTTGCTAAGCACTTGACTAGTACAATATAAGAGTTAGTAGACTCGTTCCCTGCCCCAAAAGGCCTTACAGTCTAGAGGGGGAGACAAACATGAATATAAACATATAAATGGCAGGTGTATACATAAATTCTCTGCTCTACTCCATTCCTCTTTTTTTAGTCAAAATTGCTCTTATTCCCCTGAAAGGAACCATTATTCACTCTAGTTAACTGTTTTCCAGATAGGAGAGCGCTCAAACTCCATTGCTATTTTTATCACAATGTCTATCAATTTCTCATAATAAGAATATGCTTTCTGCTGGCTAATCTAAACCAGCTTGTGCAATTTCAACCCATTTTTTTCTTTGCAAAAGAAAAAAATTGTTTCTAACACTGATTGATGCAAAAATGCCTACCTAGATCAAACTTTTTTTTCTAGACTGCTGCCATTGTTTGAGTTGAGTGCACAGAAAGACTTATATCAAACTTCAGGAGAAACAAAAGGAAGCATTAAGGCAAAACCAGGAATTGAGATATTCTGACTAGTTACATAAAATCAAATTGTACTTTTCAGATTTATGAATAGTTTTTTTTATTAATTTGACCCTTTTAAAAGGAAATATCATTGTTTTTGAAGGGCTCCCAGGCCTACCTCTTCCACCACAAATTCTCATCTAACCTCCATCCCCTAATTTTCTCCTGACTCCAGGATATTTTCACTTGGGTGTTCCCTCCGACTTCTCAAACTTAATCTGTTTATTATTGAAACACTTAGCTTCCCTCCGAAAACCCCTCCTCCTCCCAACTTTCCCTTTCGGTCAAGAAGAGATGGTCTGAAAAGCCCACAGTCTTGTTCTCATCCTTGATGGCTCACTCTCAAGTCTCATAACCAAGGAATTGCAAAGTCCTGCCAATTTCTACTTCCCACCATTTTTCATATCCACCCATTCCATTTCACCCAAAGTGGAATCACCCTTGATCCAAACTCCTGACATATTCCATCTGGACTATTGTATCCGCCTCTTCACTGATCTCCTGATCTTCACTGATCACCTCTCCCCACTCCAATTTATATTATGCCACTGCATGGATTTTTTTTTTTTTAAACAGCGTTGCTCATCTCACATCCCTCTCCTCCAGTGGCTTCCCATTTCCTTACCCATCAAGCACAAACTCCTCACAATCAGCTTCAGATCTCTCCAACACTTACCTATCAGCCATCTTAACAGGCTAGTCTCCAGCTTGCTCTTTTAGTTCCTCCCAAGTCAACCTTCTAACTATACCTCACTCTTGACTCTGCCACCTCTATCCCATTACTTGTGCTGTTACTTGACCTGGAACCCCTGTACCACTAATCCACCAGATCATTGCTTTCCCCTCCTTCAGATCCCTCATGGTATCCCTCTTCTTCCTGCATATTAACTTCCAACACGCCAAGTAACATCAACCCATTAGCCACTTGTAACACTTAAATAAAACTCTATTTTAGCATGATGAGTGTATATATGTGTGTATACATAGATGATAGATGAGTACACTCATTTGTAAATATGCCTGTCTTCCTCTGTAACAGTGTCCTTTGCTTCTGTTATATTTTCCAGAGCCCGTAATGTAGTGCACTATATCTGGGGGGGTGCTTAATAAATACCTCTCTACAAATACTACTACTATCTGGTATTAGTCTTTGACTCCTGTGTCACAGTCAGTGCGATTCTCCACCATGGCCTAGTGGAAAGATCACAGGCTTGGATGCCAGAAAACCTGGATTCTATTCCTGGACAAATCACTTGACTCCTCTGTGCCTCAGTTTCCTCATCTTTAATACCCATTCACTCTCTTACTAAGGCCGTTAGCCCCATGTGGGATAGGACTGTGTCTGACCTGACTAATGTATATCTACTCTAGGGTTAAGAACTGTGTTTGGCACATAAATACTTAACAAATTCTATTATATATGTATATATTTATAGTGCTTGTATAGTATGTATGTTATGAATGAATTATATTATTCATTTTAATAATAGTATTTAAGAATATCTCCTATACTACTTGAAATTTGGAGATGTTTCCATATACACTGATGTTAGTTCAGTCCAGAAGCTGGTTTCTGATCTGCTTCCAAATGACCTGCCCTTTGTTAAGAACTCTCCTGGCCTAATGTGGCACTTGCAATTCAGCCATATATGCAGAAAATCAGAGTTTTGAAAATACTGAGGCTTATTTTACAATCTTATTTTTTGAACGGGCTTAAACCAGATGAGAGCCCAGAAACTGTTCAATATAGGAATAAGGGGAACTATAATAAAATTAAATTTTAATCAGATTTCCTAGAGCTAAAGCACTGCCAGCCTGCCAGACTCCATGTTGATTTAGTTATTGGCTGTTTTCATTTTTTTAAACATCTAAAGGTTCTCGGCCTTGACAACACCTAAATCAAAGGGAATAGTTCATGGACATGTGAACTTTAGATTTCTTTCATAAGCCAGGGACCTGTTGACCATAAAGCAAGTTTCGAGTAAACTTGGAGAACTGCAAGCCAAGGACAGTGCTGGTCAATGGGGTGTGTTAATGTGAAGGTGGCCTGCTACTACTATGCAGTGGAAACTCATGGATTTAATGATTTGATAAGATTTAAGATTTACTCCTAATCTTGCTACAACTGACAAAATTATCTTATGCAACTTATTTAGTCACTAAGTCCATCCCTACCTCAGGTAGCCTGAACTCTCTTTTGTATATTCAGGTTGTGTAGCTGCTATTATCAGTAGTAGTGTATTGCACTTTAAATAGTGCTTTCTACTCTATCACTTAACTGTACAGAGCACTGTACTAAGTACTTAGAAACTACAGTATAGCAAAGTTGATAGGTATGTTATCCTCCTACAACTATTTTAATGTCTAGAGGATTATCTATCTCAATTCTCTCAGATTAAAAAAATTTGGAAGTGTTATGTACCAATCCCATTCATATAACATATATGAAACAATTTATCTCACTTGCACAACTAGCATTTATAGATTGATTTTTGTCATTATTTTTAAATAAACTAAATAGTATTGGGGGAAAAAAACTTGTATTTTCTAGCCTTGCTCTTGGAGCTAACACATTTGTATATAAATTTAATTTATACAATATTCTAAATTTCACATATTCTGCAGAATCTCAGTAACCTTGTATCCTTTTCATACCTTCATTCCACACCTCACATTTTATATAGCAGTGCAGCCTAATGGGGAGAGGATGGACCTGGGAGTCAGGGGACCTAGGCTTAAATTCATAGTTCTACCACTTTGCTTTAGGACTTTGGGGAAGTCATTTAATTTCTCTGTGCCTCAGTTTTATCAGCTGTAAATTGGGAATTCATTACCTGCTCTTCCTCCCACTTAGACTGTGAGCCCCAAGTGAGATGGGGATTCTTTCTTACCTGATCATCGTGTACCTACCTCAGCATTTAGTACATTGTTAGGCACAGAGTGGGTGCATAACCAATACCACAATTATTGTGATTATCCTTATTATCTAGGTGTCTTGTTTCTGCTATTCCAGTTTATTTTGTCAAGTGCATAGAATTTTTTTTTGCTATTGGGCATTCTAAGTTATTTGTTTTTGTTCATCCATTGTTCCTGTGTAAAGCTATGCAGCACTGTTTGTCTTTGATCCCTCCAGTTATTTGTTTATTTTGAGAAGCCACTCCTCTGGCTAGGAAAACAGTGAGATGCTTCTTTAATTGAATATTGTTTACTGTACTTCAGTCTCTTCATTCATTCAATCGTATTTAGTGAACAGTTATTGTGTACAAATCACTATACTAAGTGTTTGGGAGAGAGTGCAATATAACAATGATTAGACACATTCCCTGCCTATGTGAGCTCACAGTTTCTTCAATTCTTACTGAACATTCTCCAAAAGTCCTTTCTGTATATACATTCTTCATACTCATTCTTTAATTTTTCTCATAAATTAAACTTTCCCTGCCCTGTCTCCTTTCTTGATGAAAGTGGTTTCCCTTCGTATTAAAGCATCACCATGAATAGATAATCCTTAAAGCTCCTTTTACAATGACCATCCCCCCTTTTCTCTTAAAGATAAAACGTAATTAAATCTAAAGAGCAATTTAACATTCATCACACGCAATCCTTCTCTGATGGAAAATAAATCTTTAAGCTGCCTTTTTTATAATGTTTCATAAATTGGTCTATAAAATTTTAAAAGTAAGTCTTGTTAACTTCATAATGCATCCCTAAATAGTTAAAAATACCAAAGCACTTGAGAAATTCCATCAGCATCATTTGTGGGCTATATTTAATATCACATGACAGGATAGCGTCACAAACAATGAAGTTCCTGAATGAATTAATCTCCTAGCATGGATGCTCATCTCCTCCCCACTGTGCCCCCTGGGGAAACATTTGAGGAGAATGAATAACAGCAGGATACCCAAACAACTGCTATATAGTGATCTGAAATCGGGAAAATAAAAGCAAGGAGGACAAAGGAAACATTCTAAGGACAAAATGAAATGCAGCCTCAATCGATGGAATATATCAAGTGCTTGCTGTCTGCAGAGTATTGTACTAAGCCCTTTTGCTAAGCATTTGCAACTCAGCAAAATTTTTTGCTAAAATTGGAGCTAGTTGCCCAGGGATAGACCAGCATGGCATACAGCTACCAAGAAAGAAACTGCTATTTTTGACCAGATACTTTGTAAGGATCAAGAGACAAGGAAGAAAAAGCAAAACCAGTGTTAGGTGATGAAAACACAAAATATGACAACACAAGAAACAGTCTTTTGGTGCACACAGTGTGGCTATGACCATAAGGCCCACAATAGCCTTTTTCAGTCTCACAAGCACGTAGGTGATTTTCACCATCAGCAGCAATTTTGACAACAAAGGACAACTATCATACCCATTTTCCTTCTTTTTTGCTATTTTTCTTCCATATCAATTTCCCTATTCAGTTTAGCATTAGCCTTCTTCCTTTTTCTCCTCCTTCTGAGAGTTATAAGCCCATTTCCCAGATGCAGAAACTGCTAACCAGAGGCTGGTTTGCTGAAGGCCACAGAGCCCAATAACACATTTGGAATGATGACCCTGAATCTCCTGATTCCAAGCTACATGGATTTCTAATCAATTATGTTACTTTGTGGGCAAATCATTAGGGATTTATATTAGCTTGAGCATTTTTTCTAAACTCAAATTTACTGATTCTTTTCATCATTATGCTCATTTACAAAAGAATACATTAAGTAATTCTCTATTTCAATAACATTTTTAGTTTTAATATATTTGATATTAAATATGAATATTTTATTTTAAGAATATTTTAAAAGTGTTTGCCCATTATTGTTCCTAAAATCAACTGCTCTATTGGAAGAGTACATTTTTTAGATTGATAAATGCAAATATTAGAATGGACTAAGATTTTAAAAAAGACTTAATACTTAGAGAGTTTGGTTTGAATAACTTTTGCCCTCAAAGATTTTACAGTCCAGTTCAATGTTGCTAGTTCTTCCGTTTCCAGAAGCATGAATATTGTCACCTTCTTATTTTGGTAGAACTCAAGGGAAGTTGTATGGAGAGCCAGAGTCTGAAAAAGTGTAAGAACCATTAATAAAGAGGCAAGAAGCAATGTTAAAAACATTGACATGCTTTGTCCTATTTTTGCTAAAATAGGCACCCTAAAAATACCCTTTCTTTCTCTAATTGAGGGGAAGAATTTTGGGACCCTCTATAACACGGTATTTCTTATGGGCAGGTGATCCCTAGGTAGGAGGAGATTTGGGTACCTACAAACAAATCAATCTATTAATTCTCAAAACCACTTGAGCTCCATTGCCTGGTTATTTGCAGAGTAAATGGGAGTAAAGTATTTTCTGTGGCACATTAAAAACAAAGAATACTATGAAGTAGGCTCATGATGGAGAAAAGAACCCCTGAAAAATGTTTGGTATAAATTCTAGCACTCTCAAATGTCATCTCTAAATGCTCCTTATCTACCAGGGCATCCACAAAAATGAACACAATCCAAAGCAGGAAGAGCAATAAAGAGAACTTAGCAGCTAGTTTCTTTTTAGCTCCATTTTCTTCCCCTCCTGTCCTGTGTCTTGATGCTTTTGTTCCAGCCCCTTTTGACATCTCTCCATCCACCAGCCTACTCATCTGCCTCTCTGGCTATCATCTTGGTCAGGTACCTGCCTCTCTTGCTCTTTGCAACCCCAGCCATCCCATCAGATCACAGGAGGGAGATCACAGGAAATGCTATGGGAAAGAAGGACAAGAGAGAGCAATCACAGGAAGGTAAAAAGTTGACAGAGGCAAAAGAGGGAAAGGACTATTAGAGGGAAAGAGATACAGACACAGAGGTGATGAAGGCTGCACAAGGAGAGGGACTGCAAGGCTAATAAAAACGGAGGATCACAGAAGGAATGAAGATGTACTGAGATGCAGGAATAGACTAAAAGACAGGTAATTGGAAGGAAGGTAGGACAGCTAATCAGTCTCAGAAGAGTTTAAGGACACAAAGGGAAAGGAGAAAGGGAAGGGGAACGAATGACAGGAGTGGAAGGGTATTGGGACATGGTGCACAAAAGACAGTGGAATGAGGTTCCACACAATATTGCAATGACACTACGCTCTGAAGCCCAGAAAAAGCCCACCAGGCTCTGTTGTGTTTCTGTGTGAAAATTAAACTGTGGCATTTCTCATCTCCCTACTCTATTCCCCTCCCCACCCGCACCCCCCAGCACTGATGTGCTTATGTCCTCAACCACTAATCTCTTATAAACATATCTTTATACTCGGTGAAGCAGCATGATGTAGTGGATAGAGGAAGGGCCTAGGAGTCAGAAGGTCATGGGTTCTAATCCCAGCTCCAACACCTGTCTGCTGTGTGACCTTGGGCAAGACCATCCCCTTCTCCTGGAAACATTATCCAACCTTGGCTTCACTGACAGTACTGTCTCCTGGTTCTCCTCCTATCGCTCAAGGCCATTCCTTCTCATTCTCCTTCAGAGGCTCTTCCTCTGCCTCCCACCCCCTAACCGTGGGGGTCCCTCAAGGTTTAGTTCTGGGTTCCCTTCTATTCTCCATCTACATCCACTCCCTTGGAGAACTCATTTGCTCCCATGGCTTCAACTCTATGCAAATGATACCCAAATCTACATCTCCAGCCCTGATTTCTCTCCCTCTCTCCATTCTCACATCTCCTCCTGCCTTTCAAGACATCTCTACTTGGATGTCCTCCCATCACCTCAAACTTAACATGTCCAAAACAGAGCTCCTTATCTTCCTACCCAAATCCTGCCCTCCCCCTGACTTTCCCATCACTGTAGAAGGCACTACCATCCTTCCTATCTCACAAGCCTATAACCTTGGCATTATCCTTGACTCCTGTCTGTCATTCAACCATCACCAAATCCTGTTGGTCTCACCTTCACAACATTGCTAAAATCCTCCCCTTCCTCCCCATCCAAACTGCTACCATGTTAATACAATCATTCTTCCTATCCTGCCTGGATTACTGCATCATTTTCTTTCTGACCTCCCAACCTCTTGTCTCTCCCTACTCCAGCCCATACTTCACTCTGCTGCTCCAATCAATTTTCTACGAAAACGTTCAGGGCATATTATCCCCCTCCTCAAAAAATGCCAGTGGTTCTCATCCATCTCTGCATCAAACAAAAGCTCCTCACCATTGGCTTTAAAACATTCCATCACCTTGCCCCCTCCTTCCTCACCTCACTTCTCTCCTTCTGCAACCCAGCCTATACACTATTCTCCTCTAGTGCTAACCATCTCACTGTGCTTCGATCTCTCCTGTCTCGCCACTGACCCTTAGCCCACATCCTGCCTCTGGCCTGGAATGACTTCCCTCCTCAAATCCAACAATTAATTAATTACTATTCCCTCCTTCAAAGTCTTATTAAAGGCACTTCTCCTCCAAGAGGCCTTCCCAGATTAAGGCCCACTTTTCCTCATCTCCCACTCCTTCTGCCTCACCCTGACTTGCTCCTGTTTCTCTTGCCCCCTCCCAACCCCCCAGCACTTATATGTGTGTATATATATATTTATATATGTATATATATATGAAATTTTATTTATCTGTATTGATGTCTGTCTCTCATCCTCTAGACTGTAAGCTCTGGCCAGGGAATGTCAACTGTTATATTGTAATTTCTCAAGCACTTATTACAGGATTCTGCACACAGTAAGTGCTTATTCTAGAATCTACTTATTCCATTTTACTCTTCCAAATACCTAGTACAGTCCTTTGCACAGAGTAAGTAGCCAGTAAAAAGTATTGACTAATTGTCAAACTGTTTCTCCTCCTTGCTTCTCCTGTGAATTAAATTAGATTTCAGATGCTGATAGACAGAGGGATCTATGTTGTTTGAACTTTGTTTAAAGTCCCAGCATTGGGACTCCTACCCATTTTATGATGAAACCATGACAAAGAAATATAATAGAGCAGAAAGCTTTCCTTCCAGAATAACCTCTTTTTCCAGGCCCCGGAATAAAGAACTTACGCCCTGTGGACAGCAACTGGTCTCTAAGGAGAACTTCATTTTCTTTAACATAATTTTGTCTGATTGTGTTTTTTCTTGATTTGATATGAGATGCAGCCCACCTCCTATCCCCCCTTCTCACCCCTCCCTAGGTATGAGCCCTGGGTTACAATGGTTTCTAATAAATTAAGATGGGAATGTCTTTCTCAGAATTTAGGAGTCACATTAATAGTCTCATTTATTTCCAAGATTAGGCAGAAAAGAAAAAGTGTACCTTCTATCTCAGAATTAGTGAGTACCAGACTTGCAAGAGTTTCTGTCAGAAGAATAATGAAGCAGTAATGAGTTTAGTTCTACCATTACCATAATAGCCATTTGTTACATTTTTTCAGTCTTTTACTATACAATGAAACATCTTCAGAGTATTAAAAATCCATAACCCACCTTTTGGAGCCAGCTTTGTCTGAAATTATACATTTCACTGACAGAGTTTGAATCAAATATTCTGAATTGAAATTGATTTCCTTTCTCATCAACCTTGGAACAAGAACTGTGCTACAGTTTGTAGAGCTCCTACTGTCTAGGACTCTGGGTGACCCAGTCTTGCAAAATGCAAGATCTAGTAATATTTACTGAATTAGTATTTCCTCATTTGTTCAGTGCTTGGGCTTATAAATACACCTGTATCTGTTTGGGGTGAGTGAAGTAAAGGATGGCAAATTTTGTCTCAGAATTACAGAGCCAAATCCAAATGGCTCATGGAGGCAGAGTTGAAATTAGAGAAGAACTTCCAGGAATTTGGATTGAGTAAAGAAGCTGAGAAATCTACCTCTGGCTGTTCTGCAGAGTAGGAGGAGAGTGAGGGAGAGCGGGGATACCTCACCTTTTGGGTTTCCCACTGAAGTTCTGCTCTGCCATCACCATATGGTGCCCAGGTGCTTCTAACTGCCATCTGCAAGGGCTAAATTTTAAAGTTATTTTTAGCTCTTCTTTTTAGCTTTTTCAGTTATCTTGATTTAGCTCTTGCTGCTTCTCCTCAGGGAGGGTTCTGATATGTTGCTTTCAACAAGAATGTGACCTCAAAAATAATCATCCTGAGAAAAATGCCTTTCTAAGTCTTTTGCATTCACTAGGATTCAGATAATGGATATTCCTGGGAATCAGTGGAAGTAAACTGATTTGGGGGCTACAGGATTGTAGGAAATCAATCCTAATGGCTGCCTTCTAAGTAGATCTGATATTAAGAAAGAAAAAGCATCTCACAACAGGATATGACATTTTTCATGTTTTCAAAATCAAAACATTTTTGATGGTTTTAAGTGGGAGGAAGTTGATTTCAAATAGCATTCAGTACAAACATGTTAGTAAATTCATTGTTTTCATAAGCCATTTTCAAATTCATACTGAAAAGCCTCCAGAAAAATAAGAGGTGAAAGAAAGCCTATTGATTTTATTTGTCTAGTAAAGGCTTGAGTCATTTAATATATTTTAAACGAAAATAAAGCATTGACTGGACACCATAGAAAATAACATCTTAATAGTACAGTGTATATCAAATACTTTTGTGTTAGCAATGCTAGTCTACATTGCAACTTGAGTTGTAACTCTCAGCAACGGTCTCCTAGCAACAGTCAGTGCACTGTCACTGTCTGGGATAAAAGGCTTGCAGGGGGAAAAAGAACAAGACAGCTATTGCAGTTTTTAATGTTAGCCAAAGAGTTTGGAGATTAAATTTTAAGAGTTCTGAGAACAAGCAAAAAATATAAGGTACCCATTCCATTTGAGTCAGGTTTGTTTTTTTTTGAAATGTAAATTTACTCCAATTTGTAGATATGACATAATGAGATTACTAGATCAGTTGGTGGAGGGATGCAGAAAGGTCAAAGAGAAATATCCATCCTTGAAAGGTGATTGGATCATTTATGACTTTGTATACAAACATCCCACTTCCCATTGGGTTAATTCCTTTTTAAGACTCTGGGTTCTGTAGCAAGATCAAATTGGCATCCTCAGAAAATTTAAAAATGGTAGGGTTTCCAGATGAATTTTTACTGCTCTTCTTGGTGAATTTCCTACTCATCCAGGCCTACACTAGGGAAATAGCATAAATATCATCTTAACAGCATGTGGTCCTAGCTGGAACAGATTAGGCTTTGTCCTGTGGTCCTGACATTTTGGCACTCATTAAGCTACTGCTTCTAAGATTTCCATCATTCAGCATGCAAAAGAGTTGAGGTGCTGTTTCAATGTGTAAATATAATCCTTTCCCATCTCATTTGAAGCCATTGTGGGGGTAGGTGCAAAATGGTCCAGGTCTACCATCTGTTCTTCTTTGATTCACCTACTGCCTATTTATGAACCCTGCAGTGAATAAAACCTGACCTCTTGCTAGGAATGTGGACTGGGGGAGGGGAAGGATTGTTCCTAATAGTGGAAGAAGCCATAAAAATGACTCAGTGTGGTCAGAGCCTGCACTGTTGTGCTAGGCTGAGGTAGCAACCATTATAAGTGGGAGAATGGGGGTTGGGGAGACCTATTTTAGCTCAGAAAAATAAGAATCCAACTCAGGGAAAACGACATGGTAATACAAGTATAGTCTTCCTTATGTGTTGGGGAGAGAAAGAGCCAGGGAGATTATTCCCCCTTCTGCTTCCTCCTGTGTTTTGTTTTATCTGATTTATTTCATCCCCCCTCTCTTTCCAGCCATGCCTCTAACATGGTTTGGTTTCCTCCTGCTGCACACCTGAGAGTTGATGCTGGCAATAGAGAACTGCTATTGTCAGCCCTTAGCCCTACCGTCTCAGACATCCCCAGACTATCAAAGTGGATTGGTGTACTATCTCCGCTTTGAAATAAGTACACATTCCATCTAAAACCTAACATCAGTCATACCCCAATGCCTTCCACCATTAACAAAGACCTAAATCATCTCTTTAATGGGCATTTTATGGATGTCAATGAAATGCAGCACAGTGATTTATTGCAATACCTTATCTTCACCAATATTAATCATTTCCCTCTATGTTATCTCAGATGTTTGGGTGTTACATCTTCTCCAGTTATGGTTGTTCTAGGGGAACTGATAGGCTTATGATGTTCTAGTTGGAAGCACTGTTAACAGCTATCAAAGAAAGCCACTGGGAATAGTGTGACAGTAACATTGCAGAATAAACCGTGGCTGTCAAAATTATCATCAGCTGTGCCTGGAGCCGGAGGAGGGGTCGTGCAGGATGTTTTTTAGACTCTATTTTATCTAGACTGTAAGCTCCTTGTGGACAAGAATGTTTCTACCAACTCTTGAACTATCCCAAGCATTCAGTAATGGCATACAGTAAGTACTCAATAAATACCATTGATTGAATGATAGGGGACTGTGCCTCTACTCCTCAGGTACTTATGAATTCAATAAAGTTGTTTAATCATCAAGGCATACACTCCAGCAGACATCTCAAAACATCACTTTCCCTCATTTTTCCAAAGGTTAAAAGCAGAAAAGAAAGAGTTGTAATAGAAACAATCTACTAGTGAACAAAAAGTTTCCCCAGGTCTCTTTAACTGTTAGCATAATATATGAGCCATTGTACACATTTTTGATGTGATGCTAAAGGAGTAGCAAGCAGTAGTAATAGTTGAGCTGTACTAAGTGCTTGGGAAGTTCAAAACAAGGAAGTGACATGATCCCTGCTCCCCAGTTTGCTTTCTAACTGGAGGGAACTATTTGAAAGTATTTTCAAATAGAGTAATCAACCTCAATAATTGAATGTACAATTGAATAAACATATATACATAAGTGTTGAAGATGCTGGGAACTAATTGAGGAAGCCATGTTATAAAAGGTGGGATGTCAAGATGGCTTTGAATATGGAGAGGACTATATTCTGATGGATTTGAGATGGAATGAGTCCCAAACTGGGGCAACAGTGTAATGGGATATAAGTGGTAAAACTGAGAGCCAAGTACAGTTATTTGGGTAGCTGGAGCAGAATGAAGACAGCAGGTTGGGGAGTATTGTGTGCAGAGAGCAGATATGTAAGAGAGGGAGAGTTAAGAGAAGGCTTGAAGTCAATTGAGAGGAGTTCTTCCTTGATGTGGAGGGACATGGGGAGCCAGTATATGGTTTGGAGAAGTGGAGAGATGTGTACTGAGTGATTTTTCAGGAAAATGATTTTTGAGGCTCTCTGCAGTATAGAGGGGAGAGAGGCTGGAGATAGGAAGACCAACACAAAGGCCGATAGTCTAATCTTAACATTCATTCATTCAGTCGCATTTATTGAGCACTCACTGTGGGAAGAGCACTGTACTAAGTGCTTTAGAGAGTTCAATAAACAATAAACACATTCCCTGCCCACAGTGAGCTCACAGTCCAGAGGCGGGGACTTATATGTACATATAAGTGTCATGAGGCAGGGAGGGGAGAAGAACAAAGGGAACAAGTCAGGGTGATGCAGATGGGAGTGGGAGAAGAGGAAAGGGGGGACTTAGTCAGGGAAGACCCCTGGAGGATATGTGCCTTCAATAAGGCTTTGAATGGGGGATGGGGAAGAGAAATTGTTGGATTTGAGGAGGGACGGCATTCCAGGCCAGAGGCAGGATGTGGGTGAGGGATTGGTGGTGAAATAGGCAAGATTGAGGCACATTGAGAAGTTTAGCATTAGAGGAACTAAGTGTGCATGACCAAAGCTTGTACCAGCATGGTAGCAGTTAGGGTGGAGAGGAAGGGGTGATCTGGGAGAAGTGTGGGGAAAGAACCTGCCCAGTAGAATGTGCAGTGTAATCTTGGACAAGTCACTTAACTTCTCTGTGCCTCAGTTACCTCATTTGTAAAATGGCGATTAAGGCTTTAAGCCCCATATGGCATATGGTCTGTGTACAATCTGATTAGTTCATATCTACCCCAGCACTTAGTACAGTGCCTGACACATAGTAAGTGCTTAACAAATACCAAACAAAAATATGAGCATTGACAAACAGTGAGAAATAGAGGATGCCACTGAGGTTGCAGGCCTTTGGAACAAGAGGGATGGTGGTATTTATTGACTGAAGAAAGTTAGGGGGCATAGATTTAGGAGGGAAGAAGGATAGTTTAATTTTAGACATCGAGTTTGAGGTATTGGACTATTGGGGTATCTAAGTGGTGTTGTCTTGAAGGCAAGAGGCAATGTGGGGTTCGAGGTTAAATGAGAGGTCAGAGCTGGAGAGACGGTTTGGGGATTCAAGTGCCAGGAGACTGCTGCTGAAGCCATGTGAGTGAATGGGCTCCCCGAGGGAGTAGGTATAGAGTGGCAAGAGTGGGCATCCCAGAACAGAGCCTTGTGGGACACCAACAGTTAAGGGATGAGAGGAAAAAGAGGAACCAGGGAATGAAACTGAGAAACAGCAGCCACAAAAGTAGAAGGAAATCCATGTTAAAGCCATGTTAGCAAAATTGAGGCCTGAAAGTCTTCCTAGAAGGGAATGGTCTGCAGTGTTTAAGGCAGCAAAAAGGTCAAGGCTGATTAGGCCAGTGTAGAACCCAATAAAATATTTTACTTTATGGGAGGATCATATAGAGGACATATAAATTGAATTATTTTTTCTTAGACACATGTAGGTTCCTTAGTATTTCCATTTTCAGACAACAAATGATGACCCTGTTCTCTCCCCCCACCCCCTTTTTGGAAGAAAGCAGAGCTCTGCATTCTTACTATCAGAGCAATCATATATGTGAAGGTATTATAAACTTTGGGTGCCTCCGGTATATGCAGCGTGGCCTAGTGGAAAGAGAAACAGGCCTGGGAGTCAGAGGAGCTGGGTTCTAATCTCAGATACACCACTTGTCTGCTGTGTGACCTTGGGCAAGTTACTTCACTTCTCTGTGCCTCAGTTACCTCATCTGTATAGTGGGGATGAAAGCTTATTCCCTTCTACTTAGACTGTGAGCCCCATTAGGGACAGAAATGATGTCAGTATGATCAACTTATAGCTACCCCAGCTCTTAGAGCAGTTCTTGGTACATATTAAGTGCTTAATAAATTTCATTATTATTATTATTATTATGACTGCAATTTTCAGTTGCTAACTCTAATGATAGCATTTATAAAATGCATATTATGTGCTAAGCACTAGAGTATATCCAGATAATCTCTAGACTGTAAATTCCTTTGGGTAGAACATGTGTCTACCTACTCTTTTGAATTGTACTCTCCCAAGTGCTTAGTAAAATGCTCTGAACACAGTAAGTGCTTAGTAAATACCATTGATTGATTATCAATGTGAGTATAGTTCTTGTTCCATACAGGGGTCTCAGGCTAAGAGGGAGGGAGAACATATATCTTATCCCCACTTTATAGATGAAGAAACTGTAACTGAGAAAAGTTAAGTGCTCATTTATCCCCTATCCTAAAAAAACCACTCTCCCCACAACTCCTTATAGTTATCACCCCATCTCCCTCCTACCATTCCTCTCCTAACACCTTTAAAGAATTCTTTATACTGCTCCCTCCACTTCCTCTCCTCCAATTCTCTCCTTGACTGCCCCCCTCGCCCACCTCGATCTTGTTTCCTCCCCCTTCACTCCTCGGAAACTGCCTTCTCCAAGGTCAGTAATCCCCTTCTTGCAGAACCAACAGCCCCCACTCCATCCTACTCTTTCTCCACCCCTCAGCTACTTCTGACACGGTGGTACCCCCTTATCCCTGAAACATCTAACCATGGCTTCATTGACACTGTTCTCTCCTGCTTCTCCTATCTCTCTGGTCCCTCATTCTCAGTTTCTTCTGCAGGCTCCTTCCATGCCTCCCACTCTCTACCTGTGGGAGTCCCTCAAGGGTTAATTCTGGGTCCCCATCTGTTTTCCATTTACACCCACTCGCTAGGAGAACTCATTCACTCCCACAGCTTCAGCTACCACTCTAAGAGGGTGATTCACAAATCTACCTCTCAAACCCTGACTTCTCTCCTTCTGTGCAGTCTTACAGTTCCTCCTGCCTTCAGGACATCTCTACTTGGATGACACTCCTGACACCTCAAACTGAGCACATCCAAAACAGAATGCCTTATCTTCCCACCCAAATCCTGTCTCCCTCTGCCATTGTAGACAACACCACTGTCCTGCCTGTTTAACAATTTCATAACCTTGTCATTATACTCTACTCATCTCTTTCATTCAACTCATATATTTAGTCTGGCTCCAAATCCTGTTGGTTTTGCTTTTTCAACATTCCTAAAATTCATCCTTTCCTCTCCATCCAATCTGCTACTATGTGGATCCAAGCACTTATTATCCTGCCTTGAAAACTGCCTCAGCCTCCTCACTGACACCCCTTCCAACTTCTCCATCTCTCCCCATCATTATTCTAAAAGATCCATTTAGTCCACATCTCTCCACTTCTGAAGGACTTCCAGGCGTTGCCCATCCCCCTCCACATCAAGTAGACACTCCTTACCATCAGTTTTCCCCCTCCAATTTTACCTTGCTGATTTCCAACTACAACCAAGCCCACACACTTCACCCTCTAACATCACCTATTCACTATTCCTCAGTCTCATCTATCTCACTGCCAACTCCCTTCCCCTTCATTTTGACAAACCACCACTCTACCCACCTCTAAATCATATTAAAATCACATCCCCAAGAGGCTTTCCCAGACTAAGCCCTCATTTCCCCTACTTCATCTCCCTTCTGCATCACCTTTGCACTTGGATCTGTTGCCTTTAAGGACTTGATATTCATCCCACCCTCAGCCCCACAGCATTTCTGTACATATCCATAATATATTTTAATGTCTGTCTCCCCCTCTACCTTGTAAGCTTCTTGTGGGCAGGAAACATGCCTACCAATTCTGTGGTATTTACTCTCCCAAGAGCTTAATACAGTGCTCTGCACACCGTAAGCCCTCAATAAATACCACTGATTGACTTGCCTGAGGTCACAAAGCAATATGTTCTTCCAGACTCCTGGGCTCATCTCACTTTAAACATGCTCTCTCCTCCTTTTTATTAAATAAACCCTCTCTAGATCCCACTGCATCCTCCAGTTATCATTTCTCCTGTCCTGTCCAAATTCCTTGAACAGGTTATAACAAATATACTCACTGGGTCTCCTTCAACTCTTCTTGGTCCTCTACAATCTGGTTTGCCTTCTCTTCACTCAACTAAGATAGCTCCTTTCCAAGGTCACCAGTATACTCTTTCTTGACAAATATAATTATTTCTAGAATTATTCTGATCCTCTCTGACATCTCAGCTGCTTTTGACACTGCAGGACCATACCCTTCTCTTGGAAACACTATCTCCCTTTTACTTTATGGATTCTCCCCTTACCTCACTGGCTTCATCTTCTCAGTCTGTTTCATTAGGTCTTCCTCTGCCTTTCAACTCCTACCTAAGACTCTGCTCTGGGTTCCCACATGCTCTCTCACTTTTCACTCCTTTAAGGAGTTCCCGTGATTTTCACTACCATCTCTATTAGCCTAAACCTCTCACCATCACTTAAAGTCTCACATTTGGTGCAATTGGTGAGGAAGTTTAAATTATATATTATTAATGATATGTCTATGTTAATGTCTGTCTCCCCGACTAGACTGTAAACTCGCTGTGGTCAGGGAACATGTCCAGCATCTCTGTTGTATTGTTTTCTCCCAAAAACTTAGTACAGTGCTCTGCACATATTAAGCACTCAGTAAATACTAGTGATGATAAGTACTGAAGCAGTAGAGCGAAAAAGACCAAGGGCTTGGCTCTGCCCCTCTGAGAGCAATCAGGCTTGGCTCCACCCAGAACAGCTCCGTAACTACTGAAAATTGAAGTGAATGTAGTCTTCCCTTTCCTTTCCTGTAATTTCCTTGTCAACTACCTACAGGATATCAGATGGAACATTTTGAAATCACCCAGCTCTTATTTAAAGCACTCACCTAAACTTCCACCCCACTTCTTCCTGTCTTGTCTCACGCTGTCGAGTCATCTCCGACGCAGAGCGACACCATGGACACATCTTTCCCAAAACACCCCACTCTCCATCTGCAATTGTTCTGGTCATGTATCCATAGAATTTTCTTGGTAAAAATACAGAAGTGGTTTACTATTGCCATCTTCCACGCAATCAACTTGAGTCTCCACCCTCGACTCTCTGCCACGTCGCTGCTGCCCAGCACAGGTGAGTTTTGACTTGTAGGAGATTGCCTTCCACTTGCTGGCCACTGGCCATGCTAGGAATGTAAAGGATATGCCTCTTCTTGATTCTTCCTCCCTTAGTCGAGACTGGTAGAGTACTGGAAACTCTCAAGGTGCGACCCTGAGAGGGGTCACTTCTTCCTATCTGTAACTTGTGTTAGTGCCTGTCTACTACTAGATCATAAGCCCTTTGAGGGCAGGGATCATGTACGCAATCTCTGTTCTTCCAAGTGCTTAGAGAGTAGCATGGCCTAGTGGAAAGCCAGGGGTCTTGGGGTCAGAGGACTTGACTTTCAATCTCGATTCTGCTACTTGTCAGCTGTGTGACCTTGGACATGCCACTTAAATTCTCTTTGCCTCAGTTTCTTCATCTGTAAAATGGGGATTAAATACATGTTCTCCCTCCTCTTTAGACTGTGAGACCCACATGGAACAGGAACTGTGTTTAGCATGATTGGCTCTTATCTAACCCAGCACTTAGTTATAATCCTTGGCAAATAGTACCAAAAATATCACAGTCAATATTTATGTGCTTAACAAATAACATTGTTATTATTAAGTGCTAATTACAGTGCTCTAGACATAGTAGATACTCATTTCCCCATGCCCCCTGATTTTGATCTTTCACCATGTCAGAAAAAAAGATCAAAAGAGAGATAGAAGACAAGCATACCATAATTGTGTGCAATATGGGGCACTGAAATTGTAGTGGATAGAGTACAGGCCTGGGAGTCAGGAGGTCATGGGTTTTAATCCCAACTCTACCACTTGATTGCTATGTGACCTTGGGCAAGTCACTTCACTTCTCTATGCCTCTGTTACCTCATCTGTAAAGTGGAGTTTGACACCGAGAGCCCCACTAAGGACAGGGACTGTGTCCAACCCACTTTGTATCCACCCCAACACTTAGTACAGTGCCTGGCAGATAGTAAGTGCTTAGTACCACAATTATTATTTATCATTATTATTTTTACTTTATAAGAACATAAGAATTTTAGATATGTGGTTACTGTGTCAGAGTAATGATTCATCCAGCTTAGTGTTTTATTTGATGGTGCCAATTGGATATTGGGAGGATTCTTGTGATTGCACTCTTTTTTACCTTTTTAAAATATGAAATGTGTTACTTTAAAATTAATTTTTTTGTAAAAAACATTAGGGCAGAAAATCTGGGGAATTTTTTAAATTGTCTAAAAAATTACACTTATTAGGACATTTGTTTAAAATGAGGGAGAACATAATAAATTTAATGACATGCCCTATGTTGTATGATGAGGACAAATTAATTTGGTTTTAGCTCATTTAACCCTGCTGTTTGCATTTCACTCTCAATCCAGTTAATTGGGCTGGATTATTGTATTCACAAATTGCCTTAACTCTTACCGATTCTAGAGCAATTTAGTTATATGCCAAAGGCATGGTGTATGAGAAGTTCATAAATATTAATATTGGAGGCACAGGTATTATAAATTATTTTCATTTTTCAGAATTATGAATTATTTGATCTTTCTTTGTTAAATAAATTTAAGAAAAAAGTAGGTTTGAAAACTTTGCTCTTATAAATAAAAGACCTATAAGTACATTTTTTAATTTATTTGAAATCTCATACCTAACATTTTTCAGTTAAGATTTCAATTTTAAACAAGTTGAAAATATGTGACTATTATCTAAGCTTTCTAATTCACTTGAAAGAGTATGCATTGCAAAAAATTAATAAAATTTGGTTATCTAAGGGATAATCTGCATTTTCAAAATATAATAATAATAATAATAATAATAATGTTGGTATTTGTTAAGCGCTTACTATGTGCCGAGCACTGTTCTAAGCGCTGGGGTAGACACAGAGGAATCAGGTTGTCCCACGTGGGGCTCACAGTCTTAATCCCCATTTTACAGATGAGGGAACTGAGGCACAGAGAAGTTAAGTGACTTGCCCACAGTCACACAGCTGACAAGTGGCAGAGCTGGGATTCGAACTCATGAGCCCTGACTCCAAAGCCCGTGCTCTTTCCACTGAGCCACGCTGCTTCTCTATATAATTACTTTTTATCAGTGGCATCTGCCATTGCCCTAATGATAGCATTAATAGTTATTGCCAAATTCAGCCTTTACTTAAATGTAAGCGTGCTGTGTGGTAAATGAAGCCCTATATTCTGAGTTATGTTATTTATACTGAGTCCTGAGTTTTCAGAGTAAATCCTAATGCATGACTGTGTTTTCTGGAAAGTAGTAGCAGTGACAGACCATATTAGTGGACAGGCAGTCAGGATGGGGAGATTTCAAGTTCACTGAAAAAAGGTGGGCAGTCAAGGAGACAATATTGTGAAGCCATACACAATGACTGGCCCAAGAAGTAATGGTTACGAGCCTCTATTTAATGCACCCACATCACTTGGGCTCTGATTTTTAACTAAAATGTAGATGTCCTTTTCAACCATATTCTCAACGAATTGAAATCATATTGTCACCGAACTTCTCATTTCTAAATAGTATTACTATTTTCCTTACCTTGATTCTGATGGTGGGATACTACATTTTTAAATTGATTTTGGCTAATTAACTTTTTTGTGAAAGAATGGTATGTTCAGTCATGCTATGATATTGATCTTTTTAATTATTTATTTCGGTGACAAACTAACTCTAGTGAGTGAGGGCTTGCTCATGAACCTTAGAGAAGTAAAGTTTGTGTGTGCATGTGTTTGTGTGTTTGTATCTGTGAATGTTCAAACATCCCATTTTATTAGTTGATTCTTTAGGCAAATCATGGATGGAAATACTCAGATGGACTTAGAAAGTTTTTTTTTTTAATTCACTGCTTGGATGGCTTCATCTTGCAATGATATTCTAAAGGTTATAATAATCCTCCTACCTGAAATTGATCTCTAAGAGCATTTTTGGGTTTGGGTTTTCTTCCTTTTGTATCCTAAGTACTAGTTCTTCAGCACAAAATGCAGAGGACGCCAATGTTGAGTCACTCTATCTTTTTAAGAGGACATTATAGGAAAGGTTTACAGAAAGTTCTATAATATAGTGCAGAGAAGATGAACCAGATGGCTTGACATAGCATCACTTTTAAATTACTTATTTAAAGGATTAAATTGTTTGTTTCATAAAACCTACAATGCTGATCTTGCTTCTCAGGGAAGTAGGGAAGCAGCATGGCCTGGTGGAAAGAGTGTGGGTCTGGGAGTCAGAAGACCTGGATTCTAATCCCACCTCTGCCACTTTCCTCATCCCATCACTGCTTGAATATTGGGTCTGTAGCCATTTAGGGGCAGTCTGTCACTGACCCTCCTCTAGCTGAACTCTAAGAACTCTTCAGCCCCAGTTTCCAAAATCAAGGTGTCTTTTCCTTGGTCATAACATCATTTCAAAATACCATTTTGGGGTCTACAGTTGAACAGTGGTGGTGGGCAATCATGGAATCCTATCCCCTCAGCATGTAACCAATATCCCATTACACTTCCATTTTAAATAACAGTGGAACACGAGGTGTTCTCTTCTTACCAAGTGGAAAGAGAAAACACATCTAAATGGCGGTGTAAGTTTAATGTCCACTATTCTAGAAACTTATGCATTAATTTGGTTAAAGTAAGCAAATACAGTTCCAAAACTTGTTTACCGGGTGGGTGGGGGAATGTATATGTGTGTGTGTGTTTAAAGCAAAGGGGACTTTTTTGGGGGAAATTGTTTATAAACTTTCTTTTAGTCCAATTAATTTGAATAATTATGCTTTTACACTGCAGCATCTGCCTGCTTCCTTATGCAAACAGCATATATATTTGTTTCTACTTATTATTTTTAGTTCTTAGTCAAACAAGATCTTCCATTTTTTTTTTCCCTTGGGTGACTTTGCTTAACCCAAATGAAAAGCAAAAAAAAAACCAAAAAAACTTTTACCTGTCTTCAGTTTCTAACAAAATCTCAAATTGGGAAATGAATGCATTCACTATGAGATAAATGAAAAATCATTCATCCTACTGTCATCTTGAATTTAACAACCATTATCTAAAAGGAAAAAGAGTTGATAGTGTTCCTGAAGCAGTGGGTTTTTTTTTTATTGTTTTGTGACGTTAGAGCAACTTCTAGCATCCTGTCGCTATAAACAAATGAAATTTCCCTAAAGCAGCAGCAACAGCAGCATCTATTATAGCTGCCTGAATGTACTAGGCATTGACTGCCCAAGATTCAGTATATGAGATAATCAGACACTGGAAGGTATCAGCAAATAGAAGTTGTTCTTGACAGTTTTGCAGGAACTGTGAAGAGCCCTGCATGAACTGAAGGTATGAGACTTCACCTCATGATGACTGTGTCTGGCCTAAGAAAGCCCCTTACCTGAGCCAAAAATGAACCAGACCTAACCTCAATTCCAGGAGCATTGGGACCAGGCAGATGTGTAGCTGACTCTGCAATATAATGTAATTTGATTGGATTGCCAGGCCCACAAAGGGGTTCTATAAAGCAGTGCCCAAGTGTAATTATGGACCGGCCTTGCCAGTCTTGATGACTTGGCACATCACCATCTTTCATATGTGCCAGGGTTATTGGTAGCTGCCCCAGAAGCTGACAATCTCAAAAGATCATGTTCAGTAGTAGAATAGGAAAAGCAGAGTTTTCAAATGGCTTTAATCCCTGTGGCATTTCCACATTGCCAACGAAAGAAAATGATCAGGATACAAATGTGTTAATGTGCTTGATAGTATTTGGGGATTTTTTCCATTTTAGTAATTGACAGAGCTGCATTTCATGTGAAAAGTCTTTTTCTGGGTTACCGTTTCAGCTTGATTGCTGATCAGTTATAATAAAGGAATGGTTTTCATTATGGTATTTAATTGGAATCAGTCTTATGTTTTACTAAACTGTGAAACAACTTTTCAATGTGTTTTGAGGGACTGAGTACTGAAAGTTACTTGGAAAAATGTCAATAAGGTACCAAAATAATGATCAATTACAAGGTAATCATTTAACCTGCATTTGAGGTCAAGCTCTACCGCTTATAGAGTACCTCAAATGTGATCAGTAAATATAATGTGATTTGGGTTTTTCCATTACTTAGAAAGCAACCAATTTTCATTAATTCAAAGTAATTTGTACAGAAAGAGAGTATCAATACAATGAATCTACTTGTAAACCAGAAACCTCATTTTAGTCCCATAGTTTCAATCTCCTCTCACTAGAGTTCTGATTCAAAGCATTTGGCAGTTGAAAATTTCTTATCGTCTCCCATCCTAGACCCCTTCCTCTTGAATAGAGATGCTAAGTAGTATACAGTGGCTAAGAGAAGGAAGTGGAAAAGGATAAGGGTAATCTGCAAAGTGTAAAATCAATCTCAGATCATGAGAAAGAGGGCCCCTAAAAGGATAGCAGTAATAATAATTGTGGTTTTAAGTGCTTAATATGTGCCAAACACTGTACTAAGTGTTGGAGTAAACTCAATATAATCAGGTGGACATAGTCCCTGTCACACATGGGGCTCACAGTCTAAGTAGAAGGGAAAGTGGGTACTTAATCCTAATTTTACAGATGAGGAAACTGAGGTATAGAGAAGTTAAAGTACTTGCCTAATGCTACCCAGCAGGCAAGTGGTGATAGAGCCAATTTGTGAAATATTTTTAGGAGTCAATGAGAGGAAATTATTTCAACCACCATCTCCATATTCTTTAATGCGAGGAAACAGACCAACGTAAATTGCATATTGGTTTTTCAAATAATTTACTTCATTTTTACATCTAACAGGGGAAGAGTATTGAAAATTGCAAAAGTGATGGCCAGTCCTGCAAAACGTAATTCTACATTGAATTTTTTTCTTGATGTCGCATAGTATAGTTTCATTAATTGGATATACATATGAAGAATCAAACCAGGACCTTTGCATTCTCACCTCTTGTTGTATCCTTTTTCTAGTTTTCTTTCCTTATAGTTTAGAGAAAAATGATATAAACGTGTTGAAAAGCTCCATTCTTAGTCCACCTTCTACTAGAGTACAAGAAAATGTCCTGTTGACTCCTATGTTACTCATGTCCATTTTTTGCTTTACCATATATTTAAGAAGTTAACTTACATTGTATTTAGCTGAATACCAATTGGCATGAAAATTGGTAGAAATTCTAACCCTGTCCATTAGCACTGTACTAATTGCAGTACTTGGTTAACAAGGTGAAGGAACAGCTGGTATGAGGAAAACTAAAATAGTGATCATTTGACTTAAAATTATTTTTAATATAGTTCATGTGTTAGTTGATATCATCACAAGAAAATGACACAGAACTAACTTGGATTATATGGTCTTTTCCCTGAACTTTCCTGCTGAACTTCCCTTTTATTTGAAGGTACTTTTCAAAGTTTAAATTATTTTCATGATTCAAACTCATTCTAAATTTTTCCCCAAAGTTTTGCAACTAGTCCATGGGTCTGCGTATGTTCTATATCCTACAAGACTGCATTATAACTACTACCCTCAGTCACACACCATTTTATTTTTTACATAACCGTATCTTCCTATGTAGACTATGAGCCCCATATGCAGCAGGGATTATGCCTGACGTGATTATCTACCCCTGAACTTAGGATAGTGTTTGGGACTAGTAGGTCCTTAATAAATATCATCATTCTATCCCAAGGATAAGAAAATACAAGTTCCTCCCTATAGAACTCACTTAGATTTCTAACAGATGGCTTATGCAGTCTCTTGGGCAGTTTTACCTCAGGTGGCAAGACAAGATATCCAACAAGGTCCTGGGATGCTGGCTGTTCACTGGCATTGTGGTAATGATGCTCTGAGCAGCAAAGCATCATTGGATGGGACGTATGGGGAAAATGGAGGCAAGCAAAGCATCAGTATAGCAATGGACTAGCAGAAGACCACTGCAGTAGCAATTAGACAATCCCGGAGTTGCTCTCTTTGAGCCAAGGCTTTGCAAAGATTAGGAAACTAAGAAATGGTCTTGGAAACTGAAAGAGGCTCTGATTGAAGGCAAGCACAGCACAGATAGGAACTAGATTCATATGCACCCAGTAAGAAGAGTCAGCTGGACATTGTTATTCTCAACCAACCCTACATATGTATATTATAGGATTTTCCAGTCAGCAGTGTTACCTTTGAAATTGAAGAGCAGATATGTGTGTGTCTGTGTGTGTGCATGTTGTTGTGTTAATAGTAGTAAACATTTACTGTATATGGAACATTGTATTAAGTGCTGGAAAAGAGGATGCAGGTTGGAATTAGACACGGACTTTGTCACTTGGGCTCACAATCTGAGTACATCTGTTTGTACGTGCACATAGATGCATGAATTACTATATGCTGTGTAGAGGAAGAGATGTGTGTGTACCATGCCATGTTTTGACAAATTAGTAGTATATATTAGAAGATACACATATACTAGTAATTTGTCAAACCATGGTAATTGCAGAGTTCTTGTCAGGTGCTAAGGATTGAGTGTTTGGGAAAACATATCAGGAACAAAGGACCAAAGCTCTGGGATCTCAACTGGAAAAAAAGACTAGATGTGATAGGGTTAATTAAATATCAATTAATTAATTATTAAAATTAAATATTTTTAACCTGCTGCCTGATATTATTTTTAGGCTTTAGTCAAGCACTCTTTTTGTGGAGCCAAAACTCCATATAAGAAGGCCTCTTGGCATGCCTTTGAAGAGCTTATTCTATGATATCTCCTTGTTCCAGTGTTCTTTCCTGTAGTAAGATTGATACCACACTGAAGGTTATTATAAACACTTGTCTCAGACTTCACAGATGAAGTTTGATATGTATCTGTAATTATTGTTTAGTTCTATATCCTGGACCTATAAGCTTCTTCCCCCAGTTTCCACCTTTCAATTACACTGGAGGGCCTCTAAGGGACCAGATTCTATCTATGCTCCTCCCTTCCCTTTCCCTGCCAACAGTGATTTTATGGTCCTTACTATTATTTTAGGTTGAATATGAACTTTACGTAAATCACTTTTAGAGCCAAATTTCTAACTTCATTAAGCAGAGCATTAATTAGGAAGGTACAGTATTTTAGTTATGCAATATATGACAATTTTCTCAAAATTATTGTGTTGGTCTTAGACTATGCAAAATTTTTCAGTTCAAGGAAACCTATCAATCAATAGCTTTTATTGAGTGCATACCCGGTGTAGAACACTGTACTAAGTGCTTGGGAAGGTAGCAAAGAAGATGATGACAACAAGATGCCTGCCTACAAGATGATTACAATCTAGGTGGGGAGACAGACAAAATAATATATAGAAATAAGAGGAAGAAGTGCTCAAGTGTACTTAAATATATAAAACAATATATACAAAATTGCAATGAAAAATAGTGCCCAATTGCTGATATGTGACCTGGGAAGAAAAATAATTAATCAGGGAATTTAGAATATGGGAAGAGCTGTGACCTGGTGGATTTGAAGGGAGAGGAAGTTCCAGGTGGAAGGACAGGCATAAGTCAGGGTTATAGGTGGGAGAGTCAAGAACTTGACACAGTGAGAGGATGACCTTGGGAGGACCAGAAAGTGGGAGCCAGAGTGTAGTAGGAGAAGAGAAAGGATAGGTAAGAATGAGAGAGCTGATGGAGTACCTTTAAGCTAGTGGTCAAGAGTTTCGGCTTGATGTGAAGGTGAGTGGTTGCCAATGAAGGTTTTTGAGGAGGTAAAAGCAGAACCACATTTTAGGAAGATGCTCAAAGCAACAGAGTGAAGAATAAATAGGAGAAGGGAGAGGCTGGAAGCAGGGAGACTAGTGAGGAGGAGGATGAAGCAATAAAGCTGGGAAGTGACCTTTACTTTCAAGGTGCTGCGAATGCTATCAAATTGTGAATAGTAAATGTTACCCACTCAGAGTAAGCGTGAATCAAATATGTTGACACACTTCATTTAATGAATAGTTGTATATCTAAGAAAAATGGTCCCCTAAGTTACACAGACCAATGAAAGAAGAAAAGAGGAAGAAGATATATTCCCACGGCAGAAAACATTAAACCAAAATGTTATGCATTTTTGTGGAGTACCAATTTGGCTCTCTTAAAATTACAAATTAAAATTGCTGAAATAGGCACAGGTGCTAATCTTTCTTCCTAGTTTAAGTGATGATATATTTTATGGTTCGGCTATCAAAATTCTGCTTTAAAAATAAGCAATTCCACTTGGGAATCGTAAACAGTTCGTCTCACTTTGTGGATAGGGACAGAATCATTGGCAGAAATATGTGCAAGTTGTTGGGTGGTTTTTTTTTCCCTATCCTTTTCTCTCTTCCTCCTCTCTACCCTACATTCACTTTCTCTCTTTGGTCAATGTTTTTTATCTTTGAAACTTTTCCATTCCATAGGCTGATGTTCCTTCTCCTTTCCTGTTCTCTCCCCCAACCTCCCACAACATCAATTTCTTCCACCCCTTTTTCTCCTTTTAAGCAAATCACACTTCCAAACCATCCAAAGAGCCACAAGGCCACCAGCTTCCTCAAACCCTCTCTCTTTGCTTACTCCCTCAGTTCATCATCTCAGGTCGTCAGAGGGATGTCTGAGGAGAAGATGGTGAAAAGCAGTAATAGGAGCCAAAATTAGAATCAGTAACCAAGGGAGGGGACAGAGAGGCAACCCATGTCATTGCCCAGGCTGGGAGCAGAGGGCCCCATGTCCTCTTACAGAGGGTAGCAGCAACCACTTTCTCACAGTCCAGAAATGCTGGTTTCAATTTCAAGTGCTCATTTCTACAGTTTTGGGTTTTTTTTGTTATTTGGGCACTGAGGCCTTATAATGGCACAATTATTAAATCTAAGCAATGAGGCATAGACTTCTTAGTCTGCCTTTCCAAGCATTCAGATTAATTATAGCCTCCATAGTCACAACGCCCCAGGGAGTTAGACATTTTTCATAGCATAACTTCCCATTCCACAGATCTGAATGAAGTCACAGTGAGGTAACACCCTACCCCCTTCCCCCGACACTGAGACACCTGGTGAGTCAGTCCTTAGTCAGCAATGGAAAGCTAAAAGTCTGGACTCTAGTCCCCAACACAGACCTTCAAACTGAAACATCTTTGAATATATATGCAGCCCCCATGCTATATGAGTAATCATGGGGACACCTAGGACCCAACTTTTGGGGACTCTAGAGGAACCAAACCGCTAAAGTCTAAGGCAGTTCTTCCCTGTAATAGGTAAGAAACATCCTCACCCATTTTCTCCTTATATAATTAAAAGGGAAGACACCTTGTTATAGAAAAAATGCTTTCTAGATGGCAAATGTTCACATCAGGAAACATATTAACATCAGTCTTAATAATAATAATAATGTTGGTATTTGTTAAGCGCTTACTATGTGCAGAGCACTGTTCTAAGCGCTGGGGTAGACACAGGGGAATCAGGTTGTCCCACGTGGGGCTTACAGTCTTAATCCCCATTTTACAGATGAGGGAACTGAGGCACAGAGAAGCTAAGTGACTTGCCCACAGTCACACAGCTGACAAGTGGTGGAGCTGGGATTCGAACTCATGAGCCCTGACTGGGGATGGGTCTTTAAATCATTTTATGGAACAAGTTAAATTTTTTTTTTGAAAGGCACGTCTTCCATTCAAGCAAGCAAACAGCTTTCTTGTCTACATAACCATAGGCCACACTTCTGAGGTCTCATTGCCATCCATAAATGAGTGATCTTCACTGGCATGCCCCTAAACTAAAATTAATAAAACAGAATAGATTCAAAGGAGTCTTCCTCATCCTCCCTTACTTAAAATCACACCTCCCAGAATCCTTTCCAGGCTAGACCCTCATTTCCCCCATTTGCCCTTGGCTCTACCCAATAAGAACTTGGTATTCACCCCACCTCGAGCACTTAAGTACATACCCCTATATACTCCCATTCCCCCATCAGTAATTTATTTTAATGTCTGTCTACCCCTCTAGCCTGTAAGTTCCGTGTAGGCAAGTAGCTTGGTTACCAACTCTACTGTATTGTTCTCTCCCAAGTGCCTAATATGGTGCTAAGTACAGAGTAAAGCACTCAGTAAACATAATTGATTGATTGAGTATTGTCATCAGAGACCATGTTCAGCTCTTCCAAACTCTTTGCACTGACCTGCTTTTGTAGGAACCTTTTATCTTCTCCGGGTATTTTATGATGTCTGCAAAATGTGATTCTACTCCCCCATTGCCCTTTATCTGTAGTCTGTTTTAAAAAAAAGTCCAATCCAGGCAGAGGTGTTAGGTATGGGGAACAGACCAGCAACATGTGGAGCAAGAAGCAGTGACGGTTTTGGAACTGTTAGAGGTATGAAGAGTCTGGTGTACTAGGGAGAAGGCTGAAGTACTACCATAATTTTGTTCACCTTCCCATCATCCCTCACCCTTCCTCTATTTCTTTGTGTTTCGCTTCTGTGTCCTTCTGGTAAGGATTCAAGATCATGAGAGATACTTGAAATAATTTTTTTTTTTTGAAAAAGATGAGCTGGAGGGAAGCAATAAGAACATGAAATGCATGTGAGAATAAGTTGAACAGTTGGTATAGACACACACTGATTTTATTTAAATATGTAAATTACCAGGCAAATACACCCCTGATCATCCTACTTCATATACCAGGATATGGCCCTTAGGAAACTCTAACAGAGATTGTCATACCGAATAGCATCCCCAAACTGCAGAGGGGGAGTGGGACAAGCTAGTTCCAGAGTTAGAAATGGAACCCAGGGCTCTCATTCCACAGACACATTACTTTCTTTGGTACAGATAACATTTTTAAGAATGAATATTTGTTATTACTAGAGGACCAGAATATTATATGGGGGACCACTTTTACCCTTTAAGACTCCTGGTTTGTTATCTTATTCAGCCTCTCAGTCAGTACTGTGTTTTGGTCGGGGGAGGGGGCGGTGTGCATGTATTTGTCGTGTGTGTGTTGGGGGACAGGGAGGATGGGTGAGGGAGAAGGAAGGAGAAAGGAAAGAAAAGGGAAGTGGCAATAGCTGGGAGAAAGGATGTGAAATGAAATGGAAATCCCTTGCATTCCTAGTGAGAACTTACTCCACACTGCCTGGGAAATGGAAGTGACCAAGATAGCTAGCAAAGTAAAACTACTTGAAAAGCTTTTTGGATATAAAAGGTGATGGACGAGATCCCTTAGTTTAAACAGGGGAGGGAGTAAATACCATGGACTGAACACCATGGTGTTCAGTGAATGATGTTAAGGGTAAAGGAAGAATGTCAAGAGTTTGCAAATTCCATTAATTTGTTGAAAACTATGAAGAACAAGGGCATTCCATTATCACAACCCCATTTTAGTTATTGAAATATCCACTTAAGTGTGTTTTCTCAATCAGATGCCAGAATGATGACTCAATGCTAATCAGGGCAGTTGGTCAGATACTTCAAAGAATAAACTTCATCCATGTCCAGCATGTTAATATTGTGATTAAAATGGGTTTAATAATCTGTCACTGTCCTGAAAGCAGTTTTTGAGGACCAATTACAGATTTTTCCAGCCAGAATGTGTCCACAAGTAGTACCTGAGCCAAAAAAACAAGCTTATTTCTATTTCCATAAAGTAGTGTTTAGCTTGGTGTGAGGCAGACAATCCCAGGGCAAAATTGAGTTTTAAACTACTGACCTCCATGTTCTTGTTACAGGTCTGGGATTTATGAGGAAAAAAAGTTAGTTAATGGAATGAAGTATTGACACCCCTGGTCATGTTACTATTACCTTTATTCAATAAGTGCCTATAGTGGGCAAAACACTGTGCTAAGTGCTGAGAAAATCAATTGTTTTGCCCTCTGACTCTCAAGGAACTCACAGTCCACGTGTGAGAGGACACACATCAACTGAATAAAATCTAGTCAATGTGAAAACTAATTACAAAAAGACATGCTTCCAAGGTGGAAAAAATGATGAAGTTTCCAGAAAGTTAGTTGATTTCTATGTGCTACATGAGTTGGTAGTAATAGTACTTATTAAGCATTTACTATAGACTAAACACTATGCAAAATCCTGGCGTAATCATAAGGTAAACAGATAGATACAGAGCCTGTCTAATCCCAGCTCACAATCTAAATGAGAGTAAAACAAACATTTAAAAAAAGTAAAATACAAATCAATAATAAGCTTTGTTTGGGGCAGGGAACATGTCTACCAGCTCTATTGTACTTGTATTCCCCCAAGTGCTTAGAACAGTGTTCTGTTCACAGTAAGTCCTCTATAAAAACCATTGATTGAACAATAAATTACAAAATCCTGTGCTGGTTTTGATCAATCAATGGTATTTCTTGGGTGGTTATTTTGTGTAGAGCACTGTACTAACTGCTTCAGGAAGTACAACATAATGGAGTTGGTAGACAGGTTTCCTGCCCACCAGGAGCTTACAGTCTAGAAGGGGCTACAGACATTTATATAAATAAATTATGGATACGTACATAAGTGATTTGGAGCTGAGGGAGCGTGAATAAGGGATAAAAACTCAAATGCAACGGTGATGCTGAAGAGAGTGGGAGAATAAGAAATGAGGGTTTAATTGGGGAAGGCCTCTTAGAGGATAAGGCTTTGAAGGTGAGGAGAGTAATTGTGTGTCAGGTATGAACAGGAAGGATGCTCCAAGCCAGAGGCAAGAATTGGGCGAAAGGTTGGTGATTAGACGAGATAGAGGTACAGTGAGTAGGTTGGCATTAGAGGAGCTAAGTGTGAGGGCTGGGTTGTAGTAGAAATGCAGAGAGGAAAGGTAGAAGGGATCTAGGTGACTGAGTGCTTTAAAGCTGTTGGTAAGGCATTTCTCTTTGATGCGGTAAGTCATTTCTGTTTGATCCGGAGGTGGATGGTCAACTACCGTAGGTTCTTGAGGAGTGGAGAGACGTGGACTGAATGGTTTTGTAGAAAAATTATCCAGGAAGCAGAGTGGAAGTATGGACTGGAGTGGGGAGAGACAGGAAGCAGGGAGGTCAGAATGGAGGCCAATGCAGTAATCAAGGCAGGATAGGATAAGTGCTTGGATTGATGTAGTAGCAGTTTGGATGGAGAGGAAAGGGTGGATTTTAGCAATGTTGTGAAGGTTGACCTGACAGGATATAGTGACAAATGGATCAAGTATGTGGGTTTAATGAGAGAGATGATTTGAGGATAATGCCATGGTTACAGGCTTGTGAGACAAGGAGGATGGTGGTGCTGTCTACAGTGACAGAAAAGTTGGGGGAGGACAAGGTTTGAGTACTGAGGTAAGGATTTCTGTTTTGGATATGTTAAATTTGAGGCGATATCCAAGTATGGATGTCCAGAAGGCAAGAGGAGATGTGAGACTTCAGTGGAGAGAGATCAGGGCTTGGAGATGTAGATTTGGGAGTCATATGCATAGAGATTGGAATTGAGCCATGGGAGCAAATGAGTTCTCAAGGTAGTGGGTGTTAGGTATAGAATAGAAGGTGACCCAAAACGGAGCCTTGAGGGATGCCCACAGGTAGGTGGTAGGAGGCAGAGAAGGAGCCCATCAAAGAAACTGAGAATGAGCAACCTGAGAAATAGGAGGAGAACCAGGAGAGGACAGTGTCAGTGAAGCTGAGGTTGGATAATGTTTCCAAGAGAAGGAGGTGGTTAACAGGTCAAAGCCAGCTGAGAATTCAAGGAGGATTAGGATGGACTAAGGCCGTTGGCAAGAGGGTTATCACTGGGACCTTTGAGAGGGCAGTTTCTCTGGAGTAAAGGGAGCAGAATCCAGATTGGACGAGAGTAAAGGAGAGAGTTGGAGGAGAGGAAGTGGAGACAGTGAGTGTAGACAAATTCACTTAAGGAGTTTATTGAGGAATGGTAGGAGAGTTAAGGGGGCGGTAACTGGAAGGACCCATAGGGCAAAATGATGTGGGGAGGTTAGGATAGGGGAGACAGGCATGTTTGAAAACAGTGGGCAAAAACTCACTGGAGAGTAAACAGTTGAAGATGGTACTCAGGAATGGGAGAAGGAAGTGGGCAAGTGCTTTGATAAGGTGTAAAGGGATGGGATTGAAGGCACAGGTAGAGAGAGTGGATTTTGAGAGAAGGCAGGAAATCTCCTTGAGATTCTGATGGGAAAAATGGGAGAGTTGAAGTAGCAGGAGGAGGGAGGCACTGGAGAGGAGCAGGGGAGATTTTAGGAAGATCATACCTGATTGTTTCAATTTTCTCAACAAAATACGTGGTCAGATCATTAGGAGCAAGAGATGGGGGAGGTGGAAGGATGGTAGGTTTGGGTACACAGTTAAATTTCTGAAACAGGTGGTGAGGTCAGTGGGCATAGGAGTCAATAAAGATGAAGAAATAATACTGCCACATAAAGGAGAGGACCGAGTTAAAAGCAAGCAACGATGAACTCGAAGTGGATGAGGTTGGCCTAATATCGGGATTTCGACCAGCAAAACTCTGTGGCTTGTGCATGGAAGTGAAGAAAGAGGACCATGGAGGTGTTCCAGGCTGTGTTAATGTTATGAGACTGACAAAGAGGTAGGGGAGTGAGTGAGTTGAATTCAGTTGCCAGTGTCAGTTTGGATATCAAGAGAATGTAGTTTGGGTATTGAGACTAAATAGGGCATGATGACTTGGGAAAATTGGATGGGATCAAAAGACAACAAAAGAATTCTCTGGCAGGAACAAGACCGGTTTTCCGGGTAAGGGGTGTATGGGAGAGAAAGCAGGTGAAGAGGTTGTGGTTGGATAAAGGGATTTCAGAGTGAGGGTAGAGATTATATAGTGACTAGAGATGATGAGATTGAGTGTGTGTCCATATTGGTGAGTGAGAAAGTTGGGATCGAGTAGGAAGTCAGTGGAGCTGAGGAGTAATAGAAAGCAGGCAGAGGGAGGGTAATCAGGATCATCCACATGAATATTGAAGTCCCCAAGAATCAAGGTAGGGATAGATAAAGAGAGAAGGAATGTGAGAAAGGGGATCAAAATGGTTCAAAAAAGTTGTAGGTAGGGCATGGGGAATGGGAGATGACCGTGACTAGTATGAGGAGTGGGTGGTAGAGGGAAAGAGAGGGATGGGGGAGGTTGAAGTGTGCAAAAGCAGCATTGGGAGTGAAAAGAAACCTGACTCCTTATTTCCCAATGAATCTTGGGGAGTGGGAGAAAATGAAACCCCTTTAGAGAGAGTGGGAGGCGAGACTATGTCATCTGGGGAGATCCAGGTTTCAGTGATGGTGAGGAGGAGCAGTAACTGTCAGAAACAGGTCAAGGATGATGGGAAGCTTTCCCACAATGGAGTAGGAGTTCCATAAGCCACACTTGCATGAGAGGAGGGGATGGAGGAGGATGAGAAGGACTTCTGGAAAGGAAGGACAGGATGGGCTGGTTGGAGGAAGGGAATTGACAGGACATGGTGGGGTCAGAGAAGGTGAAGTTGACAACAGCAATAACTGCTTACTGCTGTGGTTCCCGATTAAACTACTCAATTGTATGAGGGTCCTTGAGAGTGAAGAGGAGAATGCCTAGGAGTAAAAAGAGGACTTGGTTGACGTAAAGGCAGGCAGCTGTTGATATGTAAAAATCCAGGTCGTTGTCACCATGGTGTCAGATAGCCACACCTGTTCTGCATTCTTCACTGTCTATTCAGGTCGGGCTGCAGGGAGAGCGGAGATGAAGGAATGGCTGCTTCTCTGCCACAGCAGTTCAGTTGTTCCAGGCTTTCTGAGTATGAATTTAGCTGATCCCTGCACATTTAGCACAAGTGACTCCTTTTAGGGTGACCTCCGAGGATATTGAGCAAACTGGGGAATCTCAGAAAAGCATAGGATTGGCAGAATCCTTCTAACCAAACATGAGCTTGATTGCAGCACGAATTTTGGTTAGATGTGGTGGTTTTAATCCCTTTGTGGTTTCTAGAATGAATTTGTGATTTTTGAGAGAATGGTGAAATAGTCCACATGGATAGTCCACATGGCATGACCAATGCCATGCACAAATTGACACTTCATCGAATATTTTGATTGTTAAGGGGGAAATACAGAAATCCTTCCAAGATGAACCTTTGCTGAAAAGTGGCTTTGTTCATCTGGATTTGTAAAGTCATATTCAATGGTACAACTTGATTTTATTTTTCCTTTTTGTTGATTCCCCTAACCTATGGGAAGGAGTCAGAGGAAGGGGAAATGTTTTAAGGTGGGCTAAGGGCTAACTGTGGGGCATAAAGATCTCAAACCTCAACAAATTTAAAAGTGATTCTATAGCCCAAATTTTTGCTTTACAGCCTGCCAGTAAAAGCAGGGAGCATGGGTTAGGTGTCTTTTCATTCCTATACAGGAATTCTCTGCTCTGAGTTTAAAATTAAAAAAAGCAAGTGGCAAGGGACAGAATGTAAGTTTGATAAAATCCATAAGCTTGAAGACAAAGTGAAATAAATACAGATGATTTAAAATCCCTCACCATAAATGCTCTAATTAGGAAAGGATAAAATGTTTCTACTCTAGAAACAACCAGAAGGCAAAGCAGAGTTGGGGATTCCAGAGAGGACAGTTAGCTTGGATTATTTGAACACTAGCAGTTTGCTCAACTCTTCGAGCAAATTTCTCTGACAAAGTCAACTGGGATTCAGTATGTTTTATTTTAAAATCTACATTCTCTGCTTTGCCCCCGTTTTTAATTCAGTAGTACATTTCATTTTGATGTAGCTATTACTCTCATTGTATACCTTTTCTCTCAGTCATTTTCCTCATTTTCTGCCTACCTAAATTTCAAAACTGCTATTACATTTTTCACTCAGTATTTAAAAATGCCTTAAAATTCTTAGGGCTTTTTGTTTTATTCCCATATCCTCTTCCTTGACATGCTCTCAATCTCTCTTTCTCTCTCATTCTCTGTCTTTGTCTCTCTTTTCTTGATCTCCTTGCTTTCACTATTTCTGGAAGATGGCATCCCCAGACAGGGCTATGCAGTCAACACTAGGGCCTAGGGTTGGACTGTCTTCCAAGGCCTTACATGTGATACATAATACAGATGATGTCATATGTAATGCAGGATGATGCTGTCATCATAGCCCTGGGCCTCTCCAGCTTGTCATCTCTTCCCCCTCTCATTTGCTTGGCCAGACTCCTGAACTTCCATCTCTTGGGTGTTCGGTGAAAAGCCAAACAGTGCCTAGTCACTGGAGGAGGAGAAGGAGGTGTGTCAGTGAGAACCTGTGGTTGCCCACTATCAGTCATTGATATTCTGGTTTCAAGCCTGAGAGTGAGCTAAAACAAGCTGAGGAGGAGGAGGTATGTCAGTGCTAATGATTGTGCATGGGCTGTGATCCATAGCAGGCAGAGGAAGTGGTGGTATTCACATCCCAGATAGAAGGTTCCAGGGGCCGGCCAGCAGCTCCCACGTGGTACAGCCAGGCCCAGCACAGTGAGTGTGCAGGGGTAATCGAGGGGCAGCTGGAGCCACTCACATGGCGGCTGCTTTACTGAGTGAGTCCAGCTGCAAAGGATGTCAGAGTGGGAAGGTGGGGGCTTGCAGGCCACCTCCTGCCCAGCCCTCAGCCCTGATCTCTTTCGGTGTCTGCAGCGGCCGCATCAGGTGAAGATGTTGACATGGGTGGGGCATGAGGCGTTAAGTAGCAGTTCAGGCCCTGGCTGCTGCAGTATCTGTTCCTCTTCCCCACCCTCCCAGCACCTTACCCGCTCCCAGTAGATCGTAGTAGAGGAGAGGAGGCATCGGGGATTCTACAGTCATATCTTATCTTCTGGTTCTCTTGGGCCAACCAATCTCTTGCTGAGCCACTTAAATTACTCTCCCCCTGCTTCAAAGCCTCGTTGAAGGCACATCTCCAAGAAGCCTTCCCTGACTTAACCCTCCTTTCTTATTCTCCCACTACCTTCTGTGTCATCCTGACTAGCTCCCTTTATTCATCACCCCTCCCAGCCCCAAGGCACTTATGTACATATGTGTAATTTATTTATGTGTATCAATATACGTCTCCCCATCTAGGCTATAAGCTCATTGTGGTCAGGAAATGTTTATGTTTATTATTGTTTTGTACTGTCCCAAGCAGTTAGTACAGTTCTCTGCATACAATAAGTGCTCAAGAAATATGACTGACTTACTACTGATTGACTTAAAGCATTGACCATTGATGGCCTTAGACATGAAGGAGGCCTCATCCTTGGGTCTGGATCCAGGTATGGGGGATGAGGGCAGTGACAGATCCATTTGGCCCTATGTGGTACATGATGGAGTCATTCAAAATAGATTTTTTTCTCAAATGGTCACTATGCATCCAAAGCATCAGAAACAGTGGGAGCAGAGTCAGGGGTTAGAGACTGTAGGCCAATGCCATAACTACATCACTCCCTCTGACTCTGCATATGTGTGGTGACCATTTGAGGGAGATTATTTCTGGCACCATCGGCATGAGATCCCCAACGGTGGCCATTTTGGTAGGGTCAAGAGACATGCAACTGTAATGGCTCGGGTCACCCATCTCTCAGAGCTGGGGCCCTCGGGCCCCCTCTAAACCTCAGGAAGCACCTCTAAGGCCCCCACTTCCAGAAATAGCCCCCCCAAAATTATGGCATTTTCTTCTCTTTGCTGGTAGAATAACACAGCTTCTGTAGTATAGTTCACCGGAGAAGGACAGAGAAGAAACAGTAGGGAAGGGGAGAAAAGAGGAAAGGAGTCCAAAAAGCTGGGTGGCCCCTGTGAACCTAGAATGTATATGAACCAGTGCAAGTGAATAGGAAAACAGCTTGGGTAGTAGCTGGCAGAGGACAGTGACTAAGAGGGGCTGAGGCAGGGTGAACGGGTATGTGAGCACCAAGACCGAGGTAGAGATTTACAGTGTCTGCTGGTTTCCCTTCATCTTCCTGATTCCAAATTTCTTATTTATAAAATGGGCTTGCAGGTCCCCTCGTCCATGAAGATGTTAAATCAGTGCAGCAGTAAACTTGCCCTTCCAAGTTGATTTTGGTTTTTAATGATAGAAGTTACCTGAAAATCCATATTTCTCAGAAATGTGAGGACAAAGATTTTGTCAATTTATTATCAGCTCCTTTATAGATGATCCTTTTAAAATAAAGTCTTAGTTGCATTTTAAATTTTATTAAATTATATATTTCTGCAGATGGTACTGTGTATTTTTAACAAACGTGAACAGGCTCAGCTGGCTCAGAAGAAGATCTTAGGGGAAGAAATGTTGGCATTGTGGAATTGATCTTTTCTGTGTTCTTGAGTGATTTGGAAGGAGGAAATTGTGTTCAAAGTTCTGCTATTTAAACTAGGCATTTAGAGGGAAGGGTTTTTTTTTTCTGTTCAAGTCTTGTGGAAGGACTTGATCAATTGTGCCTTTGGTTTTGCCTGTGAGAATTTCTAAAGAGCAAAAGGTTGAGAATATTAGCAGTTAGAAGGTGTAGGAGGAAAAAGGAGTGGAGGTGGTTACAGTCTGCAGAAACTATAGCTATGGCAACAAAGTATTTTTTTTTTTGGTTTCCGCCTCTCAGTTCCTTTTGGAATATATATATACTTTATATAAATTCTAAAATGCGTATGTGTGCGTATGCATATATACACACTTTATGTCCTGGAAGGAATCTACCTGGTCCTTTTAACTATCAACTATTATTTAGACACTTAACAGCTACCCGTGACCAAAGAATAAGTGCTTTTAAACCACTGGACAAAATGTTTCTTAGTCATGTGATCAATGCAGATACTAAATGTCATAACTGGTATCTTTGGAAAATTGTTCCTGCTGTCTCAGTATAGCTAGGTTCCTGTGTGGGTATGTTGTGTGGGGTAGTGGGGGGAGGTTCTGAAATTACTTTTAGTTACTGCTGCCGCTTCTTTGATTTTAAAAATTCTACATGGCCTTTTCTAATGTATTTTTAAAATGCATTTGGAATATGATCTTATTGCAGTAGATAAAAGGGATTTCAGAAAAGAGTCTGCTTCCCCTTTTCTTGGTGTAGGGGTGAGACATGTTCTTGGTTTTGGACAATTCAACAAACAATTTTGAATATTTTGGAATGATGATCTGATGGTGGAGACCAACAAAATGCATTTTAGTGGAAATTTGAAGATGATGCCTAGTACATGTAATTCTCACTCTGTCAGCCACTGTGGCCCAATCTGTAATTTATATTGGTGCATTTGCTTTAAATAGCTTTTTGTTTCAAGATCTATTTCTTATTTTAAAAGAAATTGGAAAATAGAACTAAGATGAACAATGTGAACAATGGGTTTTTGGGCTGGGAACCTGTGTGTATATTACCTAGGTTAAGGTCCACTGATACAAATGGAATTGGTCGTTACACTTGTGTTTCATCATGTGAGGCTGAGTCCTGATTACGGTTTTTAAATCCCTTACTCCTCCTCATGTAATAGAAGGGAGTGTGGTCGGGGGAGAGGGAGATAAGTAAAAAAGATCTGATTGGCATTTTTGAAAGGCACATTCTAATTTTGGCAGCAAAGTGCAGTTTTATTTTGTTTTAAAATGGCCCCGCATCACAACTACTCCTACTCTCTTTGACTGGAATGCAGGCAGATCCAAGCTTTTGAAATACATTGTATAACAGACATTAGAATTTGTTGGAACAGAGTCCTGGGACCAGTCCCAGAGGCCCAGCACCTTTGGGCTCCAGGAGGGAGCCTGTTGGGACTGCGGGAAATTGTGACCAAAGTGAATCAGGAGCTCTGGAGCCAGAGGCCAATAGTAGTAGACTTGAAGGTCTTTAGACTTCTCGCAATCAATCAGTCAAAACAACAGTATTTATAATAATGATGATGGTATTTGTTAAGCACTTACTATGTCAGCTGTGTGACTGTGGGCAAGTCACTTGACTTCTCTGGGCCTCAGATACCTCATCTGTAAAATGGGGATTAAAACTGTGAGCCCCACGTGGGACAAACTGATCACCCTGTATCCCCCCAGCGCTTAGAACAGTGCTTTGCACATAGTAAGCGCTTAACAAATACCACCATTATTATTATTATGTGCCAGGCACCGTACTAAACACTGGGGTGGATACAAGAAAATCAAGTTGGACACAGTCCCTCTCCCCTGTGGGGCTCACAGGTTTAATCCCCATTTTCCAAATGAGGGAACAGGGCCCAGAGAATTGAAGTGACTGGCCCAAGGTTACAGAGCAGATAAGTGGTGGAGCCAAGATTAGAACCCATGACCTTCTGACTCCTAGGCCTGTGCTCTATCCACTATGCCATATATAAAGTGTTTGTTCTATGCTCTACACACTTCACTAAGCACTTGGCAGAATACAACTTAGTAGACACTCTCTCTGACCTCAGCAAGCTTACAGTCTGGTGGGGCAGACATAGACCAAAATAAGTCATTGGTAGGAGGAAGCAACAGAATGTAAAGATATGTTCATAAGTTGTAGGGGGCCAAGTGGTCATGTGATGCTGTAGTTTCAGTAGTGGGTGAAATAGGGTGGAGAGATGAGAGATGGGACTACCTCCTTGGGGAGATGTGTTTTCAACAAGGTTTTGAAGATGGGGAGAGCAGTGTGTTCTGTGGGATATGAAAGGTGAGGGAAGTCGTGAGCAATTGGTCAGTGGCGAAAGAGATGAGAGAAGCATACTGAGTATATTCACCTGAGAGAATTGCAATATGTGAGCTGGAGTGCAGTGGGAAAGGCATAGGGATAAGAGGTGGGGAGAGATATGATTGAGTGCTTTAAAGCTGAAGGACAGGAATCTCTAATGTAGAGAGGAATGGGCAACATTTGGAGGTTTTTAAGAAGTGGAGAGATCTGCCAAATCGTGTTTTAGTCATCTGTGAAGCAGAATGAAATATGGACTGGAGAGGGGAGAGAAGAGGCAGGGAAGTAAGTAAGGAGGCTCCTTCGCTCTCCTTCCTCATAATCAAGACCCGTGGGAGGGATTGGAAGCCAATCTGAAGAGTGCCCATTTGCCGGTTTCAGCGCCCTGCAGTCTCTTTTTGTATAGTTTAACTATGAGTGTAAATTTATGGAACTTGGAAATCTCTACTGCTATACCCTGGTTAGCTCTCTTAATTGGTTCCATAGGAAAAAAAAATGTAATGTGTAAGAGTGCCAAATGAAGTGTAGTTACCCATGGGAAATAATGTAAAGCTCATTAATGCATTCAGTTGATCCCCCAAATTAACTAAAATAATGTAAACATATTTTAAAATGACAATCTAATCACAATTAATGGCATTTCAGGGAAAAATAGATATGTACTCATGCACCAATAGCAAAATAATTTTGTTAGATTTATTTAATCTGTTCATCTGTAGATATGTAATTTTCAAATCTTTTACCCCCTATTTAGCAAAAAGGCATTGGAGATGAACTGGAGATCTGTCATTATTTATGCTATAGATCTGTAATTAAAATGAAATGGACTTTTACCCCCCTATGAGCCAGAACACTTCAGTGGTTGGGAAGGAGAAAATGGGAAATGTGTAAGCCCAAGTAAATTTTGCAGTGTTGTTTGTAAATGAGGGAGTAATGTGGGAAATAATGGCATTAAGATTCAATAGTACCACTGCAGAAGAGCATTAAGAGAAGGGTGTCATAAAAGAGCCTGGCTATTTTAAAACCACGTCTGCTTATCTTGAGGTCAGCATTCCACAACTCACTAGGGCGTCACAAAGTGAGGATAATTTTTACTTAGAATTTTATTTCATTGTTGATTTATCTGCACTTGGCTAACAAAAGGCAAGGGTTAAATTTGAGAGGATACAGGAGAATCATAGGTTTACTTTTTTTGGTATGGTTTATTTTTTGCTGGTTAAAAGGAAATGAGCAAACATCCTCATCTAGCAGGTGAAGAGGAAATTCCCAGTAATTTTTGGTTTTATCGTTAAACTCTGAGCCCCACAAAGCCAAGGCAGAATAATAGGATACAATACTCACCTGCATAATATGTGACTCTTCACAGGGCATCAAGTTTAAGGTGCTTTGTATCCCCATCCCAACAAACTCACAAACTCCTTATGTGAATTGAAGTATGTTTGTACCCAATTCAGTAATTTTCCTTTGACAGTTACATCGAGCTTGTGACCAAAAAACAAGTAACAGAGGTACTGGCCCTCAATTTCCATAATGAACAAGCACCATAAATTGATTTTGCCCCACTAAGAGGGAAGCCTCCATAAGCCCCAATGTATCTCCAGAATTTCAGTAGCTTTTGTCCTTCAAGTGTATGTGTCTGCCTTCAGAAAACTTTGAGGTAGCTCTGTGTCTTCCATTGCCCCTCACTTGTCTTCATGGCTTTAAAAACTTCATATACTATTAGGGAAGAGTGTGAATCAGAGTCTCAGGAGAGGTCTAAGCTCCAATGATGGTTCTTCCATTCAGTGAATCGATTAAGGCTATCAATCTCTCTTGGGTCCTCAGTTTCTCCTCCTCTAATCTGACGATAATACGAGGCAATATAGTTGCAAATGAAATTACAAAGATAAAGTGCTGAATTGCCTGATCATTTAGGGGTGAAAATTTCAGAGGAATGAAGGTTGCAAAATAGTTGTCCCTATGTTTTGGCTTGCCTTCTTAAAACATTAGTTCCTTGATCCAGAAATTGGGTCTATTTGTTCAATTTTCTGTGTTGTACCCAGCAGGGATTGAGTTATATGTAGGTGTCTGTGCTTGACATTATTTTTATCATGACATTTACATGTCATTCTGGTTATTTTTTCCCCCAAAACAAGGTAATGAGATACTCATTATTGTCATCAGCATTATCAATATGTCAGTATTTATTGAGCATTTACTGAGTTCAGAACATTGAAATAGGGCCTTGGGGGCATACAATAAAAGTAGCAGACTGTACTTAAACTGTACTTAACTCCACTCTTACAACCCAAGGAGGACAGGCAGCAGCAGCAGGTTAAATCCATTCATTGGGGAAAAGAGGAAAAACATAGAGGAGCAGATTGAGCCATACCACTGGGAACTACAGGGGCTGCCTGATGCCTGGATCAGACAGACAGACAGACACCCACACACCCCCATCCCCTCTTCTGCCCCATTCAGTAGTGGATGAGTGCAGATTCTGCCCCCCATAGAAATAGTCATTAGAAAGCCTACCTTTCCAAATGTTTAAACCTCAAGGAGGCAATGCCATTCTTTATCAAGAACTTCACCCTGCCAATATTATACATACTTATGGTCTTTTTGATTTCTTAATTGTTTCCATTTTCTATACTTATTTAGGTGGGGGAAGATAAATGGTATAAAATTGTAAGCCCCCTTTGCGACAAGGAACATGTCTGAGCCAGTAATCCTGTACTTATTTCAGCCTTTAGCACAGTGTGAGCATTCAATGAATTCTATTACCAACTAGAAACAACTGGCAGCAACATATGCCAGAGAGTGGTTAATCAAGCAATCAGTGGTATTTATTGGATGTTTACTATGTTCAGGGCATGGTACTGGTCATTGACTTCAGAGGTATAAAGGCAATGGACCAATGGAACACAGGTTGGGCTAAAGAAGACTAGAATACTACTTTGGTGAGCACTATCTTTATAAAGTGAAGGGTTTAAGAGTCTGATTGCAGAGACCTGAGGCAAGGAGATGACCACTGGTGTAGGACCACATTTTGCTCTTCACCAGCTGCTGTAGATGCTTTCAGTAAGTATTTCTAGAGAGGGAAAAATAGCAAATTCTAGTGTAGACCACCACAGGGTGCAGGTGATGCAAACAAATTCACACTGATGTGAATGTGAATAGTCGTGATGACCTATGGTGACTCATTTAATTTAGAACTTTACAGTAGTAGTGCAAGAAGAGAACAGAGGAATGGGCAAAATCAACGAAGGCCCCTTGTGAGGCCATGGCCAATAGAACCTCTTCCAGGACACAGTTCCCCACCTTTCCCAGAGACGCTCTGTCCATATCTCCAAGTATGTCAGGAGTTGAACAGGGTAAGGGAGGAATTGGGTGCTTTTGAATCAGCCACAGCAACCTATCAAATGTATTTATCCCATAGTTCCTATGGGTAGACCACTGTTCTAGGCACTTGAGAGAATACGACAAAGTAGAGAGCAAAATCCCTGCTCCACAGCAGACAGGCACCATCTAATTTTCCGATAAAAGAAAGAGCTCGGAAAGATGGATATGTTGAGTTAAGTTAAGTGATTTATCCAAGGTAACACAGCAGGAAATTGGTGGAGTCGGATTAAAACACAGATCCTTTGACTCCCAGGCCTGTGTTCTTTCCAGGAGACCACACTGCTTCACTACAGAAATACAGGATAATCTCTCTGGACATGGTTCCTGTCCCACAAGAGGTTTTAGAAGGCTGCGAGAAGTGGAGGGCTGTGGTTGAAGTGGTGCCCCAGAAAGATCATTTGAGTACAGGATTCAAGCTAGAATGGAGAGGCTAGAGGCAGTGATAGAGTTATAGAATTGAAGATAAAGATGGCCAAGATCCCAGTTTCTAATCACTCACTTGCTCTCCCTCTCTCTCTCTCTAGCAAGATAAAATGGCGTATTTACATATCATGTATTTCCTTACATCTCCTACCAATGAGAACCAGTCTGTGAAATCTCCTTGTCTCATATGGCTCCTTCCTGTAGTTGACACTTCTAACCTGATCTTTACCAACTACATTAGTGTCTGTTTCCTTCCAACACCCAGTCTCTGCGACATTTTATAAAGCAGCACAAAAATGACAAAGTAATAAATGCAGGTTTTACACAATGTCCTTTTACACTTTCATCCCCAAGGTGTATTCATAGAAGTAATAATGGAAAAATATTTTTCAGTAAGTGTAGAGTTGAAAGATTAGTTTTCTCCCTGCCTTTAGCACTTCTTTGAGAGGCAGTGGTTCTGTATGCAGAGGTATGAGAGCAAAATATATGAAAGGGCAATGGAAAATGCAGGAGAAGCAGATATTTCTCAGAAAAGACAATGATATATAATGCTAGCATTTGGGCATTTAAAAAGTATCACCATTTGAAAGTTCATTTTATATTCAGGTACTAAAAAATAGTGTGGACTAGTGGAAAAAATACAGGACTGGGAATAATAATAATAATAATAATAATAATAATAATGTTGGTATTTGTTAAGTGCTTACTATGTGCAGAGCACTGTTCTAAGCGCTGGGGTAGACACAGGGTAATCAGGTTGTCCCCCGTGGGGCTCACAGTCTTAATCCCCATTTTACAGATGAGGTAATTGAGGCACAGAGAAGTTAAGTGACTTGCCCAAAGTCACACAGCTGACAAGTGGCAGAGCCGGGAGTTGAACCCATGACCTCTGACTCCAAAGGGAATCAGGAGGCCTGGGTTCCAATCTCAACTCCGCCACTTGCCCCTTGTGGGATCTCAGACAAAATAACAAAATTTATCTGTGCCTCCATTTTCCCATCTGTAAAATGGAGTTTAAATATGTGAGTCCCCTCCCTCTTAGACTCTGAGCCCCATGTGGGACAGGGACTACTGCAATTGAAGTGTATTTTCCTTGGCACTGAATAAAGCATTTTGCATATCTTAAGCAGTTAGCAATTATAAACGTAGGGTAATGGAAGGAGCACAGACCTGGGAAACAGAGGACTTGGGTTTAGTCCCTGCTCCACTATTTGTCTGCTGTGAGATCTTGGAGAAGTCACTTAACTTCTTGGGAAAGTCACTTAATTTCTTTCTGCCTCATCTGTAAAATTTTCATCTGTAAAGTTGGGTTTTAAAACCTGTTCTCCCTCCACTTAGACTGTGAGGCCCATGTGGAACAGAGACTGTGACCAACCTTGTATCTACTCTAGTATGTAGTAAAGTGTTTGACACATAGTAAATGCTTAACAAATATCATAATTATGATTTTTATTGCCATTATTGTTACTAATTTCTGCCGTAGTTACATCCCATTGGATATTTCAGATAGGGCTTGATTGTGTGAATGTTCAGGTTTACTTCGGCATGGCTGAGGGCAAATAGGAAGTCTGTCTAGGAACTATGTTTTCCAAAAGGCAAAAGGCCTTCAGTATCATCTGAAATTGAATGAGAGATCCCTTTAAAATGAGGTGAGGGAACTTCCTGGCTCTTTCGTGTCCCTCACTCTCTGCCATTCTGTGAGCTTATCTGAGGATCTTCTCAAAGACTTGCCCATGTGCTATAGGTGCATATACCCTTCTAGAACTTTGTCAATTTAAGTGATTTAAATGGATAGATATGATGTGGTTTTAAAAGCTGGTATGCAGGGATGTGTCATCCCTTGAGTTTTGTGTAGCTATTGTCCTCTGTGCTTTAAAATTAAAAATTTCTGTCCTGGGGCTCAGTTCAGAGTATTTCAGGGATTTATCAGAAGGTACTATGACTTTTTCTCTCAGGCCCTCTTTCATAACTCTGACAAACTATAATCTCTGCAATTCTAAGTCTAGTAATCATACACTGAGCTATTTTAAAGGGCTTGGAATCCCATGGATTAGTATCTGAATGGAAGGTTTGAAGAAAATTTAACAGACTCTAGAAGTGTGAAGTAGTGGTTAGGGTTCTCCAATCAGTATTGAATCAACTCCAAAGACTAGACTCCTGGAAGGTTCTAGGTTATTAGAATAATTGATTTTTAAATGATCTGTAAAACCAAGATACCATGGAGTACTTTGCAAGAGGTTGAGTGCGTACATCGCCCTTAGGGTGAAATTATAACTCAGATCATTATATTTGGTCTTCTTACATTTTTATTGCCCTTTCAGGGAGATAAGATGTTCTTTGCTGTATAACTTGCCATTGCTGGGTTTCATCAGAGAGGAAATAGCATTTTGGAATTTGATTAAATTATCTCCCTCCATTCAGTATTTTAAAATGATGAAACAAGACTTAATTTGATGGGGAAAATTTCTGGTGGTGTCAAGAAATGAGACAGTGACATATCTTATAATAAGTCATTCCTGTAAAAGTCAATGTTGTCCAAATTATGTTTTCAGACTTTTCTTTCCAGGTGCTCATTTAGCGGTCAATTTTGAAGGAATCCAACTATACTTATCTAATTCATTCTGTTCTTCCTTTCTTTCTTCTCCATTTACTTTTCCTTATTTTTCTCCTACCTTTCTCTCCTCCTCTTCCACCCACCCCTTCTTATATTTTAACTTACTTTTCCTCCCTGTTTTTCTTCCCTCTCTTTGGGATCTGATAAGCACTAATAGCCAAAGACAGCTGTTTGATTAAAGTTTTGGTTAGTCAGTCCCTCTTCTGAAAATAGATGTCAAAGATAAAAAAAAGTTGCCCATATTATGTAGTGTTCCACTGGCTCTTATTTCTAGCTAAAAAGCATTTATAGATGTTAGGAACTTCTCAGTTCTTAAAAAAAAAAATTAGTAGATTCATTTTGTGAACTTGTCTTTTGGCCACTAAAACATTCTTACCTTCAGTGACAGACTACAAGTGACCTTCATCCATTTATTCAATCGTACTTATTATGTGCAGAACACTGTACTAAGCCCTTGGGAAAGTACAGTACAATAGTAAACAGTGACATTCTCTGGGAGACCTCACAGCCCCTTTTCCTGAAAGCAGGACTAGGTGGATAAAAGAAAGGAAAAAGGTATTGAAGTCATTTTAGAAAATAATTTAACTCTGAATTTCTTATTGCCATTCTTTCGTGTGTTTCCATGGAGACAAGATCTGAAGCCCAGCTATCAACAGCTGAGAGCTACTTCATCCTAAATTAGCCAACCACCTGACCAACCATTCAGTTGCCATTGCTAAATTATATCATAATTTAGAGTCAAAACTATAAAGAAATGTGGCAACCACGTTTCTACCCTTTACATGTGCCCTCCAGGAGTTTCATAAATTGGAAAAGCCTTTGGGCATGGTCATGATATTTTTCTGCCCTTCTGAATTGCAGTTTATCTACTTGAAAACCTAATTTTATTTCCAGCATCTCATTTTGACTTTCTCTGTTTGCTAATCTCACAGTACAACGGCTTAGTACAGTGCCTGGTGCATAGTAAGCACTTAACAAATACTGTAATTATTATTATTATTTCATGGAATCTTTTATTTTATTGAACCAAATAGATACACAACAGGGGTCTGACTGCCTAATCTACAACTCCCTTTGCATGTGAAAGATTTACAGAAACTTTTGTTGTGTGGGTTCTTCCAGATTAATAGTTGCTTTAACTAGCTGTCCCGCCCACCCTTTACTCTGATTGATTCCCCCAGCCAGGATCTGATTTATGGGCAAATCTATACCAGTGACATAATTGCCTCTGGTTTTAAATGTGGGAGGGAGGGTGTGGTGTAGAGGGAAGGGAGTACTTAGCAGCAACCGCATCTAACTTAAACCCGTGGTCTTGCTTTAGAAAAAAGCAGAAACTGCTAGGTGATAGCAAGTCGGGATCTATCAGTCAGTGTTGTTTATTGTGTGTTGCACTGTGTGCGGAGCACTGTACTAAGCACTTAGGATAGTGCAAGAAAGCACAGTTGGTACACAAGGAGCTTGTGATGGGGAGGATGTCTGAGCTGAGGGAATATGCCTATCAACTCTGTTATTCTGTACGCTCCCAATCGCTTAGTACAGTGGTTTGCCTCAGTAAGCACTTAACAAACATGATTGAAGCACTTAAAGCAACCTGGAAGGGTGGTTACTGTGGTATACTCTGCTTCCCAGCCCTCCTGACTACAGGATGCCATCGCTGGAGTCTGGGGTGGAAGGGAAAAAGATGTTTACCAGCCCTTACAAGCCTATATTGATACCTTTGGAATTCCTATAACAAACTGCAAATAAGTAGGAGGGAAACAGAAAATATTCTTTTCTCCTGCTTCCCTGTGAATCTCTATGAAAAACCAAGGCAGGATCCTGATCCACTCCATCTCCTCCTCCCATCCCTCCCTATCTTCTCTAGCCATGCCAAAACCAAGCCTTAGTATGCTCGAAGAAGGGAAGAGTCAATTTAATAAGCTGCCCCGAAAACTATCAATCTTTGAGGAATACAACAAATAGGATCAATGTCCATAAAGGTGGGCTAGCTTCATGATACCAACTAAACTAGGCATCCCCTTTTCCTCCTGAATCAACTAGACCTTAGCCTTCCCCAATTCCAAAGCCTTCCTTAAATCCTGTCTCCTCCTACAAGCCTTTCCTAATTATGGAAAGCCTGAATTATATCATCCAACAACTGCCTCTCGCACTTCTGAATCTTTTTATATTCAAACTCAGCACTTGTTTGTATTCGTATGTTTAAGTGAATATTCCATTTGTTTACTCCGGTTCCACATTTGTAAATGTTTTCCTGTCTCCCCTCATTAGAGTGTAAGCTCCTTGTCAGCAGGGGGAGCGTGCCTTCTGCTTGTTTCACTTTCCCAAATGCTTAATACAAGCACATTGCACTCAGTTGTCACTCAATAAATAACATTATTACTGCGTTGTTTCTTATGCTTTTAAATGATAATGTGAAAGCATGCTGATTGTTCACCTTTACTCTGGGTTATATGTCATGGGTACTTGGATCCTTGACCTCTGGGCATTTGATATGTACCCCACCCTCATCCCCATAGCACTTATGTACATTTCTTTAACTCATTTATTATACATTATTCATTTGTCTCTCCCTCTAGACTGTGAGCTCACTGTGGGCGGGGAATATGTCTGCCAACTCTATTGTACGGTACTCTCCCAAGTGCTTAGTACAGTACTCTGCACATAGTAGGCAATCAATAAATACCATTAATGATGATGATTGATGATACGGAAGGAGAAGTGGAAGAGAGCTAGACTGTAAGCTCATCTCTAGGCTGTAAGCTCATTGTGGGCCAGGAATGTGTCCCCCAACTCTGTTATGTTGTACTCTCCTAAGCACTTAGTTCAGTCCTCTGCATCCAGTAAGTGCTCAATAAGTACAATTGGTTGATAAAAGCATGAATTTAGAGGCACAACTCAGGTCTTCCTGTTATAAGCCTGGGGGAAGGAAGAAATGGTTTAAAAAGGTCCTACCTTGCTCAGTATTTTATTTGTCTAGCAAATATGATGGGTCTTTGCACTGTCTTAGCAGTAGCAATAAATCATGCTCTTTCATTTTATCAAAGCACTACCTCCAGGGAATAAAAGTATAACATATCCTTGCAAATAACCTGCAAAAATAATCAGATAGGCAAAGAAATTATATTTAGCCTGAAAAAATGGAATTGGTCCCACCTAGCAATATTCACCAGGCCTACTCTCTCTCTCCTTTACTCAAGCAGCTTGGCTCAGTGGAAAGAGCCAGGGCGTGGGAGTCAGAGGTCATGGGTTCGAATCCCGGCTCTGCTACTTGTCAGCTTTGTGACTGTGGGCAAGTCACTTAACTTCTCTGTGCCTCGGTTACCTCATATGTAAAATGGGGATTAACTGTGAGCCTCACATGGGACAACCTGATTTTTCTATATCTACCCCAGTGCTTAGAACAGTGCTCTGCACATAGTAAGCGCTTAACATATACCAACATTATTATTTATTAACTCAACTCCCCCTGTCATTTGATTCAGAAAACACAAATGTCTGCTCTAGTGAGTAAATTCAGAATTCCCTTACCAAGACAATAATACACCTGAAAAATCAAATAAAAGAGAGGCAGAGTATTAAGTTTCCTTTCCCACCTCTGCCAGTTTTTATTAGCCCTGGTTTCTGCCTTCCCGATGTTCTTCAGACTCCAAATATATGGGCAAGCACTAATGTTTATAACTGGCGTAGCCTGCAGCTGGAAGCTCAGAGCCAGAAGAAGGGGAACCTGCACTGTTTAACTGGGGAATATCAAACACAGGTCTCAATACCATGGAGGGTCACTGTACCTTCCATTAATGTTCATTTTCTTCTCACTCTTATGCAGATAAGATACTCTATAGTCTTAAAAAACAAATTTTATTGCTTCAGATTTGTCATTATATAGAAGCAGTCTGGCCTAGTGGATAGAGCACCGGCCAGGAAGTCAGCAGGAGCTGAGTCCTAATCATAGCTCTGCCACTTGTCTGCTCTGTGACCTTGGGCAAGTTATTTTTCTTCATTGTGCCTTAGTTACCTTATCTGTAAAATGGGAGTTAATATTTTGAGCCCCACATGGAACAGGGGACTATGTCCAACCTGATAAGCTTGCATCTATGCCAGTGCTTAATGCGGTGCCTAACACAAAGAGCTTAAAAAACACCATTAAGAAAGTATACCATGAACATGAGTCATTAATCAATCAATAGTGTTTATTGAGCCCTTACAGCGTGCAGAGCACTGTGTACTAAACACTTGGGAAAATACAGTACAACAGAGTTGCTACACATAATCCCTGCTCACAAGGAGTTTATAGTTTGCACCACAAAGGAGAATACAGAGGTTAAAGACACAACATCTTCCCATAAAGAGTTTGCAGTCGTGATCCATACTGTTTTTTTCAAGGTACTTGTTAAGTGCTTACTAAGTGCCAGGCACTATACTAAGCCCTGGAATTGATAAAGATAATCAGGTTGGTCACAGTCCTGGCCCACATCGAGCTCACCATCAAAATTGGAGGGAGAAGGATGTAATCCCCATTTTAAAGATGAGGAAACTGAGGTAGAGAAGTTAAGTGACTTGTTCAAAGTCACCAGCATACAAGTGGTGGAACTGGGATTAGAACCCAGGTCCTCTGACTCCCAAGATCATGCTTTTTTCACTAGGCCATGCTGCTTCCCTGCTTTCCTCATCTTTTCCTTCAAATTAGCCAGGAGACACCCCTGATTTTGATTATTATATATCTGTAATTGATTTTAATGTCTGTCTCCCCATCTAGACTGTAAATACATTGTGGGCAGGGAATATGTCTCCCAACTCTGTTATACTGTACTCTCCCAAGTGCTTAGTAGAGTGCTCTTCACACCGTAAGTGCTCAATAAATACAATTGATTGAATTGTACTCTCAAATGCTTAGTACAGTTAGCGCTCAATAAATACTATCCACTGGTTGATCATCTTTTCTTCAACATCTTAGTGCCAAAGAGTTTTTTATTTTTATTTTTGCCTAATGGTAATTGTTCAGTTTCTTGTGTAGAAAATACAATCGGACAAACTATAACTCTGGGATCCCTAGAACTGAGAGAAAGAACCTGTGTCAGGTTCCATCTGCTAAACAGTCTTAGCAGATTGAATTGCACCCCATTTGCCCAAATCATTCCAAGACATATGTTCATAAATTAATTGAATAAAGCTTTAGCTCTTGGCAGTGGTCCATTACACTGTTAAATCAGCAGTAATGGACTCTTTTTAGTGACATGGTTAAAGGTGCCGCTGTATTTGTAATTTAAAATGCTTCAGCATATTACCTTTAGGTAAATACATAAGACTTATCCCTGCAGGTTTAAACTAAGAAATTCAGCATGTTTCATAGATGGCTGTTTTAGGTCTTGTGTAGCTGCTGTTGGAGGAGCCCATGGCCCTGGTGGCTAGTGGAAAGAGCCTGGGCTTGGGAGTCAGAGGTCATGGATTCTAATCCCGGCTCTGCCACTTGTCAGCTGTGTGACTGTGGGCAACTCAATTAACTTCTCTGTACCTCAGTTACCTCATCTGTAAAATGGAGATGAAGACTGTGAGCTCCACGTGGGACAACCTGATTACCCTGTATCTATCCCAGTGCTTAGAACAGTGCTCTGCACATAGTAAGCACCTAACAAATACTGCCATTATTATTATTATTATTATTAAAAGCATCCCAGTATTGGACTTCTTTATCTTTGTGGGTCATCAGTTGCCTGAGCACCGAATTCAACTTTCTGTGTCACAGCAGGGGATTTTGTCCCCCCACCGACCCCCTTCCTCCCTCACACCTCAGCACAATCTAACAAAAAAGCTAGACCCAAACTTAAGCCTAACACCAATCAATAGAATTTACTAAGCACTTACTGTATTACCATATTCTGTGTGCTCAGAAAATACTCTGTGGGGAGTGGGAAGATGTGTGCAGAACATCATTTTAGAAAAATAATCCAAGCAGGAGAATGAAATATGGAATTATAGAAAGAGAAGAGACTGGAGGCTGGGAGACCAGTGAGGAGACTTATGCTGTAATCAAGTAAAGATGCAACAAGTGCCCAGACCAGCGTGGCGGCCTTTTGGATGAAAAAGGAGTGGTTCCTGGCATTACAGTCTGGAAACTATAGTAATTTTTTTCCTTTCTCCAAATCACATAATGAAAACCTGTTAGAGTAGAAGCGACTCCACTTGATGCTTTTTACAAATCTCACTGGCCTAATTAGGACTTGCATTGAGTTCCCTCAGTTACTTTGGGGTGTTGTAGTTTTTATTTATAGCCATCTTCAGCCCTGTATGTATTCAACTATGCAGATTCCACTATAATTCCACTATTATGCAGATCCCAGTAATTATTATGACCACTCCCTTCTCCTGGAAAGTTCAGGCCATGTTTCCCCATTCCTCAAGAACCTCCAGTGGTTGCCCATCCACTTCTGCATCAAACGGAAACTTCTCACCACTGACTTTAAAGCAGTCAATCACCTTGCCCCCTCCTACTTCACCTCGCTACTCCCTTACTACAACCCAGCCCGCACACTTCGCTCCTCTTATGCTAACCTTCTCACTGTACCTCGATCTCATCTATCTCACCACTGACCACTTGCCCAACTTCTCCCTTGGCCTGGAATGCCCTCCCTCCTCAAACCCAACAATTACTCTGCCCCTACCTCAAAGTCATATTAAGGCCTTCACTGACTAAACCCCCCTTTTCTCTTCTCCTTCTCCCTTCTATATCGCCCTGACTTGCTCCCTTTATTCATCCCCCCTCCCAGTCCCTCACAGTACTTATGTAACTTATTTTTATTAACGTCTGTCTTCCCCTCTAGACTATAAGCTCATTTTGGCAGGAAATATGACTGTATATTTATCGTTAAAGTGTACTCTTTCAAGTGCTTCGTACAGTGCTCTGCACAGAGTAAATGCTTAATAAATATGAAAACACTGGAAACACTGGAAAATATGAAAACTGGAAACACTCCTAACCATGGCTTTACCGAGAGTTATCTTCCGATTTCCCTCCTGCCTTTCTTGCTGTTTCTTTTCAGGCTCTTCTGCTTCTCACTCCATCAGTGGGGGAGGCCCTCAAAACTCTCTTCTTGGTCCCCTTTTCTTCTCATTTTCAACTAATTCCCACAGCAAGCTTATCTGCTTCCATGGGTTCAACTACCATTTTCTTGCAGATCCTCATTGGGAAACAGCATGACCTAATGGAAAGAGCCTGGCTCTAGGAGTCAGGGGCCTTGGGGTCTAATCATAGCTCTTCCACTTGTCTCCTGTGTGACCTTGAGTAAGTCACTTAACTTCTCTATGCCTCAGTTCCCTTGTCTGCAAAATGGGGATTAATTACCTGTTCCTCCTCCTCCTCAGACTGTGAGCTCCATGTAGGACCTGATTAACTTGTATCTACCCCAGGACTTAGTACATTGTATGGCACAGAACATCATTCTACCACAGGTATCATTATTATTCTATGCAGATGATTAATAAATCTGTCTCACCAGCTCTAACCCCTCTGCCTCTGTGCATGTTCATATTTCCTTCTGCCTCTGGAACATCTTTATCTAAATGTCTCACTGGCATTTCAAGCTCAACAAATCCAAAACTGAACTCCTCATCTCTCTCCCCAGATCCTGTCTTCCACTTAATTTTACCTTCTCAGTTGACACCACCACCATCCTTTCCATTGCTGAAGCCCTCACCCTTGACATTACAGCGTGGCCCAGTGGAAAGAGCCCGAGCTTAGGAGTCAGAGGTCATGGGTTCTAATCCCGGCTCTGCCACCTGACAGCTGTGTGACTTTGGGCAACTCACTTCACTTCTCGGTGCCTCAGTTAGCTCATCTATAAATGGGGATTAAGACTGTGAGCCTCACGTGGGACAACCTGAATACCCTGAATCTACCCCAGTGCTTAGAACAGTGCTCGGCACCTAGTAACCACTTAACAACTACCAACATTATTATTATTATTACTACTACCTTTGATTCCTTCTTCAGTCAATCAATCAGTGGAATTTATTGAACACTTATGTGCAGAGCACTGTACTTAGTATACTTCAGGGAATAAAATACAACAGAATTAGAGGACATTTCCCGCCAATAAGGAGCTTCCTGTCTTGTCTTAATGCCGTCATTTCCTACCCATAGCGACACCATGGACACACCTCTCCCAGGATGTCATCTGCAGTCGTTCTGGTACTGTATCCATAGAGTTTTCCTGGTAAAAACGTGAAAGTGGTTTACTTCGGCACAGTAAACTCAAGTCTCCTCCCTCGACTCTCTCCCATGCTGCTGCTGTCCAGCATGGGTGAGTTTTGACTTGTAGCAGATTGTCTTTCACTCACTAGCTACTGCTCAAGCTAGGAATGGAATGGGTAGGCCTCTGCTTGATTCTCCCTCCCAAATCTGAGACTGGTAGAGTATTGGAAACTCTCCAGGTATGATACTGAGAGGGGATAAGGAGCTTACAGTCTTTCAAAACCTATATTTAACCTGTTGCCAAATCCTGTCATTTTTCCCCTCCACAACTTGTCTGTAGTCCTCCCTTGCCTCTCCTTCCAAACAGAAATCCTGCTGGTCCAGGCATTTGTTATATCTGGATTTGACTATTGCATCAGCCTTCCTCATTTTTCTCCACTATCCCACCCATATATCGTGGCGCTGTCTGGATCATTTTTTAAAAATTCCATTGTGTACACATTTAAACATTTGGGTAGATACAAGTTAATCGGGTCAAAGAATTAATTGTATTTGAGCACTTACTAAATGCAGAGGACTGTTTAAGCTTTTGGGAGAGTACAACACAACAGTATAGCAGACACATTCCCTGTCCACAGGGAACTTACAGTCTAGAGAAAAATTTTACTATCACACTCTACTGTAGAGTCAATATAGAAGAGATTCAATATAGAAGAGATTCCAACTTGTGGAGTTGTGGGGGGATGCTTTTGCCAAAACAGCTCCTTGGCAACTTGAGCTATACTTAAGGACAACATCCTTATTCCAGTTGGGTGTTTCAGTTTAGAGTAGAGGGAAAACAGGTATTGAATCCCCATTTTACAGATGAGAAAACTAAGGCACAGGGGAGTAAAATGATGTGTCCAGAGTCACACAGCAGGCAAGTCTATGGAGCTAGGATTAGAATCTACAGGTTCTGACGCCAAGGCTGGTGTTTTTTCCATTAGGCCATGCTTCTCTTCTCTTATCACACCCCAGTTTGCAGTCTTCAGTATTCACATATTAACATACTCACTCATTCTCATCTGTCCTGCCATTGACTTCCTGCTCATGCCTTTCCTTAAGCCTGGAATTCCCTCCCACTTCCAATCCAACAGACTATAACTCTCCTCATTTTCATAGCCCTTCTGAGAGCACATCTTTTCCTGGGAGCTTGTTTTGGGCAGAGAATCTGTTTGTTGTTGTATTGTACTCTTCCAAGCACTTAGTACAGTGCTCTGCACACAGTAAGTGCTCAATCACCCCACACATCCGATCCGTTACCAAGACCTGCTGGTCTCACCTTTACAGTATCGCCAAGATCCACCCTTTCCTCTCCACCCAAACGGCTACCTTACTGCTACAGGCTCTCGTTATATCCCGGCTAGACTACTATGTCAGCCTGCTCTCTGATCTCCCTTCCTCCTCTCTGATCTCCCTTCCTCCTCTCTCGCCCCACTCCAGTCTATTCTTCACTCTGCTGCCCGGCTCATCTTTCTGCAGAAATGATCGAGGCATGTCACTCCCCTTCTTAAACACCTCCAGTAATTGCCTATCAACTTCTGCTCAAAACAAAAACTCCTCACTCTAGGCTTCAGGGCTCTCCATCACTTTGCCCCTTCCTACCTCTCCTCCCTTCTCGCTTTCTACCGCCCACCCCGCACGCTCCGCTCCTCTGCCGCCCACCTCCTCACCGTCCCTCAGTCTCGCCTGTCCCGCCATCGACCCCTGGGCCACATCCTCCCACGGTCCTGGAATGCCCTCCCTCCTCACCTCCGACAATCTAATTCTCTTCCCCTCTTCAAATCCCTACTTAAAGCTCACCTCCTCCAAGAGGCCTTCCCAGACTGAGTTCCCCCCTTTTTCCCTCTGCTCCCTCTACCCCCCCTTCACCTCTCCGCAGCTAAATCCTCTTTTCCCCGCTTTCCCTCTGCTCCTCCCCCTCTGCCATCCCACCCCCTCAGCACTCTACTCGTCTGCTCAACTGTATATATCTGCATCACCCTATTTATTTTGTTTATTTTGTTTAATGAGCTGTATATTACCCTGATTCTATTTATTTGCCATTGTTTTTATGAGATGTTCTTCCCCTTGACTCTATTGCCATTGTTCTTGTCTGCCTGTCTCCCCCGATTAGACTGTAAGCCTGTCAAAGGGCAGGGACTGTCTCTATCTGTTGCCGATTTGTACAATCCAAGAGCTTAGTACAGTCCTCTGCACATAGTAAGCGCTCAATAAATACTATTGAATGAATGAATAACTACAATTGATTGAATGAATGAATCGCCCCAGGCTATATTCCCCCTAATTTCTACAACGGCATTTATGCACCACCTAAACACTGGTGTACTCACAACCTCCCTTAGCATTATATGCACATATCTTTCATTCGAATGCACATATCTTTCATTCAATCCTTTCATACCTTATTCATTCCTCATGCTCAATTAATACAGTTGATTGCTGTATTAAATACTCATTCTCTTTTCCTGCTTTTCCTATTAGTAATTTTTTTTAGATCCTGTCTCCCACTTGCCTATAAATTTACTGAGGGCTGCGATCATGTGTACCTACTCTATTTCACTGTCCCAAGTGCATATCGAGGACTCAGTACACAGTAGGTGCTCAATAAATACCTTTGATTGATAGGTATTTGTATTCTCCCTGGGGATAGGGATCATGTCTACCTCCTCTATTGTAGTCTCCCAAGCTCTTAGTACACTACTCTCCAGTGCTTAGAACAGTGCTTTGCCATCATTATCATTAGATGCTCAGGAATACCAATGACTTTTGTAAATATTTTAATGTGTGTCAGTTCCTATGAGTGTATCAGTTCCTCGAGGATAGGAATCATGTCTTGGACTTTTGTTATAATAGTAGTAAAATATTAAGTTTCTGTTGTGACCGAAGCCCTAACTAACCCTGGGGAAAAACTTCCCAAGCACTTTTTAGAGGGCATTTCACTCATTGGATACCAAAACACCACTATTACTAAAGCTAGTGGCCTGAATTTCAGCAGTCAGTTTTGGTTTCTCATAATAGAGGGACTGCTGCCTCTGGAAACTTCAGGTTCCTGTTTCTCATCTCTCTCTATGTGGTGGTGTTCTCATATGGATGATGACTGCACATATCAGCTCAGTTTGCTATCAATGGGAATTTCAGTTTTGTGTTTAGCAGGTAAAGGGAAGGGTGTTCTGTAGCCTCATAGTATGTTGGCCTTCATTTAAATGAAGGGATCTTATAAGCAGTAATACAGATTAGTTGACTTCTCTAGAAACTGCTGTTTCTGTATTCCTTTAACTTTGTGTAGGGGAGGTCAAACCACTTATAATTCAAGCTGTTTAGGCACTGGTAAAGACATGAGGAAAGTGTTTCTTGTTATTTTTGAATCCAAATTCCTCTTTGAGTCCTATGAGCTCATTTTGGGTACAAAAAGGTTGTTTGCGGCCTAGAGGTTGGATTCATTTTTCTAGGGTGAGCCATATGTTTATCTTCTAAGCAATTATAAAGTTGATAAGTTTTATTTTATCCCAATCAGTGAGTGTGATATCTTTCTGCAAAAAGAAATAGTTGTGATTAAGTGTTTTTGTACCTGATAGCTCCTTTGTTAATAAAGAAAGCTTTTCTAGAAGTTCCTGTGATGGTACCCCTTGAAACAACTAAACCATTAGTGTTTGGTATATTAGCTGAAAGTTGTCCCTAATGACTCATTTAATTTAATTCAGACTGTAGCCTCATAGACATTCTCCAGTTCCTGCATGTTGGGATTCATCAACACCTCGTTGAATAATAGCCACATTCGGAAGAAGCCAATTTGTAATTCCTGAGTTTTGAGTAGGCAAAACCTGTCACTCCTAAGCATTTTATATTTGCATTTCAAATACTCTCTTTTTCTTCCTCTTTCTTTTTTCTCTAAATCCTGAATAATGAGTGGTACTCATTGCACTTCTAGGGGCAGTAATTGAAAAATAATAATAATAATAGTATTTGTTAAGTGCTTACTATGTGCCAAGCACTGTTCTAAGCACCAGGGTAGATACAAGGTAGTCAGGTTGTCCCACTTGGGGCTCACTGTCTTAATCCCCATCTTCCAGATGAGTTAGCTGAGACCCTGAGAAGAGAAGTGACTTGCCCAAGGTCACACAGCAGAGAAGTGGCAGATCCGGATTAGAACCCATGACCTTCTGACTCCCAAGCCTGTGTTCTATCCACTATGCCATGTTACTTCTCCTAAACAAATAGACAAATCTGTAATTTATTTATTTATATTAATGTCAACAGACAATAATGACAAATAATAGACAATTAAATAGACAAATGTTCTGTGGCATTTGAGTCAGGCACTTAGTTGCACCCAATTGTCTTATTTGAGACACCTAAAGGTGATGCTGTTTTTGGAGCCAGCAAAACTCGAGTCAGAATTTGGAACCTGCCCACTGCCCTTCCACATCAAATAAATTCGTCAAGAAACCAAAGGAGAGTCAGGAAATAGCTGCATTTTCTCCATTGGGCTGAAGGTTCTTGATATTCATCTGCATCTTTTTTTCTACAATGTCAATTTAGAGTGAAGCTGCATGGGTGAAAGAAAAACAAATATTGTTACTAATGTAACTCTCAAGCTAGACTAACAGGTCCCTTGAGCCTTATTTTCTATTCATTTTGATCTGTTCTTCCAGGGGAATTGATTCCAGGGGATACATATTCCACTGGATGAAACAAAAATAAATGAATACTTCTCATTTTCATGAATTTATATTACAGAATGAGGGGAAGCAAGTATTCCATTCTCTTTAGAAATGATCCTCTCTCAACTTTTGTGAGTAATGGCTACAGTTGGGGGTGATTGCTCCAGCGTTTAGTGGACCTAAATGAATTATTTTCACTTTTGAGGGTATCTGTTCATCTTTGTGTGGCAAGGCTCTGGTATAAGGCGACCAAAAAGTGCTTAGTATTTTCCTGGCAAATACTTTGATCCTTAGTAAGTGCTTATTATTATTACAATGGCTAAACACTGTGACTGAGGTAAATACTACAAGAAATTGGACACAGTCCTTATCCTACACGGGGCTCAGAAACTGAGACAGGGAGATCATTCATTCGGTCATATTTATTGAGAGCACTTACTGTGTGCCGAACACTCTACTAAATGCTTATAATGGTGCCCAGCACTTAGAACAGTGCTCAGAACATAGTAAAATATTTAACAAGTATCACAATCATCATCGCTATCATTACAATACAACAATAAACAGACACATTCCCTGCCTAAAACAATCTTATAGTCTAGAAGGGGGAAGACAGACAATATAAATAAATAAATTACAGATATGTACACAAGTGCTGTGGGGCTGGGAGGGGGGGAAGAACAAAGGCAACGCAGAAGGAGTGGGAGAAGAAGAAAGGGGGTGCTTAGTCAGGAAAGGTCTCCCAGAGGAGATGTGCCTTCAAAAAAGGTTTGAAGGTGGGGAGAGTCTGGCACATAGTAAGCGCTTAACAAATTGCTTAACAAACAATAATTGTCTGTCAGATTTGAGAAGGGAGGGTATTCCAGGCTAGAGGCAGGATATGTGTGAAGGGATGGTGGTGTGATAGGCGAGATTGAGGCACAATGAGAAGTTTAGCACTAGAGGAACAAAGTGTGCGAACTGGGTTGTAGTAGGAAAGAAGCAAAGTGAGGTAGGAGTGGGGCAAGGTTATGGAGTTTGGATGAAGATCAGGTTTCAGGTATGAATTTCTTTGGCCTAGGAATTGTGTTCTGGGGGCAGACCCAAAGCATAGTTATCCATGAATAAAAAGATGAGGAATGAGCAATATATTCTCTCTTCAGCCATGCTGTGATGTTATATTTGGGTCCTCAAATGCACTTCAGGGATGCATCCAAGTCCTTGCTTTGGTTTTAGTCTTGTATCTCTTCAACTTTAATCATTATCATCCTTGTAGTATTTAAGTGCTTACTATATTCATTCATTCATTCAGTAGTATTTATTGAGCGCTTACTATGTGCAGAGCACTGTACTAAGCGCTTGGAATGTACAATTCGGCAACATATAGAGACAATCCCTGCCCAATGACGGGCTTACAGTCTAATATGCCAAGGACTGTACTAAGCACTGATGTAGATACCAGATCATCAGCTTGTACATCGTCCCTATCCCACCTGTGAAGCTTTGACAACCCATCACTTGTAACACATGCTTCTTAGCCAGTTCTGAATTATCATCATCATCAATAGTATTTATTGAGCGCTTACTATGTGCAGAGCACTGTACTAAGCGCTTGGAATGAACAAGTTGGCAACAGATAGAGACAGTCCCTGCCGTTTGACGGGCTTACAAGTCTAATCGGGGGAGACAGACAGACAAGAACAATGGCAATAAATAGAGTCGAGGGGAAGAACATCTCGTAAAAACAATGGCAACTAAATAGAATCAAGGCGATGTACATTTCATTAACAAAATAAATAGGGTAATGAAAATATATACAGTTGAGCAGACGAGTACAGTGCTGAGGGGATGGGAAGGGAGAGGGGGAGGAGCAGAGGGAAATGGGGGGAAAAGAGGGTTAAGCTGGGGAGAGGTGAAGGGGGGGTGGTAGAGGGAGTAGAGGGAGAAGGGGAGCTCAGTCTGGGAAGGCCTCTTGGAGGAGGTGAGTTTTAAGAAGGGTTTTGAAGAGGGAAAGAGAATCAGTTTGGCGGAGGTGAGGAGGGAGGGCGTTCCAGGACCGTGGGAGGACGTGGCCCAGGGGTCGACGGTGGGATAGGCGAGACCGAGGGACGGTGACGAGGTGGGCGGCAGAGGAGCGGAGCGTGCGGGGTGGGCAGTAGAAAGAGAGAAGGGAAGAGAGGTAGGAAGGGGCAAGTTGAGGTAGAGCCTTGAAGCCTAGAGTGAGGAGTTTTTGTTTCGAGCGGAGGTTGATAGGCAACCACTGGAGTTGTTTAAGAAGGGGAGTGACATGCCCAGATCGTTTCTGCAGGAAGATGAGCCGGGCAGCGGAGTGAAGAATAGACTGGAGCGGGGCGAGAGAGGAGGAAGGGAGGTCAGAGAGAAGGCTGACACAGTAGTCTAGCTGGGATATAACGAGAGCCCGTAGCAGTAAGGTAGCCATTTGGGTGGAGAGAAAAGGGCGGATCTTGGCGATATTGTAAAGGTGAAACCGGCAGGTCTTGGTAACGGATAGGATGTGTGGGGTGAATGAGAGAGACGAGTCAAGGATGACACTGAGATTGCGGGCCTGAGAGATGGGAAGGATGGTCGTGCCATCCACGGTGATAGGGAAGTCTGGGAGAGGACCGGGTTTGGGAGGGAAGATGAGGAGCTCAGTCTTGCTCATGTTGAGTTTTAGGTGGCGGGCCGACATCCAGGTGGAGACATCCTGGAGGCAGGAGGAGATGCGAGCCTGAAGGGAGGGGGAGAGGACAGGGGCGGAGATGTAGATCTGCGTGTCATCTGCGTAGAGATGGTAGTCAAAGCCGTGAGAGCCAATGAGTTCACCAAGGGAGTGAGTGTAAATGGAGAACAGAAGAGGGCCAAGAACTGACCCTTGAGGAACTCCAACAGTTAAAGGATGGGAGGGGGAGGAGGCGCCAGTGAAGGAGACCGAGAATGACCGGCCAGAGGGATAAGAGGAGAACCAGGAGAGGACGGAGTCCATGAAGCCAAGGTGAGATAAGGTATGGAGGAGGAGGGGATGGTCGACAGTGTCAAAGGCAGCAGAGAGGTCAAGGAGGATCAGAATGGAGCAGGAGCCATTGGATTTGGCAAGAAGGAGGTCATGGGTGACCTTAGAGAGAGCAGTCTCGGTAGAGTGGAGGGGACGGAAGCCAGATTGGAGGGTGTCCAGGAGAGAATGGGAGTTAACGAATTCTAGGCATCGATTGTAGATGACTCGTTCTAGGATTTTGGAAAGGAAGGGTAGTAGGGAGATAGGGCGATAACTGGAGGGGGAAGTGGGGTCAAGAGCGGGTTTTTTTAGGATGGGGGAGACGTGGGCAAGTTTGAAGGCAGAGGGGAAGGAGCCATTGGAGATTGAGTGGTTAAAAATAGAAGTTAAGGAAGGGAGGAGGGCAGGGGCGATGGTTTTAATAAGGTGAGAGGGAATGGGGTCCGAGGTGCAGGTGGAGGGGGTGGCACTTGCCAGGAGGGAGGAGATCTCCTCTGAGGATACTGCAGGGAAGGATGGAAAAGTAGGGAAGAGGGTTGGTGGGGGGCAGGGGAGAGGCGGAGGGGTGACTTTGGGGAGCTCAGACCTGATTGTGTTGATTTTTGTGATGAAATAGGTGGCCAGATCATTGGGGGTGAGAGATGGGGGAGGGGGAGGAACAGGGGGCCTAAGGAGAGAGTTAAAGGTCTGGAACAATTGGCGGGGGTGACGGGCATGGGTGTCGATGAGGGAGGAGAAGAAGTTTTGCCTGGCGGAGGAGAGGGCAGAGTTAAGGCAGGAAAGGATAAATTTGAAGTGTGTGAGGTCAGCTTGGTGTTCGGACTTTCGCCAGCAGCGCTCAGCAGCTCGAGCATAGGAGCGTAGGAGACGGACAGAGGAGGTGATCCAGGGCTGTGGGTTAGTGGAGCAAGAGTGGCGGAGGGAAAGGGGGGCGAGAGAGTTGAGATGAGTAGAGAGGGTGGAGTTGAGAGCGGAGACCTGATCATCGAGAGTGGGAAGTGAGGACAGGGCGGCAAGGTGAGGAGAGTTGCTTTTGGGAAGACGGATGGGATCAAGAGAGCGGAGGTCTCTGTGGGGCAGTAGCGAAGATTTGCAGGGGGAGGGAGTGTGAGAGAGGAGGGAGGTGAGAAGGTTATGGTCAGAGAGAGGGATTTCCGTGTTGGTGAGGGAGGAGATAGTGCAGTGGAAGGAGATGACGAGATCGAGGGTGTGACCGAGTCGGTGAGTGGGCGTGATATGGTGGAGGAGGAGGTCGGCAGAGTTGAGGAGGGATAGCAGGCGGGCGGCAGAGGAGTTATCGGGTACATCCATATGGATGTTGAAGTCTCCGAGGATCAGAGTGGGCAGAGAGAAGGAGAGAAGGAAGGTGAGAAAGAGGTCTAGGTGGTTGAAGAAGTCGGAGGTGGGATCAGGAGGGCGGTAGATGACAGCGACAAGTATCTGGAGGGGGTGGTAGAGGCGAATGATATGGGCTTCGAAGGAGGGGAAGGAGAGGGAGGGGGAGGAGGGATAGTGCTGAAGCGGCAACGGGGTGAGAGGAGGAAGCCGACGCCTCCTCCCTTACCGGTGAGTCTGGGGGAGTGGGAGAAGGAGAGGCCTCCGCTGGAGAGAGCAGCGGCGGAGACCGTGTCTTCGGGAGTGAGCCACGTTTCTGAAAGGGCAAGGAGGAGGAGAGAGCGGGAGAGGAAAAGGTCATGGACGAAAGGTAGCTTACCTGTAATAGAGCGGGGGTTCCAGAGGCCACACTTGAAACTAATTGTGGTATTTGTTAAGTGCTTACTATGTGCCAGACTATATATACTAAGTTCTGGCCTGAATACAAGCATGTCGGGTTGGACACAGTCCCTGTCCCATATGGGGCTCATAGTCTTAATCCCCATTTTATAGATGAGGTAACTGAAACCCAGAGAAGTGAAGTGACTTGCCCAAGGCCACAGAGCAGACAAGTGGCAGAACTGGGATTAGAACCTTTTGACCTTTTGGCTCCCAGGCCCCTGTTCTGTCCATTATGTCATGCTGCTTCAAGCACTGTTCTAAGCACTGGCGTAGATACAAGGTAATCACGTTGTCCCTGGTAGGGCTCACAGTCTTAACCCCTATTTTACAGATGGAGCAACTGAGGCACAGAGAAGTTAAGTGACTTGACCTAGGTCACACAGCAGACAGGTGGAGGACTCCCAAGCCCATGTTCTTGCCACTAGACCATGCTGCTGCTTGTTTTAACAAACATCCTTTTGATCAAGGTTGGAAGGGCTCTGCAAGGTGTCCATTCCTTAGCTTGCTTTGCTACAAATAGCTCCCTGATTGATGGTCATGTTGAAAGACAGATAGTTTCACAGTCTTAAGTAGGGGAGAGAATTGGCATTGAATCCCCATTTTATAGATGAGAAAAACTGAGGCAGAGAGAAATTAAGTGATTTGTCCAAGGTCACGCAACAGGCATCTGGCAAAGCCGGGATTAGAGTCCTCTGACTCTCAGGCCCATTCTCATTCCACTCGCCACAAATGCTACCATTGTGCAATTCAACTTAATTCTCCCAGAGTTGGAATGTGCAATTACTTGGGCAGTGTGGAATTAATGTGAAATGTATTAGATGATGATCTGCTTAGAAATAAAATTGAAAAACAAATGATAATTTTGCTCGATGCTGCCGAGGAAAAATTCTTGTAGTCATTAGGCAGTGAATCCAGTTTGTTGGTACCAATAATAATTTAGTTTGGAGTAATTCATAATACCTTGCCACCTTCATACTTGTGCTAATGTTTATGTAATCCATATTTAGCCAGGAAAATTCCATTCCATGATACTATTATCCATTCATCCTCATTACAATAGGGAATTCTCTATTTTTCCTGAACTAGAGTTGTCATTCTGTGGCAATATCCATTAATAATAATAATAAATTCTGTAGGAAAAATGGCATTCCTATAACTATGCCTTTGAGGCAGAGGGAAGCCTTTATACTCTTGGTACTAAAGTTCAAAAAATGTTTATTAATGACAACTTTCTGTAGTCATTTTCATTTTTTTATTGAAAGCTTGTCCTGGATATTTGAAATGAAAATCTATTTTATGGGCATCCTTTTTTAACTGAAGTAAATACTCCAAAATGTACACTTCATCATTATATTTTAAACTCGGCGACAGTGTTACCTAGGGGAAAGAGCCAGAAGAGCCTGATGCAAGCAATCAGGAGTGCCAGAATCTAGTCCCAGCTCTGTCATTAGCTTCCTGGGCAACCTTGGACAAATCACTTAACCTCTCTCTGCCTCAGTTTTCTCAGCTGTAAATGGCACGGTTGTTGAGGATAAAATGAGATCAATTGTGAAAGTAGTTTGGAAAAATAAAGTCGTATACGACTATTATTATTTTACCTCCTCAAGAGCAGGAATCACATCTTTTGTTTCTCTTTATATCCTCCAAACTTCTAGTATAGATGTCTTATGCTGTCCAGTTGTCTCCGACCCATAGTGATTCCATGGACTCGTCTCTTCCATAACGCCCCACCACCATCTGCAATCATTCTGGTAGTGTGTCCATAGACTTTTCTTGGTAAAAATATGGAAGTGTTTTACCACTGCCTTCTTCCGCACAGTCATCTTGAATATCCACCCTCGATTTTCTCCCATGCCGCTGCTGCCCAGCATGGATGAATTTGGACTTATAGCAGATTGCCTTCCACTTGCTAGCCACTGCCCAATCTAGGAATGGAATGAGTATGCCTCTGCTTGACTCTCCCTCCCGTAGCCAAGACTGGTAGAAAACTGGAAACTCTCCAGGTGCCATCCTGAGAAGGGTCTACTATAGTAGTCTGCACATAATTTATTGCAATGCATTCTTGGAGGTGAAGGGAGCAATCATTCAATAACACTGTTCACTTACTTTCTGCAAAGCACTGTACTAAGCGTTTCAAGAGTACAATATAGAATTAGTAGACAAGAGCCCTGCCCTCAAGAATCTTGCCGCTTAACTGGGAGATAGACAAATAAATTACACATAGGAGGCAGAAGGGAAAAAGAGTATGTGTGAGTGCTTAAGAAATAAGGTATGTAATCATAATAATAATGGCATTTGTTAAGTGCTTACTATGTACCAGGTACTGTACTAAGCTCTGGGGTGAATTCCAGCAAATTGGGTTGGACACAGTCCCTGTCCCATGTGGGGTTCAAAGTCTCAATCCCCATTTTTTACAAATGAGGTAACTGAGGCACAGTGAAGTGACTTGCCCAAGGTCACACAGCAGGCAAGTGGCAGGGTCAAAATTAGAACCCATGACCTGCTGACTCAGGCCCATGCTCTATCCACTACACCATGCCGTTTCTCTAAGATATGTACTCAAGTGCAAGGGGAGGTTTTGAGTTCAGAAGTGTCTCAGGTGGTGTAAAAAATTTGAAATGATTCACATCTAATTTCCCCCTCCTTAGTCCCTCTAGGGCAGGAATCATGTCTACTAATTCTGTAGTTCTCAGTACCCAACAGATCCTCAATAAATACTATTGAACCTAATAGATGGCCATTGGGAAATATAAACAAGGGGGTTAAGAATTAATTGGGGAAGTCATCCTAGACTTTGGGCTTTGAAGATGAGGAGAGCTGGTTTGAAGTAAGAGAGTTCCAGGAGAGGAGAAGGTGTGCGCAATGGATTGGAAGCAGGAGAGATAAGAATGAGGCACAGTGAATAGGTTAGCTTGAGCCAAATGAAGAATGTGAAGAGAAGTATTGGGAGGAGAGTGTGGAGATAAGTAAGAGGGAGAGAGCTGGTTGAATGATTTAAAACCAATTGTCAGGAGTATCTGCTTGATGCAGAGAGGAATTGGCAAGTTTTTAAGAGTGGGGAGATGTGGGCAGAATGAAATTTTAGAAAAATAATCCAGGCAGCAAAGTGAAGTATAGATTGGAGGCAGGGAAATTAGTGAGGAGGCTGATGCAGTGGTCAAACAAGTCTATGATACGTATCAGGACATTGAGAGAGGAAGGGATGGATCCTGGAGATGTTACAGAGGGAAAAAAAAGTAAAAGATTTGGAAACAGACTGAATATTGAAGTTGAATGAGAAGACAGAGTCAAGGCCTGATGCCAAAGTTTAGAGGTGAGAAGAATAGTAGAATTGTCAACTGAAACAGGAAAGTTAGGTAGAGGGGGGGTATTTGGAGGGTAGATGAGTTCAGTTTTGGTCATGTTGAGTTTGAGTTGCCAGAGGACCATCCATGTAGAGATTCACTGGAGGCAAGGGGAAATACAAGATTGGCAAGAGGAATAGAGGTTGGGGCTAACAAGTTAGATTTGAGAGTGATCTGCATAGCAATGAAAGTTGAAGTCATGGTTATGGATGAGTTTGCCAAGAGAGTGAATATAAAGTGAAAAAAGGAGGGGACACAGAACAGAACTTTGAGGAACAACCAATAAGTGGTTGAGAGGCAGAGGGAAAACCAGAAAAAGAGACTGAGATGGATAGGCCAAAGCAGTGAGAGAGATCTAGGCTAGTAAAACCTAGGTGAGGCATTGTTTCTAGAAGGTTGTCATCACAGTTAAAAGTCATCCATGAAGTCGATGGTGATTACAATAGAGTCCATTAGATTTGGTATGAAGGAGGCCACTGGTAACTTTAGGAAGAGCTGTCTTAGTAACTGAATCATAGTGGGTCAAAACGGACCTGGGGTGGAGTGGAAATGGGGTCAACAGGTGAATACAAACTATATGAGCAGTTTGATTAGGAATGAGGGACAAGGGATGAGGTAATAGCTAGAAGGTTTAGTAAGGTCCAGTAAAGGATTTTTTAGAATAGAGAGGATATTGGTGTGTTTGGAGGTTGGCTGTCAGGGAGAGCCACAGGCTGAGAAGCAGCGTGGCTCAGTGGAAAGAGCACGGGCTTTGGAGTCAGGGCTCATGAGTTCGAATCCCAGCTCTGCCGCTTGTCGGCTGTGTGACTGTGGGCAAGTCACTTAACTTCTCTGTGCCTCAGTTCCCTCATCTGTAAAATGGGGATTAAGACTGTGAGCCCCACGTAGGACAACCTGATTCCCTTATGTCTACCCCAGCGCTTAGAACAGTGTTCGGCACATAGTAAGCGCTTAACAAATACCAACATTATTATTATTATTATTACGGAGAGAAGAAGAATGGGTGCAAATATTTTTAGACAGTGAGAAAGGATGGGGTTTGAGAAACAGGTAGGAGAAGTAGATTTTTAAAGCAGAATGGAGATCTCTGGAAATGTGGCCAAAAAGGATGAGGGAGTTGTGTGGGGATGGGAGGAATTTGGGGACATGAGGGGAAGATTGCACTCAAATGATTCAGATTTCCAGTGCCAAAAGCCTTGTTTTGTCAATTGCATTGAATGGATCACTAATAATAACCTATAAATATTTAATAATTTTTTTTGGAAATTATTTGTAGTTATGATCGCTTCAGGATGAGCAAATTCAAAAGTAGCAAGTAAATGAACAACTAAGGCTTAAATTTGGTTCAAATCTAAGTCTTTCATTTGCCAAGATATAGATGAATCCCTTAGATGTTGGTTGGGACAGGAAGATTTTTCCTTGCTAAATAATAATAATAAACACATTTTATTCTGTTGGTACATCTTCATCAGAACTATTTCAGAGAAATAGAGAAGTAGTGAGGCCTAGTGGTTAAAGCAGAGGACCTGGGTTCTTATCCCTGCTCTGCCACTTGTCTGCTGCATGACCTTGGGCAAGTCATTTAGCTTCTCTGTGCCTCAGTTATCTCGTCTGTAAATGTTAATTGTGAACCCCACATGCAAAATAGACTCTGTCCAACCTGATTAGCTTATGTCTACTCCAGCAGTTTGTAAAGTGCCTGGCACATAGTAAGCACTTGTTAATAATAATGATAGTACTTTTTAAGCACTTACTATGTGCCAAGCACTGGATACTATTTAAAAAAAGATTTTAAACCAGAATTTAGTAGTATATATCACTCATAGCATTACTGAAACTAAGGAAAGATCGACAAGGAAGAATGAAGCTAAGGGGTTCAAAACAGTTGGGCACTATGAGGTGCATGAAGAAAAACATTCCAGGTATGCAAATATAACAGGCTGAGAAAGCACATTCCTTTTGGTTTCAATGAAGCAATTAAACCCCCAAATCTGGCAGGGTGTAATTAAATTGGGGACATGCAGCGGGGGCAGTAAGTCAGGTTTTGCTGAGTTAGCCCATCTCACCAAGGGGACTGGAGTCCCCCCCACCTTGCTCCAACTCCTGCAAAGAAGATCCAGGTGGCCATCTTCAGATGCATTAAACTATTTAATACATCATGATTTGAGCCATATGTTTTTGCTGCTTGAAAATAACCTCATGCATGTGCAGATTGGCACTTCTCTCTTGCTTGTAGCAGCTGGAGGCAGCAGAAGCAGCGTCAGCTTTGAGCACCCACTCCTCTTATTCACAGGTCCGAGTTGGGCTGGGGATTTCTGGAGCTCAGTCATTTGTCTAGTGCCACAGGCCAACTCCTGACCCCTCTACTCCCGAGCAGAGTTCCAGAAGAATGGATGCTGTGGGGGAGGGATGGGAGATGACAACTTCTCAAGCACCCATGGAAGGAGATTGGAAAGGCCAGGGCACCCCAAACTTCTAGAGTCAGGGCTGCCTGGTTATAATACGCCCTTTGATTGAAGGGGGACAGAATCTGGAAGCAAGGAAACCTGGGATTGGAGAATAATTTTCTTTCCCTCCTTCCTAGCACTATGGGGGAGGGTAATTATTTCCCAGTCCCCTACCTGAGAGGAGGAAAGTAAATAAGATCTTAATCTCTGTAGATCCTATATACTTACCAGCTTAGAGTGGATTCCACTTGCACATAATCAACTGAATATGACTGGATATGTCCAGTTGCACATAATCTTACTGTATGCAGAACAATGTGCTAAGCACTTGGGAGAGTACAGTAGAACTGGAAGGCATATCTATGCCTTCAAGGAGCTTATGGTACAGCAGAGGAGATAGACACTGAAATCATTTAAAGGAAGAAGTTGATACAGGTCGGGTGAGGAACCAGGATATCTTCCTGACCATCTCCAACCAAGTCCTATCCTGACTCCCCACTTCCCTACTCCAGTCTAGAGTGAGAGACAGATATTTATATAAATTAATGGCATGCCTAACTTAGAGCCCACTGCAAGTTCCAGAATCCTCCCTGGTAGCACAGATGTGATTTAGCCACTTCATGCCACTGGTTCGGGCACAGACATTGGTTACATTATTAGCACGGGCCATTTCTGGGTAACAAGGGAGTGGCAGAGACCCAACTGTGTGCCAGAACTGCACTCTAACAATTCTGGTGTTAAAATGCAGCAAAGAGATTTTTAGTGTGTCAGCTGAACTGTCTTGCTTTTAAGGAAGTTTGATTACATTTATAGTGCCATTTCTGCAAAGGTCCTTTGTGACTTAATTAGATACATGCCCTTAATGTTGCACTAAATATTTTGAAGTATAGAAGTATGGCTTGCCGTAGTATCTTTATTTAAGTATAAAAATTATTATAACTGAATATCCTGAAAGAATTCTTATCTGAAGAATAAAATGATTACTGGAGTATTTAAATGTACTGGTAATCTCAATTTGTAGGTTTTTGTATTCAAACAAATTGTAGCATAACTTTTCGGCAGTGTATATTTATTACGAGTAGTTATGGGCAGTTATAAATAATGCATGAATGCATTAATAATTCACAAATCAAAATTCATAAAGTATTATTTGGCCTGGGTAGATCTGGGTTTAATTCGGTGTTTCTGGTTAGTTACCATACTGATTTTTATAGCATTCATTCATAGGCCTTTTACCCTATTCTGTCTCTTTCTGTAGGAAGAAGGCAAGGACTAATGTTGTCCTTTTTTCTTTTTGGTTATTAAGCACTTACTATGTGCCAGGCACTGTACTAAGTGCTGAGATAGATACAAGATAATTAGGTTGGAAACAGTCCAGGTCCCATTTTGGGCTCACGGTCTTAATCCCCATGTTATAGAGGAGGTGACTGAGGCACAAGGCACAGAGAAGTTATGAGCCTTTTTTTAAAAAAGTGGTATTTTTTAAGCACTTACTATGTTATGTGCCAGGCACTGTGCTATGTGCTGGGGTAGTTACAAGATAATCAAGGTGGACACAGTCCCCAGTCCCACAGTCTAAGTAGGAAGGAGAAGGATTTAATCCCCATTTTAAATATGAAGAAATTGAGGCATAAATAAATTAAATGACTTACCCAAGGTCATACTGCAGGCAGGTGGCAAAGCCAGAATTAGACCCCACATCTTCTGACTCCTAGCCCCATACTCTTTCAACGACACCATGCTGCTTCCACAGAAAAGTTTTTATGGGGACCCAGTAAATCAATCACTCATAAATAGTGGACCACAAGAAGAGCCCTGTACTAAATGCCTGGGAGAATACAAGTTGGTACAGAGTTGTACACATGTTGACATGTTACTGTCCACAAAGAACTTACAGTCTAGAGGGGGAGACAGACATTTATATAAGTAAACTACAGATGTATCCTGGTTGGGGTGAATGTCAAGTCATTTATTCAGTTGTATTTATTGAGCACTTACTGGGTGCAGAGCATTTTACTAAGCACTCGGCAAAGTACAGTACAGCAACAAAGAGAGACAATCCCTGCCCACATTGACATCTTATGTCATACATCATAGTCATATGTTATGTCACATGTCATATGTCACAGTCTGGGAAGGGGAGACAGACATCCATACAAATAAACAGACATTGATATAGATAAATGAAATCACAGATATCTACATAAGTGCTGTGGGGTGGGGAGATGGGGGAAGAGCAAAGGGAGCAAGTCAGGGTGACTTGCAGAAGGGAGTGGGAGATGTCGTTAGAGGGTACAGTTGTAAGAGCGAAAGCAAAGCAGAAGGGAGAGGGAGTCAGGGAAGAGGGCTCAAATCAAGGAAGTCCTCTTAGAGGAGGTTATTTTAGGAAGGTTTTAAAGATGGGGAGAATGATGGTCTGTCATATGTGAAGGGTGAGGGAAACCCAGGTCAGAGGGTAGGATATAGGAAAGATGAGATAGACGAGATCGGGGCACAGCGAGCAAACTGCTGCTAATGGTCATGTGCATTCATTCAATCGTATTTATTAAGCATTTACTGTGTGCAGAGCACTGTACTAAGCACTTGGGAAAGTACAATACAACAATAAACAGTCATTCCCTGCCCATATTGCACTCACAGTCTAAAGGAGGGTAGACAGACATTAATACAAATGAATAAAATGATAGATATACACCTAATTGCTGTGGGGCTGGGAGTGGGGGAAAGAGCAAAGGGAGCAAGTCAGGGCAACACAGAAGGGAGTTGGGGGTGAGGAAAATGGAGCTTAGTCTGGGAAGGCCTCTTGGAGGAACTGTGCTTTCAAGAATGCTTTGAAATGGGGGAGATTAATTGTCTGTTAGATTTGAGGTGGGAAGGCATTCCAGAGGAAGGATGTGGGCCAGGAATCGGTGACGAGACAGGCGAGATCGAAGCACAGAGAAAAGATTAGCAGCGTGGCTCAGTGGAAAGAGCATGGGCTTTGGAGTCAGAGGCCATGAGTTCAAATCCCAGCCCTGCCACTTGTCAGCTGTGTGACTGTGAGCAAGTCACTTCACTTCTCGGGCCTCAGTTACCTCATCTGTAAAATGGGGATTAAGATCGTGAGCCCCACGTGGGACAACCTGATTCCCCTGTGTCTACCCCAGCGCTTAGAACAGTGCTCTGCACATAGTAAGTGCTTAACAAATACCAACATAATTATTAGCACTAGAGGAGCAAAGTGTGCAGACTGGATTGTAGAAGGTGAGAAGCGAGGTTGAGGTAGGAGAGGGCAAGGTGATGAAGTGCTTTAAAGCCAATGGTGAGGAGTTTTTGTTTCATATGGAGGTGGATAAGCAACCACTGGAGATTATTGACGAGTGGGGTGAGATGTCCTGAACGTTTTTGTGGAAAGATGATATGGGCAACAGAGTGAAGTATGGACTGGAGTGGATAGAGACAGGACTGCAGCAGGAAAGCGGGAGGTAAGGTAGGAGTGGGGCAAAATGATTGAGTGATTTAAAGTTGATGGTAAGGAGTTTCAGTTTGATGCAGACCTGGATGAAAAGCTATTAGAGATTCTTGAGGAGTCGAGAGATATGGACTGAATATTTTTTAGAAAAATGACCCATGAAACAAAGTGAAGTATGGACTGGAATGGGACAGTGCCACAGTTGTTATCATTAATTACTCTGGACTCATTAAATTTCCTCTTGTTACTCTATCCTATAACTAGCAAGGCTTTTGATTTCATCTTGCATGACACACTCATTATTAATAGGTCAGTTTGCTTTAGATGTCACAATTGGAAACATTTTCTTGTTCATGCTTTGGTAGCAGGAATGGCTACAATTCTCCAAGATAAGTGAGAAATATAAAGTGTTCTGAGCCCAGTATTTTTTCACACTTTCAATGATGGCCTGGATAAAGAAAGAATGCAGATAATCTGAAATTTGTGAAGTAGTGTTGTTGCCAGCACCAAAGATAGAATTTAAAATGGCCTGGATGAATTGGAGAAGTGGGCAGAAACCATAAGAACTTAAGATATCAGAATGGCAGTTAAAATAGAGATTGGGCTGGTTAAGTGCTCCTATATCAAATTTAATAGGATTCAACCTCATCCTGAAGCGTTCAGTGAACTGGCTGATAAAAATCTCAGGGCCATTTAATAATTGCACAAAAGGACTGGGGAGACCATAAATTAAGGAAGAAAGGCAATCATGATACTCTACCTGATTTTTCAAGAAGAAGATAAGGAGATACTCCAAAATGACAGACCAGTTAACCCTATTTCCATGCTTGGAAAGATTCTAGGTCAATTAATTTAAAAAATCAATTTTCGTGCCCTTGGATGATGTTATTAAGTAGCACTAGTATAAATCTGCCCCCCAAAAGGTATTAGAACAGTCCATCACAATTTCCATACATGCATAGGCAGTCATGGTAAACCTTACCTTGTTAAAACATTTTAGAAAAAAATTTAAATCATCTCAGTTCAATAAAATGAACTGAAGAATAAATAATTGTGCTTATATGCAAAAGTGAGAAGAAAATCTCCAAAGACCATTTTTCTTGGACTAATTAGGAGAAGTGGTCTGTGGTGGTTTTGACCATCTTTATACTTTCCATAACAAAATAGTAGGTGTATTTTTTTAAAGTGTGCAGCTATCATTAAGCTAGTGAGCTTGTCAACCCTCTGGTGGAGGTTCAGAATTCAGAGTGATCCAAAAAGCTTGAATCTGTGATGAGACTCTGAAAGTAGTAGGCCTCAGGGCAGCAGAAAGCTGGAGGATTTTAGAAGGAATAAGCACGAAATTGCAAGGCTTTCTTATCAGAAAGTATGTTACTAAATAATATTTAACTAGCTTTCTGTCATTGCTATGAGTGTCCTGACTGGGATGTAGTTTATTTTTAAACTATTAAAAACTATTTAATAAATGAAAATCCCCTTTTGCCAGATTTGGAGTTTCATAATGCAGTATTAGCTGCTGGCATTGAGAATTACTCGCTGGTTGTACTGCTCCTACTCATTCTTAGAGGCTCAACTCCTAGTCCAAAAGTTTCCAGAAGCCCCTTCCTAAAATAATCCAAGTGTAAAGAACTTTGAATTTTTTTTAAAACCTTGTTAATTTCAACTATTATAGATAGAACAACTGATGCAGTAGAAAGCTTTGCCCAACAGAGATAAATGAAATCAAAGTGAATAATGTGTGAAGTCTCAGGACCTTTTATTCTGGTGCTGGTTTTTAGGTTGCTCCTGACTCAGTATCATGCATAAGTGGGATCTTAATACATTTATTTAGTTCCTTGTAGACTCTAAGCTTCTTGTAGGAAGGTAGTGTGTCTACCAACTCTGTTGTAGCGTACTTTCTGAAGAACTTAGTACTACACTGCTCTGCAAACAGTGAGTGCTCAATAAATACCAATTATATATGTATGTATATATGGATACTTTAGTATATATGATATATGTGCATGCACATACTGATCCTTTTTTAGCTGTCCTTCATGTCTGCCTGGATTATCTTTCTAAAGTATCTTTCTGCACACTAGTACCTGCTGTCCCTCTCCTTTCAATTGCGAGATCCATGTAGAACAAATACTGTATTTGACCTGATTATCTTGTATCTACATTAGTATAGTCCTTGGCATATAGTAACTATTACTGTATATATTTTCGTTACCCTATTTATTTTGTTAATGAATTGTACATCGCCTTGATTCTATTTAGTTGCCATTGTTTTTACGAGATGTTCTTCCCCTTGACGCTGTTTATTGCCATTGTTCTTGTCTGTCCGTCTCCCCCGATTAGACTGTAAGCCCGTCAAATGGCAGGGACTGTCTCCATCTGTTGCCGACTTGTTCATCCCAAGCACTTAGTACAGTGCTCTGCACATAGTAAGCACTCAATAAATACTATTGAATATTACTATTGGTGTAATAGGGCTTCTCATGGCTTCAGGCACTCTGTTTTCCAGATCATGTGACTACCAATCTTGTGCTCTTAATGGAGTAAAAGCAAAAATTCTGGGAAAAGGGATATCAGAAACTGTGGGAGGTAAGGTTTAGGGATTTTTTCTGGGGTTTGGGGTGGAAGGGGAGAAAGGTGTTTTCCACCCCTTACAAGCCCAGCTGAGTTTCAGTGCCTTAGGAAGTCCTATAATAAGCTGCTAACAAGTGGGAGGGAAAACAGAAAATATTCTCCAACCACTGCCCAAGGATTTGAGCCCTTTGTTAGGTATGGGCAGTCATAGGAAGTGAGTCTTAACTCAGTCACACTTGCTCAGGACCCAGGCTTGGAAAACTTGAGGGTAAATGGGTCATCTGCTTCCACCCTGCTTCCTTCCCCCCAATCCATCCCATCTTCACTAGGACTGCCAACATCCTACCTTAAGAGACTTGAGAAAAGGACTACTCACTTTGTGAAGCTGACTCTAAAATGATCAATCTTGAGCATTTCATTTAACATGACATCTCCGTCCATAAAGTCGTATTGTCCCCATTATCATCACTCTGTAATTCTGCTTGCTAGGTGTAACACCTGCAGACTAGATGTCATAAAGGACAGGAGGGGACTGCAAATTTTTCTCACTTCTGAGGTCAGTTTTTTCTGCTATTTCCTGGCTCCCATTCCTTGCTCTTTTGCAACTCACCTGCTAACTGTACCTATCTCGCTCTGGTTTCTCCCACTTCCTATTCCTTGCTTACACTGTTCCCCTGGCCTGGAACTACCAGAGTCCCACTAATCCCTAACTACAAGAGCCCCACTCTTCCCATCTTCATGGCTCTCCTAAAATCCCAAGTCCACCAGGAAGCCTTCCCTAATTGCTTCACAACATCCAAGTCCCATCAATCCAGCTGCCACCCTTACTATTTATGTATTTCATTTCTGTCTTCAGCATTTATGTAGGAATGTTTATTCTATCTACTCACTAATTTACTCAGCATTGCATCCTAACATATTTGCATGGCTACCTGCAGTATCCTTGTTGCTCCTCCTGCTCCCACTTTTTGTAAGTACATTTTTTCTGTCTCTCTACCCTGTTAAATTGCTATCACTCTGAAAGAAGGGAAATCTGCCTTCTGTTGTATCCTCTAAGTGATCAATAAATACCGTTGATTGATTGTCAATATCCCAATATTAGTTAACAGACTCAAAAGATGAGAGAGGGGTCAGGGGGAGATAAAACCAAGTTGCTAGAGTCTTGTTGGGGACTGTGCTGCAGCAGCACAAGCAAATTTTGGGAGGAGAGGCTCATTGGTTAGTGGGAGGTGCATGTCTCCACTGTTGCATCTCTCCACATTTCCCCTCTTTCTCTTCCTTTGGGCTCCCTGGTTCCCCAATTCTGCAACCATCAGCCATTCCATATCTCTATAGTAGTTCCTTAAGAGAAAAGATTTCCACTCTTGAACGCTTCCAATGTTTACTTGTAGAAAGCTGAAAAGTGTGCCTCTCTTTTTGTTTTTAATGGTATTATTAAGCACTTACTGTGTGCAGGCACTGTACTAGTTGCTAGGGTAGATACAAGCTAATCAGGCTGGATACAATCCCTTGTCCCTCATGGAACTCACATCTTAATCCCCATTTTACAGATGAAGCACCTGAGTCACAGAGAGGTGAAGTGACTTGCTGGTGGTCACACAGCAAACAAGCGGAAGAGTCAAGATAGTAATAATAATAATTATGGTATTTGTTAAGTGCTTACAATGTGCCAAGCACTGTTCTAAGCACTGGGGTAGATTCAAGGTAATCAGGTCGTCCCATGTGGGGCTCACAGTCTTAATCCCCATTTTACAGATGAGATAACTGAGGCACCGAGAGGTTAAGTGGTTTACCCAAGGTCACACAGCAGACAAGTGGTAGAGTAGGGATTAAAACCCACCTCCTCTGACTCCCAAGCCTGTGCTCTTGCCACTAAGCCACACTGTTTCTCTGATTAGGATTAGAACCTTGTTATATTGTTCTCTCCCAAGGGGTCAGTACAGTGCTTTGCACGCAGTAAGCGCTCAACAAATGTGGTTCAATGAATGAATGAACCTAGCATCTTCTGACTCTCAGGCCTGTGTTCTATCCACTAGGCAACACTGCTTCTCTGCTGAGGAAATAGCTTCTGGTTTTCTGGGGGGTTTTTTGGAAAGTTTCTATTAATGTTCCATAATTGCTCATTTTAATAGTGCCTACAGTAAAAAAAAATGAAGAAATGATCCCAAAGTGGGACAGGTCTGTGCATATGGGTTACTCCTACATTATATTTAAAAATAAATAAATAAAATACACACTCCATGCTTTCAGTGTACTACATCAAATGAGTTAATTTATGACAGTTACTTTTTTCAGGCTTCCAAGCAAGAATTTTCCTTAGTGAAAGTGCTTTTATATCACCCCAGTGCTCATGGTGCAGTTGACTTCTCCTCCTGAAGGTACCCATGGCATCCAGGTGAATATCCATGAGTTGTCTTTGCCATCACTGGGAGAAGGCAGTGAAGAGGCAAGGAAGGGTGTGAAATGTTTCTTGTTGCATATGAATGCATATGAATTCATGAGCATGAATTCATTGGGTGAGCTTTGTTGGGAAACAAAACCTGAATCCTCAGAGTTCATTCAGTTTAGTCATCTGAAAAATTAGAGAACGGCATTGGAGGAGGTTATTAAATCTTTGAGTCATGAGTAAAGCATGTTTAGTCCAATTTTGCTAGTGGGTAAGGTTACTCCCTGGTAGTAAATTAAGCATTTGTAGAGGAGTATGAAATCTTTCAGACCATGGAGGACTGATTAGTGTATCACTGCCCACAAAATGCATAGTTTAAAAGCATTAATGTTCCTCCCAAAGTAACTTGCTTACACCCAGAAAATGACTTTAGATAATAGGATGACTGGGCTCATCATAAAGAAAATTGTGCTAAGGGTCATGTATAACTCTTATTAACTAAGGAACTAATCAGAGGGAAGCAAGACTTCTTTGATCACATTTATTAGACTTAGGAGTGACTGAAGAAAGGTCCTTATTTATGTCTGTCCAAGTAATTAATAAAGTAATACAGTGCGGAGTCTTCCTGAATTAGAGCCAATTTAGATTCATAGATCAAAGGGTCTTGGAACTCAAAATAGGGGGAAAACAGGCTGCTTAAGGTGGTTGTGACTGAGATTGAGGGAGTGAATTGCAAATTTAGAATCTACAATGTGAGTGGAAGAGAAAGACAGAAAACACGGGGAGAAGCCAAAAATGGAATTATCAGTAAACCAGTTATTTGTTATATAAAATCTGCGTTAGTTGTCTGATTTTTTAGGGAAGTTACATAACAGAACTGAAGAGGGACAGAGCGTGCGCATAGGGAATATGAAGTGCAAAGTGATTGAGGGTTGAAACGTGGGGGAGAGACTGAAGAGAGAGACAAAGGATGATGGACATGGAGAAAAACAGGAACTTGTATTGGTTGTTAAGAAGGCAGAGCAATGGAACAAGTAGCCACTCAGAAGGCATAATGTGGACAGAAAAAATAAAGGACAGGAAGACTTGACAAAGAGAGAGTGACAGATATGCAGAGGAAGAGAAAAGTTAGATGAGCCACAAAGGGAAAAGAGGAGAGTCCCTTGGTGGCAGTCACAGAAACAAAGAGAAGAGGAGGAAAAGTGCAACTTCCATCTAACCCAGGTGAAGACAGGTATTTCTGCCTCTTCAGTATAAAGTTTGGGTAGCAATCATGATGCAGTACTGTGCCAATAAGAAAGGGCAAAAGGTAAAAATGAATTTTAAAGACTAGCTTGTGATTCCACCCCACCTGAGGTAACATTTTCCTCTTCCAAGTAAATGTTATGTGAAGATTTCATAGTAAATAAAGTATTATTAATCTCAAAATCAGATTGCATAATCTCAGCACCCTTCCCCAAATTTTTGTTTTGTAAATTAACTTGAACCCAAGCGGAAAAGTATGTTTGTTCTAAAGGTTTGAAATTGTGCTTGATCACTACCTATACTGGAAGTTTTTAAAGTTCAAATGGAAGCCCCTGGGACTCAAGGCGACCTTGTTTGTAGCTCTTGTTTTTAGATCTAAATGGACAATCAGAATAGGACTGCAATGTCACCTCCTCATCCAGAACTCTAAAACACTTTTGAACTCTGAAGCGGTATGCATGAAAGGACCTTTTGTGCTCTCTGGAACAGAGGGGTAATATAAGGCTGCTTCACTGTTATTTTTACTTGCCAGAGAATTCTAGAGCAGAAAGGAGCTTAAATAGATCAAATGGTCTAGTCCACTGTCTTGATGCAGTTGATTTACTAAATCAGCCAGGCAAATATATGTTCTCCTTGATCTGTATTTTCATGTCTGGAGCTTTGGAGAATGCTCTCGAATGTAGAATTGAAAATGATTTCTCTCCATCCCTACCTCTTCCCCCTTGAATTTTGTGCCTGCCTATGGGATAGAAGTGGTCCAGGCCATCCCCTAAACTACTCTCCTGTGTTTCTCTGAGTTACAGGGCAGTTGTGGAGAAGTAGCATGACATAGTAGCTAGAGCACAGGTCTGGGAGTCAGAAGGACCTGGGTTCTAATCCTGTCTCCACTACAGATCTGCTGTATGACCTTGGGCAAGTCATCTGACTTCTTTGGGCCTCAGTTACCTCATCCGTAAAATGGGGATTAAAAATGTGAGACCCATGTAGGACATGGACTGTGTCCAATTTTGTATCTACCCCAGCACTTAGAACAGTGCTTGGCACATAGTGAGCACTTAACAAAAACTGTAATTATTGTTATTATTATTGTCCAAGGAATGGGCCAACAATGGAAAAACTGAAATTCTACCACAGTGCATATTCACTAGCCCACTCCAATTACATATTAATAAGAATAATATTAACTGCAGTACATTTTATGGTATTTGTTAATCACTCTGTGCCAGGCACTGTACTAAGCACTGGGGTAGATACAAGTTTAACAGATTGGACACAGTCCCTGTCCCTCACGGGTCTCACCTTCTTAATTCCCATTTTATAGATGAGGTGACTCTCACTGTGTGCCAAGCACTGGGGCAAAGCCAAGACAATCCGATGTGATTTCTTTTTCCACACAAAAGAACCACACCTCATCTCCTGGAGTAGAAGCAGAAAGAGCAACCTGCTATGAATGGAGAATTTCTTGCTGAGAAATGGCCTTCTGGGCTACTTGCCTGCTCTGCTGTCTCCCAGGGCAGCACTTTAGCGGGTGCTGAAAGAGAAAAAAGCAGCTATTCCACCATGAAAACTGGCAGGGCCCTGCTCTGCTCCGGACAAGCCCCGGGTTGTGTGATGTGCCCTTAATTTCAGGAAATGAGGTGTCATAATGCTTTGACATTACAAATACTATAAAAATTTTATACAGCGTATTTATTGAGCACTTATTTTGTTCAGAGAACTGTACTAAGTGCTTGGGAGACTACAATACAAAAATAACCAAGTGCCTTCCCTGCCCACAATGAGCATACAGTCTAGAGGTGGGGAGACAGACATTAATAGAAATAAATAAATTAGAGATATGTGCATAAGTGCTGTGGGGCTGTGGCATGGGGGAGATGAAGCAAGGGAGCAAGTCAGGGCGACACAGAAGAGAGTGGGAGAAGAGGAAAGGGGGCTTAGTCAGGGAAGGCCTCTTAGAGGATATATTCCCTCAGTAAGGCTTTGAAGCAGTGGAGAGTAACTGTGGGATTTGAGGAGGGAGAACGTTGCAGGTCAGAGGCAAGATGTGGATGAGGGATCGGTGTGTTTATTTCCCCTCTTAGAGTGTAAGCTCCTTGTGGGTAGGGAACATGTTACCTCACAATTCTGTACTTCCCAAACATCTAGTACAGGATGCTGCACAAATAATAATAGTAAATAATAATAATTGTGGTATTTGTTAAGTATTTACTATGTGCCAGGCACTGTTCTAAGTGCTGGAGTAGATACGAGCTAATTGGGTTGGATACAGTCCCTGTCCCACACAGGGCTCACAGTCCTAATCCTATTTTACAGATGAGGGAATTGTGGCACAGAGAAGTGAAGTGACTTCCCCAAAGTCATGCAGGAGACAAGTGGAAGAGCTGGGATTATGTTGCCTTCCTCTGACTCCCAGGTCTGTGCTCTATCCACTTTACGATGCTGCTTCTCTAAATTGGGTGCTCAATAAATGATACTATTACTGCATCATATTTCAGAAGGAAACCTGTTTTTCTAGCTCACATCCAACTTAAATCCACTTAGAAGTTACTAAAGAGATTTTGTAAACAACTGTTGTCTCGCAGTCAGAGAGGAAATGTGAGACCAGCTTTAGCATTGTTAGTAATCAATCAATAGTACTAATTACCTAATGTGTGCACTATACTATACTAAGCACTTAGGAGATTACATAGAAGACATAATTACAATTTAATGAGGCAGACAGGCAAACATAATTTACAAATAGGAGGAAGTGGTGTTCAAATGGGGTCTATGAAATGCTGTATACAGAAGTGATAGCAGTGGTATCTATTAAGCACTTCCTAGAAGCAAAGTACTCCATTAAAGGCTGAGAAAGAGAATGTAGGGGAGAATTAGACATTAGTGTAACAAGAAGCAGTGAGCGCTAAGATGATAATGAGGAAGTTGTGACCTAAAGAGAAGAAAAAACAATCAGGAAAAGCCTCCTGGAAGAAAGGGAGAGAGATAATCTCTCAGATATAAAAGGGGAGGAAGCATATGCATAAGAGACCAGTGACAGAAGAGGGCATGGTGATATCTGAACTTTGAGGGCTAGAGAGTAGGGATAGAAGAAAAGAGTTATCACTTTTGTTATTTCACAGATTAAGTTGTTCTTTACAGATTTTAACAATACTAACAGAAATTCTTTGTGACTGGGCTAGGGACTTGACTTTCCCTGTGTGTGGTTTCTTTTTGGTGTTTTCCTTTTTTCCATATTCTTGCACCACGAGACAGACAGACACATACACACACACACACACACACCCGCCCCCCCCCCCCCCCCCCCCGATTAACCACTGCAAGGACCAATTCCCACTTGGGGAATTATTGCTTGAGGAACTCATCATCCTGCCCAGGTTTCCTTCTTGAACATAGTGCAGTAATAGCAGCATTTATTGAGCACCTACTTGGTGCAGTGTCCCAAACTAGGTGGTTGGGAAATACAGAATTGTGAAGTAAAATGCTCCCTGCCTACAGAGGTTACACTCTAAGAAGGGAGATAAACAAATTATATACTACCTCTATTATATTTTCCCAAGTGCTTAATATAGTGTTTTGTGTAGAGTAAATGCTAAATAAATGGTATTAAATCCTTCCTATGTGTTAACTGTTCTAAGCTGCTGGGGTAGGTACGTGTTAATTAGGTTACATGCAGTACCTGTCCCACATGGTGCTCTGTACATGTCCACCTGTACCTAAGCACATGGTGCTCAGTCTAAGTAGGAGGGAGAACTGCTATTGAATCCCCATTTTACAGTTGAGGAAAATGAGGCACAGAGAAGTGAAGTGACTTGCCCAAGGTCATCCAGAAAGCAATTGGCATTGTCCTGTTTAGAACCCAGTTTCTCTGACTCCCAAGCCTGTGTTCTTTCCACTAGGCCACACTGCTTCTTATTGATTGATTGACTGACTGACTGAAAGGTAATGTCCTCCTATTTCCAGCTATCTCCCCTTCTTCCATGCAGTTCATCTTCCTCCTTTTCCCTTCCCTTCCCCCCCACCCCGCTGTCACTCCTGCCCCTGCACTTCCCAATGTCCAGCCTTGCTATTCAGTTGCTGCTGGGAGCAGTCTCCAGGCCAATCAGAGCTCTTGAATGTGGTAACCTAGTGGAATCATCAGATTCCTTGTATTAGAAGGGCATTGTTCAAGCATCTTATATTGTCTTGGGTTGAGAAAATAACCTCCTTTTAGGATAGATACCTCTCCACCTTCAAAATTGAAACCAGCAAATAATGAAGTCCCAGCTTCTTAAACTATTAGGAAATTTCAGAACCACCTGGTTTTTGAGATCAGTGGCTTTACTTTGAAATACAACAATCCCTAATTTTTTGTTTCATCTTAAGTACTATCACATCCTTATTTACTTTCTCAGTGTAAGTTCTTGGACTATATATGCTTAGGAAAGAATGATATTCACTGTTTAATTTTATCATACAGAATACCTGAATAATTAGAATTTTTTATTAATTGGCACGATTATGATCTACTCATAATAACATTAGTGTAATAACATGATGGTTTATTGTGGCAATTCAGGAAAGAGTGATTGGTAAGTAATTATCACAAGTACATAATGAAGGAAAATGTCCTTGATGATAGGGACAGGCTTAAGAGACAAAGGAACATCCAATTGGAAGGGGATTTAAAATATACTAATAAACACAATGATGTGAATAAATTGTATGCCACCAGTCATCCCTCAATTTTGAGGAAATGAATGAGTTTAGGCTTTATCTGATGTTTGGACCTAGGACTGTATTGGTTATCAGTAGACATATATTTGGACAGAACTGGATAACAGATAAACCAATCGTAATAGAGAGTATATATGGAAACCTTTGGTTGCTAATGTGGCAGAGCAACTTTATAGTGACGACAACAGGTTTAGCCTTCCAGTGAAAAGGGATTTCTCAAGAGAGAGCTAGGAATTCTAGTTAAACTTTAGTGTATTTCTCAACAATCTATCAAAAAAATACAGGCCAAGACATACTTTTCAGCTCTTCATAACCAAAGCCTTTTCATAATCTTCATTTATTGCTATTGAAATGTCCAAATATCTCTCCTGGGCAGTCTGAGATAAAATGTAAAGCCTATAGATGAAAACCAGAAAAAATGCTCATGCATGTCATTTTCACTCTCCAGAATTTCTCCTTCAGAATGTTCAGTGACAATGGCAATTTTGTGATATCCCTTAAGTGTTTGCCCAGAAGAAAATGCTAGTAGGAAACTTGAGTTCTCACTCCTTTTTAGTATTCTATTCACTGAATAGTGCCACTCCAGGATACAGTAAGGCATTTTCATCAGAGTAACAAAAAAAGTCCTATTCAAGGTATTTCACCCAGTCAGATTACAAGATTTAGAAAGATATGAAAGTCCATTGGGAAAAAAAATAACCACAAATCTAATCTTCTTGACTATTTTCTAGCTTCCCGGTATTTGAGTGCTTACTCTCTTAGGAAAACACAAGGGAATTAGTAGATATGATCTCTGCCCTCATGGAATTTCCAGTCTAGCATGGGGGACAGACAGATAAATGAATTACAGGTAGGGGGAAATGAAATATTTAAAAACCTCCCTGAATGCCCCTGGGGATTGTGAGTACTGAGGGATTTAGGGCATGTGAAAGTGCTGGACTGGAAACAGGGAGAGATGAAAGGTTGATTACGGAAGGCCTCCTGTAGGAGATATGATTTCAGAAGACCCTTGAAGATAGGGAGAGTAGTGGTTTGCTATTTGTGAAGAAGGAGGTCTAGGCAGATGGGCGAGCATGAGCAAGAATTTGGCACAGAGAGAGAGGGGCAAGAATGAGGTATAGTGAGTAGCTTGGCTTGAGAGGAGTGCAGAGGGAGAAGAGAGAGAAGTAGGAAGGGGAGGGCTGATTGAGGGCCATAAAGCAATGATGGGAATTTATGCTTGATGTGGATCATAGTGGACAACCCATTTAAGTATTGGGGAGATGTGTGCAAAACAGGGGTTTAGAAAAATGATCCCAGCAAAGCTAAGATGAATTTGGAGAAGAAAGAGATGGGAAGCATTCTTTGTTATTTCTGGTCATTCTTTCACCTTTTTGATAATGTCCTCACAACATGATAAGTTTGTAACAAGACATAAAATATCGTCTCCATGGTCAGGTGGAGACACAAAACCACATGGGAAACATTTTTACCAGCCAAAGTTGAGGGTTTACCACTTTAGGTATGATCTATTTTGTGCCTTAATTGACCAGCTTTCCCTCATCTATATTGTTCTTTTTCTCCCTGTCGTGGTCTGCCTATTGAGACTTGCTCCTAGGTAGCTTATATGTTTCCTGAAAGTCCTGACCTTAAAATTTGAATTGACAATTAAAATAGAACAAATGCTTCAAATTTGTTTCCCGAAAATAGTTGACACTTTAACTTCAGAAGTGGTTATGTCTGGCATTTACTAATCGTGATGATGGTTATCACAGTATTCACACTAAGCGCCAAGCACTGTACTGAGCACCAACATAGACACATGATAATCAAATTGGACACAGTCCCTGTCCTACTTGGGGTGCTCAGTCTAGGTATGAGGGAGGTGATTTTAATCCCCATTTTACAGATGAGGAAATCGAGGCATTGAGAAGTTAAGTCACTTGCTCAAAGTGATTTGCTCAATTTGAGTTGCCAAATTTTGCTCTGGAAGAATTGAGTGTGAGAGTACAATACAGGAACAAGTGGCAGCTTCTCCTTGAGCACCTACCCTTGCAGAGTGATTCACTGGATTCTTAGGAGCATATAATAAAAATAAAAGAGAGGGTTCTTGCTTTTTGTTGCTTCATTCTATATAGGTGGGGTTTCTCCATATCAATCAGTCATATTTATTGAGTGCTTTACTATCGCTGAGTTTTATACGATTGAGAAAATATACTCAAATAGGGTTGGTAGACTTGATCCCTGGCCTCAAGGAGCTTACAGCCCAGGAATAGGGCCTGATGCAAACACTTGGGATAGGTGAAAATAAGTACATATCAATGCCTGGGACATAGAGTCCACTGAAGATCTTGATATTGGAGTAGGCTTGTCCACCACACCTCAGATATAATCCCATCTCTGCCTCTGGCCGCTATGTGACCTGGGGCAAATCACTTCTCTCTATAGCTCAAGTTCCTCATCTGTAAAATGAGATGACACCTGCTCTCTCCACCTCTTAGAGGGTGAGCCTGGTGTGGGTCAAGGATGTCTGATCTGATATTCTTCCATCTATCCTGTCACTCGGCAGTCAATCACTCATGTTTACTGAGCACTAACTGTATGCAGAGGACTGTACTCGGCACTTCAGAGAGCAGATTGCTTAATAAATGCCATATCTTTAACATCTAAAAGGTTGGCTGTGAGGTAAAACATTTACATTACTCTGATAGAGCAGTATGTCATTATTGCCTGTAGGACAAGAAGAATCATTCTTCATTTTAGAAACTGTTTTATAAAAGTGTTCTGTTAGATTGGTAATTAGGACAGCATTGAGTCTTCAAAGATGAAGCATTTGAAATGCTTCAACTTAGTGAATAGTTCTTTATAAGTGTTCTGTCTCGTATTTATGACAAAGTTTATGAGAAATATCCCTTTTGTGTATGTGCTGAAAAGCTTAGACAAATGTGATGGGCACAGAATAATCATATAATTCGCTGTAAATACTGTAGTATGACTGTCATTGAGGGAGGTCAATGAGATTCTTTAACTTCATTTTGTTTCATTTCATCATTCCATTTTGTCATTCTTAATTTAAAAGACACAAGTAGTGATCAATGTTCTTGGTGGCATTTAATCTGAATTCCTATTCAATATATGTGTGCCTAGGTCTTGTCATTTTACATAAAAAAAAAGTGACTCAGCTGTAAGAATATATTATTTCCCAAATATTCTGAAAGTGTTTCTCTACAGATTCTGCTGTCAAAGGGGCAGAATCTGCTTCTGTGTAGGCATGTGCTAGATACTAAGGGAACCTCAATGTGGGCTAAAAGCTTGGCCTCCCCTGTTTGGGTCACTTTCTGTCCAAGAGGTTATCATGGATGACAATTTAGCCTGACCCTTTTCCCTGAAATACAGAAGGGTTTGGGACAAGCTTCTTAACTTTAGAAGTGGAATTTTCCTGAGCAATTTCTCCACCACCCCATTCTTTATTTTCTTCCCGTTCTAATATTGTAATTGCTGGCTAGCATCCTTCCTCTTACGAGCAACTGCCCACAGAACCAATTGTCATGCCATTCTTTTCTCCAAACATGAGAAAAACAGAATGTAAAATGGCTTTTGTGTGTCTGCTTTGTGAAACTGTAAGTGTTTTGGAGTTAAATTGAACTCACTGGCCTAAAGACTAGTGAGAAGTGGCACCATTCAGTTACAGTTTAAGCAGAGCCCAACCCTGGTGGTTGATCACCTCCTAATGAGGCGGACTCTGGCTCCTTAGCACTTTCTGATTCTGGTATAATGTCTTGGAAATGAAAGTAGGGAAGTTTGATCAGAATTATTGCTAGGACCCGAGTAGACAAAAGCTCTCCCCAAATTTAGATGATATATGGTCATCTGATTCAAACTGTTCACTGCCTACACAGAGCATCACTTTATTTGAGCTCAATCATTCATTTTATATTTATCTGGGATTCATTACCTTGGTGTCTAAGCCCTAACAAAACAAAAACTATACTGTATTTTGTTGGGGGGAGGAGGAGGGACAAGAGGATGAGGAAAACTTCTACTATTAGGGTTGGTTTCATGTCATTCTCGGAGAACAATATTAAATCCATGCACCTTGGCTCACTGAAAAGAGCGCAGACCTAAAAGTCAGAGGACCTGGGTTCTAATCTTAAATTTGCCAGTTGCTTGCTCTGTGACATTAGGCAAGTGACTTAATTTCTCTGGGCCTCAGTTTCCTCATCTGCAAAATTGGGAATCAATCCCTGTTCTCCCTGCCTCCTAATTAGACCGTGAGCTCTATGTAGAACCAGGGACTGTGTCCGACTTGATTAACCTGTACCAACCACAACACTTAGAATAGTGCTTGACAAATAGACTGTTAGTTTGTTGTCTCTAGAATGTAAGCTCACTATGATGAGGGAATATGTCTGTTTATTATTATATTGTACTCTCCCAAGCACTTAGAACAGTGCTCTGCACACAGTAAATACAATTGAATGAAATAGTAAGCACTTAACAAACTTCATAATCATAAGAGTAATACTGGTCTATCATGGGCCTTGCAGACCAGTCAATCATTTGGCGGTATTTACTGACAGCTTGTTCTATGCAGAGCACTTTACTAAGTGCTTGGGAGAGTTCAATAGAATAAGTTGACACAATCTCTGATCTCCAGGAGTTTACAGAATATAGTTGGGAAATAGACATTAAAATAAATTTCAGGTAGGGAAAGCAATTGAGATTAAAGATATGTTCGTAAGTGCTGTGTTTGAGAGGGTTGAGTTGAGGGCATAAGTGTTTAGCGATAAGACTAATGCAGAGGTGATTTGGTAGGGGAGAATAGGTTGGGGAGATGACTTAGTCAGGAAAGGCTTCCTGGAGGAGATGAGATTCCAGCAAGGCTGTGAAGATGAGAGTGCTGGTCAGTTGGGTGTGAAGAGAGAGGGAGTTCCGGGCAATCTGGGGTTCAGTCCTTGACCTGTAACTTGTCCACTATGTTTTCTTTCCTCCTAGTCTCACCCTTCTAGAGCCTGGTGGGGGGGGGTGGAGTTGGGGAAGTAGAGTGGGTAAGAAATGAGGCCTGGAGAAATGGGGGGCAAACAAGTGGCCAGTGAGAAGCAGCAGAAAAAAATATGCAAATAAAGTAAATGGTCAAAGGGCTTTCCATGCATTTTCTACTTACCGCCAGTGATTGGGTTTGCTTTAGTTTGAATTAATGTAAACTCATCTCAGGTTTTTAACTGTTAACATTTTCTTCAAGTTACAAAGCAGATACTTTTCCTGCTAATGCTCTAGAAAGTGCTGCTATTTCTCAGTTCTTAATGGGGGGAAACATGAGGTAAAGGGGAAGCCCATAGCGGTTGCAAGCCTGTTTTTACTTCTAATTTAGCAGGATTCATATAGTCAACTGCAAAGTTCAGTTAAGTTTCAAACCAAAGGCACCAAAGCAGCATTTTTCAGATTTAATGGAATCATTTAATTCTGTCATTTAGTTTCGAGTTCACATTTCTGACAGGCAATTCAATTGTTCTAACTCCATGCCACAGGTATTTATTTAATTTTATTACAGGTGGGGTTTTAAAATCTCAAAATTTACGTAGCTTGGTCTTACACTTTGGTGTTTTCCATCCCATTAAGTTTAAAAAATTATCCCTTTTGATGGCAGAGGATCCATGTGTTTCAAAATCTCCACAGCCAATAAGTCTTTATTGTCATTTCATAAGTCTTAGCATTCACAGTTTGGAGCCAAGAATCTTGGAGAACAGCCTGGAGGCAGGGCTTTTATCCACTGGCTGCCATTCAAAGACCAGTGGAGCTTCAAACTTGGCATAGCATGCTGAGACCACTAAGCTGGCCATGCCCTGTCAACAGAGGATCTGGACTAATCTATGTTAATACCCAGCCTGATGCAGACATCACAGACTGCAAAGTCAGGGATAAATCTTATCTGAAATTTAAACATTTTTACAGAGCTAACTTCAAAACAGTTTTAGAGGATGAACAAGTTTTGACAACCAAGTAAAACATCTTGACTGCTCTACCATTTTGCTTCAACTTATCCGTCTTCCTAGAATGTAAACTTTTTGAAGTCAGGGAGCATGTCTTCTAATTATTATACTCTTACAGCACTTAGTACAATGCTCTGCATCAGTAAGCACTCAAAAAATGCTATGTACATATTTTTAAACTCCGTTGCTTCCCCCTACCTGTAATTGATTTTTTGTCTGTCTTCCCCACTAGATTGTAAACACTTTTAGGGCATGGACTATGTCTATTAAACCTGTTCTACTCTCCCAAGTGCTTAGTATAGGGCCTGGCACATAGTTAGCACTTAACAAATACCACAGTTATTATTAATTATTAGTCCCAGCTCTGCCACTTGTCAGCTGTATGACCTTGGGCAAGTCACTTTACTTCCCTTTGCCTCAGTTACCTCATCTGTAAAATGGGAATTAAGACTATGAGCCCAATGTGGGACAGCGACTGTGTCCAACGTGATTACTCAAGCACTTAGAACAGTGTTTGACACATAGTAGATGCTTAATACATACCACAATTATTATTATTATTATCATCTTCATGGTTGTTGCTGTCAGGAGATAACATATATTAAAGAACATGTGAGGCCTCACCAGTGGGTTCCCTAATCAATCTCAGATAGAAGACAAATAGTCATAGTTCCTTAAACAGTCTTATCTGATCTTAACAGTATGAAGCAACCTCTGCGAGTATTAGGTTACTCCCTCACTTTAGTATGTCCCCTGCCAGTTCAAGTGGGAAATTGGCTCTTCTTTTGCATAGCTTTATAAGACTTTTTACTTGCCTCAAACATACATCCAGTAATTCACTCAGATTCTATTTCCCCTATTTCTTCCCCTCCCCCAGTGTGTGTAACCACCACATGAACACCAGGCTGTTCAATTTTGTAAGCGCATGAGTTGTTAGGAAAATTAATTTAGCATGCCCTTGACACAGCTGTTGACCTCCACCTCAACAAATGCTATTCATAATATGTTCAAGGTTCTCATTACAATTTTAAATTGTGTCCACCGTCATGGAGCAGGTTATATATTGCCCTCACAATCCCAAATGAAGAGTGATGGTGTAAAGCTGACCCAACTAGAAACCCTCTTTCCGTCAGAGCTCAGGGGAATAAATCCCAAGGCCCACGTCCCTGTTGAACCGAGAGATCTGGAGAGGAACAATGAGAATCTTGCTCTCCAAAGAGTGACAGTGAGACCTGGAAGAACCTCCATAAGGCCGCAAACACTTCGACCCACTCTGATGCCTTCGCTGTGACTGTGGCCATTAGAAAGGAGCCAAAGCAATAGCTATTGCAGGACCACATTTGATAACTGAAAGTTAATAAAGCACTCGGCATTTTGCAGCTTCCCACTGAGTGAAAGACAAAGCACCTGCTACTTTTTTCAGGGTGGCAGAACACCTAGATAATGGGAAGCCATAAGCAGAAAGAAATGTCATAATACTGCCAGAAAATCTTCATGTCGTCTGGGACCCCCCTCCTGAGCCATATGGTACTTAAATGGTACAGCCCTTTGGCTTTTGGTGTGAGCATTTTTCTGCTGCTCTTGCAAAACAGACAAAATTTCCATCCCAAGGACAAAACCCCTTAAATTAGTCATTTACTCTCTCTGCCCCAAAGTAGACTAAGGAAGCATTTTCATGGTAATTTAAAGGTTTTACAGGGGTCACGAACAGAACTTTTCAAAGGATAAATTCCCGTATCAACTTATTACAGGTACTTGGCTAAGACAATTTTCTCATCAAAGATTTATGTAGCATCGGTCACGATGTTCTTTAATATGTGGTATCTCGTGACAGCAACATCCACAAAGATAGGTAAGGGGACAATTGGTGAGAACCTCATTTTTCTGATGAGGAAATTGCCCTGCTTGCCACCCCTGACACACAGTTCTCTCAGCAGCAGCTTTGATTGTTCATGCCAGTTTTCTTGTCCAGGGTCCCTTTCCCATCTTTGCCAAACTGCATCCCTTCTTTCCAAACTGTGAAAAGCCCACTTCTTCCTTGAAGCATCCCAGATTAACCCCAACTCTGGCCCCTCTAAACATCTCAACTATCACTCAATCATTTATGGAGCATTTACTGTAACCAAACACTATGCTAAGTGCATGGGAGAGTTCAGTTGATCTCTGCCTTCAAGGAGCTTGCAGTCAATTGAGTAAGATAAATAACATGTAAGAAGAACATGTAATAGCATGCGAAGCAGCATGGCCTAGTGGAAGAAGCATGAGCTGAAAATCAGGAGGATCTGAGTTCTAATCTTTGCTCCGCCACTTGTCTGCAGTGTGACCTTGGGCAAGTCACTTCTCTGTGGCTCAGTTCCCTCATCTGTAAAATGGGGATTGCATCTGGGAGCCCCACATGGGTTATGGTCTGTGTCCGACCAGATTAGCTGGAATCTACCCCAGTGCTTAGTACAATGCCTAGCACATAGTAAGTGCTTAACAAATACCTTTAAAGAAAAACAGAAAATAAGGATATGTATGTAAATGCAGTGGAGTAAGTATCAGAGTGCAGGGAATACTTATATAATGCTATCCCCTTGCACTTCAAACCCCTAGCACTTCAATATACCTCTGAAAATTACAACTATTTCTTATTTATAAATATCTTTCTCCTTACCTCTGTTACTATGCCTATTTATTTGTCTGGATATTTGTGCTCATCCTGTGTCTCCAATTTGATTGTACAGTTAGGGGCAAGGACCATGTAATTTATTCCTTTGCCTCAGTGCTTAATCAATACTGACTGGTTGAATGCCAGTGAGTGGCAAAGTATTGTCTGAAAAACAGGTCTCCTGACTCCCAGACCAGAACTCTTCTGATTGAGTTATGCTGTATCTTTCATTCATTTTTTTTTATTTGCAATATTATGATTAAAAATTACCACAGCTAGACTGATATTGATATCATCAAGAGCTATTTGGGCCGCGGGCTTAATTAAAACCAGCGCTCTAAACTAAGGTTACATTATTATGTTTACTCAAGGGAGATGCTGCCATTCCAGTTGGTGGAATATGACTCTCATTTACATGACCATCTTATTACCTTCAGAAGATAATCTTTGATGTTGCAATTAATTTTTAAGCAGAAGTGTACAACAAATGACTTGTCACAAAATGGGACATAGCAATACATTTCTTTGTGGCTTTGTTTTAAATCTTCTCACTTATTCAAAGAAACTGTCATGCCATCTTTATTTGGGAGTCCATTTAATTAGTTGTTTTCACAGCTTCAGCTGTAAGCAAGTCCCCAGAGCTGATTTCTTGACAAGCGTTGGGACTTGGATATACCTGGAAGTGTTCACAACTACATTTTATTCCCTAGCTGTGTTTTCTTTCCACTTCTGGAGAACTTTATCCTGTAAGAATTATAGTATAATGTCCAGAAGTTATCTATTTAAAACCTCGAACAGAACTTCCCCTAAACCACATCCAGATATATTCCATGATTTAAGCTATTGATGGAAGGAGATACTATAATTTCTTTTAGTAATTTAAACCATTTTAAATAGGGTCTTTATGATCATAGAATTCTTATTTCAGGATATGCTCATTCCCTCCTGCTACAATCCAAGGCCATTTCCTTTCATTCTTAATATTGGTAGATTTGAAAAATAGCCATTTCTTTCCTCTAATAATCCCTCAGGAATTTAAAACCTGTGAAATTATGCATGGGTTTTTCTTTCCCAAATAAATCACAATTCTTTAGCCACAAAATGGTAAACACAACAGAAATATATTCAGTGGTGAGAATGTGTCTTATTCTTCAGATTTTGGTTATAATATTAAGCACTTACTATGTGTTAAGCACAGGGGACAATGCAAGATAATCAGATCTGAAACAGAAAAGAGATTTTAGAGAACCTATTATTTCTGTGAAAATGAGGTATGGCATTTTCCTACACTTTCAAAGAATTATCATAATGAGCACTGGTGTAGAACAAGGCCCTTGCAATTTTTCTTAGCTGTCAGAAAATGTTACAAAGACGCTATCTAAAACTTGTGTATCTCTACAGTTGGCCTCCCATTTCCTCCTCTTTTCTTCTGAGAGATAGTGATTTGCTTCCTTAACGCAGCAGTTAGTTTGAACTCTTGTAGTAGCTGATTTGATTGAAAATTCAATCTGTTGTTTTTTAGAATTCTGTATTAGGGTTGAAAATGCTGCTATGGGGTGAAGAATTGAAGAATTGTCATTAAAAACAGTATGTTCATGAAGGGTTCAGTTAGGACATTTCTAGGTGTGTTGCTTTCCTCGAGGCTCTCAACACTAGATATTGCATTGGTCATGGGTTCTGATTCAGGCTCTGCCACTTGTTTGCTGTGTGACCTTGGGCAAATCACTTCACTTCTCTGGCCTCAGATACCTCTTCTGTAAAATGGGGATTGAGACTCTGGGTCCCCTGTGGAACAGGGATGGTGTCCATCCTGATTAGCGTGTATCTATCCCAGCACTTAGTTCAATGCCTGGCACATGATAATTGCTTAACAAATACCACAGTTAAATTTTTCTTTGCTTTAAATTAATAGAGAGGGGGTACACTGCCTTAAGAGCAGCACCCTATTTTTATTCCCCCTTCATACTGGTATCCATAATAATATAATATTATTAATATTAATTGAGAGGCAGTGTGGTCTGGAGGAAAAAACCTGCGCCTGAAGGTCAGAAGGATCTGGGTTCTAATCCTATCTCTGTCACTTGTCTGTTGTGTGACCTTGGGCAACTCATTTAACTTCTCTGTGCCTCAGTTAACTCATCTGTAAAATGGGGATTAAGACTGTGAGCCCCATGTGGGGCATGGATTGTGCCCAACCTGATCAGCTTATATCTACCCCCGTGCTTAGAACACAGTACCTGGCACATAGTAATATCTTAAAATAACATTAAAAAAATACTAAAAAGATGAGCTACTTGATATCTGGTCGCCCTCGTTGTTTCATTGCCTACTCCAGTCTAGATTGCTTGGGGTTTGAAATGAATATGCCATCTGGTAGCAGCATGGAAATTATCAACATGCCTTCAAAAATTCAGTTTGAAAGTGCCACCAAAAGGAACTAATTTTAACCCGGCACTAGAATTAGAAAAAAATACAGATACCCAGATACTGTATTTCAGTCATTTGTAAGAGCAATAGTGGTAGTCATATCTATTGAGCTCCCATTGGCTGTAATATTCTGTATAGTGAAACAGCGTAGTCTAGTGGATAGAACATAGGTCTGTGAGTCATAAGAACCTAGGTTCTAATCCTGGTTCTTCCATTGTCTTCTGTGTGATCTTGTGCAAGTCACTTCACTTCTCTGGGCCTCAGTTACTTCAGCTGTAAAATGGGGATTCAGATTGTGAGCCCCATCTGGGAGAGGGACTGTGTCCAACCCGATTTGCTTGTATCGACCCCGGTGCTTAGAACAGTGCCTTGCACATAGTAAGTTCTTTACAAATGCCACAATTTTATATTCAGTGATTGGGAAGTACAAAGCAAGCGGTAAAACATTTCCTGCCCACAAGGAGTTTTCAGTCTGCCATGGGGATGCAGACATAAATTATATAATGATAAAGTACAGTAGTTTATGCTCTCTGCAAAGCAGCATGGTGAAATTGAAAATGGCAGAATCCAGAACTTGTGGGATCCCAACCGGAAAAGGGGTTGCAATGGTTTTGAGACACAGCAGTGACCTAAAATAGACCTGAGTATGCCTAGGTTCTTTTCCTAGTCTTACCATCAAATTGTCATGATATGGAGACAGGTAACTTCTACTCTGTGCCCCAATATCCCCCATCTGGGAAATGAGATTAATAATATTCATTTCCTGCTTCAATAGATGATATGGAGAGAAATTAAACTTTGCCACAAGAGTGCATTGACAACCTTAGAAGAGAGGCTGTACCAAGTACAGGCCATTTTATATATAAAGGGCTTCCATTTGAAGGATCTCTGAAAGCTCTTCTGTCAAAAAGCTTCACTTTGGGTGATGTGTTTCTGAACAACTTCAGCTTTGCTTGAGCCAGCTTGCTGTGTTTGAATTTCTTTCCTCTATGGCTGGCTAATAAATGTGAATATAGTCCTATAGTGAGTCTCCTAAAACTGGGGTTTCAGCTGGCTTCTATTATTTTTAACTCTGGGATTGAACTCTGAAAACTTTACATTTCCTACCATTAGGGAGTGTCATTATCATCATCATCAACACTGATCATTTATGAAGTGTGGTGTTCTAGGCACTGGGGAACTTAGAGTGAAGATATATAAAGTTATATAGTCCGTACTCAGAAGGAGTTTGGCGAGTTTTTTACTCTCCAAAGGGCCTCCTCCTTCACAATGGAAATCATATTCAGGAGAAAAAAATATTCCAAAGTGAGAAGTCCAATTCTATCTCTGAAACTCTCCTGATGAGTTAACCCTTTTTCTGAACAGATTTGCTTTCATTTATGGAGAAAATCCTGTAGTGTGCTCTTTCTCACTCCCATAATAATACTACTAATAATAATTGTGCACTTACTATGAGACAATCACTGTTCTAAGCACTTGGGTAGATGCAAGGTAACCAAGTTGGTCAAAATCCCTTACCCTCATGGGACTCTCACTTTAAGTAAGAGGCAGAACATGTATTTAGAAATGAGGGAATCTAGGAGTAGAAAGGTTAGGTGACTTTCGCTCAAGAATGAGAGCTCATTATGGGCAGGGAATGCGTCTGTCAACTCTGTTATGCTGTATTCTCCCAAGAGCTTAGTACAATGTTCTGCACAGAGTTAAGCATTCAATAAATACAACTGATAGATTGATTTCCCAAGATCACACAGCAGGCAAGTGGCAGACCTGGAATTAAAGCCCAGGTCCCTTGAACCCAGACCTGTGCTCTTTTCTATAGGCCACGCTGCTTCTCTGAAGAATACAATGAAGGTTAACTATGACTTGGTCCCTAGCTCTCCATGGATTCAAAATCTAAAAGTAAGGGGTGGGAAATTGGTGAGAAGAGGAAGATGGAATAGAAAAAGACAAAATAAGGTAAGACTACAAGGAGAACTTTAAACTTAAGAGCACCAGAAAGTTTTGTTTTTTTTTTAGGCTCATTACTACTCAGACAGGACTGTACACAGAAGCCCCAGTCCAAGCCTTCCTGGTAGAGGTTCATCTGCATCCACTTCAGCTCTTCCCCATCCTGCTCTGGCCAGGCAGGTGGGCACCTCCAGTTGGAGGATGGTATGTCCCCCAAACAGCATAGTGTGGTGGTGTGGGAGAACTGAGGTCACCACTACTGCTAAGGATTTGGAGCTCTAATGAAAATAACTGGATATGATTCAACCCTGCATTAAAGTAATATTTTTTAATTTAAGTGGTATTGATGATCACTGACCTCAATTCAAGGAAGCATTCAAGTTCTCTCTTGCAGGACTTTCCATTGGATTGAGTATTTCAGCGAGAGGGCTAGAGTTCGTGAGTTCTTTCTAACTCATGTCAAGTGATCTAATAATAATAATAATTCTGGTATTTGTTAAGCACTTACAGTATTCCAGGCACTATACTAAATGCTGAGGTGGATACGAGCAAATCAGGTTAGGCACAGTCCCTCTCCCACATGGGGCTCACAGTCTCAATCTACAGATGAGGAAACTGAGACACAGAGGAAGTGAAGTGACTTGACCAAGGTCACATGGCAGAGAAGTGGTGGAGCCAGGATTAGAACTCACATTGTTCTGACTCCCAGACCTGTGCTCTATCCATTTCGCCATGCTGCTTCCCCTAATCCAACCAACTAGTCTGAAAACTTGCCATGGAAATGCTATCAGACCTTTCTACCCCCTTCCACGTTTCCTTCTTTCATCTAGCAGCTGTTGCCTCACTGTGCTGTGTCTGACAGTGATAGAATTAGTAAGAGGTACTTTTTATAGAACATCTTTCCTGGAAGAATTTGATCATGGGTAAGAAGGTAGTGAACTGCTTAATCCCTGTCTTGAAGCATGTGGGATCTACTGAGAGAAGCAGATTATGCATTGGATGCTGAGGTTCCTTTGCCAAAGTTTTGATCATTATTCTTCATTTCCGGGGGAAGGGTCTTCCCCTCGCTTGACCCTTCTGTTGGACTCTGGCCTCAGGGATTTGTTTCATAGCTGTTCACATTGTTATATATAGTTTACTGTGTAAAGAGCACAGCATGAATTGCTTGGAAGAGTACAATGCAACTGAGTTGGTAGACATGTTTCCTGCCCACAAGGAGCTCATGGTCTAAAGGGAGACACTGAAAACAGAATTGCAGGTTCTGCTCCAGTTTCTTCCTTTCATAGGCATCGTCTGACCTTTAGCATTTTTAACTTTATAGAGTTGACTAGTATACTAGAAATTAGGTATTTTGAAAGATCATGAAAGGCACCATGCAAAATTAGGTAAAATTTTCAGGGGAGAGTTGAATTATCTTTCTAAAAATAATTTTCTCAGTGATTCAGATAAACATGAACTGAAAAATAGAAACGTGCAAGGCCAGTGAAGATTAGGAGATGTTTGACAAATAATCTTTGAAAAGCTTTGAGTTCATTTTTCTGCATCAGAAACTGGCTAGTGAAATGAGATGAAAATTTGGGCCTTTATAGTTCTATTCTTGACTCTACCATTGGCAGAAATCTGCCATTGGCAGAGATCTCAGTTGGAGGAAGCTCCATTTGTGAAAATTGATTGAGTTTTAATGTAAACCCTTAGGCAGCTGGGCATCCATGGATGACCTCTTTCCACTGGGCCGACCCAGTTTTTTCCCTGGCCTACAATGTAGATGGCAGTGATGCGTTAATGCAACTATTGATGCCAGTTTCCATATGGATTTCTGAGCAGTCGAGGAATGCAATGTAGCACATGCACATGCTGTATTTCACCCTTTAAGCTAAGCAAGTAGTTTCTGACAGTCACGTGGTTCAGTAACTGGTTAAAATGGCAAGTCTAAGCCTCAGCAGCTGTAGAACTCTGTTCACACCACACAGGGTGTCATGCTATTTGCTCATTCCCTTGACTTTAGAGCCCCAACTAAAAAGATAAGTAAATCCCGACATATCACCTTTCCAAAGGTGACACCCAAGCAGACAGAGTGATGGAAGGTAAAGGGAGAGGTTAGGAAAGAAATCAAGGAGGCCATCAGGGTGTAATATATTTTCTTTATGAAGCCAACCCTGGTGTTTTCACGGGGAGTGGATATTGATTTTTGCCTTTCATAGTCTAAGATAGAGTGCCAGTGATTTCGATTGAGCACTGAAAGGGGAAACCAAAGAGAGGGTGTTATTTGATAGAAGTCAGTTCCTTTGATAGAAATAGATCTAATTAACAAGCTGTTTTAATAACCAATATTTACTTGCATTATAAGTTTAGAATGGCTTCTAGGATTGAAGTGTTTACAAAACCTGTCCACTGGGAGATGTATAGCAGCAGATCATTGAAAATCTTTGCTTGTTGCTGTAGTAAACTTCTGCAGGCATAGATTCTGGTTTGCAATGCCTCTGGCATAAGTTTATTCAAAGAAAGTTATTTGGCATCAAAATATGGCTAATTAATGCTCCATACTATCCATCATTTCTAAAATTATTCTGTAATGCTTTACTTTGAATAAGGTTTAAAAAAGATATAAACAAAGTGAGGAAAGTAACTCCAGGGTGAGCTTGAGACCTATGTGATCAAACAAAATACAATGAATATCTTGATTAAATAATTATAATGATTGAAATTTGGGGGCCCTAGTTGTGAACCCCAAAATGAACTCATTCATCTGAAGATCTTTCTTACTATCCCTACATATTGTTCTCTTTGATTCACTTGTTTTTATAATATGGCCAAACTGCGCTTACCAATTCAGGAAGAAGAAAATAATTTAGCATTTTAAAAACTGAACTAATTCTGTACCTCACCACCACTAAGAATAAGTCAGAACAAGGAGAAGGGGCATATAGTGCGCAGGTTGGTGTATAACAATTCCCAAATCTTTGTTGTGGGACTGATTTCCCTCTTTGGAAAGCATCAACAATGGAAACTCTTTTCCTTCTCTGAAGGATCCTTCACACAAGTTGTTAAATAACTCCCTCAATTTCCATTTTCTTGTGCCTGTCTGTGGGAATGCTGCCTTAATGTACAGAGCAATAACCAGTTGCTTCTAAATTAGTTTTGAGCAGTTGAAGTCCTTTCTTTGAAAGTTTGAGGGTTCTTAATGGCATTCTAAACTTTAACAGACTTTGACTTAGTATCCTTTGTTTTTCATTGCATTTTTTATTACTCTAAACTTGTTTTATGCTTTTCCATCAGTTTCAGAAAATGAAACACCAGTATTGGAAAGTTGGGCTTGGAGGCGTTTCTTTCCTTTTCATAAATTGCTAACTTTCATTCATTCATTCAATCATATTTATTGAGTGCTTACTGTGTGCAGAGCACTGTACTATGTACTTGGAAGGTACAATTCAGCAACAAATAGAGACAATCCCTGGCCACAATGGGATCACAGTCTAGGCATCAAAACAAGTAAACAGGCATCAATAGCATCAATATAAATAAACAGAATTATAGATACAGTGTGGCTTAGTGGAAAGAGCACGGGCTTGGAAGTCAGAGGTTGTGGGTTCTAATCCCGGATCTGCCACTTGTCAGCTGTGTGACTTTGGGCAAGTTATTTCCCTTCTCTGTGCCTCAGTTACCTCATCAGTAAAATGGGGATTAAGACTGTGAGCCCCACGGGGGACAACCCGATTATCTAGTTTCTACCCCAGCACTTAGAAGAGTGCTTGGTACATAGTAAGCACTTAACAAATATGAACATTTTTATTATATATACACATCTTTAATATAACTATTATTTTAAATATGTATATATAAATACAAGTGCTGTGGGGAGGGAAGGGGGTAGAGCAAAGGGAGTGAGTCAGGGAGATGGGGAGGGAAGGGGGAGCAGAGGAAAAGAGGGGCTTAGTCTGGGAAGGCCTCCTGGAAGAGGCAAGCCTTCAATAGGGCTTTGAAGGAGGGGTGTGATTTACAAAAAGTGCAAATGCTGGAAGTAAAAACAAACCCTCAAATTAGATTTTTGCTGACCAAAAAAAAAGTTTCTACCTTGTATAAATGTCACACTAAAAGTCAAAATTGCTAGTGATCTTTTCCCTATTTGAGGGTGGAGCTGAAGAGACTAGTTGTTTGTAATATTGGCTTTTTGCACTCCTAATAGCAAAAGAACAGCTGTCCTCAGTTTTGTTAGCTGGAAGGTGAGGAGATCTGTTTGTTGTTTTAGTGCATAGTTTGTAGTTGTGCCTCAACAAGTAAGTCTGCCCACTTTATTTTTGAGTTACCTATTTGAGTTTGCCACATTAACAGTTGCTTATAAGTCATTTGCACAGGTCCTTCTCAGAAGACCTCGGCTGCAATAAGCAAGTAGTATGCTGGGTTGGTAGACTGTTTTCTAGATAGGGCCTCTCATCAATGATACAGTCCTGTTTGCCATTTCATATTAAAGTTGACTTGATAAATACTGTTGAAGCTATTCAAAAAGCCAGAAGTGACAGTACTAAGTCTCACAATCCCCCTTTAAACCGTTGTCCCTGCTGGGAGACAGGGATGGTATCCAACCTGTATAAATTATATCTACTTCCAGTGCTTAGCACAGTGCTTAACAAATACCAAAGTTATTGTTATTATTGAAAAGCAGAATGGTCTTGTGGAGTAAACACAGGATTGTAAATCAGGACACTTATTCTAATCCTGGCTCTGCTAATTGCCTGCTGTGAGACCTTAAGCAAGTCCCTTACCTTCTTTTTCTCATTTTCCTTATCTGTAAAACAGGCACCTTTAGGCTGTGTACCCCTTTTTCAATCTTGTTGTATTTGCATCAGCCTTTAGCACAATGCTTCAAAAACTTAACAAATAGCAATTGTTGTTATAATAATTATTATTATTGTTGCTATCATTACTATTTTTATTAAGATTGGGCAGAACCAGAATTCTGTAGAACCACAGTTTGGTCAGGAAGGACTGGTGGTTACTCAGCATTTTTAAAAATCTCAATATTTAATATATTTAAAGTATTTTTCCATCATTAAAAATTAAAATAATTGTGGAGTCTTGTTTATTATTAACATCATCATTATTTTTATCATCATTATTTAAGTGCCTACTATGTGTGAAGCACTTTCCTAAGCAATGGGGTAGTTACAAGTTACAGTCTCTGTCCCACACAGGGCTCACACTCTCAGTAGTGTGAGAATAAGCTTTGAATCTCCATTTTCTAAATAAGGAGAAGTTATGTCTTGCCCAAAGCAAACAGCAGGAAAGTGGCAGAGCCGGGATAAGAACTCAGGTCCTCTGACTCCCAGCCCATGCTCTTTCCACTGGGCCATGCTGCTCTTCTAATTGGAATAGGAGGAAAGCAAGGCCAATACTGAGTATATCAGTTACTTAAAGGTATTGCTGTAGATATGGATCACCGTGTTATGAACACATCAATCTAATGCAAAAAGCCCATGCGGAAGAACGCAATTACCACTGTCAAGATGAGCTCTGAAGCAAAATGTTTGTTTATTTTAGACCAGTGTGAATCACCCATAGGCTTTATGAAGGCAAAGACACTGCAGGGTTTCTCTGGCTTTTACCAGTAATGTAAAGTTCTTCTCATCTTTTAAAAGCCTTGCTCTAGGCTTTCTTTAGTGGTTTCTGTCAAATGTGTCCTCTTTCTTTTTCTTTTTTTTTTTTAGCCATTGCCAGGTGTAAATGTTGGGGGTGTTGATAGAGATGGAAGAAAAACATTCAGTTTTTTTTATGGCACGTGCTAAGCACTGACTGTGTTCAAAGCACTGTGCTAAGTGCTGTGGTAGTTGCAAGATAGTCCCTAGCCAACGTGGGATTCACCGTGTAAGAGGGAGTCAGAACAGGCATTTAATCCTTATTTTACACATGAGGAAACTGAAGCACAGAGAAGGTAAATGACTTGCCCAAGGTCACACCGCAAACAAGTGACAGAACTGGGATTAGAACCCAGGCCCCCTGATTTCCAGGTCCATGCTGTTTCCACTAGGCCTCATGAAATGAGGATAATAAAATGATTTGCATAACCTCTAGCAATAAGGATATTATTCAGAAGACAAAAAGCAATTTTCCCTCACCCTCCCCATTCCCATCCCCCCTACCCCTCTTTACTGTGGGGAGGTCCATCCAAAAAGGTGCTTAATAGTGGTATTTCAATTTTAAGATAACTCAGGTATTATATTTTTAACCAAATGTCAGATTATTTGAATCAATCAATGGCATTTGTTGAGAGCTGTGTACTAAACACTTGGGAGAATACAATAGAGTTGGTAGTCCCATTCCCTGCCCACATTGAGCTTACAGTCTATTTGTTTCATTCAGTCATTTTGAGATCTGGGTTGTACCACCTGAAAAGGCATCACATGCAGATAATATTTCCACCGATTGTATTCCATGTTACTGCCACAGACTCAACTGTCCTACACCACGTAAGCAACCCACACACTGACATAGCTTCAGTTTTATTTTTGACTTAGCCTGATGCTCAACAGAATCCAGCTCACTTGAACTTTACAACAATGCTTCATCCTAACCCCAGCACTTTAAGCCGTGCCAACTCCACTAATATGGAGTCGAGTAATTTAATTCAGAGGAATGTGAGAGATAATTTTAGGTAAAGCAGTGTGGCGTTGTGGAAAGAGCACAGGCTTGGAAGTCAAAGGACCTGGGTTTTAACCCTGGTTCTGCCATTTGTTAATCAATTGTATTTATTGGGAACTTACTGTACGCAGAGCACTGAGCTAAGCATCGGGGCAGAGTACAATATAATAAAGTTGGTAGTCCCGTTCCCTGTCCACAGTGAGCTTACAGTCTAGGGAGAGACAGACGTTAGTGTAAATAAGTTATGGATATATACTGAAGTGCTGTGGGGACGAGGAAGGGATGAATAAAGAGTGCAAATACAAATGCTAGGGTGATGCAGAAGGGAGTGGAAGAAGAAGAAGACACGAGAAATAGCATGGCCTAGTGGATAGAGCCCAGCCCTGGGAGTCAGAAGGACCTGGGTTCTAATCCCGGTTCTGCTACTCGTCTGCTGTGTCGCCTTGGGCAAATCACTTCACTTCTCTGTACCTCAGTTACCTCATCTGTAAAATGGGGATTAAGACTGTGACCCCAGCATGGGACAAGGACTGTGTCCAACCTGGTTATCTTGTATCTACCCCAGCAGTTAGTACAGTGCCTGGAACATAGTAAACTCTTAAAAAATGCCATGGGAAAAAAAGAGGAAATGAGGACCTAGTAGGAGACGGTCTCTTGGAGGTGATGTGCCTTCAATAAGACTTTGAAGATGTGGACTAATCATCTGATGGATATGAAGAGGGAGGGCATTCCAGACCAGAGGCAGGTTATGGGCAAGAGGTTGGTGGTGAGATAAACAAGATCAAAGTAGAGGGAGTAGGTTAGCATTAGAGGAGCAAAGCTTGTGGGCTGGGTTGTAGTAGGAAATCAAAGAGATAAGGTAGAAGGGGACAGATTAAGGTGATAGAGTCTGCTATCTGCTGTTTGGTCTTGGGAAAGTCACTTAACTTCTCTGTGCCTCAACTACTTCATCTGTGAAATGAGGATTAAGATCATGAATCCAGTGTGGGACAAGGGCTGTGTCTAACTTGACTATCTTGTATCTCCCCCAGTGCTAGTGCCTGGCACGTAGTAAATGCTTAATAAATGCCATTTTTTAAAAGAGAGAATTTCAAGTGGAAGTAAAGGAGGGTAAATGGTATGGAACGTTGTCCTGGAAGAGAAAAGATCATGTTTCTTGGACTAGTGACAGGTAGTAAGTGTAACATAAGCAGCTCTCCCCTCTCCTCCCCAAACACCCGGACCTGGCACCCAATGCACATGTCATTCTGTTCTCCCCAGCCACCTACTGAAAGTTTTAGAACGTGCCCCCAACTAGCTTTTAAGTCCCTGGCCAACAGCTCAATCAATAAAGCAGTGGTATTTAATGAGCAGTTACTGGGCCCAGAGCATTGCACTAAATGCTTAGGGAAGTGTAGTGGGGGTGGGATAAATATTAAAGTGCTAGGAATATGGACCCCAAGTGCATATTGGGGTGACACAGAAAGGGAAAATAAAATAGGGAAATGAGTGGTTATAGTCAGGGAAGGCTTCCTGGAGAAGATATGATTTTAGTAGGGCTTTGAAGATAGGGAGAATGGTAGTCTGATATGAAGGGGGTGGAAATTCCAGACAGGAAAGAGTGAATAAGGGGTTTATGGCAAAAGAGGAGCAGATAGTCAACAGATAATTGCTCTTCCCCACTTCAGAACCTTATTGAAAGCACATCTCCTCCAAGAAGCATTACCTAAGCCCTCCTCTCCTCTTCTCCCACTCCCTTCTGCGGCACTCTTACTTGCTCCTTCATTCATTCTCCCTCCCATCCCCACAGTACATATCTGTATATATCTGTAATTTATTTATTTATTTATGTTAATATCTGTATCCCCCTTTGTACTGTGAACTCATTAGGGATAGGAATGTGTCTGTTGTTATACTGTACTCTCCCAAGGGCTTAGTACAGTGCTTTGCACACAGTAAGTGCTCAATAAATATGATTGAATGAATTAATTAACTAAAGAAGCAGGAAGAAAAATCAGAGTGTGTGGGCTGACTTGTCTTCTGCCTCAGAAGGAATCTCATTGTGGGCAGGTAATGTGTCTGTTAAATTGTTGTATTGTGTTATTATTATTAATAATAATAATGGTTTTTGTTAAGCATTTACTATGTTCCAAGCACTGTTCTAAGCACTGGGGTAGATACGAGGTAATCAGGTTGTCCTACGTGGGACTCACAGTCTTAATCCCCATTTTACAGATGACGGAACTAAGGCACAGAGAAGTTGTGACTTCCCCAAGGTCACTCAGCAGACAAGTGGCGGAGCTGGGATAGAACCCATGACCTCTAACTTTTAAGCCCATGCTCTTTCTACTAAACCATGCTTCTTATTCTCCCAAGCACTTAGTACAGTGCTCTGCCCTCAGTAAGCACTCAATAAATACGGTTGATTGATCGAGTCCTGACCAAAGAGGGAGAGATTGTTTCAGATAAATAAAATTTAATATCTTTCCCTGTCTCCCTGCTGTTACTGCCAGCTCAAAGCCACATTCCCCTTTTGCCAGCCACTGCCATGCCCGTGTCCACGGTATAGCCCATAGCTGCGTGGACAGCGAGGAGACGCAGGAAGGAAAATCAAAGTGGCAGCCGTCCTGACTCCTCAAAGGTCATGTCTGTTCTGCAGCCACACCGCCCAGGAGTAGGATGATTAGGCAGCTCTTGGAAGGGTAGGAACTGGGCTCACCTTAGGCCCCAGCCTCCATCTTGCCCGGCTTCTCGCTCCTCTGTGTTGTGAGGCCGCACCTCCCAGGGGGAGGTCAGAGAGACCACTGCAGGAGGGAGAGAGCAGAGCCATAGAAAGTCCTGCCTCCCCCTTCCCTACCTCGGCCCCCATGTCAGTAGGCCAGTGACTGCATAATGTCAAATCACCTAAGCAGTCAATGAGGTTCCAAGATAAGGTGACCGTTTATAGAGTCATCTTAAGGAACTGCGCCTGATGACCTGGGTCAAAATAGCACTAATACTTCATGGAACTCTCAGTAGACATTTTTGGTTGCACATTCTATACTCAGTACAAGCTTTGTTATAAAGTTTTCAGCAGTTTTCTCTCACAACTCAGAAATAATTTGACACAATCACATGTTGTGCTTGAATGGGATTGCCTTTGTGTCTCTGAAGTGACATGCCTCGCGAATGTATTACTTGGCTTCTAATAGTTAAAAAATTACTGGTTTTGGTTATATGATTTCACTTTATTATGTGTTGAATGTGAGGTAACCAGTAATGGCTTACGCTTTGGCATAGCTAAAGTGGCCACTTAGAATGTTGTTGTTATTGAAGTTAGTAAGGGCTAAACAAATACCACAGTACGTGTGAAGCACCATTCTAAGGGCTGGGATATATACAAGTTAATCAGGTCAGACTCAATCTCTGTTTCACATGGGGCTCACATTCTAAGATAAGGAAACTGAGGCACAGAGAAGTTACGTCATTTGCCCAGGGTCATGCAGCAGGCAACAGGCAGAGCTGGGAGTAAAACCTAGGTCACCTAGGTGCTCTGACTCCCAGGCCCACGCTCTTTCCACTGGGCTACTCAGCTCCTCAAATTCTGGAATTTTGTTCATCCAACATCTTTATAGGCTCTGGACAGGCAGAGGAGAAAGAGGCAGTTTTACCTTTAAAAACCACCAGTCCATTTGCTCATTCATGAGGATGCAGAAATCAGGGAGTAGAGCAGCATGGCCATACTGGCACAGGAGAAGTAGAACAGACCTTAGCAGAGGACAGAGTGGATTTGGACCCCCTAGGTCCATCTCTCTCACTTCCCACATGTGGGGATGGCATTGTCTTACAGGAAAGAGGAATTCCTGCCTCTTGTCTGTTGTGGTGGTTGGCACGTTGAATGGGTGAAGTCTTTTTAAATCCTTGGCAGAAAGGTCCTACTAAACACAATTCATCACAATTTCAAAGTAAGGTTTTTTTCTCTCAAGTTTTTACTTGTCCCAACAACCATTTTCTTTCTTGGAAGCGGCGTGGCTCAGTGGAAAGAGCCCGGGCTTGGGAGTCGGAGGTCATGGGTTCAAATTCTGGCTCTGTCACTTGTCAGCTGTGTGACTGTGGGCAAGTCACTTAACTTCTCTGTGCCTCAGTTACCTCATCTGTAAAATGGGGATTAAGACTGTGAGCCCCACGTGGGACAACCTGATTACCTTGTATCAACCCTAGTGCTTTGAACAGTGCTTTGCACATAGTAAGTGCTTAACAAATACCATAATCATTATTATTATTATTAGTATGCTGCCTGATGCATAGTAAGCGCATATATGTTTCTAAATGCTTTTGGGGCTGGAGATGCTTAAAGAGTATATAGATCCAGGTGCCCTGGTGATACAGAGAGAGGGTGATTAGGGTGGAGGGAAGAGAGGCTAGTCAGTGAAGGCTTCTTGAAGGGAGATATGATTTTATTAGTGCTTTGAAGATGGGGAGGTTGCTGGGGGTTGGATTCAAAATAGTCCACAACAAGCAGGGAGCCCCTTTCTCTGGAATGCTTGCTTCAGTACAGCAACCGCTGAATATGGATAAAGGAGTTGCTCACAGCTGCATCTTGAATATTTACATTCATCTAACCTATAAAAGACTAAGGATAGAGTCCCTTGAGCAGCAAATCCTCCCTGTCGTGATGGGTAAAGGTCAGGTGGTCAGGTCCGTAACAAGGAGCTTAACCTGTATTTCCTCCCACAAGTGTGACTGTAAGAACATGCCCTGGCAGGGATGTATCAATCAATCATTTTTATTGAACACTGACTGTGAGCTAAGCGCTTGGGGGAGTACAGTATAACCGAGTCAGTAGACACATTCCCTGTCCACAATGATACGGAAGCAGCGTGGTGCAGTGGAAAGAGCACGGGCTTTGGAGTCAGGGCTCATGAGTTCGAATCCCAACTCTGCCACTTGTCAGCTGTGTGACTGTGGGCAAGTCACTTAACTTCTCTGTGCCTCAGTTCCCTCATCTGTAAAATGGGGATTAAGACTGTGAGCCCCACGTGGGACAACCTGATTCCCCTGTGTCTACCCCAGCGCTTAGAACAGTGCTCTGCACATAGTAAGCGCTTAACAAATACCAACATTATTTTTATTATTATGATATATCTGTGCTGTTAGTCCAAAAAGGGATCTGGATAAATTTTAGCCCAGTCTTTAATCTATGTGGTCTCCCTTCAAAACAGCCGTCACAGTGTTTAGCTTTTCTTTCATTTCAGTCACTGTTTTATCGAAAAATTTGGATATTAAGTGAGGTTTTTTTTCAGCATATGTCTTTCAGTTGCTGGAGAAGGATATTAAGTTTTGCAATTCTTTACTGAGATGGGTCATGTTAAATCTCATTTGGAATGGAACTGTTAAAGAGGAATTGGTATGCTGCAAAAGCTGAATGTCCTCTAGGAGACCTGTAAAGTGAGGCACCACACCCTTTAATTCTAATTTTCTTTTTAAAATTCCATAATAATCTCATCTGCAACAAGCCATTTGCAGGAATAGGCATCTTTTAAATGAAAGCAGTGAAAATTTGTCTGAGACTACTTGCATACAAAGACTATTTAATCAAACAAACAAAAACACACTTTTCAGGGGTAATGAGGTTGTTCTCCTTTAAAAAAACAAACTTCTGTGGAAGAAACTTTTGAAGGGAAAAAAAGTGAAGAGAATTACTGATTAGGATTGGTAGTTTGTAATATATTTGCACAGTTATTTCTAAAATAAGATGGCTTTGCATTTAAGCCAAATACTATACTATTTCATTGATGCTTCTAGTCAAATAAGCAGCATTTGAGAAACTTGATCTTGATCTCCAATACTCATAAATCCAAGGACATAAGTCTGTCTCCAAGTCTCCAGACCCAAGCAACAGGATGTGGTGTTGCCTGAAACAGAATTGTACATGGGGAGAATGTAAAAGAATTCTTTCCTTGTCACTCATGATGTCACATGTTATTCCAGGTCCACAGGATGACATGGTGACATCCTTTGCTAGGCCAGAGGCCTAGTTGCCGAGCCTCTCCCAGGTCTCCATCTGTGGGAATGGCACAGAACCCCACCAGAAAGGACCCTCTATTCCACTCTGCTTTCCTCCTCACCCCCTGGAATAGCTCTCCCCACAGCCCGATGGGTGTCAGTCAGTCAATCATATTTATCGAGCACTTACTGCTTCTAGAGAAGCAGCGTGGCTCAGTGGAAAGAACATGGGCTTGGAAGTCAGAGGTCGTGGGTTCAAATCCCAGCTCAGCCACCTGTCAGCTGTGTGACTTTCACTTCACTTCTCTGTGCCTCAGTTACCCCACCTGTAAAATGGGGATTAAGACTGTGAGCCCCACGTGGGACAACCTGATCACCTTGTATCCTCCCCAACGCTTAGAACAGTGTTTTGCACATAGTAAGCGCTTAACAAATGTCATCATAATTATTATTATTACTGTGTACAGAACAATGTACTAAGCACTTGGAGTAGTACGGTATAACAATACAACAGACACATTCCCTGCTCACAATGAGCTTGCAGTCTAGAGGGGGAGCACAGGCCTGCAGATCAGGTGCAAGGGCTATAGGGATGGCCAGCACCTCCTGCCTGGATCCAGGATCTCCCTCCTCCTCCTGGGCCTGGAATCTCCCTCCTCCTCCCGCCAACTCAACTGATCTATTAGGTACCTGGAAGGACAGCCAGACGGCAGCCTAAGGGCCAACTGAGTCGACAGTCCTGAAGACACACCACACATCACCACCTTGCACCCCTACCTAACAGTCCCAGCTGCGGTCACCTGCCCTGACAGTACTCACTTCCCCTACATCCACAAAAGAGCCAGCCATTCCTTGGAGACTTGTGGGGAGTGAGGATTGCTGCTGGAAGGGGGTACGGGGAGATACTATTAGGAGTGCAGGGTCGCATTGTGTGGCACCTCTCCAACCATGCCAGTTCAAACAGCCAGGGGCTTCAGCCACCTCCTCTCCATTCTCCTAGGTACCCACCCTCCTGCCAGGCAGGGTTCCCTATGGGAACACAGGGTGCCACAGTGAGACTTCACTGGGCATTCACCTTCTCATGTCTGTGAAGCTGGTGCAGACTTCTAAACTGTGAGCTCATTGTGGGCAGGGAATGTGTCTGTTTGTTGTTGTATTATACTCTTCCAAGTGGTTAGTACAGTACTCTGCACATAGTAAGTGCTCAATAAATACGATTGAATGAATGAATCTCATTGTCTTGCCGGAACTCTTTTCCAGCTTATTTCCCATCCAATTGAACAGTATCGCCTCAGTAGATAGTAACCAGAAGCAGCAGCTGGATACCCCCCTTTTTGCTCCAAAGAGCATCCAGTGCTTTCAAGCTGGATGTGCATCCCAACTGGAATAACAGCTTCAAGTTCAAGAATGTTATATGCTGTGGGAAGTGGCTTCTATCAGGTCCGTTATATCACTGCTCCTTTACACCAAATTATTCATACAGTAAAATACAGTGAGTGCCAATGTTTGACTTTGAGATGACCCAAGAGAGGATTCTTGGGGTCAAACTCGATGTTCAGTTTGCCAAATAGCATTTACGTGAGTGAGCTTGTAATTCTGAAAAGTACTGCCGCTAGTTGCTGGGTGTTGCAAGAATTGTTGTTTTCACTGAATGACTGAATTGGTTCACTAGTAAATCTGATTTGCGATGCATTTTTTGCATCTCCCTCCAAGTCAGTGGCATCTCTGTGTTTCTATATAAATAGTAAATTCTGATCAGTAAAATGCTTTTTGAAGGTAACCATGGTTACTACTAAGCAAGGTGCTGATCTATAAAATCTTTTAGAGTTGAGGCTTTCTGTATGCCGGAGAAGACTCAGTGAGCCTCCATTAGATTACATCAATCAAAGAACACTTGTTTCAGGGTCCCCAGGGTTTAAGAGGCCAAGCTTCTTTGGGTTTCAATGCTTCCATGTGATTTTATGGTCATTCCAGGTGATTTCAGGAAGGAATGCCAGTCTCAATAACCTTCCCCTATCATTAATTCACTGAGAGAGAATTCTTAACTGTTGTGATATCTGTAAAACACCTGGACTTCTCTGGGTGAAAAGCAGCATGGAAACACAAAGGTCAGCCTTATTACTGTTCAGTATTACTTTAAGGCCACATCAGGCTTGTTCTTGGAAAGCCTAGATTGGTAATTAGTTTTCAATCCAAGGTATAGCTAAAATCCCATTAGAGCAAATACTGTTAAAAGGAATTACTCATTGTAATGAAATGTTTTCCAAGCCCTGGACAACTTCCCTTCAATCCATTTCCAATTCCATTACCGTGGACGGCCATACTCATTATAGCATATACAATTTCTCCAATTTTTCAGGGAAACAGAGCTTACATCAACCTTCTTTCATTTCCACAGCCAGTGGAAATGTCTGTTTGTCTTCTCTTTTAGAGTGCTTGTCTCAACTCCATGGTACTAGGGGACCACAGAAAAGTTGGTTTGTGCCTCATGCTACCCTGTTGGAGTTGGTTGATGAAGTAAGGTGCAAAAGGAGGGTGAACAGAGCAGCCCAGAAATCTTTGTTGGCCTCAGATTTAGGGCTTGGCCTCGGAATGTGAGCCCTGGGAACTGGCCATATGTATCCAAAATAGCTTCCATTTCCGGGCCATTTCCCCTCCACCACGAAGCTGTCCTGTGTTTGTTTTCCTTGCCCTTCCTCCCTTCCTCAGGCCTAGTACTCACTGTATAATCTCACCCAGCTGAATCGAAAGCCATCACAGAAAGCCAAGGGGTGGGAGCTGGATAGATTCTGAAATGGCAGGGTAAGAGTGACCCCATAGTCCTCAGGGCTATGGTGGGTGCAGAAAGGGCAAGAATAGTCCCAGAAATAGCTGTGAAACTATTGCACAGGTGAAAAACTGCAAAGAATACCGTTGTATCAAATAATAATGTTGGTATTGGTTAAGCGCTAGGTGCAGAGCACTGTTCTAAGCACTGGGGTAGATACAGGGTAATCAGGTTGTCCCACCTGAGACTCACATTTGATCCCCATTTTACAGATGAGGGAACTGAGGCACAGTGAAGTTAAGTGATTTGCCCACAGTCACACAGCTGACAGGTGGCAGAGCCGGGATTTGAACCCATGAACTCTAACTCCCAAGCCCGGCCTCTTTTCACTGAGGCACTCTGCTTCTCTAAAAATGATCTGGATTTCTGCATGAATGTTAGTTAGGATTTTAGTTAGAATGAATGTTAGTTAGGAATGTTAGAATGAAAGTTAGGATTTTGTCTAACTTATCTAACTTTTGTCTAACTTATTTTGTCGAACTTATCGGGTCAGGTTTTCTCCTTCCTGATGTCATTGCCATCTTTGAATTATTTTTTTACTCCTTGGCACCTGACCCTTATGGAAGTTCAGAGAAAAGTGAAGACTTAAGTCTGTCAACGTTTATACATTAATGTTCACAGAATAATAAAATGAGAATGGTTTTTGAGTCCATGCCCTTGCTTCTGTCATAGAAAGGCTGTTGCTTGTTCTCCTCTTAAAACCCTTCAGAGGAGTAAACTTCACATCTCACCTGACACCCCTCCTCAGAGTCGCCCAGATCTTACAGTCTGAGGGTAATCCACAATAGCAGAGTCTTCCCAGCAATGCTCATTGAAAACATCTAGAATCCTAGAAGCTGTCCTGATTTAAATTAAACCAAAGAGGGATTTGCAACTTGTATGCTTCTTCTGGAAACACTGTCCAACCTTGGCTTCACTGACACTGTCCTCTCCTGGTTTTCCTCCTTTCTCAATGGCCACTCATTCTCATTCTTTTTTGTGGACTCCTCCTCTGAGGTTAATTCCTCCTGCCTTCAGGACATCTCTACTTGGATGTTCTGTCAACACCTCAGACGTAACATGTCCAAAACAGAACTCCTTCTCCTCCCACCAAAATCCCCTGTTCTTCCCCTGCCTTTCCCATCACTGTAGAGAATACCATTATCCTCCCTATCTCACAAGCCTGTAATCTTTGTTTATCTCAATATACCCACATATTCAGCCTGTCACTACATCCCGAAAAGCCCCATAATACTTATGGAAATATTCTTGTAATCTACTACTTCCCCTATCCTTAATCTATTTTAATGGTGATCTCCTCCTGAAGACTGAAAGCTCCTTGCAGGCAAGGATAGCCTCTACTAACTCTGTATTGTATCTTCACAAACAGTACAGTGCTCTTCACATAGTAAGCAATCAATAAATATTATTGATTGATATCATACTATTATCAATTCCCCCCAAATGTACCACCCAACAAGCTGTCTTGAGATGAGCATAGTTTCAGTGATAGCTTCCATGCTAGGAGACTAATTTCACTCCAACACTTCCTTGTTTGTAATCCTGTCTGCCACTTCTTGGCACTTGCCCAGGTTTCATTATAAACTCTAGTTATTGGTGTGCACTGCGCATCTCTGCCTTCTTTAAATAACGCAGCAATAGATCTCTACATGCTTGAAACATTCCTTTTTAGAAGGCTCCTACCATGCTAGCCATTTCCCCCCCTGTAATTTTCCTTCCACCCCCTCCATCTGCCCTTCTCTCAAATATATCTTTGGTGAGAATTTTCCCACCACCTCTTGAAAAGCTTCTCACTCCTTAAATGGTTCTTTATTAAAAAAAATCAGTAATTATACCTAAGATACTCCCTTTATGTCACTCTCAGTCCATTCATCCTTGTTCTTAAGTGCCACCATTATCTGATCTTCCTCCTCTCTTTCCTCCAGGTAAATTCTTAAACATCGAGTAGCAACCTTTTTCTCTTTGCTTACCCCTCCCTTTCTGCTCTTAGCTTCTTACTTTCTTCTCACAAGCCTTCTCCAGTTGTTTCTTAAAACCATTTCTTTTTTGTTTACCCTTTTACTTCCATAAAGTGCTTCTGTTGCAATTAACACCTTTTTTCTATAAATCCATATTTGCTGCTTATTTTATAATACCTTCCTTTGACCCTCAATCAATCAATAATATTTATTGAGTGCTTACTAGGTGCAGAGCACTGTACTAAGCGCCTGGAACAATACAATACAATACAACACAATACAATAGAACAGTTATTAGCCATGTTCTCTGTCCACAAGGAGCAGACACTCTAGAGGAGATGACAGACATTAAAATGAAGTCCTGCAGGGCTGAGGTCGAATTCCTCTGTCCACAAGGAGGAGACACTCTAGAGGAGGAGACAGACATTAAAATAAAGTCCTGCAGGGCTGAGGTCGAATAAAACATTCAAATCCAAGTGCGAAGGTGATGCATAAAGGAGAGGAAGTGGGGGAAATGGGCGTTCAGTCGAGGAAGGTCTCTCACAGAAGATGTGATTTTGGTAATGCTTTGAAGGTGGAAAAATGATGGTCCATCAGAGATGAATGGGGAGGGAGTTCCAGGCCAGAGGCAGGATGTGGCGAGGGGTCAGCAGCAAGATACATCTTATTGAGGTACAGTGAGAAGGATAGTGTTAGATGAGTGTAGTTGCCATGCAGGGTTGTAGCAGGAAATCAGTGAGATGAGATAAGAGGGGGCAAGATGACTGAGTGCATTAAATAAATGGTAAGATGTTTCTGTTTGATGCAGAGGTGGATGGGCAACTGTGGGAGGTTCCTAAAATCTGCCCTTTCCCTTCCATCCAAACTGCTACCAAGCTGATCCAAGCACTTATCCTATCCTGCTTTGAATACTCCATCTGCTTCCTCGTTGACCTCCCGGCCGCCTGTCTCTCCCCACTCCAGTCCATACTTCTCTCTGCTGCATGGATCATTTTTCAACAAAAACATTCAGTCGATATCTCCCCACTCCTCAAGGACCTCCAATGGCTGCCCATCCACCTGTGCATCAAGTGGAAACTCTTTACCATTGTCTTTAAAGCACTCAATCAGCTTGCCCCATCCTACTTCACCTCACCGATCTCCTACCACAGCCCATCCTGCACACTCTACTCCTTTAGCACCAGTTTTCTTGTCGTGCCCCAATCTCATCTATCTCATCACCCACCCTTTCCCGCATCCTCTCCTTAGCCTGGAACTGCCTCCCCCTCTTTATACACCAGTCCACACTCTCTCCACCTTCAAAGCATTATTGGAGTCACATCTCCTCCAAGAGGCCTTCCCTGATTAAACCCTTTTTCTGTCTCATTTTTCCTTCTGCACTGTCTATGCATTTGGATCTGCTATCTTTGCACGTGATAGATGCCCCACAGCCAACCCCACAGCATTTATGTACTTTAAATTACGTTATATTTATTCATGTTAATATCTGTTTCCCTTCTAGACTGTAAGCTCATTATGGGCAGGGGATGTAACTGCTAATTCTGTGGTACTCTCCCAAGCTCTTAGTAAAGTGCTTTGCACATAGTAAGTACCTATAGTAAGTAAGTAGCCTGCTGCTGGATCGTTATGCAATCAATCAATGGCCTTTATTAAGTACTTACTATGCTTTGCACTGGAGTGGGAAGAGAGGAGGAAGGATGCTCAGCAGGCAGGTTGATGCAGTAGTCACCGTGGGATAGGATGAGTGCTTGAATCACTGTGGAAGTGGTTTTGTTGGAGAGGAAAGGGCAGATTTTAGCAATGTTGTCGTAGAACTGACAGGATTTGGAGACAGACTGAATATGTGGGTTGGATGAGAGAGATGAGTCAAAGATAATGCCAAGGTTACGGGCTTTTGTGAGAGAGTACCCTTGGAAACCCCCCCTCTCAGGGTCACACCTGGAGGGTTTCTAGTACTCTACCAGTCTCGGCTATGAGAGTCAGAGTCAAGCAGCGGCCTAGCCTTTCCGTTCTTAGCTTGGGCAGTGACTAGCGAGTGGAAGGCAATCTGCTACAAGTCAAAACTCACCCATGCTGGGCAGCAGCAGCATGGGAGAGAGTTGTGGGCGGAGACTCGAGTTTACTGCATGGAAGGCGGCAATGGTAAACTGCTTCGGTATTTTTACCAAGAAAACTCTGTGGATACACTGCCAGAAAAATTGCAGATGGAGAGCTGGGAGTTCTGGGAGAGGTGTCCACGGTGTCGCTATGGGTCGGAAATGACTCGACGGCATAAGACAAGACAAGACCCCTGGAAAAACAGTGTGGCCTAGTGGATAGAGCATGGGCCTGGGAGTCATAAGGACCTGGGTTCTAATCCCTGCTCTACCACTTATCTGTTGTGTGATCCTGTACTTCAGTTACCTCATTCTATAAAATGGGGATTAAGACTGTGAGACCCATGAGGCCCATGGACTGTGTCCAATTTAATTAATTTATATCTATCCCAGCACTTAGAACAGTGCATGACATTCATTCAATCATATTTATTGAGCTCTTACTATGTGCAGAACACTGTACTAAGTGCTTGGGAGAGTACAATATAATAATAGACACATTCCCTACCCATAATGAGCTGCAAGTGCTTAACAATACCCTAAAAAGAAGGTAAGGATGATGGTGCTGTCTATAGTGATGGGAAAGTCACGAGGTTTGGGTGGGAAGATGAGAAGTTCTGTTTTTGACATGTTAAGTTTGATGTGTTGGCAGGAAATCCAAGTAAAGATGTCCTGAAAGCAAGAGGAAATACAAGAAGGAGAAAGATCAGGGCTGGAGAAGTATATTTGGGAATCATCCATATAGATATAGTAGTTGAAGCCATGGGAGCATATGAGTTTTCCAAGGGAGTGGGTGTAATTGGAGAATTGAAGGATAAGCCAGAACTGAGTTCTGAGGGACTCCCACAGTTTGGGGGTGGGAGGCAGAGGAGGAGCCTGCAAAAAAGAGACTGAGAATGAGCAGCCAGAGAGATAGGAGCAGAACCGGAAGAGGACAGTGTCAGTGAAGCCAAACTTAGATCATGTTTCCAAGAGGTTGAGGAGGATTAGGATGGAGTAGAGGCCATCGGATTTAGCAAGAAGGAGATCATTGGTGCCCTTGGAGAGGGCAGTTTCCGTGGAATGAAAGAGGCAGAAGCCAGATTGCAGGGGATCAAGGAGTGAATTGGAGGACAGGAAGTGGAGTCAATGGGTTTAGACAATTCACATAAAGTGTTTAAAGAGAAATGGTGAGATAATGATGGGGAGATAACTAGAGGGAGCCGTGGAGTGAAGGAAGGGTGTCTTTTTTAGGATAGCGGATACATGAGCATGTTTGAAAGCATTGGGGCAGAAGCCATTGGAGAGTGAACAACTGAAGTTTCATTCATTCATTCATTAAATCGTATTTATGGAGCGCTTATTGTGTGCAAAGCTGTGTACTAAACCAGCAGTTAGGGAGGGAAGAAGAGGGGCAAATGTTTTGATAATGGGTTAAAGGATGGGGTCAGAGCTGCAAGTGAAGGGGGCTAGATTGTCCTGCTCTCTGATATCTTCTGAAGGCCTTTTTTGAAATCTGCCTCCAAAGGCCTTCCGATAAAAGCTCATTTGGCTTTTATGTCCTTTAGATAGTCCATACTTATCGTCTCTCTCTCTCTCTAAACTTGAGTGAATTCCCAAGGTTCATGGTCACATGAACCATTGGATGATCTGGGAAGCACGTCTCTCACCTTCTCTTTTCTTGCTCTTATATTTGATTCATTCTCTTGCTCCACTTGGCTGTTTCATCTGTTGTCGAACTATACTTTCCAAGTGCTTAGTACAGTGCTCTGCACATAGTAAGCGCTCAATAATACGATTGAATGAATGAACAAATATGTGTTGGCTTTGCCTTGCCCAACAATTTTTTTGATTGATTAAAAGTGATCAACCCAGTTTTCTTCTTTTTGATAAATTCCCTCCCTCATCCTATGTACTGTTTCAAATTCCATGCAGTCCTTCTTGTAGATACTGTGTTGTCACTGTCACACAATTATTAATAATGATAATAGTAATAATGGCATTTGTTAAGTGCTGATTAGGTATCAAGTCCTGTTTAGGTGCTAAGTACTAAGGTAATCAGGTCAGATATGGTCCCTGTCTCACATGGACTCCCTCCTACTTAGACTGTGAGCCCCATATAGGACAGGGACTATTTTTAACCTGGTAAACTCATATCTACCCCAATGCTTAGAACAGTGCTTGACACAACATAAGCACTTAACAAATACCAAAGAACAAGTAAACACTTTCCAAAGGGAAGGGAAAACAGGTATTTAAACCTCATCAAACAGGTGAGGAAACTGAGGTGCAAAGAAGTTAAGTGACTTGCCCAGGATCACACAGCAGGCAACTAGCAGATCTGGGATTAGAACCCAGGCCTGTGCTCTTTCCAATAGGATACGAGTTCACATCTCCGAGAAGCACTTCTTATTTCCCATAAAAATGGATCACTGCATTAAAAATTTCACAATTCTCATTGTTCTTCTGCAATGTATATATATTAGTAGGTAATAGTATTCACTGAGTGCCTACTATGTATGCTTTGAAGAGTGCAATAAAACAGAGTTGGTAGGCATGCTCTCAAGGTGTTTACAGTCCAGAGTAACAATGAGTTTCACCCCTTCCTAGTCGATGACCATTAAAAAGCCCCTCCCTGGCTGACTTTTCCCCACAATCCCATTTTTTATATTGTGTTTAAAAAATAAAAATCTGCCACATGTTTCCTTAGACCACTCCATGATGCACCACCTAATCCATTCCCATTTGCTTGTCTTAGACTTTCCCGGGCCTCTAATTTCATTTCATGTATTATTACATGACATTCCATTCTTTCGCCCTTATCACACCATAAACCACATCTCTTTCCATTCTAAATTCCATACATTGAAGTTTACCTGGGAATAGGAATAAGTGGTATCATGCTCCTTTTCTAAGTGACTTAGAAAGGACTTGAGATTAATCATGCTGTCCCAGATGAGAGGGCTAACAAAGCAGAGGTGTTCTTTCACACAAAAATTGGTTTTAGGACTGTCAAGTTCCAGATCCAAAGCAAACTGCAATTTTCCAAGTGGAGGGTGGGAGATGAGGCAGGGGAAGTGGTGGCCACTTGATTCTTAGAGTCTGGGGCAGTTTGGTGATGTCAGAGGTAGGGCAGATACTAGAAACCAAAAACAAAGGCCACCTCCTTCCTCCAGATTTGGTTCTGAGCTGAGATGTTGCTCTCCTGCTATTGATTATCAAACACGAGTGGTGTGTTTTAACCTTCCCCATCAACCAAAAGTACTACAACTCCACGTGTGTGCTGATTTCTGTAGGAAGAAAAAGGCAGGGGAAAGAGGAATATTGATTATTAGGCACCTCTGTCCCTCTGGCAATAAATACCCCACATATTGCTGTCAGGGAGAATAAACTGTAGGCTAGACTGTAAACTCATTGTGGGCAGGGAACATCTATCAACTCTGTTGCATTGTACTTTTACAAGTGCTTAGTACAGTGCTCTGCACATAGTAAATACCACTGATTGACTGATAGAGAGCTTCATCCACATGGTAACGTAACATCACTTCAGCATGGTTGGACTCATGTTTCCTTGACGTTAAGGCTTTATGTGTTATGGGAAAATCTGACCCTGACCTTTAACCATTTAAGTTGAAAGTACTAAGTTTGATGTTTATTTATTTTACCAAAGATAAATCTTTCTAATATTTTTTCTTATTCTAAGCATCCAAATTAGCCAAAAGATTAATCAACCAAATTAACTAGTAGAACCTAACTTCATTGGATACAGCAGTGTGGCTAATGGAAGGAGCACCGGGTTCTCTTCCCAGCTCTACCACCTAGATATTGTGTGACCTTAAGCAAGTCACTTAGCTTCTCTTTTTTCATTTCTTTTTATTTTTACAAAATAAATAAAACTTCTGTCACTCTGAAAATAAACCTATCCTTTCCACATTATGTTGTTCTCTGTAACTTTATTTAAAAGGGCAGTTTAACTGAGATAAAGGGCTTTCCCAAATATAATTTACTTTATCTTGACCTTCTGAATGTTCCGCACATTCAGGAGGTGTGAATTCATAGTATGACTGAGATGGCATTTCATTCAAACCTATAGTTTTCTTGGGACTTTGATTCCTGCTTTGGTTTAGTTCTGATACTCACCCCATAATACTTACGATAATGCTTATTTAAACATTTAAATATTTAATTTACTACTTATTTAAATATTCTTGTACTCTCCTAGTTCCAGTATCCCTAATCTATTATAACGCCTGTCTCCATTTATAGACTGTATGGACTGTAAATCCTATGCTTAGGGATCATGTCGACTAAATCATGTCTACCAACTCCACTGTACTGTACTCTTTCATGTGCTTTCCACATTAAGAACTCAGTAAATACCATCAACTAATTTTGACATTTGAAAGAGAATATATCTTGGACTCTGCTTTTTTTTTTTAAGAGAAGCCAAGGAGCCTAGTGGAAAGAGCACAGGAATATTCATTCATTCATTCATAAAATCGTATTTATTAAGCACTTACTATGCAGAGCATTATACTAAGTGCTTGGGAAAGTACAATACAATAATAAAGAATGGCAATCCCTGCCCACAACGAGCTCACAGTCTAGAGGATGAATCAGGAGACCTGGGTTCTAATGCTGGCTCCACGAGGGCAAGTCTGTTGACTTCTCTATGCCTTAGTTCCCTCATTTGTAAAACAAAGGTTAAGTACCTATTCTCCATCTCTTTTAGACTTTAAATCCTATATGGGACAGAGACTGTGCCCAATCTAATAATAATAATTATTATTATGGTATTTTAAGCACAAATGCTTAGTACAGTGCTCTGCACACAGTAAGCACTCAATAAATACAGTTGAGTGAATGAACTTACTATGTGCCAGGCACTGTATTAAGTGCTGGGCTGGATGCAAGCAAATGGGGTTCGATGCAGTCCCTGTCCCACATGGGGCTCACAGTCTCAATCCCCATTTAATAGATGTAGTAACTGAGGCACAGAGAAGGGAAATGACTTGCCTAAGGTCACAGCATACAAGAAGCACAGCTGGGATTAGAACCCAAGACCTTTTGACTCCCAGGCCTGTGCTGTAACCACTATGCCATGCCTATTTTATTGTACCTACCCCAGTGCCTAGCACATAGTAAGTGCTTAACAGATACTTCTATCATTATCATTATTATTACTATTAATATAAAAGGAGTGGCATTCTCCAAAGTAGAAGAATGAGCTTTTGTAGGCAGTTGAATTTGTTTGTGTTGTTATTATTACAGTACTTGGTGACTCTATATCAAACACTTTTCTAAGCTTTGGGGTGGATACAAGATAATCAGGTCAGACCCAGGCCTGTCCCACGAGGGGATCGCAGTCTAAGTAGAAGGGAGAACAGGTATTGCATCCCCATTTTACAGTTGAGCAAACTGAGGCACAGAGACGCTAAGCCTAGACTCCTCACTCTAGGCTTCAAGGCTCTCCATCACCTTGCCCCTTCCTACCTCTCCTCCCTTCTCTCTTTCTACCGCCCACCCCGCACGCTCCGCTCCTCTGCCGCCCACCTCCTCGCCGTCCCTCGGTCTCGCCTATCCCGCCGTCGACCCCTGGGTCACGTCCTCCCGCGGTCCTGGAACGCCCTCCCTCCTCACCTCCGCCAAACTGATTCTCTTTCCCTCTTCAAAACCTTACTTAAAAATCACCTCCTCCAAGAGGCCTTCCCAGACTGAGCTCCTCTTCCCCCTCTACTCCCTCTGCCATCCCCCCTTTACCTCTCCGCAGCTAAAGCCTCATTTTCCCCTTTTCCCTCTGCTCCTCCACCTCTCCCTTCCCATCCCCACAGCACTGTACCCGTCCGCTCAACTGTATATATTTTCGTTACCCTATTTATTTTGTTAATGAATTGTACATCGCCTTGATTCTATTTAGTTGCCATTGTTTTTACGAGATGTTCTTCCCCTTGACGCTGTTTAGTGCCATTGTTCTTGTCTGTCCGTCTCCCCCGATTAGACTGTAAGCCCGTCAACCGGCAGGGACTGTCTCTATCTGTTGCCGACTTGTTCATCCCAAGCGCTTAGTACAGTGCTCTGCACATAGTAAGCGCTCAATAAATACTATTGAATGAATGAATGAATGAATAAGTTACTTGCCCAAGTCCAAACAGCAGGCAAGTGATGGAGGTGGGATTAGAACCCAGGTCCCCTGACTCCCAAGCCTGTGCTTTTTCCACAAGGCTACACTGCTTTTAAGTGAGTTGTTGCCCAGGTCACCTCTCTTGCCATAAATTGCATGTTTATGGTCAGGACTAAATGAGGCATATAAAATACAAAAATGAAATGGAATAGAGAGAAGCAGGGGTTGCCAGGCTTTATAATTTCTACAAGACATTGCTCCAGGAAAGGGATCCCCTGAAGGAAAGTTAGACCCAATTTAAAGGCCAGCAAGTGTAATACTGTGGCTGGTTTCCCCCAACATTCTGAACAGGGAGATTTTTTCATTGCACAAACATGCCCACTCCAATAGAAGGAAGATTGTGAAATGGGATATGTTTTCCCACTTCTTTAAGGGTGGCTCAGAATCAGGCTGGAACAGTGGGTTATGCCCTGTACAAATAAGAAAAATTTGAAATACGCATCTTTTGGTTTTTGTGAATTTGAAGGTAACTATTTGATATATTCCATGTCTAAGAAAGAAATCACAAGGAACCAAGTATTTTGACCAGAAATCCATATAATATTACAAGAAGAATCCTTTTATTCTTTTCAGAATTAGTAATGCCAAAGACCAAGTAAGCCCATGGAAATGATAACTTTTCTGCTACCATACCAATTTTGTATGGATTCTCCTCCTCTCTTTTCTGCTTCCTATGGTGGCCTAGTGTCAGGAAAGAGAAGAATTCAAAGACCCAAGAACAAAAAGCCAACCACACCAGCAAGAATGAGCCCAATCAGAGAGCCAAAGGCAGGCAAAGGAAACTTGGCACAAGTACAGTAACTCAGACTCAATCACATGAGTATACTGTGGCAGATTAATTGTCCTGTCTGTGATTTCTGAAATTTTGTCCCTGTCTGCACTACACTTTCCCCACAAGCACTCTATTATGTCTAAGAATCAGATTTGCTCCAGGAGGATATTGGATATGAGATGAATTTTATGGCAGGTAAATCTTCAAATCTTGCCCTCTGCTGCACTTGTGGTATTGAACTGTCATCTGCTCTGCACACAGTAGGCACTCAATAAATACTACTGATCGACCGATTGATCATTAAATATTATGATCAAAATATTCCACTATGATTTTTCATATAAACTCAGAGTTGAGATTTTTGAAAAGAGTTCCCCATGGCATGAATATCTCAAAAATCAATTAATGTTGCTTCCCATGCACAAAATTCCACTCTGCTACTGCCAGTAGATCGAAAGTAAAAATGCATGTGAAGTGGTAGTTTTATTACTATTTGCTACTTACACAATTCCTGTCATCTAAGTATCTCAGCACTCTTTTTTAACAGTCAATTCATCTTTTTCCAGGGAGGAGGTAAATGGTGAACACTGATCTTCCAGTTGCCCAAAAGGAAAATCTAGTGACTAAAGCCAGTTGACTAAATGACATTTCCAAGGTCCAGCAGTGATAGAATGAGTGACAGAATTGACAGAAGAACATATATATATATAAATATATACACACACACACATACACACATATACACATATATGTGTATATATATATCTACAATTATTTATATTCATGTCTATCCCCCTCTCTAGACATTAGGCTCCTCGTTGTCAGGGCATGTAATAATAATAATACTAATGGTGGTATTTGTTAAGCGCTTACTATGTGCAAAGCACTATTCTAAACGCTGGAGGGATACAAGGTGATCAAGTTGTCCCTTGTGGGGCTCAAAGCTTTAATCCCCATTTTACAGACGTGGTAACTGAGGCACAGAGAAGTTATGTGACTTGCCCAGAGTCACACAGAGGGCAAGCGGCAGAGCTGGGATTAGAACCCATGACCTCTGACTCCCAAACCTGGGCTCTTTCCATGAGCCATGCTGCTTCTTGTACTTTTCCAAGCACTTACAGATCAGTAAATACCATTGATTGACAGATAGCAATTGATTGAGAAACAGCAGAAGCAACGTGGCTTAGTGGAAAGAGCCCGGGCTTGGGAGTCAGAGGTCATGAGTTCTAATCCCAGCTCCACCACTTGTCAGCTGTGTGACTTTGGGCAAGTCATTTAACTTCTCTGTGCCTCTGTTACCTCATCTGTAAAATGGGGATTAAGACTGTGAGCCCCACATGGGACAACCTGATTACCGTGTATCTACCCCAGCACTTAGAACAGTACTTGGCACATAGTAAGCATTTAACAAATACCATCATTATTATTATTATCATTATTATTAGATAGACTGAGTGTTCTGGCGCCCAGACCATAACTCTTGTTACTAGGTCACACTTTTTTTTTTTAATGGCATTTGTTAAGCCTTGCAAAAACTTAATACCCACCCTCTTTGAAGAACTTGGGTTGTGTTGGTAAAATTGTTTAACTTTTACATTTCTGGCCTGGTAAATTCATAACTTCTAGAATTTCAGGGATATAGCTATGTACTGTATTGTATTGAGAAGCAGCATGGCCTAGTGAATAGAGCATGGGCCTGGGAGTCTGAAAGACCTGGAACCTAACACAAGCTCCATCACTTGTCTGCTCTTTGACCTTGTCCAAGTCTCTTAACTTCTTTGTGCCTCAGTTACCTCATCTGTAAGACTATGAGCCCCATGTGGGTCATGGATTTAGTCAAATTTGATTTAGGTATATCTAACCCAGTGCTTAGTATCCCTTAGTCCTTAGTCCTTAGTATGCCTAGCACATAGAAAGTGCTTAACAACATAAAAAAGTGTACTAGTTGAATTAAAAAGACATATTTTTAATGATTTTACTTTTAAAACCTCTTCGAGCAATAATTGTTTAAAGCATTAATTTTTGAGAGTAAAAGGGGTATTTAGTCTTTCCTGAATATACCTACCTCATTACAGCACAGTCCTTGGGTGACAAATGGGATGACACAACTATCGAGGTGGGGATTCATCAGGGAATGCCACCTGGCAAAGATGATTTTTAGGGAAGATGCTGACAGGCGGAAGGGAGATTGGCATGTTGCGGGTTAAGACAGTTCCATGCACTGGGACAGTGAGCATTCAATAAATAAATAGCATCAGTATTAGAAGAAAACACAGAGAGAGGTCATTTATTCCAATTCCCCTCTAAACACTTGCAGCACACCTCAGGTAGATGGACTTTCTTTAATATGATCAAGGGCCTTATTATATCAAGTTCCTACTTTGGTCTAAATCTCATTTCACCCGAAAATATTCTTCTAGATTTTTTCCTCAGAATAAATCTGACCCCATCCGTGGTTCTGCCTTTAGACTGTTTATAAATCCTTTAGTAGCTGTTTTCCATATCAAGTGGCTGGAGGAAGAAAAAATGGGATACAATTACTGGAAGTAGTTCCTGACGGGGGGGCTGTGAAACAGGAGTTGGTAGGAGAATATCATCACCTGCCATTAGATCATAAACTCCTTGGGGGAAGGGATCGTTTCTACTTATTCCAGTGCATTGTGCCCTCCCAAATACTTCATACTGTGCTCTGCATACAGAACCTCTCAAGAAATACCACTGATTGAATGATCACCACTTGGGTACTTGAGTGCCTGCTGTGGGCAGAGCAGTGTTCTTTATGCTTGGGAACATACAATAGAAACAGATTACATAATCTCTATCCTCAAGGAGTTTACCATGAAAAAGTCAGGCAGGGGCATCGTAAACAGTAGGGGCTAGAATCAAAGCCTCTATTCAACTGATGTGAACTAGAGTTAGCAGAAAAAGAATAGACTAAGAAAACAAATGGGGGTTCTCATGATGGCAAATGGGATAACATGACCATGAAGGTGGGGATTAATCAGGGAATGCTACATGGCAGAGGTGATTTTTAAGGGAGATACTGACAGGAGGAAGGGATGGGCTTTGCAGATTTGAAGTCTGACAGTTCCATGCATTGGGACAGTGATGGGAGAGCCAAGATTAGGATGTAACAGCTTATTTGGAAGGAACAAAGAATTTGATCTAGTTGGGGGAAGCAGGGGAGGGAAAGCAGAAAACTGAGTAGGAGACTCAGACTCAGACTCAGACTCAGGAGATGGTGGTGACCCTCAAATCTGATGTCAGGAATTTTTGTATGATACCAAAAAAAAATGGGTAACAACTGTAAGGTTTTGATTAGAAGAGTGGTATTTTGTGAATATCATACTAGGATGCTATTTCAGGCAGCAGAGTACAGGTCTGGGAATCAGGGGAACTGAGTTCTAATTCTCTCTCTGCCATTTGCCAGCTGTATGACCCTTGAAAAGTCACTTTACTTTTGTGTGCCTCAGTTTCCTCACCTCTAACATGGGAATTAAATAGCTATCCTCCCTCTACCTGAGACTGTGAACCCAGGTGGGACAAGAACTGTGTCCAACCTGATTTTCTTGTATCTAGCCCAGCATTTAGTACAGCATTTGATGCATAGTAAGCATAAGGATGGAACAAATACCACAATTATTATTTTTAAATAGAGAGGAAAACCTGGCACAATATAGAAACAGATTGAAAATGGGAAATGAAAGGTGTCTCAACCCCACAGGCCTTATGTACATATTCATAATTTATTTATATTAATGTCTGTCTCCCCCTCTAGACTGTATAGTCCATGTGGGCAGGGAATATGTCCTCCAACTCTGTTGTATTGTACTCTCCAAGGTGTTTAGTACAGTGTTCTGTAAACAGTAAGCACTCAGTAAGAAAGTGAGGGAGGGAAGGAGGGAAAAATGGGAGGAAAAGTAGGTTTGAGGGAAGCTAAGAAAATCAATTTTTGCCTTATTGAGTTTAAGATGCTGAACAAGTAATCCATATATAATGTTCTGAACCAGATGGTCATTTAAAAGAGATTGCAAAGCAGATGAGAAGTTGAGACTGGCAAAGTAGATTTGTGATCCATTCAGACAGAAGTAGGAGTTGAAACCAGGTAAACTCATTATAAGCAGGGAGCATGTTTGCTAATTCTGTTATACTTTCCCAAGTGCTAAAGGCAGTGTTCTGGATGTAGCAAGCATTCAGTAAATACCATTGATTGATTGATTAGATGAAATTCCCCAAGGGAATAAATTTAGAGCTAGAAAGCCTAAAGGTCCCAGGACAGAGACTTGAGAGATAAATAGTTAAATAGCACAACAGAGAACAGAAGTCCCACACAAGGCTGAGAAGGAGCAGTCAGGGGAATGGCAGATTGGTGAAACCTAAACCTGAGTGAGTTTTGAAGAGAAGGGATGATTGACAGTGTCAAAGTTCAAGGAGGTTAGGACAGAGTAGAGCTTTATTAGGCTTAACCAAAAGGAGATTACTACATGGTCTCGGGGATCCAATGGGGACTCACACCACATTGCAGAGGGCTGAGAACAGAGTGGTGGAGTGGAAGGGAAAGTAGCTCTGTGAGTAGACTGTTGAAGGACTTTGGACAGGTTTGGGAGGATAGCGATAGGGACTGTGCCTGGCGAGTATAGTAGGGTCATGACTGGGATTTTTAGAATATAGAAGACTTGTATATGTTTGAAGGCAGAAGGGAGGAACAAGAATAGAATGAGAGGTTGATGATAGCTCAGTAGGGATGAAGACAGGAGCAAATGTTTTGAAAAGATACAGGGCAAAGTCCATGATACAGGTGGAATCAAATTTTAAGAACAGGCTGGAGGCCTTGAGAGACAAATTGGAAGACATAAAGCTGGGAAGCAGAATAGGAAATGATAACCAAGGACAGATGAATGCTGGTAACTGTTATATGAAGGAGAAATAAATAACCTCATAAATCTCTAGATTACTTGGAGAGAATACTGGTTCAGTGTATTGCTTAGATTATGCACGTTAAGGATATGAGCTCCAGCCCAGACTGCTTTTTCCCTTAAATGAGCTTTATCACTCTGGGTACCAGTGGTTGTAACTGGAGGATGGGGATAAAAATTATTCCCTTCCTCCAGGAGAATTATGAATAAATAATAGGAAAAATGAGCCTATGCATGTGCTCTATAGAGAATGACCTCTGAATTTGAAAGAATTGCTAACTGGGTAGATTTGTTTATTATTGTTTTCTTTCAGAATAGACCAGTAAAGCTTGATTATTATGTATTCATGTGCTGCTTATTAGCTCCTGGGCAAATTCTAAATTTACTAATGGTTGTTTGTCCTGGTTGCCTATATTTGTGCTTTATGTATTTTCAATCAATCAATATTTATTGAATGTTTGTGTGCCAAACACTGTACCAAGTGCTTGGGAGAGTACAGTATAATAGCAAACATATTTCCTGCCCACAGTGAGCTTAAAGTCTAGAGGGGGAGACAGACATTAATATAAATAAATGAATTACAGATATTAACATAAGTGCTATGGGGCTGGAAGGGGAGATGAATAAAAGGAGCAAGTCAGGGCAGTGCAGAAAGGAGTGAAAGAAAAGGAAAAGCCGGCTTAGTAAGGGAAGGTCTCTTGGAGGAGATGTTCCTTCAATAAGGCTTTGGGTGGGAAAAGTAATTCTCTGTTGGGTATGAAAAGGGAGAGCGTTCCAGGCCAGAGGGAAGACATGGGTGGGAGTTGGTGGCAAGATAGATGAGACTGAGGTACAGTGAGTAGGTTGGCATTAGACGAGTGAAGTGTGTGGGCTGGGTTGTAGTAGGAGAGTAGTGAGATGAAGTGGGGATGGCAAGGTGATTGAGTGTTTTAAAGCCAAAGGTAAGGAGTTTCTGTTTTATGTAGAGGTGGATGGGTAACCACTGGAGGTTCTTGAGGAGTGGGGAATCGTGAACTGAATGTTTTTGTAGAAAAATGACCTGGGCAACAGAGAGAAGTATGGACTGGAGTAGGGAGAGACAGGAGGCAGGTTGGTCAACAAAGGAGGCTGATACAGTAATCAAGGCAGGATAAGATAAATGCTTGGATTAATGTGGTAAAGTTTGGATGGAGAAGAAAGGGCACATTTTAGCAATGTTGTGAAGGTTGAACTGACAAGATTTTGTGATAGATTGAATATGTAGCCTGAATAATAAGAGAGAGAGGAGTCAAGGACAATGCCAAGGTTATGGACTTGTGAGACAGGATGGATGATGATGCTGTCTACAGTGATGCGAAAGTCAGGGGAAGGACAGGGTTTGGATGGGAAGATTGGGCGTTCTGTTTTTTACATGTTAAGTTTGAGGTGATGGCAGGAAATCCAAGTAGAGGCAGGAGGAAATGTAAGACTGCAGAGAGGGAGAGAGATCGGGGCTGGAGATGTAGATTTGGAAATCATCCACATAGTGGTGGTAGTTGAAGCCATGTGAACAATGAGTTCTCAAAGGGAGAGGGTATAGATGAAGAATAACAGGGGACACAGAAGTGAACCTTGAAGGACACCCATAGTTACGGGATAAGAAGCAGAGTAGGAGCCCATGAAAGAGATGGAGAAAAGGTGGCCAGAAAGAGAAGAGGTGAACCAGAGAAGACAGTGTCAGTGAAGCTAAGGTTGGATAATGTTTCCAGGAGAAGAGGGTGGCCAACAGTGTTGAAGCTCTCCTTGAGAGGACAAGGAAGATTAGGATGGAGTAGAGGCTGTTGGATTTGGCAAGAAGCAAGAAGTTGGATTTGTGACCTTTGAGAGGATAGTTTCTGTGGAGTGAAGGCGCGGAAAGCCAGATTGGAGGGAGTCAAGGAGAGAATTGGAGGAGAAGAACTTGAGACAGTGGGTGTAGACAACTCACTCAAGGAGTGTGGAGAGGAATGGTAGGAGGGAGATAGGGTGATAACTGGAGGTAGATATGGGGTAAAAGGAAGGGTTTTTTAGGATGGGGAGACATGGGCATATTTGAAAGCAGTGGGGAAGAAGCCACTGGAGAGCGAACAATTAAAGATGGAGCTTAGGGAGGGAAGACGAGAGCAGGCAAATGTTTTGATAAGGTGCAAAGGGATGGGGTCAGATGCACAGGTAGAGGGGGTGGATTTTGATAGGATGCAGGAGATCTCTAAGATACATCTGGGAAAGATGGGAGAGTTGAAGGGACAGAAAGAGGGAGAGACTGGGGATGGGCAGGGAAGATTTTTGGGAGATCATACCTGATAGTTTCGATTTTCTCAATAAAGTTGATGGCCATGTCATTAGGGGCAAGAGATGGGGGAAATGGGGGCCATGGGATTTCAGGAGGGAGTTATACATCTGGAACAACTGGGAAGGGTGATGGTAATGAATGCCAGTAAAGATGGAGAAAAATTTTGCCTAGGCAGAGGAGAGTGCAGTGTTAAAACACATAGCGATAACCTTTGAAGTGGATGAGATTGGTCTGATATCCAGATTTTTGCCAGCATTGCTCAGCGGCTCATGCACAAGGGTGAAGGAAGCAGACTATGGAGGATATCCAGAGCTCTGGGTTAGTGGTATGAGATCAACAAAAGGGTAAGAGAGAAAGTGAGTTAAGTTCCATAGTGAGAGTGGTGTTGAGAATATCCATTTGGTCATCAAGGGAAAGTAGTTTGGGTGAGCATCAGAGGTTGTGGTTTCTAATCCCGATTCTGCCACTTGTCAGCTGTGTGACTTTGGGCAAGTCACTTCACTTCTCTGTGCCTCAGTTCCCTTATCTGTAAAATGGGAATTAAGACTGTGAGCCCCACATGGGACAACCTGATTATCTTGTATCCCCCCACCGCTTAGAACAGTGTTTTGCACATAATAGACACTTAACAAATGCCATCATCATTATTATTATTTATTATTATTATTAAATGAGACATGATGACTTGAGAAAGTGTATGGGGCCAAAAGATCGAAGGGGTCTGCAGGGGAAGAGCACAGATGTGCAGTGTGGAGGTGTGTGGGAAAGAAGGCAGGTGAGATTTTGTCAGAGGAATTTCACTGTTGGTGAGGGTAGAGACTGTGCAGTAGGTAGACACGATGAGATTGAATATGTGTCCAAGTTGATAGGAGGGTGAGCTGGGGTGGAGCAAGAGGTCCGTGGAATTGAGGAGTGATAGAAAGTGGGCAGCAGAAGGATTACTAGGAACATCTATGTGAATATTAAAGCCCCAGTGATTAAAGTAGGGATGAAGAAAGAGAGAAGGAATGTGAGAAAGGAATCAAAATAGTTCAGAAAGTTGGAGGAGGCATCTGGGGGGCAGTAGATGGCTGTTACTAGAATCCGGAGAGGGTGGAAGAGGTAGATGACATGGGCTTTGAAGGAAGGGAAAGAAAGGGATGGGGGAGGTGGAATGGTGTGAAAGCAGCTTTGGGGCTTGAAAAGGAAGCCAACATGTCATCAGTGAGTCTGAGGGAGTGGGTGAAGATGAGGCCCCCTTTAGAGAGAGCAGCAGGGGAGACCGTATCCTCTGGGGAGAGGAAGGTTTCAGGGATGGTGAGGAGGAGCAGTGACTGGGTCAGGAAAAGGTCGAGGATGAATGGAAGCTTCCCCATAATGGAGCAGGGGTTCTATAGGCTGCACTTGGCTGAGGCTGCAAAGCACTAGGTATACAAATATTCAAGAAAAAATAAAACTCTGGAGAGATCCATTCATTTCAACCAAGAACATAAGAGCTCTGCTGCACTACATGGGAAGAAAAATAAACTCTTTAGCATCACGTTTAGAGCCCTCAGTTACAGGCATTCATTTGAACCTTGAGTAGATATTATTGACGGCATCTGAATTGCCCTTCATTCTTAAGTGGAAAATTAGGCTAATGATGGCACTCTCTTTTCTTTATGCCTGTGCCTACAGCAGGAATCATCTGTAAATTTTACATTAAATATAGACAAGAATCAGAAAAATGTGAAAAGGTTTTTTTTGGTTTTTTTAGCCATGGTACAATACACACACACACACACACACACACACACACACAGAGCAATATATTAGCGCCGAGAGAGACTCATATTTTAGTCCAGCAATGCTTCAAATGCTGCAGCTATAAAGAACAGTGATTGTATTTTATATGGTGTCTTCTCATTCTTTGTATTTGTCATTCTGACATTTTAATTCAACATCAGTAAAGAGAGAGAGCTACTCTTTGGGCCCATTGTATTACACTGATATTTTTACTGGCATCACTGTGCTTCCTTTGGAGCTGTGGTATGTCATCAAATCCAACATGTAACCCTTTAACCGAGAGAAATTATTTCCACCAAACTAAGTTGCAATCAGTGAGACTTTTTTAGCTTAGGTGACCAAATTTTGGGGTGCACTTTTGCTTGTGGACTGAGACAGTAGTGGCTTGTGTGTGGGTCAGTGGAAAGAGCCTGGGCTTGGGAGTCAGAGGTCATGGGTTCGAATTCTGACTCTGCCCCTTGTCAGCTTGTCACTTCACTTCTCTGTGCCTCAGTTCCCTCATCTGTAAAATGGGGATGAAGACTGTGAGCCTCACATGGGACATCCTCATTCCCTTGTATCTACCCCAGCGCTTAGAACAGTGCTCTGCACGAAGTAAGCGCTTAACAAATACCACCATTATTATGATTATTATTATTATTGTGGATTATGAGGGCTCTAAATTTGAATCCCCATTTGGATAGTCTAGAAAAAAAAATCTACTTCCTATTACCCTTACCTCATCTCTGAACTTGGAGAGACTGAGCAAAACTAGTAAAGTGGGTATTAATAATCCAAAAAATAGAGGCCATGAAACTAGACTGTAAGCTGCCTCTAGATGGTAAACGCATTGTGGGCTAGGGATGTGTCTTATATTGTTGTCTTGTATTCTCTGAAGACTTAGTGCAGTAATCTGCATACAGTCAGTGCTCAATAAATACAGTTGATTGTTAGATAGGAACTTGTCTTCAAAGGTTTATGGAGGAACAGGTTACATGCCTAATTCCTACCAATATACTCTTTCCCAGCACTTACTACAGTACTCTGCACACAATAAGCACTTAATAAATACTATTTCTACTACTACCAACCTTCCAAACATTCCTCTTCTCAAATCCTTGGGTCATGGCAGGAATGTTTATGCCAGCTAATCGCCTAGACCCTTGGTAAGAACTGTTCTTTAGATTAGGCTACAGTTATCTCCCCGCTGTAACCAGTTTGGTTTTCCTAACCAAAAATCAATGAAAAGAAACTGTTCCCTTGCTTAAGCATTTCAAATATCTTGTTATATCAAAAGTGTGTAAAATGATTTCTGAGTCCACTAAAAAAATACCTGGTCATACTGGGGCATAACGTTCTGATTTTCCACAACAAAAAACCATTGCTTAAATAGAATGAAGCAAATTTTGATTTCTGTGGAAGGGTTGAAGGACTGAATAAGTAGGATTTGTAGAGTTCACTGGAATGGGTGCTGTGTAACTGGAAATAGTTGTCATAGACAAATCACCTATTATGACGAACTCCTTCTCCCATCCAAAATGCAAACTAAATCCAGGCCCCGTGGGCAGAAAAACGGAACCAGGTCACAACTCCCCAGTAGTGATCAAGAACTAACGTGATTTAACTAACCATTTGCAGCCTGATTAAATTTAAAACAGCAACTGACCTTTAACTAGAGCCTTGCAAACATGATGTTCCAGCAAGCATACCAATGAGAGCGTTTCCTTGACAATTGTAACAATGTGAAAGCTCTCAGAGTAGGCTCCACCTGTCCATGTAATGTTTAAAGAAGTTGATCATGTTCAGGTAGTTAAAAAATTATGATACCAAACTGAGCCCAGATTTAATTGAATTATAGTAGAATACTCTGACCACCTAAAAAATGTTTTTATGTAGCTTGTTACACTTATCATTAATAATCATAATGACTTACTAATGCTTGTCAATCAGCAGGTGGCCTCCCAAAACAAGTGAGATTTTCTTTCCTTTCTTTATAAAAATCGGCAATATTCTAGAATGATTTTGTTTCTCTCTCCTGACTTTCTGCAAAATGAGGCCGAATTTATTGGGAAGGAATTTGCTCAAAGCCATAGCTCTGTAGAGTTGCTCACTGGCCTCCAGGATTTTGAAGTGGATTGATGATACACTTCCTTCTCCTTGCTTTAGTAAAGAGCATGTTTCCATGAACTGTCATTCAGTGGATTTCCCAACATTATGGAGGGATGTCTGTGCTCCAATAGCAGTCATGTAGGTGAATCCCTACCCTGGGGTTGGCTCCAGTCCAGGGGTGTGGGTCATCATCATCATCATCCACAGTACTGATGGACCTCTGGCTTCATGCAGATCACTGTTTAGCATAGTTGCTGAGGGAAATGACAAAAAAGAGACAACATAGTTCTTGCTCTCCAGGAACTTGCAGTCTAATGGGAGATTCTAGATAATCACAAAGGCTAGATATAAAAAGTTCTAATTCTGGCCCTAAAACATAAAATTCAAGTAATTAGCGTTTAACCCTGTCTGAAATAGGATCTGAGGACCCAGGAGATGTTTCATGGTTCTTATCCACTTAGTTTGGTAGCACTTAGTACTCCAGTTCATCAGTTTGGGAAGTGGAAAAGTGAGGTGCCCCAAGAGGTAGAATTAGGGCAAGTTTACCTATCCCAGCTTTACCTCTCATTCAACTCACATATTCAGTTATCACTAAATCCTATTGGTTCAACCATCACAGTATCGCTAAAATCTGCCCTTCCCTCTCTATCCATAGTGCTACCAAGTTAATCCAAGCACTTATCCTATCCCGCCTTGATTACCATATCAGCCTCTTTGCTGACCTTCATGCCTCCTGTCTCTCCCCTTTCCAGCCCATACTTGGCTCTGCTGCCCAGATCATTCTTCTACAAAAAGTTCAGTCTGTGTTTCCCCACTCAAGAACTTCCAGTAGTTGTCCATTCACTCCATATAGAACAGAAACTCCTTACCATCAGCTTCAAAGCACTCAGTCCTTTGCCCTTGCCCCCTTCCTACCACACCTCGCTACTCTCCTACTACAACCCAACATGCACACTTCGCTCCTCTAATGCCAACTTATTCACTGTACCTTGCTCAGATTCATCTATCTCACTGCCTGCCTCTTGCCCTCATCCTCCCTCTGTTGTGGAACACGCTCCCTCTTGATATCTGATGGATAGTTACTCTCCCCACCTTCAAAGCCTTATTGAAGGTACATCTCCTCCAAGAGGCCTTCCCTGACTAAGCCCCCTTTTCCTTTTCTTCCACTCCCTTCTGTGTCACCCTGACTTGCTCCTTTTATTCATTCCCACTCCTAGCCCCACAGCACTTATATATGTGTAGTTCATTAATGTCTGGCTTCCCCTCTAGACGTTCTGGGCAGGAAATGTGTCTGTTATATTGTCATGCTGTACTCCCCCAAGCTCTTAGTACAGTGCCCTGCACACAGTAAATGCTCAGTAAATATGATGGATTGATTGATCACAGATCAGTCATGACAATGATCTGGGCTGGGAATCTGAATGGAATCTGTATCACAGTCATCAGGGTGTCCAGATGATGAGAACGATTTTTACAAATAGTAATGGTAAAGATTATTGGCTTTCAAAAGTTTTAACTTATAAAATGGTGGAAAGCAGGCAAAGAGTGTGGGAGGGGACTCATGACAAATCCTGTAAAAATCATGCCCAGCAACTGGTGACCCTCACCCCAAGGACTCGCTGAGGTACCTGAGGAGATCGCAGCAGATGAAGGAGCGGTGCTGACAGCCCACGCTTTTCTGGACCCCTGATTAATTTGCAGATCGTTGGCAACCCAACCTCCTGCAAACCAGACCACACTTACCAGACATTTAACTGTGCAGCCCATCAAATATTGGGGTTTGAACTGATATCAATGCATAGGGGACGGGACCTGGGACCCTAGCGAACCTAGGGCAGTGCAACCCTGGTGATGGAAGGAGAATATTTCTAGGTGGTTTGTTCTCTGGTACTGGGGAGGAAGGAATTATTATATCTTCCCTGTTGTAGATGGAAATTTACAAACCCTGTGCTCTTAGAGTTGGCATCACAGAAGTCCAAGTCTGTGGTTTCCCCAAGAGTTTAAATTTGTCACATTCCCATGATGGTTCCTAGAAAATTAGAAGATTAATTGTATTAAATTTTGGAGGCAGAATCACTCCTTCCCTGCTGTTGAGCATTTAAGCCAGCATCTTCAATAATTCAGAAGCGTCAGGCAGAGCACATAGATGGGAAGTGTTTTGTGAATCAAGAGAGGACTGGTTCCTGTAATCCCTTACCATAGCTGTCAGGCAGTTTTCTGGGCAGGGGCACAGGTAGACAATAACATGCCTAACTTGACTTTAATTATACTAGTTTAAGCCATCTTTTAACGTTGCTGGCATTCATTTTTAGCAATTTCATGTCTGTAAAAAATACAATGATTATTTTAAACATGCCTGGAAGTTACTCCTCTTTAGGATTTTCTAGTGTTAATTAGGCTCTCCATAGGGAAAAAATCAATTTCAGTGAGGGCCAGAGTAGAAATAGATAGTCCCCTAATCCATGCCTCTCATGTTTACCTTATAGACTCCAATTCTACTTGCCATTTATAATCTCTGGGCTGTTAGTGGCATGTGAGGGGGATGGAATTATTTTACTATGGAATTTCATAATGAAAGCTTTCCCAAATAGATGATGTTGTTTATTTAGGAGTCTGTCTCCTCCATTGGACTGCATGCTCCTTGAGTGCAGGGATCATAATTTCTAACTCTTTTGAACTCTTGGAAGTGCTTACTATATGACTTTACTAAATAGATGCTAAATAAAAGCTATTGATGGTTAATTATTAGTATTAAGGTGGCAACAGAAACCAGTGGACAAAAATCAAAGAGGCTGCAACTGTAATAATATAACCCTCCGGGAATGTTCCCAAGGTTATGTGCAGCATTAATATGCTAGGGTTTTGGTTGTAGCAGCTGTTAAGAGGATACACATCTTTTGGAGAATCAAACTCAGAGTAATTTGTCCAAGTCTATTTTCAAATGTGTTTCACCAGCAGAGGTTACCTAGGAACGTACTTTCCAGTAGGTACTTACTAATTACTAGTGCTACTTTGGATTGTTGGGGCCTTGGCCAAGTTAGTTCTTGGAGCTTGATATATTATCACATCAGACCATTTCAATCTCTGTTCTTTAGTTTGCCAATGAGGAAAATTTCAGGTTCACTGCCCCAAAGTTCTCCAGCCACTCAACTAGTTTGCCCTCCCTAATACTCGCTACAGGAAGCAAGGTCTACCTACACAAAGAACTTATCTTAATATTTCAGTCCAAATTTAGTTGCAGGGAGAACGTTATTTTACTTGTGGCTTGACTTCTGAGGTCTGTAGGCCTGATTTGCAGATGCTCATGTATAAAGCTCCTGAAATGTGACCTCAATTGTAAATCTCAGACTGCGAAGTCAGAATACATAGGGTTAATTACATTGACTTTAAATTTAAGAGAAATTCAGGAAAACCTTAAATTCTGGTGATTTATATATATATATATAGAACTGGGGCTCGTTTTAAATAATCCATTATTTTACTGAGATGTGTCTATAGCCTTTTTTTTCCAGGCATAGAAAATTGGCCTTCTAAAGACCCAAGGTAGCCAGTAGTAAAAGGTAAATAAACTGGGCTGTAAAATTTAAATGCAACCAAATTTCAGTACACTCTGAAGATATGGAAATATAATCCTCTGCTTTCCAATAAAGCTTGCTGCAATTTGTTTTGCTTTAAAAAAATCCAATTCTAATTTACCAGTGATGATATGTTTTTCTGAACACAAGTAGGTGCATGCAGTGGAATTTAAAGCCTACATTTGCTTCTTTAAGATAGTCATATTAACAGCTTGCCTATGCCAAAATGCTCACCGTCTTTCTGAGGTTGCAATGAGTATTATCGAAAGGGCTCTATTTGCCTGAAACTATTTGACTTATAGGGCTTTTTCTTTATTTCTCCTGAAGCTCAGTCAGTATTATTGGGTTTGGCAGTTATGATTTCCTGAATGGTTATGGATATCTGTGCTGTTATAATACATTTGGATGATAGGATTGTCATGCCCAAATTCTTCATTTTAATTTGCTGCAGTGGACCTTAGGAGCCATTATCATATACTGCGAAATATTCATTCCATTTCATAATTCTTAGCAGCCCTCCAAAATACTAGCCCTAGGCAATTTGCATGCAATAAATCAATCCCAAAACTCAAATGTGACACAACAAGGGAATCCTGAACCTAAAGAGGAGACACTTTATGTGAAAACAAGGCTCACAAATTGTATGAAGGGAGGAATACATGTAATTTAGAAATTTCCTAAAATTTTCAGCTGGATGACTTTCTAATAAACCTAACTTTTGCAGAAATAGTACTCTGCTTTTGGTCTAGTGGAATGAGCATGGCTCTAGGAGTCAGGACGCCTGGGTTCTAGTCCTGGTCCTACAAATACAGGAATGTCAGCTGGGGCTATTAGTGGTGAAGGATTCTGATAGAAGATCACCCTCTGCAAGGAGGACAGATCCAACAGGAATCCAGAAAAATAGCTGGCTACGTAGGCGGTAAAGACCACAGACCACCAAGGACACCATCATTGGGATTTTGGCCTTGAGCTTCAGGTACTGTGATCAAAAATAGGACCTGCACATATAAGGTTTAGTGTGGCTCTGTCCCTGTTTATTGTACTCCATACCCCAGTAGGACTGAGACGGGCAAAGATGAGAAATAGTGTGAATAATTGATTCCTCTGTATCCTTAAGTTTCCGAATCGGGACAAGGCTCTTGTCCTCAGTAAGAGATACCATCATGACACTGATGGACATTGGAAAGGTTAGAAAATACAAGAAAAAAAACAAAGTCCTAGGATCTCTGCCCTTGGAAACATGTTCCACTAGTGCTGAACCCACTGAGGGTGAAACATTCTGCCACTATAAATTAGAAAGGCCGGTCTGTGTAGGTCTTTCTCTAATGGGACAATCCCTGGGGAGGAATTTCAGTTGGTTTTTCACTGAGGACAATTTGGAGCAGGAAACCATTCTGAAAATTCCACCTTTGTCGTTGCCATTACACAAATAAATGTGATCAGGTTTCCTGCCAAAGAAAGGTAGTAGTGTTTTTTTGGTAAATGGTCATGCTCACCCTAGTGGCTCAGAGTTGTTAAAACACTTGAGGTTGACACCAGCCCAATGAGGCAGATGACTCATTTTTGATGTTTGCCTGAAATTGACTTTTCATGAAATCACTTTAGCAGTGCAGAATTTTCCCAAATCTAGTGAATATTGAGGCTTTCATTTTTTGGTGAGGAAATGGCCTTTTTCTCATCCTATTACTATCTCTTCCTCATAATTGCATCATTTGTCTGTCATTCCTGTCAACTTTGATTCAGAAGTTGATAAGTTAATCTTCACTTTTGACAAAGGAGCCAATTCAGCGTTTGCAAGCGCACAGGCAATAACTATTGCTGGGCATTAACCTTCTACTCTATTTCTTATTTTTTCCATGACATTATCAGTAGCTATTAAAGTTCTTTCAGTTTTCCCTTAGATGAAAAATTAGAGGAAATAGAGTGTTGTGTTTGTGTTTTCCAGCAATTGAAAGGTTTAAGCGATACTGCTCTGCTTTTTAAAACTGCTGTACGGCAGGCATAAGTTCAGTTTTTGTTGTACTTATGGCCCTATTTTTTTTGTCACAGTCAATCATCGCTCATTGCCTGTTTCAGCCTTTTATTTTTCTTCTCAAAATGTGTCTTACTGCCTTACTCTCATTCCTCTTGATCCTCATGCAGTTTATTTCTCATTACTATTCTAACGGGACAGCCTTACTTGGGGCAGTGAACCTTGTGTTGTTGGGGAGGTGATCATATTAGCCCAGAAAAGTTCTCAGGGGACACAACCCTCAGATTAAGAAGAATTAAGCCCCTGGCATGTGCATCTAGGGCTTGGCATTTTGGAGCATAGAGCATGAGGTTCCAGCCATGACTACTGTAATGCCTTACAGTTCAATAGCCAGGCAGCAGGGGCTTGGAGTCCCAAGGCAGGACTGCTAACTAGAAGAAAGATCCCAAAATAGGGCAAACACTGAGGGTATCACTGGTGCAGACCTTTCCCTAAACCCTCTGCAACAGCACCACCAACTCTGGAGGGGCTGGCTCGGGTTCTCACAGTGGGGAATCCGTGGGATTTTTGTATGAGGCCCCGTTTTTCTTACCAAGAGTTTGCTCCACGTTAATTACAGAATTTAGTTTTCCTGACAATCACTGCACAATCATACTGTCTTATAGGAAGCCCACTTGGTGAAAATATGACGAAAACTTGTGGTTTTTCAGCAAGAGATACCTAGTGGTGAGATACAAAGGACGTTATCAATTATCAGTCCAGCCATAATCTTTATTGAGCACTGTACTAGGCACTTGGGAAGGTACCTATAGTGTTAGTGGACATTAGGCCTGCCCTCAAGGAGCTTAAAATCTAGCAGGGAAGACAGACACTAAAATACACTATAAGAACGAGAAAACAATATTGTTGGTTCCTTGTGGAGGCTGATCCAGTAATCAATAAATTATATTTTTTGAGCACTTACTGTGTGCAGAGCACTGTTTAGGAGAACCACAATATCACAAAGCTGGCAGACACACTTCATGCCCATAAGGAGCTCACAGTCTAGTAGGGGAGGCAGACATTAAAATAAATTTACCAATATGTACATAAGCCCTGTAAGGCTGAGGGTAGGATGAATACCAAGTGCTTCGAAGTTACAGATCCAGGGTGACGCAGAAGTGAGAGGAAGTAGGGGTAAAGAGGGACTAACCATGGAAGGCCTCTTGGAGAAATGATTTGAATAAGCCTTTGAAGGTGGGGAGTATGGTGATCTGTCAACCAACCCCCAAATTTTCCTAACTACATGACTTCAAATATTGTACTCTAGCCCTACCATGATTTGTGATTAAAAAAGTATTAGTAATAATCCCCATTTTTGCCAAGTGACTCACATGTCACATGTTGTTAGTTCCAATTAAGACCTAGGCAGATTCTCTTATATTTTTTTTCAGACTGATGTTTGCTTTACCCAGGGCAGGCATGGCCACTGTGCACAATAATAATAATAATGATAATGATAGTGGTATTTGTAAGTGCTTACTATGTGCCGACATGTAGATACAAAGCAATCAGATCAAACACAGTTCCTTTTCTACATGAGGCTCAAAATCAAAAAGGGAGGGTGAACAGGTGTGGATTCCCCATCTTAGAGCCAGCAAGTGGTAGAGTCAAGATTAAAACCTACACCTCCTGACTCCCAATCCTGTGCTCTTTCCACTACATCACACTGCTCCTAACTCTTCATAGGTAGTGTGATGATGTGTATCTTCAACTCCTGCAATTCATTTCCAGATATTCTATTCCCTAAATAAAAGTTCCACTAGCCTTATACAACATCAGTTCTAGATTTTGGGATAAGGGCAGCCATTTAGTGCTGCAGTTGAGCAGCCTTGCAGATACAGGGGATTCAACAATCTAGCAGCCTGTGAAACATTTACTAATCATTACTACATGTAACAAGGTCCAAATAATCATGTGCCAAACATAAGGAGCATGATGATGATAAGGTGCTGTGAAAGAATTTCAATGTTGTGATGAGAATTTTCAAATTCATTGAAAATTTAAATTTATTGAAAATTCTCACTTGCCCACATCCCAATTTATTTGTGATGCTGAACCCACGTCAGTTGTTACATCATCCCAAAGGGCTGATATAAGGATGGTCACACAGACTGGGTGCCGCATTCAAAATAGCCCCATGACTAGATTAAAAACCTCAGCTCTCCGAGTCCCCTCCACCTCTTCATCAAATCATTCAGTACCTACTAAGTGCTTAATAAAGAAATTATGTTCATAATTCCCTCAGTTTTGTGGTGTCAAGATCAAATAATCTGTTCTCTCATCTGTGAAGCAGATGAGAAAAAATATTTTTCTTATAAAGATGACAACAGTCTTTGTGACTATTACTTGTGAATTTGTGGTTACTTACAACAGGTAACTAGCCACATATAACTTGGCTCTGAGAATTTGTGGTGTTAATACAATCTAGGAATTACTGTGGTGAATTTAATGGATTAAAAATAGAACGAATTATGAAATACCTTTCTCTCTCCTGCTTGCTTCATTAAACCTATTGATCTAAGAAAGGTAATGTAAATGAAGTATTCCAGTTCACACGTTACTTGTCCTCTAATTTGCCCATTGAAATGCATTAGCCATTTAGAATGTTATCTTTTTTGAGCTCCTTTTGTAATTATTTATACATATATATGCAAAAAACCATTGAATTCAGCCTGGTCTTGTTATTAAAATCTACATTAGCAGTCTGACGGGGTTTCCATTAAAACCAGGAATTTTAGACAACCCACTGTTCTTACATTTTTAGAAGGGTTTCTTCTTCTCTCTGCTGTTCTCTCCCTTCTGTTTCACCTGTGCCTTTGGGGCTGTATCCACTGAGCACTGTGAAACTTATCTCACTTCCAGCCCAAACCACTTTTCTTTTAGTATTTAAGTGCTTACTATGTGTCAAACACATAGTAGATTGTGAGCCCTAGGTGGGAAAGGGACTGTGTACCACCTGATTATCTTGCATCTTCCCCAGGGCTTAGAACAGTGCTTGACCACATAGGAAGCACTTAACAAATGCCATAAAAATCCAACACTGTTCTAAGTCCTGGAGTAGATAAATGTTAATTAGGTCAGACACAGTCCCTATCCCTCACAGGGCTCACAGTATAAGAGGGAGAACAAGGATTTAATCTCCATTTTACAGTTGAGGAAACTGAGACATAGAGAAGTTAAGTGACTTGCTCAAGATCACACAGCAAGCAATTAATAGAACCGGGATTAAAACCCAGGTTGTCCAACTCCCAGACCCATGCTTTTTCCACTAGTCCTTATTGCGTCTCCATATCCTTTACTCTACTAGCTTCTCCCCCATCTGTAATTTATTTTGAAGTGTTTCTCCCCTGCTACACTATGAGCTCTTTGAGAGCAGGGATCATGTCTACTAACTATATTGTAGTGCACTCTCCCAAGAATTTAGTACAGTGCTCTGCACACAGTAAGCACTTGATGAATACCATTGATTGATTGTTGTAGAAGCAGATTGCTATTCTCTAGACCTACTCAGTTCTGAGGCAGATCATTCTTGTTGATAAAATTGACTGTGTGGTGAATAGTAAAAGACAGGATTTGGGCTAATCTGTGTATGAGAGTAATTTCATCATCTCATTATCTTTACTGTATATGAGAATCAAAATGAATTCCTTCAGTGGGGGAAAGGTTCAAAGTTCATTTTATTAGAATCTCTCAAAAATTCCATTCTTCCCTCACATGGATCAGAAATAGGTTTGCTATTCCATGTGAAGGAGTGTCTCCATGCCATTGGGGTTGGACAGGCAGTTTTTGAGGTAGTTGTTGGCAGGATACTGTCTACTGCCTGCTAAGAAGATAATAATAATAATTATGACATTTAAGTGCTTATTATGTGCCAAGCACTTTACTAAACACTGGGGTGAATACAAGCAAATCGGGTTAGACACAGTCTCTATCCCCCAGGGGGCTCACAGTCACAATCTCCATTTTCCACAATCTCCATTTCCACTCCACAATCTCTGGATAGGCCCAGAGAAGTGAAGTGACTTGCCCAAGGTCACACAGAAGACAAGTAGTAGGGCTGGAATTAGAACCCATGACATTCTGACTCTCAGGCAGGCCCATACTCTATCCACTACACCATGTTGCTTCTCAGAGATTTACAGAGGTTCTCACAGGTTTACAGCTGGGCTTGCCTGCCCTATTCATGGGCCATAAAACTGCCATTTGGAAATTCCACTTTATCCAATAGTAAATACACCCAGGACCTTATCACAAAAATTCAAGTAAAACCTCAGTGGGAATTACCCTTCTTTAAAAGCTCAAAACAATAGATTGGGGCTGGCTCAATACAGGGGTATACAGAGTATTTCATTCAGTCCTTCATCAGTATTTATGGAACTTCTACTGTATATAGAGCAATGTACTAAATGTGTGGGAGCATATAATACAAGCAGAAAACACGGTTGCACCATCACAGAAATTACAATCTATTAGGGAAGACAGGCAAACACAGGTTGTATACATACAATGGGAACAGAAGTAAAACATAAATATAACTGGCAAGCAAAAAATAAGTAAGTGGAGTAAAACCAATGTGCACATTGCCATGATTATTATGATTCTTATCGTACTGAATGAGCATTCACTATTTGCCAAGCACTGTACTAATTGCTGGGATAAATAATCGCTGAAGTATTAAGACCCTGTTCCTGCCCCCAAAGTAGCACACAATTTAAGGGTGAACTACAGATAAGTGGTAAAGGTGGCTGATGGCTTATAAAATGGCATGATCAGAGAGGTGGTGATTAGCGTATACCTTCTTGAGGAGCTGGCTTTTGAGGAGGCTGGGGGGTTGCAGGAGAGAAGAGGTAGGTTTAGTGGATACAAGAGGGAAAGATGTGTCATCTGGGGAAAGAGCAGGTGCAGTGGGTCAGAGACAAGAGACTTGGTCATCATCAATGGTATTTATTAAGTGCTTATTATATGTGAAGCACCATGCTAAACTTTTGGGAGAGTACAATACAACATAATTGGTAAACACTTTCCCTGTCCACGGTGAGCTTACAGTCTGTAAGGGGGAGACAGAAGGTAATATAAATAAATAATCTGTAACATATGTATAGACATGTGCATAATACTTGGGAAAAAGTGTACTCTGGAGGTTAGTTTGGGTGTAACGAAGAGTGTGAGCTGGGGATCTGGCAGAAGGGAATGACTTGATAAGGAGGAGACAGTTGTTGGAAAATCTTGGGTTCAGTGGTCCGTGTTTGCTGCAGAGAGGACTGGATAGTCACTGGAGGGTTTTAAGTAGGTGATGGAGGTATTCCAAATGATGTTTTAGGAAGATGATCTAGGCACCAGAGTGTAGAATAGACCAGAGGAAGGAGGCTTAAAACAGAAAGACCAAGGTGGATCTTGGGAAGATAGGAGACAGACTTCCTCCTGGGGTTAATCAGAGAAAAAAAATGCTGTTAAAGAGGGAATGAGCCAAACCTAGAGGAGGTGAAAAGTACCATTTTAAAACCCCTGAAAACTCTTGTTTAGCCCCAGATCCTGGGTGGCTCTCCCATCATGGCCTATGGTTGAATTCAAATTGCCAAACAAGTTGAAACAAAAAATTACTTAATCCTCAGAATGGTGCAGCAGAAACTCCAATACCGTCAGGCGCAGCAACAGCACTTATTTATTGAGCACCTACAGTGGGGCAAGGCACTGAACTCAAACAGAAGGAAATCAAGAAGAAAAATGTAATCATTCATATTTGAGAGATTTAATGGTCAAAAATGAAACCTCAAAACTCCTTCCCAGGGCTCTCATTGCCACACTGTTAACACACTTTCTCCTTCCCTTCTCCACTAAAATGTTCCATTAACTCTTTATTTCTTAGCATTTCAAAATTCCTAAAGGCCAGGTGTCTGTCTGTTCCAAAGCCACAATGGCAAATGGTGTGTTTGAGGGAAAGAGAGGAACCTGAGACCATACTCTTTTGTTGATACCTGACTGGAGAGTGTGAGACCCTTCCTAATCTGAGGGATGGAAGGTCCCAATCCTCTAATGGTGGAGTGTTAAAGGGGTCCAGATCTGAGGCATCAGAAATGGTTCAGTTACTCTCTCCTGGGCAATTTCCCTGTCAATGATTACAAAACATCCCAATACTTCCTAGTGTTTTACCCAGTGAAAAGGCTGGCTCCACAGCACTTCCTGTGACCATTGAGAATGTCATCTCCTCTCCCAGATATGATTGTGATTGGACTTTTGATCTCAGTCCTATGCTTTCCATTTCCTCGTTTCCCTTCCTCTTCCTTTTACCTCTTTTCTTTTCTCCCATCATTGGGGAGATCTTGACAACATAACCAGTGCCATAGCTCCTCTCTTTTTTTATGGTATTTGTTAAGTGCTGGGGTAGATACAGGGTAATGAAGTTGTTTCACGTGGGGCTCACACTTTTAATCCCCATTTTACAGATGAAGTATCTGAGGCACAGAGAAGTTAAGTGACTTGTCCAGGGCCACACAGCAGATAAGTGGTAGAACAGGGATTAGAACCCACGTCCTCTGACTCCTAAACCTGTGCTCTTTCCACTAAGCTATGCTGCTTCTCTGCGGGGTAATGAGGTTGTCCCATGTTGGGCTCACACTTTTAATCCCCATTTTACAGATGTGGTAACTGAGGCATGGAGAAGTTAAGTGACTTGCTTAAGGTCACACAGCAGACTTGTTGCAGAGTCAGGATTAGAACTCGGGTCCTTCTCAATCCCAAGCCCATGTTCTAGCAACTAGGCCAAGTTGCGTCTAGTTGCTTTGCAACTGCAAGAGCTTTGGGCTTTTCCCTTTCTTGGATGGTGGTATGGGACTCAATCAAACATTGGTATTTATTGAGTACTTACCTTGTGCTAAGCACTATACTAGGCACTTGAGAGAGCATAATACAGCTGGGTTGGTAGACACATTCCCTGAATTGAAGGTGTAAGGGTAGAGGGAGGTGGTCTCAGACTTCTGCCCCATGACCTGAAACCTCTGGTGTCAGATCCCTCATGACATGGCAAACTCCTTATCATTCTCCCACTGCTGAGCCAAATGACAAGTGCCTTCACTGTTCAGGAGGGAAGGGTTTCAAAGAAGGACCTTGTTTTTGAGTGGGACACAGTGGTTGTTTGAAAGCTAACTTTGCAAACTAATTGGGGAAATTGGATCCCCAAAGCATTACCAGGAAACTCTAACAAAATAAAATCCAGGTTTCTGCCCATCCAGTCTATCACTGGCTGCACAAAAAAAGGACTGTGGCCAAGTCCTTTTCCAAGTCAAGCAGGGAGAAAGCACTTTTGTATATTATGTAGGATGTGAATGAAAACCAGTAGACTCAGACTAAGTCTTCATTTAAACTGCTAGAGTAGCCTGGCCTTTAATAAAGGATTTGGCCCAGAGGAAATATATATTGTTTTGGTTTGTTGACTCCAAAACAAGCCTGCCATCTGGAGCCTATTTTGTCCTGGGAAGCATGGCCTACTGGAAAGAGCACTGGGCCTGGGAGTCAGAGGTTGTGTATTCTAATCCCAGCTCCGCCACTTGTCAGCTGGGTGACTTTGGGCAAGTCACTTAACTTCTCTGTGCCTCAGTTACCTCATCTGTAAAATGGGGATTAAGACTGTGAGCCCACATGGGTCAACCCAATTACCTTGTAGCTATCCCAGCGCTTAGAATAGTGCTTGGCATATAGTAAGCGCTTAACAAATACCATAATTATCCAGTGCTTAGAACAGTGCTTGGCACATAGTAAGCACTTAACAAATGCCATCACTATTATACTGAAGCCAAGGGGAAGTCGTCAATATAGTCCATCCTCCTGATGCATGTATTTTTTGTTCCCATTTGGGAGAAAATGCTGTTGCAGAATTTGGTAATTTTTTTGTGACAACGTTGGTCTGGTGGGTAGAATGTGCTGTGATTGTGCGGGTGTGCATGCTCTCACCTCAGTTTTCCTTAAACCCCCAATTACTGGAGGACTGATGGTGTCTCCCAAATCCTGGTATTTCCAAAGTGCTGCAGTCACAACATCAAATTTGTTAGACCTACTTCCATTTCATGGGCAGACAGATATTCAGGATGCTGAGAGGCCCACTGGAAAGAGCACAGAATGGGGTGTCAGGAAGTCCGGGTTCTAACTTGTGCTCTGCTCCTTGCCACCTGTGTGACCTTGGCAAATCACTTGACCTCTCTGTGTCTCATTTTCCTCATCTGTAAAATGGAGATAAAATACTGCGAATCTCATGAGGGACAAGGTCTTTGTCCAAACTAATTAACTTCTATCCTCAGCTCTTGAGCATAGTGCTTGGCATATAGTAAGTGCTCAATAAATACCATTATTATTTTTATTACTATTATTTCAAATGAGAGGTCAGAACATTTTTCCCATTATTCCAAGGATTCCAAATTAAACTTTCAGGGGAATGATGCCATCTTATAGTCTACATCACTATGGGCAAGACAGTAAACTTAAGAAATGAAGGTGATAAAAGGTTTGAGCTGCATCACATGGCGATGGTGTGGTATGGTTTCACATCAGCTGTGCTAGAATGGGTTTTAATTTTTGCCAGTATGCGTTGCTGTTTCACAGAGGCAGTTACCTTGTCATCATGTTTACCCTGATTTTATGTCTGAAGAATAGTATGCTGCTTATCTCCAAATCACAAGCTTTATAATTGTGTCTCTAGCTTCCAAACAGAACCTCTGTGCGTGCTCAATTAGACAGAAAATCCTGTGATGATGAAAAATGGGGCTGTGTCTTGCTTAATACTGATTCCTGCTCCAAATGTTAAATAACATCATTATCCATGACGATGCCGACAGATGGTTCATTGCAGATGTCATTTATCACTTTGGAGGGAGAAAGTTGCATATGTTTGATTAATGTTTGGTGATTTATTGCAAATTGTGTTTTCTTGAGGTGAGAGAATGGAGACACGTAAGAAAATTAATCTCTGTGTGTGCTTTAACTGCATTCTTACGGAAGGGCAGAAATAACGAAATAAGTATTCCCTAACAAAATTAAGATCAAAGTTCACAGTCAAGGTCGGCCCAGGAGGGAAAAGGAATTTCATTTTTGAAACGGTTTTGGGGGAAGAGGCTGGGGGCGGGGGGTAAATTTATTTTTCTCTTCACAATGACTTTAGATAGGCAGTCTTAGGTATGTGAATGGGAACTTCAGTATCAAATTTCAGGTGCCGGTTTTCTATCCAGGAAAACCATGTGTCAAGGGCCTATTCCATGTGTCCTGTGTCAAGGGCCTATTCCAGTGGATTTCACTCAACCAGTCCTTGAGAAATATTGTTGAAATAACAAATATAGTAGGCATGTTACTGTGTTCCAACCATTTATGACCTCTTTCCAGCAGACCATGCAGGTTCTCATGGTGTCCGGTCTCCAGAAGGAGTTTTCAGGGGGTGGGGATGCAGGGATTAATCACATTCCATGTGGCACCAACTGAAGTGGGGCATCAAGAGTGCAGACAACAGCCAACTGCTGATGCACTCTGTATCTCTTTTTCCCCAGAAAAGTATAGGTGAACCCATAGATCATCAGGTAAATCCCAGAATGCCCTTCGGTGTAGTCCAATCATGGAGTTCACGTCAGGTATCAACAAATAGATGGTAATAAGTGATTTGAAGTTGTTGCTAAGGTGGTGGTCCCTGAGGCTGAGGGACAGCATACATATGGGTAGCCAGAATGCTGAGTCCTGGGAAAAACCCCTTGGCCCATGAATAGGGTGTAGGTGCTCTTTATAATGGCATTCTAAATTCTGCATAGTGTGGGCAAAACCCTTGATGTACCCGCATATTTGTCACCAACAACCTGAATACAGGGGAATGCACACTCACAACCCATACAATCCTATAGGCATGTCCCCATAGAGCTCTGTAGCATCAGGAGAGTCAATGAGAGTCTAGCCCCAGTTCTGGTTAAAAAAAACTTGAGTTCCTTGGATGAAAGCATTGTTCACAAACACCATATGTAGTTGTTATTTGCGTAGTAAGGCATTACTGAAAGAATTAGGATCGTGGCAGAAGGGAAAGAGGAGTTGCTAGAAAATAATGCCTGTCTTTCTCTTCCTACCCTGGAAATGAAGGACTCAGCACTCTTGTCTTTTAGCCTGCCATCCAATTTCTTCACATTCTATATTTGGTTTCCTAATTATACTCTGGGAAAATAGGTGAAAAAGGGAAATACCTCAAATCACTTGCAAAAAAAAAAAACAAAGCTCTTCATTACTGTAGCATCTAATTATAGCACATTTTCCTCAGCTAGTGCTTTTTCCTAAAGATTGCTACTCACTTCTTGGAACTAAACCAGGTATGGAAAATATGACTGTAGGACAGAAATAAATAAAAGAGCCATTTTAGTGCAGGTACATCCCAGGTGCGTGGAAGCTGAGTCTGGGTGAGAGAGAGTGATCTCTGCAGTTTTAGTGAATACGATCTCTACTCTCCATAGAACTATTCCGAGAGGTACCGGCCAAAGCATTCCTAATTTTAATTCATTTGTCCCTCTGTTCAAGTATCTTGTTCAACACGAACAGCCTGTGGGAGACTCTATTTTGTGATAGGTTTTCTGGTACCCATGATGTCGGGCAAATAGCTTGACTAAGTGGAGGACTCAGTGAGAACAGGTGGGCTATTCTGCTTTTCCATTTCTTTCTCTTTTTTTGTTCATTTCAAATCTGATTTTTTTCCCCGTCGGTGACTGCACTAATGTAATATTGTGCATTGTGTGGCATTCAAAAGCAATCGAGAGGCCTTGATGGAGAATTCCCAGTTGCATTGTGAAGCTCTATGGCATGAGGCATACAGGGAGGAGAGACACTCAAGAGGCTGATTGGAAGTGTGACTCGGAGGTAGCAGAAAGTCACGCAGTTCATTTGCAGGAGGGTACCTTTGAACTATTGATGCCCCAGCTTGTATTACTTTAGACGTCCACAGGACGCTGAGAGGCAAACTGCTGGAAATGAAATAAGATATGGCATGGCGATGGGGAAAAGTAAATGCAAGTCTGTTGGGTCCTATTTTTTAGTAGTTTTGAAAAAACTGAAAGATTCAGACTGCAATTAAAACCCCCAAAGTCTCCAGTGGGGTTTTTAACGAATGAATGCTGGCCATAAATTTCTTGCTGGATAACTAAACACAATTTAGTCCTTTCATACCTGAGAATCTGACTACAAAGCACTTTGTGGAGAACTATGGTGTCGTACTATTTAGGAAACATTAAATGAATAGAACCTAACCCTTTCTTTCTACACAATCGCAATGTGATCTTAAATGAATCCAGTACTCTTTTAAGAATAGCAGCTCATATTTTCCTTCCTCAAAGCCTATTCATTTCAACATTGTTTAAAATAACTCATTCTTCCCAGGTAATAATGGCCCAGAATTTTTCTTGTGCCACCCTTTAAATGTACTAGTCTGACTTGTCTGTTCTTTGCTTTTTTCCGGCAGGTTAACAATGAGAATGTAGTGAAGGTTGGCCACAGGCAAGTGGTGAACATGATTCGGCAAGGAGGAAATCACTTAGTTCTTAAGGTTGTGACTGTAACCAGGAATCTTGATCCAGATGACACAGCTAGAAAGAAAGGTACCTATTCTCTCTTTACTGCTTGAATTTTTTTTTTAATGTTATTCTCATAAACTGTGGTTGTAGGCCCAGAGTATTTTAGTTACTGCTCATACAAATTTGTAAATGACCCACAGGCTGTGCTCCATTTTCCAATGTTTATGTTCTTATTTTTCCTAAGGAAAATCCCAGATTTCATTTGACACATTCTTTTAAAAAGAATGTCAAAGGTGGTGTCTGCACCTATTTTTACCTCAATAACGTTCATACACTATTATGGATATTTTACAAAACTGGCCAGGCAAGTGTAGAACCAAAATTTGGGCACTGGGATCTGATGTGGCATTATCAGTTTCGGAGGACACAATCTACCTCGTATGCAAAAATTCAACCTCTTTAAACCTCAAGGTGGAAAACAACCCGGAAATAATGATTATAATTATGGTATTGTTAAGCGCTTACTAGGTGCCAGGCACTGGACCAAGGTCTAAGGTGGATACAAGTAAATTGGGTGGGACACAGTCCCTCTCCCACCTGGGGCTCACTGTCTCAATCCCCATTTAACAGATGAGGTAACTAAGGCACAGAGAAGTAAAGTGACTTGGTCAAGGTCACACAGCAGACAAGTGGTAGAGCTGGGATTAGAACCCATGACCTTTGACTCCCATGCCTGTGCCAGAGCGTTATTTGTACACAGAAACTTTAAATTAAGTTCAAAGCTGTAGATCAATCAGTCAATCCTTTGTATTTATTGAGTGCTTACTATGTGCAGAACACTGTACTAAGCACTTGGGAGAGTACAATCCAACAGAATTAGCAGAAACATTTTCTTCCCATAACGGGCTTACAGTCTAGAGGAAGAGACAGACATTAATATGAACAAATAAGCAATTTATAGTATATGATTTAAAGATGTACATAGATAAATCAACTGGAAATATCATGACCCAGTGTGGTGTTGAAAGGCAATTTTAGCATAGTTTCTCAGGGCCTGATCAAAATCTCTTTTAAAGCCGAACACATTTGTATGAAAGCTATTTGTACCTAAGGGATATCTTCTCCTTTCAGAGTGCTGATTTTATTTTCCATTCTTGTGAAGGAGTAGAGAAGGACAATATGTAAGGTGAAGCGTTAAATCCTTGTGAGCTATAGTGTTTATTGTTACTTTCCTTGAGATCGCAAATCATGAGCTCCACATATGAGTCTGGCCTGCCTGTGCCCAGGGTTAGATTGCACTAGATTCTGGATGCTCAAACTTTCTGTTTGGGGTCTTCTGTGTTGGTGGTGGCATTTATCTTTATTTTTCTTCTTGGTGGAAGTCAGCTTGCCCTGCAGTGGCCAGGACCCTCCTAGTCCGAGCTGATGGACTCCTCGGATCCAGAGAAGGTGTATGCTACTGGAGTCTAGGGTTCAGACTTTGAAAGATTGAGGATTTCCATTTGTCCCAACAAATAAACTGGAAGCGTTCAGGAATTGGGATTTGGCCTTGTGGCGTTCATTTCTATTTCCTCTCCCAGCCGTTTCAAGACTGCTTGGGTTAATTTATGAAGCTAGTTCATCCACTTTGCTTAAATACACAGTGAAGAAAAATACCAAAATCCCCCCAAAATGATTCCCTGTAAGTTTTCCCAGAATTATTTTTGATTATGCATCCACTTGAGCCCGCCGAGGCCCAGGGACCATGCATGTCTGATTGTCTGATTCCCTCTTGTGTATTCTCAGTAAGTGCTCATAAAGACTATCACTTAAGTAGAATCACTCTCTCAGTGCTCTGTGTGGCTTAGAGTTGGCTCACAAGTGGTAACTAGCTGGGTCCCAGGATGGAATAGTGTATAGGAAAAGAAGAGCAGAAGGGAAGAGGAGGAGAAAGGAGCTGGGGATTCAGGTGGGCAGAATATGACAGCCTGGAGCCATCAGGAGAACTGGAGGAGATGAATGGCAAAACTTAACTGAGGTTGGCGGGAGAAGGATAGAAAAAGATGGAGACTGAGACCAACTGACCAACCACTTTAGTGGAGGCAGAAAGAGGAGTGGGTTGGGGCCAGGGTCATCTGGGCACAGACCAAGTATTTCTACTAGTGACTCTAAATTATCTAAGTCTCCCTGAGAAACCTAATCTATGGTAGGAAACGATTCCGCCAATTAAATGCAAGGAGCTAGAGACTATTTACCCATGCTAAACTTATGTCCTCTATGTAAATGTGGGCACGCACTTTGAAAATTTGATAGTTTCTCTGCACAAAGATGTCTTTGGCTTCCCCTTGTTAGTTCCTTTAATATTCCATGATAGCTTCTTATGTATCAAGAACTGTATGGTAAATGGTAATTATAGCACCAAAGCAATACTTGAAAGTACCCTGCAATATGACTCATCAGAATGGCCCAGGAGTTGTGGGATTTTTCCACAGAAACTGGAAAATAAGGGTTTTATCGCTGTTTCAGAAGGGCAAGCACTGAACATGGCTGGGAATTTCTTTTGAACTTTTAGAAGAATCTGAATTGTGTGTATTTGCCTTTGAGATGTTCGTCTACTCATACCTGTGTGTCTATTCTATTTACCCTGCAAAGCCCCTCCACCTCCAAAGCGAGCTCCAACCACTGCCCTGACCTTGCGGTCTAAGTCAATGACCTCTGAGCTGGAAGAGCTTGGTAAGGATAATGTGTTTTTCTCACCAGCATGTTACTATAATGGAGATGTGAAAGAAATGTTGAAACTGAATTAGCTGCACTCTTTTCATCCCTGGCCTCCCCAAGGGTCTTGGGAATGCTGCACCTCTGAAGATTCCAGAAGCACGCATGATTTTGCATGATTCTTCTTTCCAAACTCTCTCTTTCCCTTTTCTGTGACAAAGAATGATTGGGGAGACAGTTTATGAGTGCGTGCATCTTCCAAATGTGACATCTCTATTAAACATTATGCACTCTTTTTATGCATTATTAGTTTTGTCATCTTGACCTTTCAGTTTGTCTAATAATGTTTTGTTTTGAATTTCTGGGCCTCTCACTAGTGGATAAAGGTAAGCTGTCAGATATTGTCTGTATTAAGGCACCTTCTGCTATGACTGGCTGTCAGTGGACTCCACTGTGAAACCACACTGATACTATTGTTTAAGTTTTAGAACTGGGGGCAGAAACCCACTAGTCCTCTACCTAGTCTCTTGGAAAGCTCTAACGATAAGACTTTAGCCTTTTGCTGACTTCAAAGTGATATCATTGCAGGGTCCTGTCAGTGTTGTCTCCCCAACACATTTCTGGAGCAACTTTCCTATTTGAGTGCGGGGTGAAAGTAGGAATGGCTTTAAGGAGATGTTAAGTGGGCTAGAACTGGTGTGTCAGGCCATTCTTGAAGAGTCAGTAGGAAAGAAAGACATGATTTGGGGGTGTTTAACATCCCTTCTCGAAAGCTCTCGGGCATTATAAGAGACTTAGGATGAATGAGACAGAATTCAGTTTAAATATCTCTGGAAACAAAAACAACAGCTTTGCTTCTACAGCTAGAAACCCTGGGGAGAACTGCCGATTCACACGTCCACATAGGCCTGGCACCTGTGCTACTGTGCACCTATTGTAGGCCATTTTAAATCAAATGAGAACCAGGGGATGATCCAAACAGTCATCAAAAGGATGCAAAACCAAAATCGTTGCTGGGCATTTTCATGTCTTTTGAACTAGCAGTTCAAGTTTCATAGACCCTGGTTTGGCCAGAATTATTGGCACTTTGAGCAAATGATTGCAATGTGGTAAATCCTTAAAATAAGGCTTACAAGGCATCATTGGGATCATTTAAAGTGGAGGATTGGCTACCATAAGCCTGCCAAGGTTTCTCTCCATGAACCCAGAAGGAGATTCTGGAAGGAATGGGTCCTCCAGCGGGGTACTGCACTTTCCAGACAGAGGTAATGCACAGCTGTGCCTCTGGGGAGCGATCATCGGGCTGGTACACTCGCTGGTGCTTCTTATTGTGAGTACTGCTGTCTCCTGAGGCTATTGTCAGGGTGGGCTGAGGCTACTACAACTCCTGCTTCCACCTCCCCCTTCTCCAATTCCCAAATCAATCTAAAAGTGACAATGGGAGGTGCGGAGAGAGGAACAGGGTATCTGTTCCTGCCCAGAAGTGGGGATTCCTAAAGGCAGATTCTCCTCAACCCAGCTTCTCTAAAGTGCATTCCTGAACCCTCAAAAGCTCCAGATGGGGAGAGGAAGTTAGTTTTTCCAAAAGCATGGGTTCAGAGGTTGTTTCAGGGGGGAAATAGGAATCGGGTCAATCACAGGCAATCCTAATATCAAAATCAACCAAAAACATAAACAGAGACCAGTTAAATCTGGCCATCTGGTCTGCTGCCCTAAAAATGCAATTCAGAAGAGATTGGAGAAGTGGTTGAAATTGGAGCCTTACAAGTGTCAGAATTTCCTGATTTTTTGTTGGCTTGTGTCTCATTTAATCTGTGAATGTGCTTCTTTCCTCTTTAGAGATAGCAAATTGCTTATCTATCCTTCTCGTTTTCCTCGAGATTTAGAAAACTTCTCTCCTGGAACCACTCTAACTGTTGCCTATTGTAAAATTAGGCCAAAGAAAAGCCAAATCTTATTTTCTTTTTCTTTCAGTAATTCCACACATTCGCAGTGCAACTCTAGTTTAGATCCCCTGCTGAGCAGTGGGCCATACTGACCCTGAATTTGTCACTATCCTGCTTTTTTTTTTCATGATATTTGTTAGGTGCTTAATATGTGTCCAACACTGTTGTAAGTGCTGAGGTAGGTACAAGCTAATAAGGTCAGACATAGTCCCTGTCCCACATGAGGCTCAGAGTCTAAGCAGGAGGAAGGACAGGTATTTAATCCACATTTTGCAGTTGAGGAAACTGAGGCACAGAGAAATGAAGTGACTTGCCCAAGGCCACACAGCAGATGAGTGGTGGAGATGGGATTACAATTCAGGTCCTCTGATTTCTAGGCCTGTGTTCTGTCCACTGTCATGCTGCTTCTCCCTTGAGTGGGAAAGTTAAGTAGTGAGTAGGAACAGAGAATCTCCACTACTCAACCTTCCCACCTGACAAGATTGGATGAAGCCTCCTCTCAACCATTTGGATTTCAGTGCCAGAGCTCTAGGTTCGGCCCTTCTTACTCCCCCTCCCACCACAACAGGCAGTGCAGAGCACTATTCTATATTGCTTGGTTGAGTAAGGGAAGGGATAGTTCTGAGACTCCCCAGTGCCACCAAATGGGCTGTCACAGCCTAAACTGCCAGTGGAGTGCCTGCTGAGGATACTCAGGAGTTGCCATGGAGTCTGGACAGCTACCAGTTGAGGAATTTCTACGGAATTGTGTTCTGCAGAGCCTGGAAGTGGTTCCACCCAAACTCCTTTGGGACTCTTTCTCTCCTTCAGCTTTTCAGACCCAGGGAAAGTAGCAGAATCATGTTGGCCCCTTAAGGGTGAGGAAAATCACTAATTGAGAGTTGGAACCCTTCAAGCCACTCCTGGTCCCAATATGGTCTCCTGCAGCTTCCCTGAGGTTCAGTTGCTGGTGGGATCATCTGGTGACTGCAATATTCCCAACCTGCCAGATTCCTATGAGGAAAAATTGTTGTTGCTTTTCACAGCTCAACCAACTGGTTATCCCCCGTTGAGAAGACCAATATAGTGAAACCTTTCTGTGGTCAGTAAGGGGGACTTCAGTGAGTATTTAAAATTATAAATCAATAGTATTTTTTTAATATCCTTCACCTTTCAAAATGAAACTCTGACTTTTACTTTAAAAATAGGGAGCTGACCACCTCCCCCACCCCAAAAAAAAATCATGATTCCTTGGAGATGGCCTGTCTCCCTATAGAGCCATGGAAGGGGCTGCCACAACAAGAAAAAAAATTTCCTTACTAATCTACTTGTTAGGCTACGAGGATCATTTCTATCTTAAAATACCATTAACAGACGATCTGCACAGAGTAAAATGCAAACCTCATTCCAGATTTCAAGTAGGCTAAAGGAATTAAACCTATATAATTTTGTAACATCTTTTTATGAATTAAAAAAATCCCCTCAAGCTCCCAAATATTCTAAGTGGCTGAATATAGTTTTCCAGTCTCCTAGTAAACTCCAGCAATACAGACAAGCCCTGACTTCTTTGTTAAAGCAGGAGAAACTAAAGTTGTTCTCAGAAATACAGCCACGGGCTTAACACTTTAAACTGGGCTTTGCCTTTAGAAGTAACTGACGGTCCTATTCCCTTTCTATTTCCAAGCTTCAGTTCGGAAGAAGAAGGGTAAGGGAAAGCATTCTGTGTGTCTGTTTATAGCCCTGTTTCCCACCATTCTGTGGTGAAAGATAGTTACCACCATAACTGTTGGAATATGGTGTGTGTTTTGGTATATTTGTTTTCTAGTTGTCTTGCTGTTGATGGATCACAGTCCATCAACCAATTCCATCAGCCCACATCCCTTTTCAAACCGTTCCCGCCACCTTCTTTGTCTTGTGATCCTTTCTGGAAATGTTGGAGTGTTTCCATTACAAAGAGTGTATTTGCGTATGCCGGACTCTAGAAATCTAGCCCTCCCTTGTCATGTCTCACATGCACAGTGACACAGAGTAGATATTTGACTGTGTGGGAATTCATGAATGACCCCTCATGTAGGCTCTGAAATCTCTGAAGCCATGGAATTATAGTCCTTGCCACTGGGGGAAGAATTCTGAACTCCTGAATGTATGTTATTGGTCACTCTTTTTCCAGAAGCAGATGGACACTGCCCTCTTAATTTCTGAGACTTCCTATGTCTTCCAGGCCCCGTTCTGTAGGCGTGGCTAAATATGGGTAATTGCTCCGAAGTGCTCTCACACAAAACCATATGCACATTCACGCAACCATGCCCTTCAGTTGTCACGGCTTACAATGTCTGCTGCTCAAGTTTTAGTCTTTTGGGGTGTGGTTTTTTAATTGATGTGGTAGAAAAGGTCAGGGAGTTTGAAGTGACTGCTGGTTGGCAATTACTTCCTTTGTTCCTAATGAATGCCATAGAATAAACTGGTGAAAATCTATCTTTTACTTTGTTTAACTTTCCTAACTCTCACATGAATCTTTAAAATAGAGAGTTACAGCTGGATTGGCATTCCTACCAAGACTGTCACTTAACACGGTGTTTACCAAAGTCTCCCTCAAGAACTCCGGTGATCATTGTAATGCTGAAGGTATCAGCAGTATCTTGCATGATTTACCGAACCTTATGGAGCAAAGTCCAATTTGATTTTAATGAGTTGATTAGAATAATATTTTATAATCATATTTTCCAAAAGTCAGGATTATAAGGGAGGGGATGTTGACTGCTGTGCTTAGCAGAAATGTCTCTAGGAGGTTTTATTGCAAGAGTAGAAGCTCTGGGGATGACTTTCCATCAATCACTCAATCAATGGTATTTATTGAGTGTTTACCATAATAATAATTATGGCATTCGTTCAGTGCTTACTATGTGCCAGGCACTGTACTAAGTGCTGGGGTGGATACAAGCAAATCAGATGGACACAGTCCCTGTCCCACATGGGGCTCACCATCTCAATCCCCATTTTACAGATAACAGAGGCCCAGAGAAGTGAAGTGACTTGCCCAAGGTCATGCAAAAGTCAAGTGGCAGATCCTGGATTAGAACTCATGACCTTCTGACTCCCAGGCCTGTGCTTTCTCCATTACACCATGCTTCTTCTCTAATAATAATTCTGGTACTTATTAATAATAATAATAATAATAATGGTATTTTTTAAGTGCTTACTATGTGCCAAGCACTGTTCTAAGCTCTGGGGTAGATACAAGGTAATCAGGTTGTCCCGGCTCAGAGTCTTCATCCGCATTTTACAGATGAGGTAACTGAGGCACAGAGAAGTGAAGTGACTTGCCCAATGTCACACCTATGACTCCCAGGCCCATGCTCTAGCCACTGTGTCATACTGTTTTTGATTGCTACTGGCCTGCTTCTGAACTGCTACTATGTCCAGAGCATCATACTAAGTGCTTGGGAGAGTACAGTACAACAGAATCAGCAGACATGTTCCCTGCCCATAATGAGCTTGCAATCTAGAGGAGGAGAGTGTCTGAGTAGTTGATATTAAGTGACTCTCCACACTTCGTACCCTAGGACCACCAGGAAATTTGAGCCCAGCCCCAAATAATCTGCTTCATGCCCCAGTGACTCTGAGTGTGAAGATGGGGGTGGTTCTGCAGTTCTAGGAAACCCTCATGCCTACTTGGGAATTCATTTTGGTTCAAGGAGGTCCAAGGAGATAAGAATTTAGGGACAAGTCCAATTGGAGTCATTAGAGCTTCCCCATGCAATTGGAGCTCCCAGCCCTGACTACGTTCCTGTCTAAGGCCCCCAGGGCATCTGCCTGATTGAAGTGATCATCAGGGAGGGCTCAGGACCAGAAACGTGGCTCCTGATTTTAGGGGTGCCGTTGGTGATGGCTGATCATGGGTGTTGGGTGATCAATCAGCACCCATTAAGCAGGCTCCCTACTGAAACCTTACTGGAGTTTCAGGTGATTGAAAAGATAAGGCAAACCCAACCCCCGCTATTCATCCGGCCTCCTTGTTCCTGGTTGTGCATCTAAAAAAGAAGCTGCTCTCTTTAAACTTGAAAAATAAGTTTCCAATCCATCCATTACAAAACCATTGTGAAAACCATTTCTATGAATGTTGGTATATGTAGCCAGGAGACTGGTCACCAGAGCTTCAGGATCAGACTTTCCATTTTGGAGATTTCTACTGCAATGTGCCTAACCAATTGGGTTACGGCAGTTTTAGAATAAGAGAATGCAAGGAGACTTTGTCTCCGTGGATATTTGTTGGTGGTACAAACTCAGCTTTGCCTTTTTAGATAGATGCCAAAGTGGCCTCAAGGAGATATATTCAGTCCATACATGAGAAGGGAATAACATCTCATCTTTAAACACACTTTTAAGGCCCTCAAGTATGCTGTGAACACTGTTTGAACCTTTGTAGGGATCAGGGCTTTTGAAATTGCCTTTTTTTACAGTGTTTATTAAGTACTTACTATGTGCCAGGCACTGCACTACCTCATGGTAGATACAAGATAATCAGGTTGGGCACAGTCTCTGTCACACATAGCTTTCACAGTCAGTTGTAAATCCTTGCTGAACATTCATTGAACTTTCGATAGTTTCTTTTTCTTATGTAGGTCAGCCAGTCTTCCTTTTGATGGAAATTTAAATGACTTGTAAAACAAATGTGTAAGAGAAGCCATTTAATGCCCTCCTCAGAGTTCACCTAGGCAACAAATCTTTCCCCCCCCCCCAGAGTAGTTGCTTTAATCACTCTGATTTTGAATTAGCTTGTTAGATATCTCTCCTATTTCTTCCACACCATGGGCCAAAAAGGCCAGTGGAATTTTCCAAATCTTAGTGCTCCCCAACCTGCACTTCAATAAATTTTCCATACCCTAGCTAAATTGTCAATCAGTCATTGTTCCCCAAGAAGAGAATGGTTAAGGATCCCGGTGTCTGTCCAGAATTGGAATAGATGTCCTCATGCCGCTGCCCTACCCTGGCTATCTGGGGATCATTTCACCACTGATGCAATTTCCAAAGAGATTAGGGGAGGTGAGGCTGCCTTTAGTTACTTTCATCCTGCTAAATTTAGAATTTGTCCCTTTCCTTTCTTAGTTTTTTTGCCAGTTCTTGCTAATATAAAGACTGAAAAATCACTCATGTATGGGCAGAATCATTCCCTCAGGGTATACAGTATATGTGTTGTGATCCCTGAGGCAGGACAGCTTTTAGCAGCTGCTGCCTTTTGATTTTTCTTAATTCTTGTATTTTAAAAATTTGGTGTTTTTTTTTTCCTGGAAGAATTGTTATTGTGAAGATTTCCTTTGGTGTTCTGCAGCTTCTTTGAAACAGGGAGAAGAGGTATTGCTTTATCAAACAGTTGTTAAGTTTCTAATTCTTGCTCGATTAGCAACAAGATTAGCTGCTACCTAGAATTTTTTATTGAAGCTATGGATAATAAGAGGCCAAGGAAAGACCCCAAAAGGGAGGTTTTGACATCCTTGCCTAGCTAAGCACACTAAAGATGATGAAACATTCTAAATTAGTTTGGTTGTCCAAAAGTTAGAATTTGGAAGTCCAAGTAGATATTCCCTTTTGCATTTTAAAGTGTGCATCTGTCCTTCGTCTAGGTGTCCTCCCAAGGACAGGGAGTAATCATGGTAATCAAAATAGAAATAGACACCAATAAAATGAAATATGTCATAAGCACTTTTCTTAATATGTGTACAACCTTTGGTTTCCAGCAGAACAAAATCAAGCAAAGTTTTTTGAACTTTCTATTCCACTAACTATGGTTTGTAGGTTTGGATGAAATCATTTATTCTGTTTTTAGGGAACTCTTGGATCCTTTTATTCATTGGTGGGAAAATGAGAAATTGTTTGTATGTAGATGGAAAGTCTTGTCTGAAGTCATCTCCTGCCTTGAAAACTGTATTACGTGTATTTTTGCACTCTGATTAAGCTGTGTTTTGTAGGTATTTCTGTGAAGTAATTAGCTAAGAGGGCTTCTTACCTGTGTTGGAATGAAAAGATTTCAATACTTCAGTCACTCTTTTTGTTGGTATGCTTGAGGAAAAGTCAAATGCTATTTTTCTATGAGAAATGCAGTCCAAAATTGTTATGGGTGAATTCTACATTGTTAGCTGTCAGAAAGGTTATCTATGTGCCTAATATATCTGTCATACTAAAAAATACCATTGTGAAATTTATTATTTTAGATATTTATGTTTGTTCTCATTCACCCGTCAGTTTTCAGTACACTGCTATTATTCAGGAAAATCAAAGTAGTTTTTTACATCCAGCATGAATTTTGTTTAGAAACCAAAAGATGATATTCATCTCTGGCCAATTTTCCATCCTGGCAAGGCTGGACTGCTGGAGAATTTTCAAATCAATCCTCATAAGTTTGTTTGCGTTTTCCAAATTCTTCATTTAAAGTCTGAAAGTGATTGATCTGACTTCTGCCTATTCTCTCGAGTTTTCAAATGATTTCCCAGTTTCATGCTTTTATAATTTAGATATGATCTTGGGCCTGGCTAAAATTTAATAGGCAGAGTATTAGCCTGTGCAATTTAAATAAATTGCATGTTCTAGAAAAAGAACCCAGTTGTGATGTGAGCTAAAAGAATCAAGGAATAAGCTTTTTTTTTTTTTAGATCCAGAATGTTCCAGGAGCATTTGGGAGGAACAAGGAAGCGAGCAACTGACTCAATTGGTTTCCCTATCCCTCCTTTATATGAATGTGTGCTCTCCCTATAGAATGTAAGCTTGGGGGCAGAATCCAAGACTACCAACTCTGTTATATTGTACTTTTCCTAAGGACACAGTGTTCTGCACACAGTAAATGCTCCATAGATATCCCTGATAGATGATTGATTAGGAGAGGAGGGGAAGCAAGAAACTGACATTTCTTTAATTAAATCTTGTCCATTATCATTGTCATCCATTCCAATAATAATAATAATTGTTGTATTTGTTAAGCACTTACTATGTTCCAGGCACAGTACTAAGCTCAGGGGTGAATGCAAGCAACATGGAGCTCACACAGTCTTGATCCCCATTTTACATATGAGGTAACTGAGACACAGAGAAGTTAAGGGACTGGCCAGGGTGAGCACTACCCATTGCATTATTACTGAAGTGAGGGTTCAGAGTTCGGTGGGATTTGATGATGGAATCTCCTGTCAGGAATGATGGCTAAGCCTTTGTCCTGAGGTTTCAGGACCGAGAATCTTATGAAGGAATTTTAGTTATAGTAGTTTGTGCAACACCACTCACACTCTCTATTCCTGGCCACTCATGTTCCTGCTGGGACACGGCATGCAGTGAGCAAGAGTGCATGGAGTACGAGTGAGCCCACTGTTGGGCAGGGCTTGTCTCTATCTGTTGCCAAATTGTACATTCCAAGAACTTAGTACAGTGCTCTGCACACAGTAAGTGCTCAATAAATATGATTGAATGAATGAACACATTGTAAAGAGCATGCAGGATCCTCCCCCACAATAGCCAGCTCCAGTCTGACCTGGTTCCCCCAGTCTCCTAGCAGTTGTTGTTTTTTTAAACTGTGGACCAAAGGTAGGGCTTTCAGCAGGATATCTAGAATCCCAAATCATTTGACATGAAATTTTTTAATGTTTTAAGGCCTTTTGTTCTTGTTAATTTTTTTTAATGGCCCAGATTTGACTTTTCATTCACTCTCCCTTAATTTCTAGGCTATAACCTAAAAACAGCAAAATAATGCTAATGTTAATCTGCATTGCTTAGCTGTAACTTAACAACTGACCCTGTGTCAATTGTTTGATTTTCTATTCTTTGGTATTTTAGCTATGAGTCACAAAAACATTTGGTGAAATTTGAGCATGCACATATGCATATTTTTCACCCTGTTATCCCCATGTCCAGGACAGGACCAGATATCCTCTAGGCCCTCAACAAAGACTTTCCTGCCTAACTGTTAATGAAAAACTCACAATAGTTTATGAAGTATAGGTAGCATAATCAAACAAGCAAATTCAAAGGCCTAGGGTGAGTTATTGGCCTGGGATAAATGGAGTTAGAAGGGAAATTTCAATCTATGTTTCCCTTCCCCTCTCTCCGCATGGCATTTGGTGGCTACCTTTTGTCATAGTGTTTAAAAATAATTCCTCGCTCAAAACAAAACGAAAAAATGGATCCCAGCATGGTGTAGTTCTGATGAAGAAACCAAGATTCAAAGAACTATGAGAATAATGGGACCAGGGCAGAGCAGAAACCAGACATATGACCTGGCACCTTGATAACCACTTCAGTTCACCCTGTGACAAGGGGTATGTGGAAACCAAGTGGCCTGACATGTCTGATATGGAGCATTTTAAGGCAGGGAAAATTGATTTATTTTTTTTTGGAGAGATGCAGTGCACAAGAAGGCAGGAAACTTCTTGCAACCAAAACCATATTTCCTAAGCACAGGATTCCCCAAGTGCAGGCTAAGAGCCCTTAAGCCTTCTGTGCAAGTGAGGGGGTATAACATGAATTCTTATGCTGAAGGAATCAGTATAATTTTTTGTTTACACTTTTTGTCTAGATGCATTTGGAATGGATGAAAAGCCTCTACGGTTTTTCCAGAAATGATTCCATGCCAGTTTGTCAGTTTAGTTAGAACTGTCACACCTGAGTTTAGAAAGGTCCATCTCTGTCCAGAGATCCTTCTGTGCAGGAGAAAACCAACAGCACTAATCTCCTTTTGCAGTGACAGTATGGCATCCATAATTTCATACTATTCCATATGGCCCTTCTAGCAAATCTGTTAATTGCTAGACTCAAAAAAGATTGTATCATGAATCTACCGGATTTCCCCGCAAGTTTTCTTTCCTTAATGGTTTCCAAGTTTAATTTGGTCCTGGTACAGTTAGGAGCCTAACTGACACCCATGCCAATGCTTATTATTAATAATAATGATAATAATAATACCACCTTGTTTTTTGTATGGCACTTTTATTCCCAATGTGTTCACATTGCTCATTTCAATTTTGTACTCAAAACAACTCTATGAGTTAGGTAGAAAGGCAAGTATTATTACCCCCATTTTGCAGATGAGGAAAATGTGGATGACTTGCCCACTGTCGCACAGCAGGCCATCAGATGAGCATGGACTTGAATCCAGGCCCTCTGGCTTCCAGACCAGCACTCTTCCACTATATCACACTGCCTGCCAGCAAATTTAGCCTTTCTCCTGCTCTGCGCCAATCCTTGGTAGTGTATCAGAGGAGCAATCTGAACTGGGTAGCTGGCAAGCCTCAGTATCAATCAATCAATAGTATTTACTGAGTTCCAACTCTGTGCAGAGCACTGTACTAACACTTGGGAGACTACAATAGAGTTAGTTGACACAATCCCTTCTCAAAGATAATAGTAGGATATTTCAATTATGTGCGGAAATGCTTCAGGTAAATACACAAGTGCATAGTTGGTGCAAAAGTGCTGATGTGGTAGACCCCAACTGGACTCAGGGCTTGGCTCTGTCTCCAAGACAATGCTGGGTGCTTGACTCCTCCCAAAATAGCCCCATTACTGCTGTGAAATACAATGAACCAGCTTCTTGGCCTGCTGGAAAATGAAGGCTGTCCTCTCAATCCCCACGAGCCCCCAGCAAACCTGTGATCAGAAACCCCAAAACACTCTAAAGAACAACTGTGCCCTGATCTCATGTGTCGCTCACTGTCAAAAAAAATAAAATATGGTATTTGTTAAGCACTTACTATGTGCAAAGTACTGTGCTAAGTGCTGGGGTAGATACAAGGTAATCAGGTTAGATGCAGTCCCTGGGGGTCCTAATCTTAATCCCCATATCACAGATGAGGCAACTCAGGCACAGAGAAGTTGTGACATTCCCAAGGTCACACAGCAGACAAGTGAAAGAGCCAGGATTAGAACGCACGACCTCTGACTCCCAAGTCTGACTTCTATCCCTTCCTCATGTTCTCTCTCCTGCCGGGGATTCCCTCCAGCTTCATATCCAATTTTCTGTCTTCAAAGCCTTACTAAATTCACATCTCCTCCAAGGAGCTCTCTCTAAACAACCACTCAACTCTCCATTCTATTCTCCCTCCCTTCTGGGTCACCTAGGCACTTCACTGCCCATAGTCACCCCCACAGCACTTACTTATATACCGTTACACTCTGTTGCTTCCCCGATGGGTAATTTATTTTGATATCTATTTCCCGCACTAGATTGTAAGGTCTTCGAAGACAAGGTTTGTGTCCATCTACTCTACTGTATTCTCCCATGCACTTAACGCAGTGCTCTGCACAGAGTAAGTGTGCAATAAATTCCATGGACCGATTAACTGCTGTAGTGCACTACAGCACAGTGTAATACTGGATATATACTACAATAGTCCACAGTTGGTGCAAGCGTGTAAATGTATGGTTGATGCAAAGTGCTGAGGTAGTAGTCAGAGAATTAAAGCCTGGGGTGAAGAGAAATTAATCAGGCTAGGTCTTCAAGAGGCAATTTCATTTCAGAAGGGCTTTGAAGATGAGAAGAACTGTAGTCTTCTAACGAACATGGAGGGAGGTAGAACAAAACAGTTCTTTGAGAGTTAGAAAAGGAGACAGGACGTTATTTTCCTCAGGATAAAGTGAACTTCCAATGGGTTTCATTTGTTAAAGGACGAACTTAAATAAATTAGAACTAATGGTCCTTGTTTTCAAGTGACAGGAAAATAATGGCTATTTGGATCGAACCTGGTTTTTGAAATTTCCAAATGATTTAAGGGTTTGGAGAGACTATGTTCCCCATGTGAAGGTAACTTGATAGTAGCTCCTTTATTTAACTTTGGCTAACTGTAGCAACAGTGATCACCCTGTGAGATTCCAACATTGGGAAAATAGATTGCAAGTGCTTTGTCATACCAGAGAACCTCTGCAAGCCCTTTCCCTTTCCCTTCCTCCCTCAGTGGGGCTTTGTTTGTTCCTAAGGACCATGAGTGAGTCCTAGAAGCCACCTGGAGGGAAGGACAAATCCTTTCATCCTTGAGCTTGATTGTTTTGCTTAGTCAAGTTTCTTGCTGGACATCTCACTCCAGGGATTGGATCGCTTAGGCCTCATCCCCCGGGTTTCCTGCCAGTCATCGTTTGAAGACAACAATGTAGTGTGTTTTGCTAGCCTGTGACATTCCTAACGTTTTGTGTCTGTGTCTGTATAATTGTGGTGTGCAGCTGAATATATGGTGAGTTTACATGAATCAGTACTGAGTCGATCATTTCAAATGACTTTTGGCAGCATCTTGCTGAACTGATTAATTTCCACTTTTCTTCGCCAGTGGTTCTTTGGTCTCTTGGTCGCCTCTTTGTTCCCCATTAAGCTTTTCACATTTTTAGCCTCATAGCAATGTGCCTTTCTGCCCAGCCTAGAAAACCTCAGTTTGGATGCCTCAAAAACACTATCACACAGAACCACCCAAGGGATCACTTGATGGCACTCTCCCTGGAGATAGGATATTTTAGCCTGCAAACTACTAAGAAGAGAGATGTCATCTATTGACCTTGCTGGGTGTAGCACCCATGGAATTCTGCTACATGTACACCAAAGTATATAGAGCCCTGTTGATTATAATATTGGAGTCAGCACTTTTCAGAAGAAAGGCACCTTCACAAAGAACCAAATTGATTAACTTTTCATGTGCTGAGTTAGTCTTTTCCCATTCACTAAGGATTTCTTTAAAAAAATTATTTTCCACAAATTACAGATTACAACATCAAGAGTACTATTCTGAACTTAGATGACTTAACATTCCTAAGATCAGAAATGATGAACTGTGGTAGAAAAAAACTGTTTGGTTGTTTCCATATTCGTGCAACAGAGTTTGAAATCTTTATCCTTTCTTCCAGAACAGAAGGCATTATATCCTGCATTACTCAGGATTAGAATATGCCTGGCACAATTAATTGCCACCACACATATTGTGATTTCCTAATTACAAAATTCCTTCATTTTAGGACAGGCTATGTATTCCATTTCTGCTATATTTAGTTAGTGGATGAAATTGCATTTCTGGATTTTTAATTTTTTTTAACCTATCTATCCTGTGGAACATAAATACATACAAACCTGAAATTTGTTAATGCCTTCCAGAAATGCAGAACAGCTCTTTCCAGTAAACCAACAGAATAGAGATGTGGTTTTTTTTGAAAGGGAATGGAGTGAAAGGAAGAACTCTGTAAGCCACTGGCAGTATTTGCTAAATTGGCTAAAGTATCTCCCCACAGAGTACAGGTATAGAAGCCCTATTTACTTTTCATTGTGAAGGAGGTGCATTATCTCTAAAGGTTTTCTTTCCGTTTCTATATAGATATTCACCCTTCACATTTTGAAGGTTTGAAGAAGAGGATTGTTTTTCGAGTCACACTAAGTAAACATGAAATGCATGCAGGCTTAAAACTAAAGCATGCATGTTCCCGCAACAGCAATAAAAAGTGTTGGCTTGCACGACCTATGATGCTGAAGCATTGCCTTGTAAAAATGCGAAAGATTCTTTTGCATTTTAAGACTTAAACCTCTTCCTGAACCTTTCAATCCTCAAGAGGTTTTTTGGGCTGCAACTGGGTTGTACTTACTTTGATGATTGCTTCTGTGTTGCAGATAAAGTAGATGAAATAGTCCCAGTTCCCAAGCCATCAAGGACCGCAGAAAATGTAACTGTAGAATCAAGAGTGGCAACCATTAAACAGCGGCCAACTAGTCGATGTTTTCCTTCTGCTACTGATATGAATGTGAGTGGGAGCTGATCAGAGGTATATTTTTTTCACTGGTGGAAAAAGTCATCCATGAGTGTTTGAGAGGAAAGCTCCAGGTTTTCTCCAAATAGCTGGATTCTTTTTTTGCCACAAACATTTGCTGTTGCAATGTGGAGAGATTTAAAGTATTGTGCCGAGAGCCAACTTTGGGATCAACAGCCCCCAACCCCCAAATGCTATCCTGCAAACACGCATAAAGTAAATTTTCCAATTTTACCTCTTTGCTAATGCTCTGTTTCACTATAATGCTACTGAAAGATGAAGGAAGAATTCTTCTCAAACTGTGGGATGGAGATAGGAGATCTGTAAACCTCATGGAGAGTCTAAACACTATGGCAGCAGGAAGGTTGTGGTGCAGCCAGCTCTGTCAAAGTGGACTCAAAGATAGCCTGGCAGTCACACATCACAGCCTGAGAAAATGATTAGAGCATCAGTAAAAGCCGACCATCCCAAGGGTTTAACGTGAAAAGAGCCTGGGGAAAGGAAAAATCAAAGGCCTTCCCACCAAAACTGCAGCTGTGGCTGTAAAACCTGGAATGGTTTTTAGATAGTGCTTTACCCACAAACACTCTGCTGAAAATCACAACTTCCAGTCATTTAACCGCACTGGACTGGAAAGCTGAAAAATGTTATTACAGTCCCCTGGCTTTCTGGCATTCTGAAATACCTCCAATAAGACATTACCAGCCATCTCTGACATTATAGGTGAAGTAGAATGATCCACAGAGCTTGTTTTGGATTTGTTTTGGGGTTTTTTTTCAGGGGGGTGGGGGGGGTGGGGCGTTTGGTTTGACACATAGCAGCTGAGACAAAGTGGGACAGAGTTCTGGGTTTCTCCAGTGTTGTGGCCCCTTGAATATTGACCTGTATATGCTGTTTGGTTTTTAGTCCATGTATGACCGGCAAGGGATTGCTGTGATGCCACCCACTGTTCCTGGAAGTCCCAAAGGCCCTTTTCTGGGCCTCCCTCGAGGTACAATGAGAAGGCAAAAATCAATAGGTAAGACACCCGCCCATTTTCCTGGGGAACCATTTAGAGTCCTTCTCCTAAAATGGGACAAACTGGGGAAGGGACTTGGTATATGAATGGTCAGCGATACTTCCAAATCTGCAGACATCCTCCCCCTGGCCCAGGTCTCTCTCTGCTGCATGGGCCAAAAGGTTGCAGTTTAGACTGTGTTCCCGGTTAAACCTTTCTTCCCAGACCAACTCACAACACAGAGTACTCGGGAAGCTCCTAGGAAAGTCATCCAAGTAACATTGTGCAGCCAAGTTTTGTACTGGGAGGGAATGAACTCTAGTAATAACCAGTTGCAGCAGAGGAAATTTTCCGAGCTCCATGTTCTTGCTCTGCCACTGAGTTTCTGTTTTGCGGGGCAAGTTGGTTTGGAGGAGGTAACCCCCTGAGAGGGTTTGGGCCTCTGCAACTAATTATCGACTTCTAATGAAACACCTCAGAATTCTCTTTAATTGTACTTATTTTTATTGCTAATGTGGATATGATTGCTATTAATTTTGGTGTCCGAATAGATCGAATTTAATGTTGGAATCGTCCTTTTTTTAGAATATTTAGAACAAATTTTCCAGTGCAAGCCTCAGTTCACTGTTTTCAAGAGTTTAGAACGTATTATTTAATGAGGATACTATATGCAGTAAATGTTCCTACAGAGATTTAAATTGTGTCTGGACTAGCATTTGACATTGTTTAAAGTGTCATACAACTACTGTGACACTCTTCTGTGTTCTTTAGGAATGCTTTGCTATGTTGTTTTGAGGCATTATCCTTGAGAAGTGTTTTACTCATTACTCCTGTTAATGTGTGGTTTGTTTGTTCCTAATTTGAGATGAATATATTTGACAATTTAAATGAATTATACATTAAATGAAATCTAATTTCAGAGGTGGCTTATGCTATTCAAGTATTGTAAATAATTAACTCAAAGCCAGTTTCAAAGTAGCAACTAAGCCATGTTGGATTATTGGCTTTTTATCTGCTTAATAACAATTGATTTCCTCCTGTCAGACAGCAGAATCTTTCTATCAGGTTAGTGAATCTATATAGTTTAAGATCTGTAATTTAAATGTGCAAGTATTTGCTCTTTTTATAAGACTGATTCCTAAATCACTCTGTGGAAGCATACTTGTTAGCCAACCAATATGCACAGTACGCGATCATTCTAAAACTGAAATGCTCTTACCGTTAGTGGTACAGAAATGCTCTTATTTAAGGAGCGTGTTTAATTTTTGAGTACTCTTATTCAAGAGTATAATGCATTTTTTGATCTGAATATATTATTGCAGTTCATTAAAGGAACTGATTTTATTAAAAGCTAATAATTTTGCTACCTCTTAGAAAAATTTGCATGCCCAACATTATTTGATAGCAACTTGTCCTCTGTTTCTTTAGTACATGTATTGTGTTTGTGCATCACCCTTTTTGTATGCTATGTACAATTTCATGTCTTTGAATCGTTTTATAAATATTCAAAAGATATGCCAAAAATATACCCCACGTGGACACATGCAAAAATATTTTTTCCATGGTTCAAAGAACGGAAAGGGCATTTGTAATTTTTGAGAAATTACTGTTCTAGGGAAGCTCAGCAGCATTTATAGCATTGTTTTTTGGGGTTTTTTGGTTTTGTTTTTTAAGTAGCCTTAGAGACTCCAGATTTATCTACCAGGCACATTGGTCAAATCAAAAGAGAAGAGAAAAAATGGATATCTGGTGTCTGAAACTCACCCAGGAGCCTATAAGCCCTGCTCTTAGGGTGAAGGCCTCCTTGGCTGTAGGTCCAGGCTACTACACCTTTGACTCCCACTCCCAGCTATTTTCTAGTCTTTCCATCTGAGTAAGACCAAGCTACAGTCTTGGTTTTAGAGCGGGGTGGCTCCAGAATGGGCCTGGCCTATTACAGAGTCTTCTGGGCTCAAGAATGCCAAATTAAAGCCAAAAGATGAACCGTCAGCGCCTCCTTGGGCCTGCAGCTCTACATTCGCGTTCTGAAGTGTCCGTTCTCTAGACCTGAAATGCAGACATAATACTCACTTTACTCTCAAAGAAGAGAGGATATTGTTGCTCAGGAATGGATTGGTCAGATTTTTTTTGGTGGGGGGGGCACTGTTGTGCTTTGTGATGTGCTTTTGTGTAGTGCGTATGTTGTGTCTGTGCATTTATCGTGAAAGATTAGCCAACCAAAACACTAGCCTTTTCAGTTGAGAGAACAAATGCAATCATGTTTCCACAAAACCTGCAGATCTGCCACATTCATTCTGTATTTCTAGGAATTACAGAGGAAGAACGGCAATTCCTGGCCCCTCCTATGCTAAAGTTCACTCGAAGTCTATCCATGCCAGACACCTCCGAAGACATTCCTCCCCCACCCCAATCTTTGCCCCCTTCGCCCCCACCGCCTTCCCCGATAGCCTACAATACTCCTAAGTCTCCAACCTCACGAGTGTATGGGACCATCAAGCCCGCATTTACTCAAAATTCAGGTCCAAAGATTACACCGTCCGCTCGGTCCGAAAACGTCAGCACGATGATGCGGGACAAGGGGATGTATTACCGCCGGGAACTGGACCGTTACTCTCTCGATTCCGAAGACCTGTACAACAGGAACGCTGCAGCTCAGCCGAACTTCAGAAACAAGAGGGGCCAGATGCCAGAAAACCCATATTCGGAGGTGGGAAAGATAGCAAGCAAAGCGGTTTACGTTCCTGCCAAACCTGCGAGACGGAAGGGAATGCTGGTGAAGCAGTCCAACGTGGAGGACAGCCCAGAGAAAACCTGTTCGATTCCTATTCCGACCATTATTGTGAAAGAACCATCGACGAGCAGCAGCGGGAAAAGCAGCCAAGGGAGCAGCATGGAAATCGATCCCCAGGCTTCGGAGCAGCCCGGCCAGCTCAGGCCCGACGACAACCTAAATGTCAGCAGCCCATTTGCAGCTGCCATCGCCGGGGCTGTTAGGGACAGGGAGAAGAGGCTGGAGGCCAGGCGGAACTCGCCCGCCTTCCTGTCCACTGACCTGGGAGACGAGGACGTGGGCCTGGGTCTGGGGCCTCCCACACCGAAGACGAGGCCCTCGAAGCTGACAGAGGAGGGGGAGTTCCCCAACGAAGACAGCCCCCAGCAGCCCCCCTCGCCCACTCCAGCGGCCTCTAGAGATGCCGAGAACCACTTTGATAATGACGAAGGCAGCAGTGGCGGTGGCCAGGGCGAGCTGGAGAGTTCGAGAACGGTCAATATCTGCTCAAAAGCCAAGAGTCCTGAAAGCAGCACGACTCCCTCCAAGAGCGATCACGCAGCCAGCACGGACAATTACGTCCACCCCCTCACTGGAAAGCTGTTGGATCCCAATTCACCATTAGCCCTGGCACTGTCTGCCAGGGATAGAGCCATGAAAGAAACCCAGCAGGGCCCTGGTAAGGGGGAGACAGCTAAAGCAGACCTGAACAAACCCCTTTATATCGACACAAAAATGAGGCCTGGGATTGAAGCTACGTTCCCGCCGGTGACCCGCCAGAGCACCCGGGGCCCATTGAGGAGGCAAGAGACAGAGAACAAGTATGAGACAGACATGGGGAAGGACAAGAAAGGGGATGAGAAAAAAAACATGCTGATCAACATCGTGGACACCTCCCAACAGAAGTCAGCTGGCTTGCTCATGGTGCACACCGTAGAAGCGGCGAAGGCTGACGAAGGGCCCGCTGTTGAAGATGAGAAGGCCGAAATGGAAACCAAGCCAGAAGACTCTTTGGCCGAGGTTCCAGAAAGCATCCAGGAAACCGAAGGTGCTTTAAAGGCGTCGGCTGCTCCGGGCCCGGCCGCTCCCGCCGGTAAAACCATCGTGGCGGTTTCCTCGGTAGACGAGCCCATCATTTTGCCATTTCGCATTCCTCCACCCCCTTTGGCATCGGTTGACTTAGACGAAGACTTTATTTTTACAGAGCCATTGCCTCCTCCCCTAGAATTTGCTAACAGTTTTGATATCCCCGATGACCGCTCGGCTCCGGTTTCGACCGCGACGGACACGAGTAAGCCGAGAAAAAGCGACACTCCCCAGTCACCTTCATTCAACTCCAGCCAACCGACCAACTCTTTGGACAGTAAGAAACCAGCGGGTTTTTCAAACTGTTTGCCTGCCTCCTTTCTGCCCCCCCCTGAAAGTTTTGATAACGTCACTGACTCTGGGATTGAGGAGGTGGACAGTCGCAGTAGTAGTGACCACCATTTAGAGACAACCAGCACTATCTCCACTGTGTCCAGCATCTCTACCTTGTCATCGGAAGGTGGTGAGAACTTGGACACCTGTACAGTCTATGCAGATGGGCAAGCATTTATGGTTGACAAACCCCCAGTACCTCCTAAACCAAAAATGAAGCCCATACTCAACAAAAGCACTGCACTTTACAAAGATGCTCTAATGGAAGAAAATGTAGATAGTTTTGTTATCCCCCCACCTGCTCCACCTCCACCTCCTATCGGTGTCCAGCCTGGGACAGCAAAGGTTATTCAGCCAAGGACCTCCAGACTATGGGGTGATGTTACAGAGGTCAAAAGCCCAATCCTCTCAGGCCCAAAGGCAAATGTCATTAGTGAATTGAACTCAATACTGCAGCAAATGAACCGGGAGAAATCTACAAAGCCAGGGGAAGGATTGGATTCACCAACAGGAACCAAAACCGCAAGTCTCAGTACAAGGTAAGGGCCGATGAGGTCATGAGCCCGGGCTGGAAGTGATGAAAGCTTTTCTCCTTTGCATCTTCTGAGAATAACTCAAAAAGCTTACAGCATTGGTTTGCGGGTTTAGCATATTTGAAAAAAAGAAAAAAAAAAGCTTGTAAAAGCTGTTTAGTGTTTATTGCGCAAAAGTTCACTTCATTTTCCTATTCCTCCTGTCTCAAGGGTAGAACCTGGAATAAAGCAAATCTCCACTAGCCCCTTTAAATTGGCCCAGATTCCTCTGTTACACAGCATATCCAAAAATTCTACCAGACCCCCATTTCCTGCAGTAAAATTTATTCTGCTAAATCTCCCTAATACTTCCATTAATTTCCAATGTTAGACTCCCCATTGTTTTCAGTGTCTGCTCTTTCAGGAAGCCAAGCAAGAGCTAGGATGATTTTGCAGAATTAAAGAAAATGACTTTGTCTTCCTTTTATGACTTGTTGATAATTTCTAGTGGATAACCTTTTTAATAATTAATAGTAATTATGGTATTTGTTAAGTGCTTACTAAGTGCCAGGCACTGTGCTAAGTGTTGGGGTAGATACAAGATAATTGGGTCAGACACCCTCCGTGTCCCACAGAGGGCTCACAGTCTTCATCCCCATTTTACAGATGAGGTAACTGAGGCCCAGAGAAATGAAGTAACTTGCCCAAGGTCACACAGCAGGAAAGTGGCAGAGTCTGGATTAGAACCCAGATCCTCTGATTCCCAGGCCCATGTGCTTTCCACTAATTTTCTCGTGCATTATAGATATTTTAAGGGATTCTGGGTCCAATTTTCCCAGTGCCCAAGGCTTCCCCTTGGTATTAAGGAAGATACTCAACTACTCAGGGGCAGTTAGAGGAGTGCCCCACATATTGGGCATACATTGCAGCAAGGTGCTAATTGATCTGAAATAATTCGGGTTTCTTCCTTCCCACGAACCTTAATTCACTGCCAGAGAGTGACTGGAAAAGTAGCATGTTCTCGTGGAAAGAGCACAGGCCTAAGATTTAGAGGACTTGGAATCTAATTCCAGCTCAGCCACTCTCCTGCTTTGCTATGTGATCTTGGGCAAGTCACTTAAATTTTCTTGTCCCAGTTTACTCATTTGCAAATTTGGGATTAAATTACCTATTCCATCTCCTACTTAGACTGTCAACCAAATGGGGCAGGGATTGTGCCCAACCTGATTATCTTATACATCTACCCTAGTACTTTATACGGTGCTTGACATAAAGTGCTTAGCAATTATAATAATAATAATAAATTATTAACTTTAGGCACTGAGTTTGTGCCTCTTTTATTGTCGGATTTTATTACAAGACAAGTGGTTCTAACTCTCATTTAGTAATTAACAAATCATGGTGGGTGCCATCATTTGATTAATGAATGAAATTGTGTTCAGTTAATCTTCAGACTCTTGTGAAAATATTTTATTCAAATAACTTGGTCTATTAATCAGAAACACTGCCCCTCATTTCTTAAGACATGATCTTAGGAGCTGCAATTTTCATGAAATCTTTTAACTTCAAATGTAAAATAAACAATCTCAGCATGTACATTATAATTCCAGGAAATTTATCTTAACTGATCTGTAATGTACAGGGTAAGCTAAAAGCTGTACTAAATGAGAGGACAAATACTAAGACCATTCTCACACTTGCTTACACACTCAAAATATTACCTGTGCTGAGGTTTCCTTTAAAGAAAACAAGGTCCAAAAACTGAATAACACAACTAGTTTTTCCCTGGCATGCTTTCATTTTGTACTACCATATGCAGAAACTAGTTTAATAAGTCTGAGTTTGGAATAAGATTCCTAATCGATAAGGAGCAGAAAGACTTTGGTGCACATGAGAGAAATGCCCAGGTTTTTGGCAGAGGCATAAAACCGAGAGTGACAACCTTCCACTTCCACTCAGCCTTTCCTCCGAAAGCTGGACACCCTTACCAACAAAGATGTCCTCAAGGCAGGGCCAAGGCAGCAGGAGAATGGCAGCTTCAGCCACTGCTGCCATGGCTGTCGCTGGTGGCCTGCAATTCCCAGCGTAGGATACTGAAGGAAGCGACTGATGGGAGAACATTCTGGGCAGTGAGCCGTGGCCCCAGGGACCCACTGTAAAGTAAAGCAGTCAGGAACAGGAGAGGAGAGGTGACGAACAGCTGGGTGCAGCCATCTGCTGCTGGGATTTCCACTGGCTCCTAATGGTCTACAGTGGGGATTCTGGCTGGTAGAATGGCACGGTGCCATCCTGCCTGCCACTGCTGCTCCATTTCACTATGGGATGAAGACAGATGTGCTTGGCATATTTCAGTTTCTATGAATGTGTACATCTGACTCTGCACAGCGTGACTGGGTGTCGGAGGCAGGGACGGTACAGGTGGGAGAAGAAGGCCGATAACCATTCCCTGCTCCAATCCCTCTGATTTAGGCCATTTCTCTCCTGGGGCACAACAGCAGCCAGTGGTAAGTGGGGGTAGACAACTAATCACCTCTCCACCCTGGACTATATTCACTGCAGTCCCACTTTGCAAGGAGGTAGGACTGAGTTAAATAGGGGTATGACTCCTCCAACCTCCGGTCTGTATCCGAGCCAATCAGAGTACCCAGAGATGGAGACCCAGAGGGCCACACTAGTAATTCTCTAATGACAGTAGGATTGACCTTTGGGAAAAATCATATTTGCTTTTTAGACATAGCTTATCTGATTAATTGAATGCCATCACAATTCCAGAAAAGAACATATTTCCCTGTTCTGGCACTAGCCAAGGTGCTAACTGGATTAAGGTATTAACTGGATTACTGTGATGGGAGAAATTTAAAGATGAAGATCTAAGTTAGAATTTTTGTTGACTGACTCTATAGTAGGGAATAATTCCTTCTGGGTGAGATAGTTTACTGAAGAGGGAAAAACACTTTTGGTCATCATGACAACTACTCCAGAAATTTTTTTCCTTTCTTTGTTTAGGGGATTAAAAAAATCTCTCTTGGGGTATAAGTGGGTAGCCTCTCATATTTATTTTAAAGAAGTTCTAAATCTCCAAAGTTTGTTTTCTTGAATTGGCTTGTCCCCTGTAGAATGAGGTATTATAGAGAGGTTTTGCCTTGCATCTGTGGCAAACCCAAACATGGAGGTTGCGATTCTGTTGTGACTTGAAAACAACCCTAGGGCAAACCCTTTAAGAAATGGAAAGATTTATCTTTGAAGAAAACTTCTGAAGGTTTTTTGGGGGTAAGGGAGGAGGGGGGGGGACTTTAGACACTTGTAAAAAGTCACCTTGAGGAGCCATTGTCAAATCCACTTATTAAAAACTTGATTGTCCCCCCCAAAAAAGGTTAAAATTTTAGAGTCAGTGCCCTCTGAGAACCATCTGTTATCCTGAAACTTCTGTGACAATTTGGTTAATTAGCCTCAGGTCTTTGGTAGGTCAGTTTCCACTTTCACATCCTCCATTACTCAGTTTGGGAAGTGATCACTAGTGGTAGAGCCTAGGACAGGTTCAGGGGAGATATGCTAATACTGGCAAAGAAGAGAGAACAGGCAATTTATTGATGTATTATCCTGATGGCAGTATCTTAACACTTTAAAGGTGCCCATTTTCTAGTACTTTTGACATTAGCCCAGAAACTGAAACTCAGACACTACTTACTTTCCCAAAAGTTGAGCATGATATGACTTTCGAAAGTGTCTTGATTTATAAAATATATATTCATAGTGAAAACCAAGTAACTTGATTTAATGACTAAATTAATGTTGAAAGTACCCCCTTTACACATTGATCAGAAAACTACCTTGAAAATTCAGGGAATAAGCTCCTGTTCTAGGAAATAAGCTTCTTCCTTGAGTTGGTGCTTATTAAAGCTCTATCAAAGCAATTGATGCCCTTAGTATTTCAAAGGCATAAGCCTCTAAGGCAGATGTGAATTATAGGTATTTTACTGAATGCCTGCCTTTTTTGAAAGCGTTCCAGATTTACCTGTCCATTGAAGTTGAACATGCGCAACGTACAGAAAACACAAAATACAGTGCAACCACTTGAGTGCTGTGAGCTGGATTAGGAAACAAAGTATCTCGGAGGTCACTTAGGAAATGTCCAACTCTAGAATCATAAGCCTGAACCTTCTGACAAATAAAACCAATTCAGTAGATTTAAAAGGGAGTCTAATGCAGCAAAGTGGTGAACAGCCTGTTTTGGCCAAGGTCAGGGTCAAGGTGCAAATATTAATATATATTCACACATTTAAATTTTATAGGAACTTTTTTAACCTTTCCCTGAGAATTGATTCTAATACTAGCACCATATTCTTTAGAACAAATTGAACAGTCAATCAATGGCATTTCCCGAGCAATTTGTTTCCTCCCTCCCTCTCCTGAGAAGATATGGTTCTTTGGTCTGGAAAGACAAGAGAGGGAATTCATAATCAAAATCATAAAAGGGCCTGGGACAGGGAGAACACAAAATAATTCTTTCCCTGGTTGGTGGTAAGCATATGGAATTAGTTGCTACAGGAAATTAGGCAGGCAGGAAATAGCAGTAGTTGGAAGAAAGATTTGAATACAATTATAAATGGAAGGAGAGGGAGAAGTTAGGACATGCAAAATTTATTTAAATTTGTGATGAGTTGTTAGAAGGAAGATTAAGATGTATTTTTTATCCCAGCTCTGCCTCTTGTCAGCTATGTGACTTGGGGCAAGTCACTTAACTTCCCTGTGTCTCAGTAACCTCATCTGTAAAATGGGGATTAAGACTGTGAGCCCCACCTGATAACCTTGTATCTATCCCACTGCTTAGAAGAGTGCTTGGCACATACTAAGTGCTTAATAAATACCATCATCACCATCATCACCTTTAACTATGAGGATAAAAGGGAGGACAGCCAGCCTGCTGATACCATGGATACTGTCATGTGACCTGGGTGAGGTATTTACAATAATAATAATAATAATTGTGGTATTTATTAAGTACTTATTATCTGCCAGGCACTGTGCATAAGCTTTGGGGTGGATACAAACAAATTGGATTGGACATAGTCCCTATGCCACATGGGGCTCAGAGTCTCAATCCCTATTTTACAGTGTTCTCATCTTCGCACTCTTCTTTCTGCTCTCTTCTTCTCTCTCAACCCTTTTTCTTTAGAGACTTATTGATGAGGTGATCAAGCATGTCTGCCTTATTTCCAAGTGTAACCCACAACTGACTGTGTGAATGCAAATGTGCTGGTAAAAACCAGAGCCCTGCTCCCCAAGACCAAAAGAACTTGTTAGTCTTTGGCCACTTTTGACCTTTGTCTAGAGTGCATCTAGATTTCTCTTTTGAAGATCTTCTTCAGGTTTCATAATACCAAAATCATTTCTTATGATTAAATAAATCAAAGCACTATAACTGATCCCAAATTCATGAAGTCTGAATCTACTTTCCTCTCATAACTGGTGATTACAGCCCAACATTGGTTATTTTGCCATACCATGATGCCAATTGGAATTTTTATTGTAGAATAATTTAAAGAGAATTGCATTAATATTAGTCACTTTTGAACAATATTGTCTATTAATGTGTACTGTTCATGCATGATTAATTAGAGCCCCGAATTTAGATTTGGTCCTTTGGTTCATTTCTTATCCTTGGAAAATTGCTAATGTTCTGATTTCCTGTGCATGATCTATCGAGTGAAAAAAGTTCTGAACATGGAATCACAAGGCTTGAGCTCTAATTCAGGCTCCTCAATGCTGTTGGAGAAATCACTTAGTCTCCTCTTGCCTCATTTTCCCCGTTTGTACCTATTTCAGGGATATTGGTGAGGTTTAAAATGAGATAATAGGTAAGTGCTATACAATGTAGGGTATTATTGAGATCCTAGAAGTCACTAGCATATAAAGACCATGGCACTAATTGACTAAAGTACACACTTTAAGGAATGTTCAGAAACACCATCTGCTTCTGTAATCAAATTAACACCACTGAGGATCACCCTTCTGGGCTCAGACCCTCATTTAAGTGTTGCAGAAGGATAAACCAACCTTGTAAACTCAATAAGACAGCCACTTGAATGCTTACCACATTTTTGAAAAAGTAATTTTTGCTCTAAAGCTAATGAAATTACAGTGTCACGGATGTAAATACCATGAACCCTACCCTTGCAGTAAATTCTATTGAGGATTTTTGCTTTCGTATATCTACGATAAAAGAAATGGATAAAAAAAATAATCATGCAGAGATTTTTATCAGGCTAACAGATTATGTTGTATCTGCCTGCAAACCAAGTTGTTGCTTAGCAACAAAATGTTCAGTGCAACCTGGAGGATCTAGTGAATAATATCAGTATGATCAACACAGAATAACCTGCTGTGGAAAAAAAATAGCAGGTTAAGACTGCCTGGACTGAAAATAAAAATGATAGAGCTTTGTAAACTGCTTGACCAATTCTGCATCATGGCTATATCTGACAATACCAAATTATTACAAATTTAAGATCTAAAATCTCATGTTTTAAGGAGCACCCTCTTATTGTGGGATGATTCTACCCCATTTGATAGACTAATTTGCTCTTTATAAGAGGTATTAGAATCAAAGTGTTGTTTCACTGTAATGTGGTACTTTAAAAATGCAACTATAGTTCATTGATGTGAATCTTTGCTCTTTCCTGTTGACATGTTTTTCTTTCAAGTGGACCAACTTACCTCTACCAGAAAAAGTAGTTACAGTAATATCATACTAGAAATATTAAGCCGATGTACTGATTACCCTTTCCTTTAACTGATTAATTCTGCCAACTGTGCTGAACTATAAATGAAGTAACCGTGGATGAATCTCACTGACTGAGCCCACTGATTTCCTTTCATCTCCCCATGCCACCCAATCTCATACTTGCTTTTTGCTTTGTAATTAATTTTGCCATGTTGTTTCAGCAATTCCATTTTGTCATTTTTATTTGCTATCATGATTGCCGTTAACAGAAGAGGGTCATGCTGAAAAGAAGTAAGTGAAGTCTAAAAAGCATAGATCTGTGATGTGTGCTTCTGCCTGTCACTCTCATTGCAATTTGGTATTCTTTTAACCTTCCTTAAATAGAGTTTGCACATAGCATAATTGTTTCTGAACACTCTCTGACACTTCATTTTAACAATTAATGCAGGCAAAACCAATTGCTCATAACCCCTGTGTATATACATTTACCCCACGCCTTATTTTCTAGTGCTTGTTGCTCAAAATTTCCTTCCAACTCTACCGGATAAGACTTCCTACTAATTTCAGCTTTGCTTCCCAGGTCCACAAGAGTAGTACGGGTTGTTTGATCTCAAGCTAATGTCCCAATGAATGGCAATTTTAGAGGACATATGGTGTTGGGAGACAGAGCCACTTCAAAGGCTAGCAATCCCCTGGAAGCCAGAGATTTGGCCTGCTTCACAGATTTATCATGGATGAAGCTTCTCCAGGAGGAATGAAGTCTAGTTAATAAGGCCAGATGGAACTTTTTCTGTGACCTCATGGATTTGTCACAATCCTCACAGGCCTTATTTTCCTTTTCTGTAAAACTTAGATGATACTAGTGCGGCATGCTGGGGTCCCTTCTGCCTTTTCCCAGATGAATCATTCAGTACAACTGTCCACTGGAAAATGTGCTTTGAGTCACATGGCACAGTTTTCAAAAAGCTCCCTGGGATTTTTCCCTTCCAGAGACAGGAGCAGTTCCAGAGGTCTTCCTCACTGATGTCCCTAAGGTTCACCCTCTATATTGAATTTTCACCAGCAAAAGCAGCCAGCCACCAATTTCAGCCAGCTGCTTGAGGTGGGTAGTATCTATCCCAGTGCTTTGTTTAGTGCTTGGCTCATAGTAAGCACTGAACAAATACCATACCCACTCCAGTCCATACTTCACTCTGCTGCCCAGTTTACTTTTCTCAAAAAGTCCATGTCTCCCCATTACTTAAAAACCTCCAATGGCTGTTCATCCATCTCTGCATCAAATGGAAATTCCATACCATTTAAGATACTCCCTCAATCAGCTCTCCCTGTCCTACCTTACTTCACTTATCACATATTACAACCAGCCCACAGGAGCCACTGTGCTCCTCTAATGCCAGCCTAATCACTATATTTGGATCTCAATATCTCACCGCCAATCCCTTGCCCACGTTCTCTCTCCGGCCTGGAACACCCTTCCTCTTCAGATCCAACAAACTCTCCCCATCTTCAAAGCAATCCTAAGGTCACACCCTAAGAAGGCTTCCCTAAGCGCTCATTTTTCCTACTCACTGTCCCTTCTGCATCACCTGTGCACTTGGGCATGTGCCCTTTAAACATTTGCTATTCACCCCATCCTCAAACCCATGGCACTTAAGTAGATATCCTTATACCTTACCATTTTTCCTACTGTCCATCTCCTAGACTGTAAGTTCCTTGTGGGCCTGGATTGGGTCTACCAACTCTAGCATATTGTAGTCTCCCGAGCACTTAGTACAGTCCTCTGCACATAGTAAGTGCTCAATAAATACTATTGTTTTATTATCATTATTATTATTAGGGCTGGTTGCAGAGAGTCAGGAGTCAGGGCTCATGAGTTCGAATCCCAGCTCTGCCACTTGGCTGTGTGACTGTGGGCAAGTCACTTAACTTCTCTGTGCCTCAGTTCCCTCATCTGTAAAATGGGGATTAAGACTGTGAACCCCACGTGGGACAACCTGATTCCCCTATGTCTACCCCATCGCTTAGAACAGTGCTCGGCACATAGTAAGCGCTTAACAAATACTCACATTATTATTATTATTATTAGAGAGAATTTAACTAGTCATCCCTCCCCCTTTCTACTCTGTAGTCACCTGTCCCTTGTGTAAGCTGGTTCTTTTTCCTGCTTAAACAAAAACACCCTGGCTATAATATTACCAGCTCTAATATTAGTTATACACCAAGTAAATATTTTGCATTTATTGTTTCAAACCACTGAGGTCTGGCCTTTGAGGTCCCTAAACAGTTCCTAAGCAACTCCCTCCCCATCCCTATATGCCAAACCACCACTCTCGCTACCTTCAAAACATTATTGAGATCAAATCTCTTCTAAGAGACCTTCTCAGATTAAGACCTCTTTTCCCCAGTTCTCTCTCCCTTCATCTCTGCACTTGTATCTGTGACCTTTGGGCATTTGATATTTGCCTCACCCTCAGCCCCCTAGCACTTATATATATCTTTAATTTACAGATGATAAATTATTTATAGTAATGTCTGTTTCCCCCTCTAGACAGCCTGTTGTGGGCAGGGAATGTGTCTGCCAACTCTGTTGTATGGCAATCTCCCAAACACTTAGTACAGTGCTCTGCACATAGTAAGCACTCAATAAATACCATTGTTGATCATGAGTGTTGCTACATTTTCCAGAGTATAGAATTCCCTCTTTTCGTCTTTCCCTAGTGCATTATGCACGTGCAGCAGAGGCAGACTTCCTTGTTCTTTCTCTGGTCCATCAGGACAAGGTCCCCAAAATAGATTTAAATTGGTTGCCCATAGCCTATCATTTGACTCTTCTGCTTCATTTTATTCAAGCTTTGCCTCTCACTTCTGGCAAACTATATCCTTTTGCTCCACTTGGCTCTCATGATAATCCAGGATATTTTTGACACCTAAGACAGATTCCTTTTTGTAGATTTGCTTTTCCTTTCAGCCAGCCATGACTGCCTATGTAAATGAAATGGGGTTTCAGGAAGTTTTCCTGGGATTTTGGCTCTTAAGAGAAGCAGCATGGCTCAGTGGAAGGAGCCTGGGCTTGGGAGTCAGAAGTCATGGGTTCTACTCCTGGCTCTGCCACTTGTCAGCTGTGTGACCTTGAGCAAGTCACTTAACTTCTCTGTGCCTCAGTTACCTCATCTGTAAAATGGGCATGAAGACTGTGAGCCCTATGTGGGACAACCTGATTACCTTGTATCTACCCCGGCACTTAGAGAAGTGCTTGGCACATAGTAAGCACTTAACAAATACCAACATTATTATTATTACCTATGGCAATCCTTTTTCCTGAGATATACATTTTCCCATCCCATGAAACATAGCTTTACAGTCACCCTGAATCAAGGTGTGATTTCCTCTTTTAGAGGAAATCCTCTCTAATGTTCACTTCCCACATTTGGGCCATAAAACCCAGCTAAAGTGGGTATCATAATGTTTGATTTTTTAGGGTTGCTTTGAGGTAAAATCAATGAAAAAAGTGCCCCTTGAACAACAGTCTCGCAGTAAGTGCATTTCAACTATAGGCACTGGTTCCTTGAACCTAAATTAATACAGCCTTTGGCCTGTCTAAAGAACAATGTTCCAACAAGAATCCGAAATCTAATTTAGGAGAATATAGTAGAGTGAAAAGATTCAATCCTTGCCTTCAAGGAGCCTACACAAAATTGGGGAGGCAGATAAGGAAATAATTTATGGAAAGGAGTATACTTATATGAGTTAAGGTTTAACTAGGTAAGGAATATATTTTGATATAAACAGATGGATCTCCACTGCATAGTTGGTACAAAAGTGCTGAAATAGGTACAGGGATGAAAATTTTACCAGCAGAAAGCTTTCGGGGGGTGATGTGACTTTAGAAGTTTGAAGAGAAAGAAATCTGACTGAATGCCTTAAAGCATATAATGATGAGGAGCGAAATGGACAACCATCAGAAGTGTGCAGCATGATGTTTCAGAAAGATAATTGGAGGTTGAGATGGAAAGGGAACTGGGAGCAGGGAGACCAGGGATGAAGCTGATAAAGTAAAGTGGGAATATGACAAGTACCTGGATCTGCATGATGGCCAAAAAGATGGAGAGAAAGGGTAGAGCCTGGAAATATTGTGGATGAAACACCAGAGGAGCATGAAGTAAAGAATAATGTCAATGGCTAAAGGCTACATGTGATGGAAAAGGAAGCAGCATGATCTAGTGGGAAAAGCACAGTCCTGGAAATCAGAGGACCCAGGTTCTACTCCTGGCTCTTCCACTTGTCTTCTGTGTGACCTTGGGCAAGTCATTCAACTTCCCTTTGCCTCAATTCCCTCATCTTAAAATGGGGATTAAAACTGTGGGTCCCATGTGGGACAGGGCTGTGTGGCTCAGTGGAAAGAGCCTGGGCTTGGGAGTCAGAGGTCATGGGTTCGAATCCCAGCTCTGCCACTTGTCAGCTGTGTGACTGTGAGCAAGTCACTTAACTTCTCTGTGCCTCAGTTACCTCATCTGTAAAATGGGGATTAACTGTGAGCCTCACGTGGGAAAACCCGGTTACCCTGTATCTACCCCAGTGCTTAGAACAGTGCTCTGCACAAAGCAAGCGCTTAACAAATACCAAAATTATTATTATTATTATCTGATAATCTTGGTTTTTGGTTTTGGTTTTTTTTTGTTTTTATGGTATTTGTAAAGTGCTAACTGTGGGCCAGGCAGGCACTGTACTAAATTCTAGAGTAGATACAAGCTAATCAGGTTGGACACAAATCCTTGTCCCAAATGGACTCACAATTTTAAAGCCCATTTTACAAATGAGGTAACTGAGGCACAGAGAAGGTAAGTGACTTGCCTAAGGCCACACAGGAAACAGTGCTGGAGCTGGGATTTGAACCTGGGCCTCTGACTCCCAGGCCTGTGCTCTTTCCACTAGGCCACAGTAGTTCCCTGTATCTACCCCAGGGCTTGTACAGTGGCTGATACAGAGGAGTGCTTAACAAATACCATAAAAAAAATGGTATGGGGGAAAGGGAAGAGGAGTTCCGTTTTAGATACACTGAACTTAAGGTGTTGGTGGGTCATCCATATAGAGAATGTTCTGGAGTCAGGAAAAAAACAAGAGATTGTAGTGGAGGTGAGAGCTAGAATAATAATTCACCTGCCTAGAACTGATGGCTCAAGGCACAGAAGTGAATGAGCTCCCAAAAGGACTGGAAAGTGATTTAAACCAAAAAAAAAAAAAAAGAGGATCCTGACCTGAAGCAGAACTACTAGTGAAAAGATACTGAAAAAGAACATCTGGATTTGTAGGAGCAGAACCAAGAAGAACTGTGTTGATGAAACCAAAGTTAGACAGTGTTTCCTGCAGAACAGAGTAGTCCACAGTGTCAAAGGTGTGTGCCCCCTTTTACCTTGTCTCTTGGAAACTGGACAGTAATCTTTAAGGAAAGAGAGACCTTAGTGCTGTTCTTGATTTCCCTGGGAAGCACATATTATAGCTTGAAGATAGTATATTCAGTACAAATAGAAAGAGATACTTATTCACGCAGAATGCAAAAAGCACTTAGAATTAGTTACAAGAGGTGTGGAGGACAGAGTCAATAGACTCAAGAAAAATGTGGATAAATTTCATGAAATGTTCCTTATGCAGAAAGAGAAAGGTCGAGGAAGTCAAACATCACAGTCTCCCCCAACTGTCCCTTGGTACCACTATCAGAGGTTGATTTTTAGACTCGAAGACCCACTCATCCAAGTATATCATTTCTTATATTATTTTATGCAGACCAAAAATGTTTCCAGTAAAAAAGAGACTTTAAGATTAAACTTGGTTTCTGACTAGGAGGAAATTTGCAGCTTTTGTCCCGTACTCTTAGTATTGGATTCTCTTTTCCGTGTTTATTACTGTCTCACACATTGAATTTTTTTTAAAAATCTGAGCCACTTATGTATCTGTTGGCAGGTCAAACAAAAAAGGGGGCATGGTAATTAGCATGTTTTGTAACATATCAGAATTACCTATATTTAACATGAAAGTAAGTTTAAGTATGGCAAGAAAGCAAGTCAATGGTGTGTCATGTTTGGCTTGGAAGCCCATATGACTGACAGATAATACTCATCTGATGATGTCAGCCTCCTCTCCATCGATCACTGATATTTATTTAGGACTTATTGTGTGCTCTGCACTATACTCAGGGCTTGTCTTATGCTATCGAGTCTTCGCTGACCCATAGCAACTCCATGGACCCATCTCTCCCAGAAAGCCCCACCTCCATCTGCAGTCGTTCTGGTAGTGTATCCACAGAGTTTCCTTGCTAAAAATACGGAAGTGATTTAACATTGCCTTCTTCCACACAGTAAACTTGAGTCTCCACCCTCGATTCTCTCACATGTCGCTGCTGCCCAGCACAGGTGAGTTTTGACTTGTAGCATATTGCCTTCCTCTCGTTAACCACTGCCCAAGCTAGGAATGAAATGGATATGCCTCTGCTTGACTATTCCTCCCATAGTCAAGTCTGGTAGAATACTGGAAACTTTCCAGGTTCAATCCTGAGAGAGTACTCAGGGCTTGGGAGAGCACAGTACAACAGAGTTGGTAGACCACTGCCCAAAGTGAGCTTACAGTCTAGAGGGGGAGAAAGACATTAATATAAATAATTTATAATGTATTTTCCCATGACTTTTACTTTACCAGCAGGTAAGTAGGCATATGGATTTTCCATGCTGCTTCCCACTGCATCTGGACAGTAGCTACTTCAAAGCTCTTTCTCGGTTCCCAGCACTGATTACAGTGCTCTGCACAGAGAAAGCACTCAATAAGCACCATTGACTGATCAAACTCCCTCTTGTTTGGCCCTCTGTCATAATAGAGAAACAGTTTGGTCAGTGTCTTCCTAGCAAAAACCCTTCATAGGCTTAGCATGCTCCAGCCTAAATTGACATCAGTGCAGCTGATTCACCTTTGTAATTTTCTAAGCAATTTTTCTTTAAGCGCATTTTATTCTCCCCCCCCCGCCCCATGTTGTTTATTTTAATCTCCCTGTTAGGCATCCCTGAACTTGGCCAGAGGTTTGACTACCTGGCACCTCTCTCTCACTTTCAAGGTGCCCACACACAAAGCTTCTTCTCTATCTACTTTAGTGGGGGTGGTGTATTTGAACTAAATTGGTAGCAATGTTAACCTAGTGAGGCAAGGAAGCTGTGCTAATTTTCAGACAAAAGCACTAAAACAAATCCCAGTTTCAAAGGAAAATCCAGGTAATAGAGATGTCCATTTTAGTGAGCTGATTACCACTTTTTAGGGCCTGTAAGAACTTAGCTTTATTCCACCTTTACCTCTTGGGGAGCTGTTCTGATTCGAGAGTGGGTTCAAATGTGACTTACAGCTGTCTGTTGGGGAGGGACAGACCTTCCATTTCACTGAATCCACAAAAAGAACGTAACATCTGCCACCCTGACTTCCTATGCAAGAGTATGAATGACCCAAATCCTAGTCCCACCAATGCCTGGCTCCCATAGCCAGCAGACCTATATACTGAGATGGAAGAAAAACATGTTTGGAAGAATGGGGTTGGAAAAAGGCTCTGTGTAGTACAGCAAGTCAAAAGGTCTTTCAGGAGCACCTACATTTGCATTCTAGGTCAACAGAACTGTGCCCTTCATGCAGTTTTGTAGCCACTTTAGGTCATTTATTATTATACTGGAAGAAAAAGAAACCACCACCTTCTGCCTCCTGTTAATAGCCTCACGGTTTTGCAGCCGCTTAACCAGGATTTCCCACCTCCAAGAAGTGCTTTTTCTTCCCCTCCAGTTGATGTTAAAGTTGTTTAACCTCTCTTTGTGTCAAGATCAATGTGCTGCAATTCTGCCCTTTCTGGGGAACTTAAACAGCAGGTTTATTGGGTTGGTTAGGTTTGTTTTCTTCCTTGGGTCTTGAAGATCTTTCATCCAGTCCCGGCCAGGTGAGAGTCTCCCTTTGCCGGTGTGCTCAGTGATAGAAACTCTCCTTTCCCTCCCCTTCTGCGTTGCAACGTGTGGTGTTTCTGATGTGTTTCTTGTGGCTTTTTCCCTTATCGCCATTGCAGGAGCACAGAAGTCATGAGCACGGTCTCAGGGACCCGAAGTACAACGGTCACGTTCACTGTCCGGCCCGGAACCAGCCAGCCCATCACCCTTCAGAGCAGGCCCCCGGATTATGACAGCCGGACCTCAGGAATGAGACGTGCCCCGAGCCCCGTGGTCTCGCCGACCGAGCTAAGCAAAGAGCTCACACCCTCCCCTCTGAGCGCCACTGCGGCTTCTCCTTCTCCCGCCATCTCGGAGGTCTTTAGCCTTCCGAGCCAGCCACCTTCCGGGGACCTCTTTGGCTTGAATGCCGCAGGCCGCAGCAGGTCTCCCTCTCCCTCGATATTGCAACAGCCAATCTCAAATAAGCCTTTTACAACTAAGCCCGTCCACCTGTGGACTAAGCCAGATGTGGCAGATTGGCTGGAAAGTCTAAACTTAGGCGAGCATAAAGAGACCTTCATGGACAATGAAATCGATGGCACTCATTTACCGAACCTTCAAAAGGAAGACCTAATAGACCTGGGAGTGACTAGAGTGGGGCATAGAATGAACATAGAAAGAGCTTTGAAGCAGCTGCTGGACAGATAAGAATGGATCTTCTTCCGGTTAGAAGTAGAGATGGGCTTGTACCGAACTATTCCCATGGCCTTGCTGATTTGTGAGCTACCACCATTATCCCCTGGGTTACTTCACTTCCTGGCACCCAAAGAAGGGCCAAGGGTTTCCTTAGTGGCTCTAGGCAGAAGTGCGCAGATGGGAAGAGAGCTTCTGGGGGAGATTGGGAGAGACGTTGGTTAGGTTTTTGGTTTTTGTTTTTTTTTTACAAAAGTATGCACCTCGTTACCAACATGGGGAGCTTATCACGCTTCTGTTGGGTCCAGAAGCTTCCCCAGTGGTTTGGCACAGGGGCATGGCACGTTCCAACAGAGAATACGGCGCTCTCTATACCTCCCCCCAGGGACTCCTCCTTTGGTCCTGATCAGCTCTCACCACCCCTGCTCCAACACAGGTCCCTTGTTCTTTTCCTCTTCTGAGGCTCCTTACACCTCAGTGGATGCTCACTTGCCTCTTTGTCTTCAAGGGGTTGTAAGCCACTCAACCTAAAACATGTTGATTTCACAGATGCATATCTTGGGACTTTATGGTAGAGAAGCTTTTTTTTTTTCCAAATCCTCCAGGTCGTTTCCACACATTGTGTTGCAGCCATGGTGGTTTAGCAGCAGCTTCCTGCAGGTAGGGTGGAGACCTCATCTGAGATTGTGTTGTTTCGCTGACCTGTCTTTATTTCTGTAAATCGCGTTCGCACATTTTCAAGGTGGCCAAACAGGTGGCACCGGCGGAGTGGATAGAGCACATAGACACAGTCGAAAGATGGTGGGAAATCCCAATCAAGGCCTGGTCTGACCTGAGATACTGCCCTGACATGTCAACACTGAGTCAGGGGTGGGGAGTACCAGACACGTGGATGAAAATGGGACTGTGAGGAGCTGATTCACTCGCTTTTTTAATCCTTGAGCATCTTTTTGACTTGAAGATCCAACTGAGCATTCACATAGCCACTGAAAGCTAAGATCAGAATGGAGGTTAACAGGAGAGCTTGTGGTGTGGCCACTTCATCTGGAGAGGAGTAGGGTCCAGTTGGACTAGGAGATCTGTAAAAGCACCAGATGAGGAAAGGTGTTGTGCCTCCTCTATTTAAAAAGAAGTTTTAACTAGCAGCTCCTCAAACAACCAGTGTTGAAGGTTGAGGTTCAGAGGGTAGGCAGTGGTAAAACGTAGGCAGTGGTAAAACACGGGGCTGAAAAAAAGCAAAGGCTAGGGTCTTGAGGGCAGAGACTCAAAGAAAGGGAAGTGGAAATGGCACTCCAAAGACTTGATGGCATTTTGGGTTATGGGTTAGAAAACCAATCAACCACTGGTCCCAGTCTAATAAGGTTCTCTCCCTAGTTGGTTGTTGGGGCCCTTTTACCCCTCCCCTTTAAACTAGTACCTCTAACTTCTGGAGGATGATGGATAAATTGCACCTGGACAGAGAACACCCAGCAAGGTTTCCAGCACTTTCTTGCACCGGTGGAAAGAAGCTGAAGGCTTTTTTTCTTGCTTTCTGAAATCTCAGCCCATCTCTAATTATAATTTTGTTTTCCTGCTTTTTTTTCCCCTCCTTTCTGCTCACAATGAAGTGTCTGATTAGGTCTGCAATGGCCCAAGTATGAGTACATAAAATTTAGCAATTTAAATATTTCTTTACTGCAAGTTTAAATAGTTGTACAGATAGTTTATAAGCACAATATTTTAAGAAAATAAGTGGCTGGTCTACTAGGCAGCCTTTGTGCCACTTCAGTGCAAGAAAGTTAAAAGAAAAAAAAAACTTTTGTGATTTAATAATACTATTTCTGTGGAATAATTATAAAAAGTATGACCTTTTTAAATCAACCTTATTTGGATGCATCTGAACCAGCAGAGCTGTGTTATATTTTCTATCTTTGCTAGGACTCCGCCACTGAAGGACAAATATTTCTTCAAATGCAGCGGTTGCTCAAAAAAACCCTACTCCAGTCACATGGTCCCATGTGGAAAACAAGTCTTTTGACTCTTCTCTGTTATTCTACCCTTTGCAGGTCAATATTTGTATTTGAAAGTTCCAATCCAACTTGTAATAAAAATCAAGTTATTAAGGCATTTTCCTCAGAGTACTTTCAATTTTTCCATAACACAATGGATATTGCTGTAGAGGATTCTCAAGAAGATATCTTCCCCGATGAGGGGCTAGATGCTATTTAAGAAAGTGTAAAAACGGTGATCCCACCATCATTTGTCTTCCATCTGGTGATATTATGGAATTCAGTCAATAAACCGCTAACGCCATGGTTTTGGGTTTCTTTTTTTTTTTTGAATACAGTTGGTGTTTTACCTCTATGCTGTATGCCAAGGAATGCATTAGGTAAAGTGTAAGAAAAAGAAAACTTGGACGCTGCTTTTTAATCCTAACTTTGTTTGATTTATGTTTATTGAATTCAGGCACACAACCGTCAATGAAATCTGGACGGTATCCCTTTCTCAAAGAGCTGTATTGTGCTTCTGTATCTTTTTGGGCACTTACATAATAGATTCAGAATAACCTGTAGAAAACAGATCGAAACATTTAAAGAGCTAATGAAATAGTTTATTTTTTACATTGTTTCTTATGGTATAAAAAAGTAATAGGACCTCCTCCAGGGACCGGCCTTTATCAGTACAGTATCATTTGCCAAGATGAATCAGCCTCTAGCTCGGTTGGATGATTTTGCTCCAGGAAGCAATAGTTAGAAATTCAAATAGCCTCCTGCTTATTCTCATCCTCTGGAAATATTACGAATAGGCCCAGTTTCATGATGATACTCTTAACAGTGGAAGCAAAGTGTTATACTGCTCATATAAGAAACATGTTAACAGTATTCCAGGTTTTATGATCAAATTTTGTTATATACTGTAATTTAAATAAATTGCATTTACATGCCTAGTTTCTGTAATATTTGTGTATACAATACCAAAATCTCACAAGATGTAAATTGTGTATAATTGCCTAGACTCCTCTTCCTGGGTGTCAGTGCACATTTTAAGTTAACTCATATTATAAAATGACTAGATGTGACTGTTGATTTACAGACTTGACATATCACAAAACAAATTCTTTGTGGTACTTAAGTTAATAAAATAGTGATTTTTTCTCTGAGTTCTTAAACAAGCATTTCCCAGTTGATCTGGCAAAGACTATGTGATTGAGCCACTAATACTGACAATTTTCCCATTCAGTTTTCTTTTTTTTTTTTAATTTAAGATATGAATCTGTTTCTCGCTATATAGTTTGTGTAACAACTTGTGTTCACGTTCTCTATGTTGCTGTAATTTTTGTGCTTTAATTCCTCTTATTTAGAATTGATTAAAATCAAGCTCCTGTAACTTGCACTTTCCCCGATCCTTAATACTCTTGTATGGCAACCAAAATTACTGTAAAGAAATAAATATAATATTGCACTAAGGTTGTGGTTCTGATTGCAAACAGTGAAAACTGTCTGAATTAAACAAAAGAAGTTGCCAAACTTGCAATTTAAATGTAAGATTATTAAAATGGCAAAACATTTTACCTCTACACAGCTGGATAGATCATATAGCTTTTAATCAAATACTACAAACAAGTGCTTCTCCATTAGACTAATTTGCCTTGATTTCATTTTCTTAATGTTTGCAATGATGGAAAGCTAGTTATCATAAGAAATTTCAGAGTCACATTTAGGATGTCAGAATGAAAGTTTTTTCTAGACATGCAGCAGAATATTTGTATTGAAGCTGGGTGGTGGTTGGCTCTTTTTTTTTTACCCTTAATTGCTTTTTTTTTCACTTTAAGGTGGATTCCAGATGTTGACTGATCATTTTTCTTAAGTTGAAGTGTTCCCTTATTTGGGGGCAATCAAATGAGTCTTCTAGATCAAGCCAGGTTTTGAGTGATTGATATGAATCTGGCTGGTAAAACTCTAAAGCAAGGATTTTGCAGGAAAGCAGCATTATAAAACCTAGAAGCAAGGAAGAAGCTGATATCAGAATTTGCATCTTCTGATAAAGACTCCAGCTGAGTCAATTGATACTTTAGACAAGTTGGGCTTAACATTCTGCTTTAAGGAAGGATCTTTTTTATTAAAATCAAGTGTTTTGAACTTTCTTTTGCCTCATCAGTGAAACTTGATCTCTAGTCACTTCAGGTTGAGTGTTTTCTTTCATATTGGGAAAAAAAACCAATACCTTTAATGCAATCATTCTGTTTATATTTTTTGTAACCTTGCTATCTATTTCTTTGGGGATAATTCTAATCCTAGTATTTTTGTTCATTCCTCCCAGATTTTTTTTTTTTGATGATGACTATACTGTTACCCAGTAACAGTTACTATATGGTTGCTCAGCGGGTTTCTCTCAAACTTTTATTAGAAAATGTGTTTATCATTGGAGCTTTATTTCAGGCATTTTAATAATTAGTGAAATAAAGCATCTTTATGTAGCTCTAGCTATCCATGTAGATGCATAAATATTTGCAAAACAAATTTTTAAAATAGCTATCGGCTACAAAGTAACAGCATGCTTACGGAACTGCCAATGCTACGTGGGGATCGAGCTAGCATCAAAACTTGTTTCTGAGTCCAGCAGATTTGATCACGTCTATTTTTATCCACATTTTAATGGTGGTTTTGTTTCTTTATTGTTCTTGTAACCTATTTCTACATTTCACAGTCTTTACTGTTTTATGTCCAAGACCACAACAGATCATTGTCCAGTGCTATTATTCTGGAACACTTTGTTAATAGCAATTCTCTGATACTTAAATATGGAAAAAAAGGAAAAAAGAAAGTGTGTGCCTTGGATATTTTGAACCTGATCTGCATAAAAACCATATTGTATTTCAAATGCTGTATGTTTAATGAAAGGATAAATTTCTCTTCAATGTATTAATGTAGCTGATAAAATAGTTATAGTGCCTTGTTTTCTGAACCGAGAAGTCCATATCAATGCACAACTTAAAAAAAAACAAATTAGGAAAGTGATATGTTGAGATCTAGATTTCATTCTGGAACCTATCTCATCATGGGGCTGTGATCAAAACACAGTCATTAAATTAAATAATAAAAAGAAAATTGAAATATGATTGTGTTTTATCAGTTAATTTCCATGGATAATGCTCTCTCTCTACTACTTGCATTTTGAATTTTTTATTTAAAATGCGTTTTTAGTGCAAAGCAGAAAAGGAAGTATAGCCATGACCACTGTAGTAAGTAGGTAGTGGGCATATTAACTTCTACATTTTCCTGTGTTATACGGACACCTAGTGGTACTTCTGGTAATGCTCAGCGATGTTATGTTTAAAAATGCTATGTTCACACCCAATGTACTTTCCTGTTTATACAAAAAAGAAAATCACTCATTTCAATAAACTCATTCATTGAAAAATTCATGAAAGCACAAATTGTGAGTCACAGGAAATAAGCACTTTGGTATTAGTGGCAATAACCAATGAAAATTCTCAGTATAAAGTTCTCGTACGGCAAAGTCTACAGCATGTCATGTTCCATATATTAAATGTTTGTGTTGTACATTCCCAAGCAAACACTTGTTCTCAAGAAGGCTTGTTTATTGGTGAAGACAAGAACTGCAAAGTCAAGTTTGTCTTCAAGATTGAAATAATTCTTCATAGTAAAGGTTGGTGAAAACTTTTGGACTCTGCAATATTTCTTCTTTTAGAAGTTAACAAGACTCAGGGAGGGACTTGATTTTTGTGGACTATCAAGGTGAAAATATTGCTTCCTAGTAAAAATACTTAGCGGCTCCTCACCTGTTTGGAACTACCAAGATGCATCTATTTATCTATTTTTCTTTTGGGGGGATTTCCCTTCCACATGAGTGTTTCCTCTTGGACAAGAATTAAACTTATTTTGTATCTTTCCCCCTTAGTCTTCCAACTATAAAGAGTAGTTCCCAAGATGGAGTCCCAGCAGCATGGCCTAGTGGAAAGAGCACAAGCCTGGGAGTCAGGGCCTCTGGGTTCTAATCCTCACTCTGCCATGTATCTGCTGTGTGATCTTGGGCAAGTCACTTCAGTTCTCTGTATCTCAGTTTCCTCAACTGCAAAATGGATGTTTAGTACCTGTTTTCCCTCCTATTTAGACTGAGTTCCCATGTGAGACAGGGACTGTGTACAATCTAACTTGTATCTACCCCAGTGCTTAGAAGAGTGCTGCTTAGAACAGGACTTGACACATAGCAAGTGCTTAAATATAATAATAATAATAATAATATTCAAGAATAGCAATCTCAGAGATGCTGTGGTTCCAGATCCCTTTACAAGCTGGAAATATCCAATTACACAAACTACATAGAGTATACAATCAACCAGATAATTGCTCAAACCTCCACTTACTTGGGCAATATAGAATTATTCATTCATTCATTCAATAGTATTTATTGAGCGCTTACTATGTGCAGAGCACTGTACTAAGCGCTTGGGATGAACAAGTCGGCAACAGATAGAGACAGTCCCTGCCGTTTGACGGGCTTACAGTCTAATCGGGGGAGACGGACAGACAAGAACAAGAACAATGGCAATAAACAGCGTCAAGGGGAAGAACATCTCGTAAAAACAATGGCGACTAAATAGAATCAAGGCGGTGTACAATTCATTAACAAAATAAATAGGGTAACGAAAATATATACAGTTGAGCGGACGAGTACAGTGCTGTGGGGATGGGAAGGGAGAGGTGGAGGAGCAGAGGGAAAAGGGGAAAATGAGGCTTTAGCTGCGGAGAGGTAAAGGGGGGATGGCAGAGGGAGTAGAGGGGGAAGAGGAGCTCAGTCTGGGAACGCCTCTTGGAGGAGGTGATTTTTAAGTAAGGTTTTGAAGAGGGAAAGAGAATCAGTTTGGCGGAGGTGAGGAGGGAGGGCGTTCCAGGACCGCGGGAGGATGTGACCCAGGGGTCGACGGCGGGATAGGCGAGACCGAGGGACGGTGAGGAGGTGGGCGGCAGAGGAGCGGAGCGTGCGGGGTGGGTGGTAGAAAGAGAGAAGGGAGGAGAGGTAGGAAGGGGCAAGGTGATGGAGAGCCTTGAAGTCTAGAGTGAGGAGTTTTTGTTTGGAGCGGAGGTCGATAGGCAACCACTGGAGTTGTTTAAGAAGGGGAGTGACATGCCCAGATCGTTTCTGCAGGAAGATGAGCCGGGCAGCAGAGTGAAGAATAGACCGGAGCGGGGCGAGAGAGGAGGAAGGGAGGTCAGAGAGAAGGCTGACACAGTAGTCCCCTCCCAACCCCCCCAGATCTTGTTGCTTCTGAGGTAAAGATGGCAGAGAGAGGAAAAAACAAAGATTCCTGGCCTTGTGAGAAGATCCATGTCATTATTGAGAATTACCTTTAAAGTGTAGGGGAGAACTTAGACACATTGAAGTATGGAGGCAACTTCTCACTGCCTGTCTCTCTCAAAGTCAGTCCTCGCTGATACTATTACAAATCAATCGTATTTTGAGTGCCTAATGTTTGCTTAGCAGTGAACTAAATGTGTGGGTGGGTTCAATTGAAGATGACACAATCCCTACCCATGAGGAGCTTACAATTGAGTGGTGAGACTGACATATAATTTAAATATAAATATATAAATATAAATTATTACCAGCTGAAAGAGGAAGTGCTCTAAAGTAGGCTATATAAAACACCATGTGCAGAAGTCCTGAAGTGATAGTAGGAAGGATGTTGGAGAGAAGAAAAATTAGTTGGGGAAAACCTCCTGGAGAAGGAAGAATTACAGAAACGCTTTGAAAAGTGGGGAGAGTGGTGGGGTGGCAGAGTTGAAGCGGGAGGGGGTTCTAGGCAGGAGGACCTGAACGTGTAGGACAGGGTGTAGTGGTGAGGAGAGAGTGGAAGGATAAAGAGAACTAATGGAGGGCCTTAGCATCAACGGTCAGGAGTTCGTTAGATGCAAAGACAAATGTGCAGCTTTTGGAGGGTTTTGAGAGTGGAAAGCTCTGTGCAAAACATTGTTTTAGAAATCTGATCGGAACAGCTGAGGTAAGGGGAGACTTGGAGGCAGGTAACAGTATTCAAACCAGGACGTGACAAATGAGCCTGTGGGGCTCATAGTTCAGTTATTGGTTGTTAAGGCCATTGGTTCAAGACCTCCAAAAGTAAGGAATGCTTTCAGCCTTATCTGCCATCAGCAGACAGGGTCCTTCAGTTTCAGCCTACAGTGGCAAATGGGGCACAACTCTCCACCAGTGCTAAAAGTCGAAAACTCAGTGATCAATAGATCATTTCTAACTGACAGAATAAAGTGAACTGCAAATGCAGTTAAATGTGACAGTCAAAGACTGGCATTGTTGGAATTCACTATCTTCTAGGGAAAAATGACTTCATAAGTCATCGCATCACTGGGGTAGATTCTTGGCATTTCAGCTTTTCCACAGTTTTGAAAACATTTGCGCACATATATGGAAGAAGGCAGGTTGGATGGATTCTACTACTTCTCTCCAAACTTGGTCTCCTACTCCAGACTGACCTCAACCCAGTGCTTGGCCCATGATAAGCACCTACCATTTTAAAAAAAAACTGAAAAAAAAAACCACACACCCATCCCCTCACCCAATTTGCTTTCTTCCCTGATTCCCTGATCCCCTTACACTTTCTGTACTGTCTGCCAGCAACTCTCACTGCTCCCAGGGCTGCTCTGCCCTCTCTACTGGGCAGCCTGGGAAATGCACAATCCTTTCTCCCAGCCTCCAGCCAGGAATGGATGATGGTGCCGACTCATCATTTACCTTCTTGGAGCTACCGAAACAGTCTTGAGAACAAGACTGTAAGCCCGTCAAACGGCAGGGACTGTCTCTATCTGTTGCCGACTTGTTCATCCCAAGCGCTTAGTACAGTGCTCTGCACATAGTAAGCACTCAATAAATACTATTGAATGAATGAAAGGAGTCAGCGGGGGACCAGCAGTTCACTAGGTAAATAATAATAGTGGTATTTGTTAAGCGCTATGTGGCAAACCCTGTTCTAAGCGCTGGGGTAGATAGATACAAGGTAATCAGGGTGTCCCACATATGGCTCACAGTCATAATCCCCATTTTACAGATTAGATACCTGAGGCACAGAGACGTTGTGACTTACCCAAAGTCACATAGCTGATAAGTGGCGGAGCCGGGATTAGAACTCACAAACTCTGACTCCCAAGCCCGTGCTCTTTCCACTAAACCACACTGCTTCTCTAAATTAGCATTCAAATTGCCCTTCCCTGGGATTACTTTTCCTTCTTTTTGTTTTCCCTTATCATAGTACAGTGCTCTGCACACAGTAAGCGCTCAATAAATACGATTGAATGAATTGTCTCATCACTTGAGGCTCTATGGATGTAAATGACCTAATTAACAGTATTTAATGAGCACCCACTGTGTGCAAAGCCTTATATCGGTAATGGTATTTATTGAGTTCCTACTTGGCACAGCGTACTGTAATAGTAATAATAATAATGTTGGTATTTGTTAAGTGCTTACTATGTGCCGAGCACTGTTCTAAGCGCTGGGGTAGACACAAGGTCATCAGGTTGTCCCACGTGAGGCTCACAGTTAATCCCCATTTTACAGATGAGGGAACTGAGGCAGAGAAGTTAAATGACTTGCCCACAGTCACACAGCTGATAAGTGGCAGAGCCGGGAGTCGAACTCATGACCTATGACTCCGAAGCCCAGGCTCTTTTCCACTGAGCCACACTAATAGGAACTTGGGAAGTATAGAATAATGGAGTGATGGGTTTTCTGTCCAAAAGGAGTTTATAATCTAAAAGAACTAGAGGGAGTGATCAAAATATTTAATACACTTATATACATGAGTGCAGAGGAAAGTTGTTAATGAATTCATCAGTGCTGGGGAGAGTATAGTAGGAGACATTATCCCTGTCCGCAAACATCATACAATCCAGTGAGGGAGAGAGACATAAAATAAGTTACATGTAAAAGATATGTGGATGAGAACATGCTGAAATTGTACAGTACATTAATCGATATGTATAAAAGGGCCAGGGGAGGCTGTGACTTGTGGGAAAGACAACAGAACTCAGAGAAGGGAGGGAGGGTGTGAGCAGAAGAGAGTTGAAAATAAGGCAGTGAAAAGGGGAGTGACAGAGTACAAGCTGAAATGTAGTCGCAGAAGGGATTGGACAGGGAGGAAGGAGAGTTCTGTTGGATTGCCTTACAGCCAATGGTCAGGCTTCGATTTTCACATTCACACTGTAAAACAATTGCTGAAAAGGGAACTTTTAAAAAATTTTCTTGTACCTCTTTTTCCTCCAATTAACTTCCCACTGCATCTGGTGTAGCAAAATGATTTTACCGAGAACAACCTCCCGCCATGTTTTCTACCATCCGGTGAATGTCAGGAAGTTGTATTTTGGCATGTGTGGGTTGACTGGAGCTGTGCTAAATATGTGGCTTTTTTGTTTTTTTCCCCTATAATGCCCTTTCCTTTTCCAGTTTGCAGAATCATTTAAGGCAAAATCAGGATCAATGGTAATGGAGATTTTGCAAAAAACAGTCTCCTCCTGGACTTAGCTTCTTTCATAAAACATGCGTTGTTGCTAATTATTTATATTCCTTCTGTAAATGGTAATAAGGGTTGATTAGGTGGAAACTGATAAAGAATTAGATATAAAATTACCAATCAGGAACAGTTCTCTAACTTCATTCAACATTACCTCTTCATGAAGATGCAGCACTTTCTCCTCACCTGAATGTGCCTCTCTCCTGTAAACTTAGCCCCAGGTGGGAGCTGATTATCTTGTAGTAATAATAATAATAATAATAATTATGGCCATTTGTTAAGCACTTACCAAGCACTGTTCTAAGCGCTGGGGGGATACAAGGTAATCAGGTTGTCCCACATGAGGCTCACAGTCTTTATCCCCATTTTCCAGATGAGGTAACAGGACCAGGGAAGTTAAGTGACTTACCCAAAGTCACACAGCGGATAAGTGGCAGAGCTGGGATTAGAACCCATGATCTGACTCCCAAGTCCATGCTCTTTCCACTGAGCCACGCTGCTTCTTTTGTATCATCCCTAGCACTCAGTACAGTGCTTGACATACAGTAAACACTTAAATACCACAGCTATTATTATGTCAGTTTTAGGGTTTACCATAGGTGGTCAAAACTGGCAGGGCTGTGGGACCTTCATTCAATCTCAGGCCACAGATTTTGAGAAGAGAACCCCATAATCCAGCCCTAAACCTGAGTTCTTAATTGGAATATCTCCAAGCCCTGCAGGCAGCAAGAGTTGACAATACTCTATCTAGCCTCCCCATTTGTATCATCAAAAAGGAAGAAGAGGGAGCCAAAAAATGAGGGGGAAAGAGGAAGGAAAGGACTCTGAAGGGAACTGATATGGTTTTGAGTAATCTTTGGCTTTTGCAGCAGCTGGAGATAGAACAAAACATCCCATTTTATTCTGCCTTGGGTTGAAAAATCATGTGCCATGATAACAGGAATCATGTTTACTTACTTTATTGTACTCTCACAGGTGCTTTGGACAGTGCTCTGTACAGAGTAATTATGCAGTAAATATCTGCATTTGATTGAAGGTGCATTCATTCTTTTGGGAAAATTCTCATCTTGCTTTGGGGCTCTAAATCTGGGCCTAGCAGTATGTGCTGCACAGTGCCTAGCAGGTTGGAGTACAAGGTCTCTTCCACCTTGTCTGTGATGGTTTAGGGAAGCAGGGTAGAAAGCAGTATGACAAATTGGCATTGGTCCAGTGGTATTAGGGCCAGGGTGGGAACTGTACTCACAGCAGTATGGCTTTTAATGAGGCCGCACTCTACGTACTCTGGCAATTAGAAAGTGTGGGGTTCCCATCAGCTGGACTAGAATGCGTCTGTACCCAGTGGAATGCCCAGGAGAGGGTAAGGTGGAGGGACTCCAGCTCTGTGGCTATAACTGCCATCTTAGGAGCAGTAATAGTGGCGTGGTTCCCCCATGCCAACAGCAGCTCCTGAGGACCACCAGGGACCCAGGAGGATCCAGGTACCCAAGTTACTTCAGGAACAGAGGACTGCCCAGGTCCACCCAAATGAAGAAGTCTTGCTTACTATGCAGCCCAGGAGATCTTGGTGATACACTGGAGCTGCGATCTGAGGACAGGGACAATGCACGCAAGTGAAAAACTAGTTTTACACTGCCACATGAAATGTGTCCTCGGGGGAGTCAGCCTCCACATTTCACTAGTAAGAGGAGCTGTAAGGTCTCAATCAAAAGATCAATATTGAGCAAGTGTAAGGATTTAAAATAAAAATCAGGGGGCCACACATCAGATGGCAAAACAAGATTTCAGTGACATCTATAACACTGTCAATCTCCTATCTTTCAAGCTACGCTCATCTCTATATATCTACATGTAGTAGGACATGGGAAGAGAATGAGTGACAGACAGCAGGATAGCCAAACAACTCTCTCGTGGAGAACTGAAATCAAGGAGGACAGAGGAAATGTTTTAAGGACAAGGTAAGGCAAAGCCTCATGGGAGTGTTGCATCCCAGCTCAATAATGGGAGTCAGTTGCTGAAAACAGGTCACTATAGCATACTTTCAAAAAAGGAGCAACTCCTTCCGAAAAAAGTTTTTCTGAGAAAAGCTTAAGGATTAAAAGATGAGGATGCAAAAAATCATTTTTGTGTACTATTAGGGATGTTTTCCCTAAAACTTTATTTTGTGCACATCTCCCCATTCAAAAACCTACAATTCTTCTCAGTGTCAGGCGGAAACTCCTGACATTGGTTTTGAAACATTCAATCAGCTCTTTCCTCTCTATTTATCCTCACTCCTCCTCCACTACATCCTGGCTAGTGAACTTTGTTCCTCTCAAGCCAAAACTACTAATATTGCCTCGTTCTGTTCACTGCCAACCTCTTGCCCTCCCCTCCCCCTTCAAATAGTGCTCTGCACATAGTAAGCGCTCAATAAATATGATTGAATGAAATACAGCAGCCAACTACTCTCCCTATTTTAAAGGCCCTTTGGAAAAAACATCTCCTCCAGGAGGGCTTCTGTGATTAATCTCTCATCTCTCCATCCCGTCACCCACTACAACAGTTCTGTGCTTAACTGCTTAGGTACTCACTCTAATACCATTAATTAGTAGCATTACCTGTAATTTATTTTAGTGCCCACTTGCTCCATTATATTGTGAGCACCTTGATAGCAGGGCGGATGATGACAACAATGGCATTTTTAAGTGCTTATTATGTGTCAAAGCACTGTTCTAAGTGCTGGGGTAGATACAAATCCATCAAGTTGGAAGCAGTGCCAGGCCCATATGGTCTTTACAGTCTAAAGAGGAGGGAGAAGCGGTATGGAATCCCCATTTTATAGATGAGAAAATAGGCACAGAGAAGTCAAGTAATTTGCCCAAAGTCTCACAGCTGGCAAGTGACAGAACTGGCATTGAAAGGTGCTCTGACTCTCAGACCTGTGCTCTTTCCACTAGGACCTTGCTGCCTTTCAACTCCATTGTACTATCCCATGCACTTAGTATGACACCGTGCAGAGAGCAAGTGCTCAACAACTACTGGCCACCTGCAGAAGCTAAAAAAGAAACAGTCCTAACAAGGCACAAGCCTTAGAGTCAGAGGATCTGGGTTCTAATCCCAACTTTGCCACTTCCCTGCTGTGTGACCTTGGCCACATCAGTTAACTTCTCTATGCCTCAATTTCATAATCTGTAAAATGGGAAGTCAACATCTGTTTTACCTCCTTGTTCTCCCCCTCTCAAAAATAATAATTTTTATGGTATTTAAGTACTTATTACGTGCCAAGCATTGTTCTAAGCTCTGCGGTAGATACAAGGTAATCAGGTTGTTGCATGTAGGGCTCACAGTCTTAATCCCCATCTTAGAGATGAGGTAACTGAGGCACAGAGAAGTTAAGTGACTTCCCCAAGGTCACACAGCAGACAAGTGGCAGACCCATGATTAGAATCCATGTCCTCTGTTTCCTAAGCCTGTGCCACTAGGCCATGCTGCTTCTCTACTGTAAGCTCCTTGTGGGCAAGAAACGTGTCTATCAACTCCTCTGCCTTGTACTCTCCCCCAGGCACTTAGTACAATGCTCTGAACACAGTAATGCTTAATAAATTCCACTGATTGAGTCTTGGACTGAGTCCCGTCTTGGAAAGGGGCTGTGTCCAATTCAATTATCTTGTATCTACCCCAGTGCCCAGGCGTATACTAAGCATTTAACAAATACTATCATTATTATTATTATTACTACTAACATCAAATATACTACAATCTTTTAGGGTGCACAATGTGGCCAGGATTACAGATACCCCATTGACCTCCTCAGTCTGACCCACACTGGAGATAAACCTCACAGTCAGTGTCTTCTCTGAATACAAAGGTCAGCTAAGTAATAATCCAGTGTGAAAAGGGAGAGATTCCTTTCCTGAGCTAATAGAGTTACTTTTCATTATAGAAAACACAAAGAACTTACTGTCTCAGTGAATTTAGGGCCACAATCAATGTTCTGAACTTAATCTATACTGACAAGGAAATCTGGAGAGTTGAAACATCTGTCTAGCTCATTAAGACCTAACGAAGTTGTCATTAAGAGACAGAAGTGTGTTGGCTGCAAAGGTCCTTTATCTGTCTGTGCCTATTAAACTCCCAAGGGAATGAACTTCCTCAAGGGGATTGATTGCCAGCATGTCCAAGGAGAGCACCAACATCAGGGAAGGAATCACTTAAAGCGAGAGACAAGGTCTGCTCCCTCAGTGTTGATTGTCCCCCAGATCCTCACTGCTGCAGCCTAGGGACAGGATCTTGGACTGAGCACACTCACTTAAAGCAAGAAGTTCTGGAATGAATCATTTCAGAGAACGAGCTAGGACTCCAAAGAAGTGTTTCCAGAACTATAATGCCCATTGCCTCATAGCTTACTCTCTGTGCCCCAATCTCATCTGTCTCGCTGATGATCCCTTTCCCTCATCCTTCCCTTAGCCTGGAACCCCCTCCCCCTCCATATATGGCAAACCACTACTCTCCCCATCTTCCAATGTATTATTAAGGTCTCATCTCCTCCAAGAGGCCTTCCCCAATTAAGCCCTCTTTTCCCCGGCTCCTTCTCGCTTCTGCGTCATCTATGCACTTAGATCCGTGACCTTTGGGCATTTGATATATACCCCACCCTCAACCATACTGTACTTATGTACATATCTTTAAAGTATATATTATAAATCTTTATATTAATGCCTGTCTTCCCTTCTAGACTGTAAGCTCCTGTGAGTAGGGAATGTGTCCATTACCATTATTAATAATCATATTTGAGCGCTTACTGCATGCAAAGCACTGTACTAGTCACTTGGGAGAGTACAATAAATATAATATATTCCCTGCCCATTAGTTCACAGTCACAGAGAGAGAGAGTAGTGAGGTGAGGTAGAAAGGGGCAAGGCTGTCAAGTGTTTTAAAGACAATGGTGAGGAGTTTCTGCTTGACGCAGAGATGGATGGCCCACCCTTGGAGTTTCTTGAGGAGTGGGGAAACGTTCTGAATTTCTTTCAAGAAAAAATTGGACAACAGCCTAAATATGGCTGAACTGATTAGTACCCAGATGATAGAAACCTTCTCTGTTTTATTGTGTTTTCCCAAACGCTTAGTAAAGTGCTCTGCTCATAGTAAGCACTCAAAAATCACTGATGATGATTCAGTACAATAGAATTGTTAGACACGCTCCTTACCCACAAGGAGTTTACCCCATTTGGAAAAGTCACTTGATCTTTTGAGTGTAAGTGAGAGAAGGGGATGGAGCTTTACAAAGGGGACAGAGAGGAGGTGGAGTAAGGAGTCTCTTGCCGACATGGAAGAAAAAAATTAACCGGCGATGGAATCCACCTTCCACAAGGTTCTAAGATGTGTTCCAGAATTGCCTCTGCTTTCCTCTCTTGTCCCTTAAGTAGTGTGTTTTTACAGACTGCTTAATCTATTAGCTGTTCAGAGTCCAGCTATAAAGTGGGTGGGGGAAGATTCATAGATAACGTATCCTAGAAAGATTCCTTTCCCAAATAAAATTCATTAGGTCTTTAACATGACACTCCCCGCTTCTTCCCAGCAAGCCCTGGCCACCTGCAACTTGGATCCTGCTGCACAGGGCTAGGTCTCGAGCAAAAGCTGAAAGCTGCTCCGTGTGCTGCTGGGATTGCAGCGCTCACTGTTCCGTGGTGGCGGGGCTAAGGACGGCAGGTGGAAGTGGTGTGGCCAACCCAGTTGGAAGCCGGCAGCCCATTTGTCATGGCTGAGGCAACACCTGACAGCGAAAGCTTCAGGAAGGAAACCCGAATGTCAAGGTAATCCATACTGAAAATCACCAGTCCCTGTCAGCGTTGCCCAAAATCTGTTCTGACTGATGAACTGTATAACACAAAGAGGCCAGGAGGAGTGTTGGGGCCTAAGGGCTGGCTTAGCATCTCTCCCCTCCTGTGGAATAGGCAGAGCTGTGCTCCAAGGGAAAACTCCAAAAGAAAAAGCCAATATAAGAAAATGCTTATCATTATTAGTAGTAGTAATAATAATAATAGTGGTATTTGTTAAGTGTTTATTAACTGCTGGGGCAGATTGTCCCTGTCCCACATGCGGCTCTCAGTCTAAGGGAGAGAGAGAATGGGTATTTAATAGCTTCTTTGTGTCACTCTGTAAAATGGATGTGACTTGACCCAGGTCACCCAGCATGCAATTGATAGGGTTGGTTTTTGAACTTAAGTCCTTTGGCTCCCAGGCCCCCTTCAAAGCCTTACTGAAGGCACATCTTCTCCAGGAGGCCTTCCCTAAGCCCTCCGTTTTCTTCTTCTCCCACTCCCTTCTGCACTCCTGACTTGATCCCTTTGTTGTCCCCCCCTCCCAGCCCCACAGCATTCATGTACATATCTGTAATTTACTTTATATTAACGTCTGTCTCTCCACCTCTTGACTGTAAGCTTGTTGTCAGCAAGGAATGTGTCTGTTTATTGTATTGTATTCTCCCAGGATTGAAATCTTGTAGCGCTCAGTGGACACTGAGCTCTGGGCTACTATTTGAAATGGAGTAGTGACTGCTAGAAGAAACTCACATAATGGACAGACATTCTATGAAACATTGAGTTTTAGCTGGCTTTGAACAAATGCCTCGCTCAAGGCAGCCTATCTCTGCTAACCACTATAGTTCAATTTCTACTACCTAGAGTAATTCTTTCTTCATCTTTCCCTTAGACCCTCTCTTGGGGGAAATCAGAGTGTCAACTGCAGTGGTCAGTTGCCTGCAGGGACTTGTCCCACACAAAGGCTAGTGGGATCTTAAGGCAGCAAGCTTTCAAAAGCCTTTCCCAAATAAATGGTTGGCCTGTTAATCAAAACGCTCCAGCTACCACTCAATCCTAGAAACTACTCCTCCTTGACAACAGTGAGAGCACTTTAGCCTTTGTAAAATGTTAGTGATTTTACATCCTGGCTACTGTTACAGGATTTTTAACTAGGGCCCACTACGGCCAAATCCACTGTAGAAAGAGAGAATTACAAGGCATTCCACATGCCAACATCAGGCTGAATCCTTGCACAGTCAAGCCAGTCTTAAAAAGTTAAAAGGGCTCTGGGTCACAGAATCATTATATAAGGGAGATTCTAATTACAAGGTGCTCTGGGTAGCAGGTCAAAGACAGGAAGCCAAACTTCAAATCTCCATGTGTAAGGCACAATTTAGTTCATGAATTAGAAACATCTCATGTCATGGATGTGTTCTGAGCCAAGGGAGAATCTGAGTCAAATAAACCCAGCTTTATTAAAGAAGTGGGAAGCAACATGACCTGGTAGAAAGAGCATGGATTTGGATGTTAGGGGTCTCGGATCTGCCACTCGCCAGCCATATACCCTGGGTAAGTCATTTAACTTTTGTGCCTCAGTATCCTCTTCTACAGCACGTCAGATTCTGAGTCTCTACCTGAAACTGTAAACTCCTCCTCTAGGCTGAAAGCTTCTTGTGGACAGGGAATGTGTCTATCAACTCTATAGTATTATGCTTTCTCAACTTCTTAGTACAGTGCTATGCACACAGTAAACACTCAATACCTTTGAGTCCCAAATGGGACAGGGACTGTGTCCCATCTGATTTGTGCTTAACAGAATCCTTGGCACATAGTAAGTGCTTAATAAACACCATCATGATAATCATTCAGTAGCACTAAGTGCTTACTGTATGCAGAGCACTGTACTAAACGGTTGGTAGAGTACAACACAACAGTATTGATAGACACATTCTCTGCCCACAATGAGCTTAAAATGTAGAGGTAGTTTATAATACCTAATTTATGGATACATACATAGGTGCTGTGGAGAAAATACCAAGTTCCCAAAGATCAGCGAGCCAGGTGCATCATTAAGAGACAGGAGAGGCTCTAGCCCCTCCCTGTCCCCCATCATCATCAGTGATATTTATTGAGCACTTACTACATGCAGAGCATTGTACTAAACTCTTGGGAGACTACAGTACAACAGAGTTGATGGATACGTTCCCTGCCCTCAACGAGCCACACGACCCCTTTGAACTTGTAAAACTAAAAACACTGTAAAGTGAGAAATGGCCCAACCGCACCCTTGTCTTGAAGTGCTGCAGAACTGGATTAAAACAAGATAGCTTCTTCAACCAAAATGCACACAAAACACATAGGTGGTCATCTATCACCACAGTAACTAAATGAGATTTACAAATACCACTAATATTATTATTATAAAAGTGCTTACTATGTGCCAGGCACTGTATAAGCCTGTAGATACAAAATAATTGGGTTGGACACAGTCCCCATTCAACACAGGGCTCACAGTCTTAATCCCCATTTTACAGATGAGGAACCAGGCAAAGAGAAGTTGTGACTTTCCCAAGGTCACACAGCAGACAAGTGGTGGAGCCAGGATTAGAACCCAGGTCCTCTGTCACCCAGACCCATGCTCTTTCCACTAGGTCATGTTGCTGTAATGCAGGCTTGCCACGGGCAGGATGAGGTACGTAAAGCCTCTCTAATGCCTTGAGGTGCCCTGGGCCGGAACTCCTGAAAAAGCTGGTGAGCTATGTTCACCTTGTGAAATGGACAGTACCATTCAGACATTATTGTCCAGTTTCAGGATTCATCAAGCCCCTTTTCTCCTCCTCATCCTTCTTTTCTTCCTTTCTTCTGCCCATGGCTGGGCCACTTTACTTGGGAATTAATAGTTCTACTAGTGGATGTGCAGGAGCAAGGATGGATGGGGAAACCTACACCTAGCTTGAAATTTGGCCTAATGGAAAGAGTATATGCCTGGGAAACAGAGGACCTGTGTTCTAATCCCCACTCTGCTCACCTGCTGTGTAAACTTGGACAACTCACTTAACTTCTCTGTGCCTCAGTTAACTCATAAAATGGGGAATAAATCCCCCTTCCTCCTACTTAGTCCCTGTACCACATAGGGCTCACAGTCTGTTTCCAATTTGATTATCTTGCATCCACCCCAGCATTTAGTACGATGACTGGCAAATAGTGGAGCAGTATTTTCTAGAGTTAGAGCATGGGCCTGGGAGTCAGAAGGACTGTGTTCCTAATCCTGGATCCACTTGTCTGCCATGTGACCTTGGACAAGTCACTTCAGTTCTCTCTGCCTCAGTTACCCTATCTGTAAGATGGGGATTAAGACTGTGAGCCCCATGTGGGACATGGACTGCATCCAACCTGACTACCTTGTATCTACCCCAGTGCTTAGAAATCTTAGAAATTCTTTAACAAAAAATAGTAAGCATTTAACAAGTACCATAAAGGAAAAAAATGAAGGCACTCATTCATTCAATCATATTAAGTGCTTACTATGTACAGAGCACTGTAATAAGTGCTTGGGAGACTAAAACAACAGACACTCCCTGACCACAGCAACCTTACAGTCTAGAGGGGAAAAAACAGACATTACTATAAATAAATTACATAAATGCTGTGGGGCTGGGAGAAGAGGAAGAACAAAGAGAGCAAGTCAGGGTGATGCAGAAGGGTGTGGGAGAAGAGGAAAGGAGGGCTTAGTCAGGAATGGCCTCTTGGAGGAGATGTGCCTTCAATAAGGCTTTGAAGGTGGGGGGAGAGAGCAATCCTCTGTCAGATTTGAAGAGGGAGGGTGGACCAGGTCAGAGCCTGTTAATGAAATGTACATCGCCTTGATTCTATTTATTTGCTACTGTTTTAATGAGATGAGAAGCAGCGCGGCTCAGTGGAAAGAGCACGGGCTTGGGAGTCAGAGGTCATGGGTTCTCATCCAGGCTCCGCCACTTGTCAGCTGTGTGACTGTGGGCAAGTCACTTAACTTCTCTGTGCCTCAGTTACCTCATCTATAAAACGGGGATTAACTGTGAGCCTTACATGGGACAACCTGATTACCCTGTATCCACCACAGCGCTTAGAATGGTGCTCGGCACCTAGTAAGCACTTAACAAATACCAACATTATTATAGATAAGCAGAATGGCTCAGTGGAAAGAGCACGGGCTTTGGAGTCAGAGGTCATGAGTTCGAATTCCGGCTCCACCACTGTCAGCTGTGTGACTGTGGGCAAGTCACTTAACTTCTCTGTGCCTCAGTTACCTCAACTGTAAAATGGGGATTAAGACTGTGAGCCCCACGTGGAACAACCTGATTCCCTTGTGTCTACCCCAGCGCTTAGAACAGTGCTTGGCACATAGTAAGCACTTAATAAATACCAACATTATTATTATTATTATGTTCATCCCCTTGATTCTATTTATTGCTATTGTTCTTGTCTGTCCGTCTCCCTCGATTAGACTGTAAACCCGTCAAAGGGCAGGGACTTTATCTGTTACCGATTTGTACATTCCAAGTGCTTAGTACAGTGCTCTGCACATAGTAAGCACTCAATAAATACTATTGAATGAATGAATGAATGAGCAAGGGGTCGGCGGTGAGATAGATGAGACAGTGTGTGGGCTGGGTCGTAGTAGCAGAGTAGCAAGGTGAGGTTGAGGGGATAAGGTGATTGAGTTCTTTAAAGCCACTGGTGAGGAGGTTTTGTCTGATGCAGAGGTGGATGGGCAACCACTGGGAGTTTTTTTGAGGAGTGGGAAGACAATAAGGGATTCAATATATACTACTATTCCTGCCATTACTGAGCCGGTCAGTCTCCTGGATCAGACATAATGTCTGAAAAAAAGGAATCAAAGCAAAAGATAGGCTTGGAAAAAAACCCCACCATTCTCCTATCAATTCAAAAACAAATCGAAGTGTATAGCTTTAAGGCTTTATATAAAACCAAACTGCATGCAGAAGCAGCCGCCTCGGCCCTCTTACGCCTGCCATCTGTGCACTAAAAATAAAGCTTCAGTTTAAGAAGGTAGTTTATACAATGAGACACTGATGAAGATTCTGGAGTCTTGGAGAAAACGGTCCTCCAGGAACTCTGGCTACAAACCACAATCTGGCACTCTGGACAGTAAAAGACCCTCTTTAGCCGTAGGAAAAAGACCAAATCTTGCTCCAGAGAATTAGTGGTGGCAGAATCCAGAACAATTTAGCACTACTGGCCCAGAAGGACAGGGATCTAAACAAGACCGATTAACGTCAACATCAGGCTCATAGCAGATCCTTCTTGCAAGGTCTTGCATGTCATGCTACCTATATCGTCATTTTAACACTAATTTCTGTTTTACCCCGATCGTATCCCATTCCAAAGTCATCCTCCCTTCCCTGTGGAGTGGGGTAGTCTAGCCAGGACACCGCAGGACACCGTGTAACAGGCCCAGCCCACACAGCTGCCTTCATCTCTTTTGCTGGCTCCCCTATGCTAACTCTCCTAGTTCGTTCATTCATTTATTCATTCGATCATATTTATTGAGCACTGTGTGCAGAGCACTGTACTAAGCACTTGAAATATACAATTCAGCAACAGATAGAGACAATCCCTGCCCAACAACGAGCTCACAGTTTGCCATGCCTCTCTTCAGCCTCTGGAGCTCAGGAGAAGGGGAGGGCAGGAAAAGTCATCAGGGTTTCCAGGTCCCCACCAACTCTCTGGATCCTGTTCCACGGATCGAACTGCGAGGGGCACTAGGCTCTGCCCAGTTGCAAGTGGGGCAGGGAGGGAGAGGTGGCAGTGGAGGTAATTAGAGCCTACTAGCTGTCATTGACACCACCCACTCTTCACAAGACTGAAGAGATCTGTTCCTTGTATCGGCTCATTCCGGTAAAGTTCCAGGGGCAGAACTGGGAGGAATTTCCACTGAAGAGTCAAAGTTTCCCATGGGGCCTAAGGCAGAATCCTACTGAAGGTAAACCCACCGAGATGGAAGTCTGAGGTACTGAGGGACAATAATGATCTTCCACTTCAGCATCTCTCAAATGTAGTTCTCTCACTTCTTGATTTCTCTCTGTCCATTCTAAATCCCAATACATTAGAAAGCTTTGAACTTGGATTTGATTCAGGTCTATATAGCCAACCTCTGGCCAAAAGCCTTCCAAACTACTGAGCAAGACATGAAAATGAATTATTATAATATTCGTTAAGTACTTACTACGTGCCAAGCTACTTTCCCAAGCCCCTCTCCAGGATCACATCTGAAGAGTTTCCAGTACTCTACTAGTCTCGACCACCGGAAGGAGAGTCAAACAGAGGCATACCCATTCCGTTCCTAGCTTGGGCACTGGCTAGCGAGTGGAAGGCGATTTGCTGCAAGGCAAAACTCACCTGTGCTAGGCAACAGCAACATGGGAGAGAGTTGAGGGCAGAGACTCAAGTTTGCTGCGTGGAAGAAGGCATCGGTAAACCACTTCCATATTTTTACCAAGAAAACACTATGGATACCCTACCAGAACGATTGCAGATGGAGGTGGGTGTTCTGAGAAAGATGTGTCCATGGAGTAGTTATGAGTCGGAGATGACTTGACTACTTAAGACAATATGCCAAGCACTGTACTAAATGCTGGGTTAGATATAAGATATTCAAGTTAGGCGCAGTCTCTGTCCCTCAAGGACATACAGTTTAAGTAAGCTCCGCCACTTGTCAGCTTTGTGACTGTGGGCAAGCCACTTAACTTCCCTATGCCTCAGTTCCCTCATCTGTAAAATGGGGATTAAGACTGTGAGCCTCAGGAGGGACAACCTGATGACCCTGTATCTACCCCAGCACTTAGAACAGAGCTCTGCATATAGTAAGCGCTTAACAAATACCAACATTATTACATTATTAAGTAGGAGGGAGAGAAGGTATTTAATCCCTATTTTACAGGCACAGAGACATTACGTGACTGGTCCAAGGTCACACAGCAGGTAAGTGTCAGAGCTGGGATTAGAACCCATGTCATCTGACTCCCAGATCCACCACATTTTCCAGTAGATCACACTGCTTCAAGAGAAGAGGCTGCACTGAGGAGTAACGTATGCCAGTCTGTCTGCCTGTCTGCTGGGCCCAGCCCAGGGACTGTACTGTGAGCTCTGGCAAAGCAGGGGCCTGCAGTCAGACCAACTGTAGGACAGAAATACTGTGAGAACAGCTAAGGGCTTTACCATGGGAGGGCTTAATGGGGTGTGCCCAGCTGCTGAGAGGAAACCTCGCCAAGGGAAAAACAAATGGAGCAAAGGTAGCCAAGTCTGAAAGGGAGAGGAGCTGCAGGAGGGCCCAGAACCAATAAAGCAGTTTCAGAACAATAAGCAGAAGCAGGCCTTGGCATCCAAATCTTGACCTGGTACCACGTTTAGTTGACCTCTTACCTTGCAGATTGCCTAAAGGGATGTGGGGAGACCGAAAGGCTAATGGGAACTGAGCCTCAAAAGGAACCGACTATTCTCTGCCCTTACAATCTTTCCATTTTGATTAATAATTATGGCACTTGTTGAGCATTTGCTATGTGCCAAGGCCCCTCTCAGGGCCGCAACTAGAGCGTTTCCAGTATTCTACCTGTCTCGGCTACGGGAGGGAAAGTCAACAGAGGCCTACCCATTCCATTACTAGCTTGGGCAGTACCTAGCGAGTGGAAGGCAATCTGCTACAAGTCAAAACTCACCCATGCTGGGCAGCAGCGGCATGGGAGAGAGTCGAAGGCGGAGACTCGAGTTTACTGCACAGAAGACGGCAATGGTAAACCACTTCTGTATTCTTACCAAGTAAACTCTAAAGATACATTACCAGAACAATTGCAGATGGAGAGTGGGGTTTTCTGGGAGAGATGTGTTCATGGTGTCGCTATGGATCGGAAATGACTCGTCAGCGTAAGATAAGATGTGCCAAGGACTCTTCTAAATACTGGGGTAGATACAAACTAATCAAGCTTGACACAGTTCCTGTCTCACATGGGGCTCACAGTCTTAATCCCCATTTTACAGATGAGGTAACTGAGGCCCAGAGAAGTTAAGTGACTAGCCCAAGGCCACACAACAGACATGTAGTGGAGCTGGGATGAGAACCCAGGTCCTTCTGACTCCCCTGCTCTATCCACTAAACCACACTGCTTCTCTTGATTGATTTTTGTGGAGAACCTACATGCCTGAGGATGTGTCTACCTGGATCAGGCCAAAGAGTAGGTAGGCAAGCTTTACAGAATCTAAATGTGTTTTCACTGCACTAATGAGAACTCTAGTATGCAGGGTAGCCATATCAGAGTTTGGTTCTAGGATGACATCCCAATTAGGGAGCTAGAATTCAATTGTTTTGCTGAGCTGGTCAGTTCAGGAAGTTCTCTGTGAGATTGGTACACTGTGTTCACCTCCTGATTGATGTGGGAGATCTGATTGACAGCTGTTACATGAGAGTCCCACAGCTCTGCCCTAATGCTGCAATCTTGGTTCCATCCTGCCTGGACCCTAGGATCTTCCCTGAGGTACTCAAAATGGGTCTGAAATGTAGGGATTGGATAAAACACACAGTGCAGTCTGTCAAAGGAGGTGCCAATCAAGGGAAGGGCTTGGAGGTGGGGCTATTGGGATGTGGCTTCCAAAACTATATATTTACTCACATAACTGTCCCAATTTCTTGCTTAAATTTTGCAACCCAAGACAGGGGAGGACCTGGTGGGGGGGGGGGGAGGGGAATTAAGTCTAGCAATAAGGAGAGCAAGTTGGGGGGGGCGGGGGGAGGAGGAAAGAAAGGAAGAGGAAAAGAAAAATGTAAAAAGATTCTTATTTCTACTGCATGTTCCAAGCCCTGCCTACAGTAGGCACTAGTACAGTGCTCTGCACACAGTAAGTGCTCAGTAAATACATTCGAATGAACTCTTACACACATACACCCCTCTCAAAAATTGGAGGCAAAGGAAATTATGCAGTGGAGGCAATTATGCATACATATGGCCAATCTCTACATGACACAATCCTTGCTAATGCTAGGATGGTGCCTTAGACTTGGGGAGGAAACGATGCTGCCTGCCTTATATGGAGGTGTATAGATGGTGGGTAGTACTCACTGGTAGGTGGTAGATAGGTGCCTGAAGTGTATAGATGATAAGTAGTACTCACTGACCTTGGCCTAGCCACAAAAAGGGGGACAGAAAGATATAGGAAGGGTTGAGAAAGATACTGGGAGGAACTGGGAGTGTGGGTGTGGCTGATGCAAATCTCACATGTCAATGGAAATTTCTCCATCTTGTTTTGAAAACAATTCCCCAAACTGTGCTGAAAAATAGGATCATTAAGATAGACCCTCTAAGACAGCCAGGGAGAAGGCTGATAGTATATCTGACTTCTGGTCGCTCACATTACCTAAAAGCCCAGGTGTTCACACACACACCAAATTGTACATTCCAAGCACTTAGTACAGTGCTCTGCACATAATAAGCGCTCAATAAATACTATTGAATGAACACACACACTGGGCCCCTCTGAAATGATCTGGAGAGACACAGACCTGGTCTCCCAGGGGTCTTGACAGTTGGAATAAGTAGAGGAAAAAGTAAGGATTTAGTTGTTTGGGCTGTTGGGTGCAGGAATAGAGCCAGAAACTGGAGGGGAGGAGCAGGGGATGAGGGGAAGAGAGGGTCCTGAAAGTAGGGGAAAAAAGTAAGTCCCCCTCATCCTGAAAGCTCCTTAAGGGCATGGATCTTATCTACCAATTCTATCGTATGGTTCTCTCCCATGAGAAGCAGCATGGCCTATTGTAGAGAGCCCAAATCCTTGAGTCAGAGGACTTGGGTTCTAAACCCAATTCCATCACGTAACTGCTGTGTGACCTTGGGCAAGTCACTTCACTTTTCTGCAGCTTAGTCCCCTCATCTGCCAAATGGGGAGTCAATACCCGTTCTCCTTCCTAGTTTGTGAGCCCCATGTAATAATAATAATAATGGTATTTGTTAAGCACTTACTGTGTGCCAAACACTGTTCTAAGTGCTGGGGTAGATACAAGGAAATCAGGTTGTCCCATGTGGGGCTCATAGTCTTAATCCCCATTTTATAGATGAGGTAACTGAGGCACAGAGAAGTTAAGTGACATGCCCAAAGTCACAGAACAGACAAGTAGTGGAGTCAGGATTAAAATCCAAGCACTCTGACTCCCAAGCCCATACTCTTTTTCACTAAGCCATGCTGCTTCTCTTATGTGGGACTCAATTATCTTGTATCTACCCCAGCATTAATAATAATAATAATGTTGGTATTTGTTAAGCGCTTACTATGTGCCAAGCACTGTTCTAAGCGCTGGGGTAGACACAGGGGAATCAGGTTGTCCCACGTGGGGCTCACAGTCTTAATCCCCATTTTACAGATGAGGGAACTGAGGCACAGAGAAGTTAAGTGACTCGCCCACAGTCACACAGCCGACAAGTGGCAGAGCTGGGATTCGAACTCATGAGCCCTGACTCCAAAGCCCATGCTCTTTCCACTGAGCCACGCTGCATTTAGTACAGTGCTTGGCACACAGTGAACACTTAAATGCCACAGTTATTATTAGTACACAGTAAGTGCTCCAAAAATATCATTGATCAAAGGGGAGGAAAACCAACAATGCAAAGAAAAGCTCCCACCCCCACTAGCAGTTACAGGTCAGGATTCAATATAGCATCTGAGGGCAGGTACGGGAAGCTGGCACAGTGAGTGAGACAGGCCCACTTATTCCCTCTCCAGCCCAGGCCCTGGGGATCTGTTCTGTCCTGGGCCAAAAATCAACTGTTCATTTCTTCCTGTATTCAGCCCAACTGGCTGATCTCAACGAGTATCTTCCTACCTGAATGATTGGGTGAAGCTGTCTACCTGGAGCAGGCCCACTGGATGACAGTTCAAACCCCGACTTGGGCCGTTCGGTCCCAGCCTGGATGGTGTTCTCAGCCCTGATCTTAGAAAAAGAAAAAGAGGAGGGAATTGGGCCTTTGCTCTCCTTACTAGTGGTTCTTCCTGGAAATGTTTACACTATTAATAATATACCGCCTCAACCGGGTTGTAGTGCTATCAGCAGAGTGGAAAGGGAAATTTAAGGGGAATATTCAGCAAAAGCAGTTTCCAGGGAAGTACTGCGTGTGAGAAATGACTTCAAAAGTCATATGTAAACGCTAGGAACCTAGGTCTATACTTCCTCTAAAGCTCTCCTAGTGATCTGTAATCTGCCCAGACCATGGGCATCAGCTCAGGACAGTTTCCCTAGCTGCAGACAACCTTTATCCAGTGTCTCTATGCTTACCAAGCATGCCTGATCTCACATAGTATTGAATCCCTGTGTCAGTGGAAAAATACATTCTCTCTGATGTATGAGGCACCTTTCCTACTTGATGCAATATGCACATTATTAACAACAGCAAAGTATTTTTTAAACATTTAAAGGCTTAAACATTGTACTAATTAGCAAGATATAAGATAAAAGCCCTCATTTTCCCATCCACCCTCATACCTGGCTGGGTACTCCTTCAGCTCTATGATAATTACCCCAGCCTCACAGCAACTGTATATATAACCTCATGCTATTTCCCTATCTCTAACAACACCTGTCTCCCCGGAAAGACTATATGCTGCTTGTATGTTCCTTGAAGGTGTGGATCAAGTCTACCAACTATTATGCACTGTACTTTCCCAAGTGCTTAGTACAAGTGCTCTGCACACAGTAAGAGCTCAATAAGCACCTTGATTGTCTAAGATAATCAGGAGAGGCAGAGTCCCTGGCCCACATGGGACTCAGAGTCTAAAAGGGAGGGAAAACAGGGATTTAAACACCATTTTACACAAAGAAACTGAGGCACATACAAGTCAGATGACTTGTCCAACATCACAGTAGGCAAGTGGTCGAGGCAGGATTAGAATCCAGGGCACCTGACTCCCAAGCCTGTGTTCTTTCCACAGGTCTGCAGAGGATAAGATTAATCATTCAGATCTCAATACTCATCTACTTCTCCCTGAGTAGTACCTAACAGATACTTTTCTAATGAATATATTCATGACTGCCTAGAACTTGTCTTTAGAAATCAATCTCTAAAGTTTTTTGTTTTTTAATGGTACTTATTAAGAACTCAGTATGTACCAGGCACTGTACTAAGCACTACGGAAGATATAAGTCCACTGAGACACAGTCCACATCACAAGTGGGGACCACAGTCTTAATCTCCATTTTGCAGATGAGGTAACTGAGGCACAGAGAAGCTAAGAAACTTGACCAAGGTCACACAGCAGACAAATGGCAGAGCCGAGATTAAAACCCAGGACCTTCTGACTCCTAGGCCTGTACTCTATCCACTAAGCCATGCTGCTTCTAGACACTGAAGAACAGGACTTCCAGACCTTGTGAGGGTAGCGCTATGTCAACCAATGACAGTAGCAGCTGCCAAACCAACGGTCTTCTGGGCTATGGTGTTTCGGCACAGAATCAGCACTATCCTGAGATTGCTTTGGCCAGAATGTGTCCTGAACATTAGAAACCTTTAAAGGTGCTTTATTGTGCTCTCTACTTGCTCATTGCACTCTAGAAGCTAATTAATCACTCAATCAATGGCTTTGACCACTTACTGTGGGCAAAACATTGTACTAACCACATGGGAGAATGCAATATAACAGTTGGTAGACATACTAAAACCCAGCCCGCACACTTCGTCCGTCTGTTGCTAACTTCTCGCAGTACCTCAGTCTCAACTATCTTGTCGCCGACCCTCGCCCACATTTTGCAACTCCCTGCCTCCTCATATCTGACAGACAATTGCTCTCCCCCAACTCATGGCCCCACTGAAGGCACAACTTCTCCAAGAGGCCTTCCTTGACGAAGCCCTCATTTCCTCTTCTCTCACTCCCTTCTGCGTTGCCCTGACTTGCTCCCTTCATTCATCACGCTCCCAGCCTCACGGCACTTGTGTATGTATCTGTAATTTATTTATATTAATGTTAGTCTTCCCCAGTAGACTGTAAGCTTGTTGTGGGCAGGGAACGTGCCTATTCTATTGTACTGTACAGTAAGTACAGTACATAGTAAGCACTCAATAAATATGATTGACTAACATTTTCCCTGCCCACAAAGAGGAACCTATGGTCTAGAGTGACCAGATGTGGCACTCCAACAGAGGCCCCCTCCCATCCCCACTCTATAGTGGGACCCTCTTCACCGCTTTGAATCTGAAAGAAGCCTGGGGGGGGAATGTCAAAATGGCTGAGCTACTCCTCAGCCTTGGCTGCCAGACGGTGGGTTCTCTATATCCCCTCTAGGTGACAGGGCAGGCTGGAGCTGCTCTTGGCTACCCCTGCCCCTCCGGCAGTGCCCAAGAAGCCCCCTGGCTCTGAGTTCAGCCAGCCACGTAGAACAGGAAAGAGGATCGCTCAAGCCCCACCGAGTTCACTTGGAGCCATACCCAAAGGCAGCAGTTAGCTGCACACTGGGCAGAGGGCAAGGACAGCCCTCAAGACAAATGTTGTCGAGTTCTGGTGTGACTGGTGAGCTGCAGGAGGGGCAGGGGACAGGAAGAGTCCATGCCAGGCCAAGGGAGCCTGTGGTGGCGCAGGAGGGCAACTGAGTAAAATGTGACAACAACAAGCACAAGGCTCTGCCGCTCTCGCAACTACCCGCCCCTATCCCAAATGAACCAGGAATAAGTTTGTTTTCTCCACCCTTTTGTCTTCACCCTCTCCCTAAACCCTTCTAACTTCCTCCCCTCCATTCCCTCTACTCTGTTTAAATTTTATCACTGACTCTTTAAACACCAGTTTCTCAGAGGTTTCATTTCACACGGCTCTTCTACACAAAACAGGCTGCAGAGCCCACCCGGATCTAACTCATCCATAAGTGTCCCCTGACACTCCTACCCATTCTTCTTTTACCCCAAGGAAATGTCAGCTCAGTTGGGTTCTTTCTTAAGAATAAAGTTAACTCTTTGTGCATGAAACGCCAGAGCAAGAGTCCCAATGAACCCAGAAGTTCCCCGGTGGGATGTCAGAAGGAAAAAACAGATGAAAAGCCAGGTGGGTCAAGATGCCCTGCCTTGAGCGATACTTAATACTTATGGGTAGGTATCACTCAAGGCAGGGCATCTTGACCCAGCCTGGGCATCAGCCCGCTCACTGATGAACTGCACAAGTAAATAAACATCGTCTACGCCTCACGTACCATCAGTCATTACTCGATCAGACATCCTTAAGATGCACGGAAATCCTTAGCAACATTTTTAAAAGCTGTGAAACGGAAATCATCATTTGTTGATCTCTTCAAACTTAAAGTACGTTTTTGGATCCCTAAGAAAAGCATAGTAAATTACTAACATTATGTTAATGCTCTAATTATATTTCCATTAAGGAGTATTTAGAGACAATCAAATAAATAAAAATACAAGTGTTGCTTCAGTAAACTGAATCCTTCCTTTTGCCATTGTTTCTCAGGCTGATACCCCAATAAAGTGGACTTTTTAAAAGATACGTTCATTTTGAAAGTGATCCATGTGTGATTAGGTGTAATTTTTACCCTAGATTATAGCCGGTTTCTGACTTCTAAACCAGAAGCTAAAGAGGGGAAAAAAGACATTTGGATGGTGAAGTGGATGCTCCCTCTAGACTGTAAACTTGCTGTGGGCAGGGAATATGTATGTTTAATGTTATATTGTATTCTCCCAAGCACTCAGTACAGTGCTCTGCACACAGTAAGCACTCAGTAAATATGACAAGCAGCGTGGCTTATTGGAAATACCACAGGCTTGGGAGTCAGAGCTGTGTAACTTGGGGTAAGTCACTTCATTTCTCTGTGCCTCAGTTATCTCATCTGTAAAATGGAAATTAAGACTGTGAGCCCCATGTGGGACAACCTGATTACCTTGTATCTACCTCAGTGCTTAGAACAGTGCTTGGCACATAGTAAGCACTTAAATACCATCATTATTACTATTATTCCAAGACAGGAACCTTGTCTCACCTCTATTGTACCCCGACTCTGCACACGGTGGTACTCGGTAAAGGCTACTGACCTGTCCTCTGCCAAGGACTAATTCCTAAAAATCAATGAAAGACTTATAAAACCTGGATAGAGAATTGGGAGTTTACTCTCCCCCACTTCAAAGCCTTATTGAAGGCACACCTCCTTCAAGAGGCCTTCCCTGACTAAGCATTCCTTTCCTTTCCTCCCACTCCCTTTTGTGCCACCCTGACACCCTTTATTCCCCCCTCCCAGCCCCACAGCATTTAGATACATATCTGTAATTTATTTATATTAATATCTATCTTCCCCACTAAGCTTGCTGTGGGCAGGAAATGTGTCTGCTTATTGTTATATTGTAATAATAATAATAATAATAATGGTATTTGTTAAGCACTTACTATGTTCCAAGCACTGTTCTACTATCCTAAGCACTTGGTACAGTGCTCTGCACAAAGTACTCAATAAATACCACTGACTGACTTGAAACTGTCTAATGTAAATCCAGACTGTCATTCTGGATAGTTAATAACAATAATTATGGTATTTAAGCGCTTACTATGTGGAAAGCACTGTTCTAAGCGCTGGGGTTGATACAAGGTAATCAGGTTGTCCCACATGGGGTTCACAGTCTTAATCCCCATTTTACAGATAAGGTAACTGAGGCACAGAGAAGTTGAGTGACTTGCCCAAAGTCACACAGCTGACAAGCAGCAGAGCGGGGATTAGAACCCACGACCTCTGACTCCCAAGCCCTTGCTCTTTGCTTGGCCTAGTGAAAAAAGTAAGGGCCTGGGAGTGCTTAGTAAAGTGCTCTGCACACACTAAGTGCTCAATAAACACAACTGAGTCAGAGAACCTGGCATCTAATATTACTATTACTACAAGTGGCTGAACAGGGATTAGATCCCAGGTTCTCTGACTTGTCTGCTGTGTGACCTTGGAGAAAAGTCACAACATAGCTGTGCCTCAGTTACCTCACCTGTAAAACTGGGATTAAGACTGTGAACCCTATGAGAGACATGAACTGTGTCTTACTTGATTATTTTGTGTCTACCCCAGCACTTAGTACAGTGTCTGGCACATAGTAAGTGCTTAATAAATGCCTTGAAATTGTGAAGGCTATGCTGTAGGTATCCCCTCAATTAGCCTCCGTGAGACCACCACAAAAAGAAACAGTAGCATTTTTAACATGGCCTTAGTTATAATCTATGCTTGATGGATTTAACAGGCCCTGATGGTTTCCAAGACAATTTTCTTTTAAAGGCTTTAAGCCAGGTACCAATAGCAATTTACTAATAGGATTCAAATACAATATGTAGAAAACCGGCAGATACATGATGTTCAAAATGAGGACATGATGTACTAATGCAAAATAGTTAAAAGCAGAGATATTTCTGGGTGCGAAACAAGAATTAAGCTTGCTAAACAGCATGGTTCAAAAACATTGAAGAAAGAAGATGGCAACTTCTCTCAGTGTTAAATGACCTGTTTGATGTTCTAAGGGCTTATTTTTTTTTCCTATCTTTCAAGTGTTTTCTGTACCTTTTTTAGACTGGCTTTCCAAAAACCCATTCTGTACATTTTAATGTTGTTCATTCATGCGACTATAGTTTGTACTACAGGACCTAGAAACAAGATTAATATCTTTATACTGTGGCGTGAGCTTAAGTAAATATAATAGACAATCACGGGCCTCAGTGAGCTTAGCATGTAACCATTCCTACACATCACCAAAAAAATCACTATTAAAACAGCAAAGTTCAACACTGTCACTGCATTTTTCGATCAAGGTAACAGTCCCCGATGACACAAGGATAGAGAGAAAAGAGGTAGGTCGAAAAAACAATTATAGAAAGGTAGTGTGGACTTTGGGAGATTGATGGAACGCAACTTCAAATAGACCTTCAAACTAAACAAGACCCTTGAGAGATTTTGTAGGACCCAATCCTCTTTGCAACACCATAATCTATTTATCCAAAAGTTCCATCCACACTCCTCTGTGTGTCAGACTTAATATTAGAGGGTAAGACAAGGTCACCAACAATGATATTTACTGAGCACTTAATATGCGTAAAGCACTGTACTGAACACTTGAGAGAGTACAACAGACTTAGCAGATACATTCTCTGCCCACAGTGAGCTTACAGTCTAGAGGAGGAGACATTAATGCAAACAATTTATATGTATTCATTTACATACCAATACAGATAGTCCACTAGCACTGAAGCAGTAGGTTGTATTTATCAGGCACTTACTTTATCAGGCAGTGCATTGTAATTGAGAGCTTGGGAGAGTACAACAACAATATGAAAGACAACTTAAAACAATGCTCATCACATTATGCCTAGGCTGGATGGGAGATGGGAGGAGAATAGGTGCTAGCAGACTGGTAGCAAGGTTGAGGGGAAGGTGGCTTCTACAAAAATAATTAAAAAAAAGGTACTACCCAGACTAGAGATTCAAAGTAAGCGCTCAATCAATACCATTGTTATAGAAGCTAAGTTCACTGTGGGCAGGAATGTGTCTGCTAACTCTGTGATATTGTACTCTAAGCACTTAGTGCTATGCACCCAATAAATGTTCATTAGATACCATTTATTACCGATATGACTTTACTATTTATAAAAAGGGCAAGACTAGAGTCACTTATGGAGCTGGTACACAGTAAGTTTGTGAGGTTAAATTTAAAGGAACTCTACTGAGGAAAACATAAGAAACATTAAGAACACTTCAAAAAACAAGCTCATATGGTCTATTTGTGAATAGCAGAACAAGACAGACCAGCCTGACTATAGCAATTGGAAAAGGGGTGACTCCAGATGGATTGGGCTGCGTGGGCATTCCCCACTGGAATTGGTACCCTGGATCTCTTGCTCCAGAGTAGGGCTGGTGAAAAATGGAGCTGCTAAAATGGCAGATCTACTTTTTTAGGGGTTCCCTGATATCAGGCGGCCACCATCACCATCACCAAAGGGTCTCCGGCTTTCTGCTGGGACCTGAGCTGGGTTTGCTCTGGATCCTAGCCCTGGATGGGAGCTGGATCTTGCCTGGCCCAGCCCAGGAACTAGACAAAAGCAAGAAAGCAAGTCCCCGCCTGACCAAAGCAGGTGTCTCTCCCACAAAGGAACCATAGCAGGGAGCAGTTGGAGTCAGGGGAAATGGCAGCAACAGCAATAATAATAATAATGATATTTAAGTGCTTACTCTGTGCCAAGCACTGTACTAAGGGCTCGAGGAGATGAGATAATTAGGTTGGACATAATTCTGTTCCACATGGACTCACAGTCTAAGTAGGAAGAACAGGTATTGAATCCTCATTTTACAGATGAAGAAACTGAGGCACAGAGAAGTTAAGTGACTTGACCAAGGTCACATTGCAGATAAACAGGTAGAGGTGACACTAGAACCCAGGTCCTCAAGCTCCCAGGCCCTTGAACTTTCCACTAGACCACATTGCTTCTCACAGTTCCACTAATTCCAGGTTCAGCTCCGGGTTGTAATTACAGGCCGATCTGTAATTTACCTATTATAAACTCCATGAAGGGAGGGATCGCATCCCCATGTAAACATACTGTACTCTCCCAAGTGCATAATACAGTGCTCTGCATTCAATAGGTAGTCAGTAAACACGATCAATTGATTAATTTAGGAATCTTTCACTCTCACTCAACTCAAGGATTTGTAGGAGAGTTTTTGCACTTTGGCCTGGATCCAAGCGGGTAAAGAAAATGCAGAACATGGGAAGAACCATCCCCAACCCCAATCTCAAAATCCTCAATTGTAATCTATGACTCCACCACTGAGAAAGGTGTTTATATACGCAGCAAGTGCTTAATAGCTACTATCACTTCTACAAGTTCACTAATAGGTCTTAAAGAAAGACCCAGAGTCAGTAAATAAACCCGTTTTCAAAGGGTTGAGCTGGGACGTGGATAAGTGGACAATACTTTCCAAACAGAGCCCTGTTAAGGCTGGAAGGTTTAAGCGAGGGCTACCAAGTTTCCTACCAGCCTAAGAGCACCGGGAAAAGTCAGGCACATACTTTTTGCCTCACCAACAAACGCAAGGCAAAAAGATGCAGTTCAAGCCCCATGCACAATATAGAATATAAATCACTTTGGGCAGCAGTTACTGCAACAGGTGTGCTAATTTAGCTCATTCCTATTCCCCCACCCACATCCCAATTTCCTTTAAAATTGAACATTTTCCAGCAGATTAGAAACTTACCTATTCTTGTCCTCAAGGCTAGCCACACAAGCTGATCTCAGCAAACATTCTCGTGGCTCCTTTGCCTCTCCCCATTCTCCAGTGAGTCCTTATGGTGCTTCCTTCATCCACAGGTGATTCAAATACTCTCATTTCAGCTCTTCCCTCTGCATCTAATTTGAGCCTCAGTTCCTTAAAGGGACAAGCAATAATTGCCACCTCATCTCCATTCAGCTGCCACACCTGCCCTGATTCAATTTCTAGTTTCAGGTGGTTAAGCCACTCCCATTTGCTTTGCTAGGGTGATTTTCTGCTAGTCACTTTCTCAATCTTTTTGAACTGAAGAAGGCCTTTACTGTTTAGTTCACTGTGCTGCTTCCAGAAGAGGCATGTGAAAATCTGAGGCTCCTTGGGGTTGGTGGAAGAGAGATGTGGAATTGTTAGATCTGGAAGAGGATATTCACTCATCTTCCACCACTAACCAGCAGATAAAATGGACTTGGCCGTTAGAAAACAAGGCATGATCACAGATGGGTGTATTTAAACTCGATTAACTTTGGTGCCTGGAGGGAGGGAACAAGGAGGAAGAGGAAATAGGGAATTTGTTCTCAGGGACAGTGGTCCCTAGGGATCCTGGGGACTCACGGACCCCCCCAGCCCAGAAGTTTGGCTCAATTTCCCTGATCTAAGGTGTTGTTCTGGGATACTTAGGGTCACTCATCTCCTCTCTATCCATTCCCTCTAGGAGAGTCCTGCTTGCCATCCATATGGGTTTCACCAAGAGGGAAGCTGGAGGCTGTTACTGGTTGGGAAACAAAAGAATCAGGTCAAAATAAAGCAGGTACAAGACTGAAAAAAAGGGGAGGGGGCTATGGAATGAGTGGAAGGAGTACAGATGGGAGAAGTGGTGGATCTTGGGGTGGTCAGGGAACTTGTTTACCAACTCTATTATAATGTACTCTCCCAAGCATATAGTATAGTTCTCTGCACACTCTAAGCACTCAAAAAATTTGATTGATAACAGGAAAAATCAGAAGAATGCATTGAATTAAAACCCTCTGAAGAAATGTCTGTGATATTTGTATTCAATCAATGGTATTTTTTGAATGCTTACTTTGTGCAGGGTACTGAACTAAACACTTGGGAAAGTACAATAACAGGGTTACGCAATGTTCCTTGACCACAATAAGATTAAAGTTTAGTGGGGGTGATAGACATGAATATAACTAAATAATTTGTAATATATCATTTAAAGATACATACATGAGTGTTGTGGGGTTGAAGGTGGGGTGCTCTACTGAATAGATTTATTGAAAATTTTTCCAAAAGCCTGGGTGCTTTTATTGACACTGCTTCCTTTATCCTTTCGGTCAACAGCTGTTGATTTGGGGGCCAGAAAAGTAGGCCCTGAATGCAATTCAGTGCTTATCGTTAGTTCTTCTAAAACAGTCATTCTCATTTCCAAAGGTTCCCACAATTCTCCCAACCCTACCGCTCTGCCCCACCAAATCCCTACACATCTGTGATACTTGATTTTGTTCAAATGGCAAAGATAGTTTTCAGGGTAGATGTTAATCACAAATCAGGAGACAAATACAAAGAAACAGAGAAACTCGTGGCCTAGTGGAAAGAGCATGGGCCTGGAAGTCAGAGGACATGGGTTCTAATCCCCGGTCCACCACTTGTCTGCTGTGTGAGCTTGGACAAATCACTTCTCTGTGCCTCAGTTACCTCATCTGTGAAAAGGGGACTAAGACTGCGAGAGCCCTCTGTGGGACATGGACTGTTTCCAACCTGATTATATTGTATCTCCTCAGGGCTTAGTACAGTGCTCAGCACATAGTGAATGCTTAACAAATACCATTTTTAAAAATGGCAGTGTTACTGCTCTTCCATGATTCCTGATTGGAATCTGACAGGATTTCAAGGCCCTGCTAGACATTCACAGGTGAACAGAACTGATTTATTTCTAAAGCACAGGGTGGGAAATGGGAAAAGTTACAGCAAAATTGACATACTCAAATCCCTATCACTTTGCAAACAAATTTATTTGGGAAAAGAAATGAGGGCTTTTCAGCTTAACAAAGTTCTAAAGAAGGTATACTTTCCGCTTATGGAAAGATCTTCCCTCCCAGAAGACAACCTGTTTGAAAGTTTAAGGGAAACAGAAAAGCAGAAAGCCTCACCTCTTGACTATGTCAAGGTCTCATCCCAGGGCTTCTGGAAGAAAGTGCTCTAATGAAGGCATCCTATTCCCGTTTTCCCTCAGTTCCTTAGCTTCACCTACAGAAGGACTTGAAATCTTAATAATAGATTTATTGAATATTTTCCCCAAATCCCGGGTGCTTTCATAGACCCTGTGCTTTTATAAATCCTTTCAGCATTTTAAAATGGCAATTATTAAGCACTCACTTTGTGCCAGGCACTGTACTAAGCGCAGGGGTACATAATCAGGTTGGACAGTCCACGTGCCACATGGGGCTCATAGTCTTCATCCCCATTTTACAGATGAGGTAGCTGAGGCACAGAGAAGTTAAGTGATTTGCCCAAGGACAGACTGCAGACAAGTGGCAGAGTCAGATTTAGAACCCAGAACCTAGCATGGTAATGAAGATAGATGTTTGCATTTGCCTAGTCCAGCTTTTCCCAGAGCACAGCTTCAGAAAAGCAGTAATGTGGAAAGGCTCAGGGTGGCCTATGCCCGAAATCCCCTTCAAGGACCCCTGATTTGTGAGACCACATGGGGTGAAGGAAGAGTATCAAGCCTAAACCTTGCAAGCACAGCAGCTGTGGAGCCAAGGAAATCATCCACACAGTGTAAAACGGCTGATGTTACAGATCGTGCACGCTTCCTCCGTACTTCCCCAGATGTTGGATCAAGCCCTTCTGGTGGATGTAGGAGCAGGTATAGGTCCAGCATCCAATGGGCTGAACTGGACCCTAGAATTCCAGCTCATAACTGGCTTTAAGCAGAAACCAAGCATTTTGCAAACTATGGAGAGCCAAATCAGGTGAAGATTGGAGGTTGCTTTGAAGCTAGCTGGGCCGACAGCCTAATTTACATGGGCACTAGATTCATTCATTCTTTCAATCGTATTTATTGACCGCTTACTCTGTGCAGAGCACTGTACTAAGCACATGGAAAGTACAATTAGGCAACAGGTAGAAACAATCCCTACCCAACAACGGGCTCACAGTCTAAAAAGGGGGAGACAGCAAAACAAGTAGTCAGGCATCAATATCATCAAAATAGATAAATAGGATCATAGATATATACACATAATTAATAAAATAGAGTAATAAATAATACATACAACTATACACAAGTGCTGTAAGGAGGGGAAGGGGGTAGAGCAGAGGGAGGGAGTAGGGACGATGGGGAGGGGAGGAGGGGCAGATGGAAAGGGAGGGCTCAGTCGGGAAGGCCAACACAGTAATAAGAGCCCCAAATCATCATAGTCCTATCCTCCCTTATTGGCACACTATTTTAACAGGTAATGATAATTCAGAATATTGGCATATGAAACTCGTATTTTTACCAAATTGCATAGAACCCAAAGCCAATTCAGTCTCACTGCTTCCCACCGGACAGAACGGAACCTACTTTCAGATCAGATCAAATGCTGGGGAGGCTATAGTCATTTGTAACCAACGACAGTGCCCAGATTTTTATGTCTTGTCTCTCCCCTGAGAGTGTACTCTCCTTATGGCAGGGAGTATGCTCTTGCTTCTGGTGTACTTTTCCAAGTGTATATAGTCCAGTGCATTTCAATCAATAAATAATCATCAATTAATAGTTTTATTGAGCATTTTGCGCCAACTGAGCTAGGCACTTGAGAGAGAACAATATAGTTGGTAGTGTGGTCTAGTGGCTAGAGTATGGGCCTGGAAGTCTGAAGGACCTGGGCTTTAAGTCACTTAACTTCTCTGTGCCTGTTTCCTCCTCTGTGAAAGGGGGATTAAGACTGTGTGCCCTATTTGGGACATGTACTCTGTCCAAATTGATTAACCCAATCAGTGCTTAGTAGAGTGCCTGGCACATAGTAAGCACTTATTGTAAAAAATCCAAGAACTCTGTTTAGCTACTCTGTTTTCCATTATTTCTTTGGATTGTTGATTGGAATTTATTGTAGCTTCGTATTTCACTGCTACTGGTTTAGGTTTACCCCATTTATAATGTGAGCCCCTACTTCTTAGGCTTCCAGGATCTCTCCACCAACACTCCCCATTTTACATATCAATTCCCTTCATCCCCTACTTCCAAGTCCACACTCTTCATTTCTCCCAAACTCACCTAACTGTACTTTGCTCTCTACTCTCTCGCCTCTTGTCTTCTCTTATATAGTGAAGTCACAGTTGAAGTGGGGTGCTTTAGACCACTTTTCAAACAGGTCTGGCCAAAAATGTTATTACAACTGCAGGAAGGACGAGAAGAGCTACAAAGCCCAGAGGGCAAAGGTCCGGCTTTCACCTGTATTCTGGGAGGAGTAGAGATTTCCTCAGAGGAAACTTAAAAAGAAGCTTCAGTTTGCCTGTTGTGCTGTTTCCCTGGAAGCCAGCCGGAAGCGGGGATTTGATGAGGTATTTATTTACACGCTCCTTAACACTAATGTATCTGTGTTCATTCAATTTATTTTCATCACTCGAGTTTGAAGTATTTTTATGTTTGTTTCCCTCATTAGAATGTAAGCCTCCTTATGGGCACGAAACATGTCACTGCCTAATTCTGTACTTCCCAAGTATCTAATACAGTAGATCGAAACAAATGGGCTACTATCACTGATGCTGAAACTATACCTGGGTAAAAAAGGAAGCTAGAGTGAGCTGATTTGGGTGGATTCTTCCCAGCATTACTCATTTTCAGCTTAGATATTTTGTAAAAGGAAAACAGCATTGTTAATTTTTTTTTAATTGTGCCACTCCTTGATACAAAATAATAAAACGCAAGATATGCCTTTACAAATGGTTCGAAATGTTTATTTTGAATGATTCATTTACCAAAAAAATCATTACTATGAGTGTCCTATGCAAAATTGGATAAAATAAATTGTGTATAAAGCCCAACCCAACTTTAATCAACCCAACCCAACCCAACCATCTCTAAGCAAAATGCCTATGCAACCAAGAACAAGGTGGAAGTGGCTTCTGATAATCAGGCAGTCAAGCTTTGTTCCAGCTGTTTCAGGCCTTGATGACTTTAAATATCACTGACTGAACCTTAGTCTTCAGTGTTGCTATTTTTTCCAATTTGTAAAGTGGATTCATTCTTCGCTTTAGCCTTTCCTCTATTTGCGAATCTGATTTGGCCATCATTACTGGAGCCTTCACAGAGCCCCTGTGTAGACAATTCTCATTCCTCTACTTCTACACATTTTTATGTCCACCTCCCCTCTTAGAGTATAAGATTCTTGTGGAAAGGGAACATATCTTGTGCCTCTCTTGTACTTCCTCACACCACTAACTATGCACTCAAATGCCACTAGGACTAGTACTTCTACTAAGATTATTCCATTTACCTTGTAATTATCCCAAAACAAAGCAGAGTGATTCATTCAATAGTATTTATTGAGCACTTACTCTGTGCAGAGCACTGTACTAAGCACTTGGAATGTACAATTTACATCGAGTAAACATTCGCTATCTCAGTTGGGTGGATTCTTCGCAGCATTACTCAATTTCAGCTTAGATATTTTGTAATCAACAACAAAACAACATTGTTGATTTTTTAAACATTGTGCCACTCCTTGATACAAAATAAGCAAACACAAGATAAGCCTTTGCAAATGGTTCAAAAAGTTTATTTTGAATGTTTAATTTACAAAAAAAATCATTACCATGAGTGTCCTATGCAAAATTGGATAAAATAAATTGTGTATAAAACCCAACCCAACTTTAACCAAGCAAGTACTATGACAAATGAAAATGGGGGGGGGGGGGGAACAAAAAGACACATACATAACATTCTTCAAGGATTGTCCCAACCAGCCAAAACAAATTTCTACAGGAGGCCTTTTTTAAAGAGACAAACTGTACACCTTACTGTTTATACACATTTTTTTTTATTGGTCCAAATATCTGATTTATTAAAAGAACAATCTGCTTCCTTGCTCACTATGTCAGCAATACAATGACGTTAGTATTCTGATCATTAAAACACAAACACACAATTCACAAAGTTAGCATGTGCCACTAGTATCTTTGGTAGGGACCCTAATTTGTGTTTCAGTCCAGTCAATCACTTCTTACAATGATTTTGATGTTTGGCAAAAGAAATAAATTACTCCTTAGTTAGTAAGAAATGTACTGGTAAATTCTCGTGAACACACAGCTAAAAAACAATCATCTTGAAAGGAAAGAAGTGATATCCTAAGATTTTTTAGTGGTGTACAGATAAACATATACACACTCACACACACACACACACACACACACAGTGAAATGGTTATTCATGCAACAGGATTACTGCACAGCAGACCTGTCCTGTCAATGCACAAAGGAAGTCTGTGCCCTCACTGGTGCTATCCCTGACCCTAGAGAGTGACCACTGCATTGACTGCAGTGGAACCTCTTTTAAAATCCTGTAGCTATTAGGCAGGGGTGGGAGTTCGGACTATCTCAACTTGTGGGGGTGAGGGCAGGGAGTTGTCAGCATTCCTGGATATGCCATGGGATTTCTGGGGGGAGGGGTGGAGAAATCAACAGCTAAAAGAGGAAAGGGAAAAGAATGGAATAATTCATGTATAACAATGAAATGATACTTGTTAGATGAAGTTTCGGAAACCACAATTCTCCAGCAGACCATCTAGCGACTACTATATTCTCCTGGCAATATGCCAAGATAACAGTATTTAAGTTTCTACATCTTCATTGCTTTTTCCCCCCTAAACATTGTGGAATTAGACACGCCTCCATACTTAAAGGAGAGTATACATGCAGAACACCTGCAGGCCATTTTAAAATTGCTAAGATTCCGACATAGGTTTACTGGATTTTGGGTGAGTGTGGTTGCTTACACTGATGTAAACATGCATTTCTATATATATATATATTTTACCTGATGAGAACTGGCAGATCTTGTAATGGCTTATTGTGACAATCATCTGATTTGGCAAAAATGAAAATACCTTAAATGCATCAAAAAACCATTACCATAGTCCTCCACGGAAACAAAAATTGCAATAGATCAGCAACTTCTGTGGCATAAACATCTTTAAAAGCTTCAGCAAAGTATTAAATATAAAAGCAAAATGTAAATACCCTCTCCACCTTCAAAGAAGCATGATTTGTAGTGTAAAAATCAAGATTTGCTAACTATGATGGCATTAAGGCATAATTGGTGGGTAATCTTCTTAGTGTCTCAGCTCAACATAATTTGCTGGGAACAGCCCGTATCTGCCTTTACAAACTCCTCTCCACCAGCCATCGTCAATCATTTCGATGTTTGTGATGATGTCATCAGGGTCAAAGGAAATCTCATCATCACCCGCTGAGGAAAAGGAGGAAAAAGAGAATCATTAAAACAGAATGCATCCTTCCAGTGATAGAAATAGGCTGGCTACCATGAAAGACAGGAATCCAATTAGATAATCATGTCTCTAGCCTGAAAAGAGTGATATAAATGAAAACAGCTCTCTTTATATGAATTTATAAATATAAATGAGAACTCATTTTTTTTCCATGGATCCAAACTGATCCAAGGTTTTCTCAGTTGTAAAGGGGGAAAGATTTCCAGAACATAAATTGAGATTTCCAGAACATAAATTGACACAAAATATATGTTCAAGTTAGAAATGTCCAAATTACAAAATTGATGCCAAAACAAAACTCCAAACAAGCCTCATGGTTTGCTTACCAGCCTGGTAATCATAGAGGGCTATGGCTGTAATTCCAAGGTCATTTTCATATTCATCATAGGTATTTTCCTCTAGAAAACAAAAAGCAGTGCTATGTATTACAAAAATCAATTCTCTCTTTTACTTCTCAGACACAAATACATGGTGGTCTCGTGGGTCTCAGGAAGCAAAACCAACCGAGTGTATTTTTTCATTCTAGAAGACAATGTTGGGGATGGGGGAAAAGTTAGGGCAGTAGAAGAGGTGAAACTGGAAAAACGGTAGAGCTGAAAGATGTCAAGAATCAAATGCAGATGCTGCCAACTTCTAGCAGGTATTCTGGGGCTTTCTAGCTACCAAGGGGAGACAAGGGAACCGGGGCAGGCTTTGACAATCCCTTACAGCCTGCCTCTGCCACTTGCTGTGCCCAAATTCCCTGCAGCAGTCCTGGCTCTTGTCCCCGCCCCCCCACATTCTCCTTTGATCAGTCCGGGTAGTCAAGGAGGGCAAGGCGACCGGAAGCCGGAAATGGCAGCGGCAACTGGAGCTCCCTGTGGGAGTGTGGTTCACACCCCACCCACTTATCCCCGAACCTCCCTTCTGAGACAACATGACAGCCATCTGTGGTTACTGATGCCTGATTTAAAAGTTGGGAAACAATGACAAAAAAAATAGAAGCAGGGGGGCATTAGGGGAAGAGGGGAGAGAGAATCTAATGAAAACAATTTGGATCATACCCATAAGTAATCAGCACCATATTTTATGCAGTTCACTGATTAAGGTTACAAAAGAACTGAACCAGCTCTGCATTCGACTGTCCCTCCCATTAGATTATACACTCAGATATCGCCTTTTGACTTCCCGCATGTGGTTTCTCAGCTTCTAGAACAAGGCTCTGCAGAGAGTACATGTTCAAATTCTGTTAATAAATTATAGCGGGAAGAAAGTTTCATACTCAATTTGCCTAGGAATATATAAGATAAATAAGAACATACATAATAAACACGTATTCTGGGACTTCAGCCACTAAAGTTTATAAAATTTTAAAACTTCGTTCTGAGTCCCACAAACCACAAAAACTATACAGAAAATTGAGGATTTAGAAGTTCTAGTCTCTCCTTTTGGGAAATAACACAAATACCCATTGCCCTAAGGAACTTTTAGACAATGTATTTTTCCCTCCTCCTTCCAATCTTTTCCCTCGTCATAAACAGATTTTCATCCTTAATAGTCCATCCCCTGCCTCAAAATAAAAAGAAAAAAAGAGGAAAGGAGAGTCCATACAAACAACCCACTATTTGGGACACTGATCAAGAAGAATACTTTAACATGGAACCCCTGCCTCAAAAATGAGAAGTTTTAAATGAGAGTCAATATAGAGTGGCTCCTATTTTCCTACCAACCATCTTCAGGAGCTTCCTCATAGCTGGAAATATAAGTACGAACATCCTCAAGGTAGAGCAGGAAACTCATTCTGGAAAGCTGAAAGATAATTTTACAAAGAAAGAAGCAGCTCTACAGTAAGGGAAGAGTAAACTCTTTGTGGGCAGGGAACATGTCTACCTACACTGTTATATTGTACTTTCCTGAGTGCTTGGGACAGTGCTCTGCACAAGGTAAGCATTCAATAAATTTGACTGATTGAGAGTAAAGCAGAGATGCCAACAGCAGCAGTGTATATTCTCTGCCCTTTGTCTTTCCAGTGTTTTAACTAGGCTCAGCCCTAGACAAGACGAAATACTGTCCCACCAGTACCTGCTTGATAGCGCCTTGCCGAATCTGTGGCTTCATAAACAGTCTCAGGCTCATAGGCCAATTCCCGCTGGCTGATAGCTTCTTGGTAGTCAGAATGCTCTGCTTGGTAGTTAGCTTCTGGTTCATGCCCAGCTGAATGTGCTGAAATGGGGCTTTGACGAGTTGGGTCTGACTTGTAAGGAGTTGCGTCCTAAAGAAGAGAAAAAGCTAAGTCTTGTGTCCTCATTTTACAGAAAGTAAAAACTCAAGTGCAACAGAGATGTACAAATCCCTTCCCCTGCCCCTTAGTGCTACAGAGAAAGTCATATAAATGCATCAAACATCTCTAGGATTTATGAACTTATTTATGCCCATCCTCAGCACCTTTATATATACATCTGCTCAATTATGTTACTATTTAGAATCCATCCATGTATTCCATCATATTTATTGAGGGCTTACTGTGCGTAGAGCACTGTACTAAGCGCTTGGGAAGTACAATTCAGCAACAGATAGAGACAATCCCTACCCAACAACGGGCACAGTCTAGAAGGGGGGAGTCAGACAACAAAAGAAAAGTACAAGTAACCACAGGCATCAATTGCATCAATATAAATACAATTATAGATATATGCACATCATTGATAAAATAAATAGAATAATAAATATTGTACATATATACACCCAAGTGCAATGGGTGGGGAGGGGGTTGGAACAGATGGAGTAGGGACGATGGGGAGGGGAAGAGGAGAGTAGAAGAAAAGGGGGGCTTAGTCTGGGAAGGCCTCCTGAAGGAGGTGAGCTTTCAGTAGTAAGAAATAGTTTTATAACCTTCTTCCGTTAGTACAGTCTTGGTAGGCAGAGAATGGGCAACTCTGCTCAGTACTTCCCAAACGTTTAGTACAGAACACTGCACCAAGTGGGTGCTCAACAAACACAAATATCACTAAGTGCTAGTGGAAGAAAATTGATTAAGTATAAAATAAAACTCAATTTCTAGAGAATGCCAGAATTACATTTGGTTCTGCCAAAACTCATGTTTTCAACATGCTTTTTGACTAGAACATTGTTAAGGAATTAGGTAAATGTTCTTTCTACAACATGAGCTTGCTTGGACACAGCATATAATGATGTCAGAAGAAATGACTTATGAATAAGCACCTGGCACTGGACCAGTGAACATTTTCACAGCCTGAGTACTTCTTAACCCAGGGTTCTGCAAGAACAAAACCCGTGCACTACCGGATAACCGGGGGAGTGTGCTGAAATGAAATAAATCTAATTTTGCAGATGAAGTTGAGGTAGGTATGGAGAATAGTATTTGTTTAAGCGCTTACTATGTGTCGGGCACTCTACAAAGAACTGGAGTGGAAACAAACACCAGAAAAACGAAAACCAGAAAGCAAAATGCCAGTTCAGAGGGTATCGCTCAGTGCTGGAGGGGTAAAAGACTTCGTGGCAGGGCTTAAAGCTGGAGTGAGGGGAGCGCAGAGTGCCACTAGGGCAAGGGGGGAAGAGAGGAGGAAGTGAAGCCCAGCAAAGGGAGGCTAGAGCTGAGCTAAAACTGGTCTAATCCTTTTATTATCACCAAAGCAGCAGGTCAAAGAGAAGTTCTAGCTCACTTTCACAAGCGGAAGTTCTCTCTTAACTGTGAAAAGGGTCCATCCATTTGGATCTGAAGCCTTTGGGCGATTGGTATCCACCCCACCCACAGCCCCAATGCACAGAAATATTAATATTTGTCTCCCTCTCTAGACTGTAAGCTCATTGTGGGCAGGGATGTGCCCACCAATTCTGTTTTACTTGCCCAAGCACTTAGGGCAGCGATCTATACATAGTAAGTACTCAATGACTACAAATGATTGATTAGGGAAAAAGAAGAAGGGGCCATAGTGATAGCTAACAACTGCATATTGTGTGCAGTAATTCATCAAGGTCAAGGACCATGTCCCCTTCTCCTGTTGTATGTTTCTAAGCTCCTAGTCAGTGCTCTACAAACCACGGAGGTGATGTAGTATCCCGCCAAAGATGAGCCTAAATCCTGAGACATCAGGACCGAGAGCCTGAATGAAGGAATTTTAGTGACAGCGATTCACAAATCGCCACTTGCCCTCTCTCATCCGTGTCAGCCACGTTTTTTGCTGGAGAAGGGGTGCAGTGGGTGAATAAGTGGGTTAGGGTCCTGAATGCTGCAACAATCATGGACAGTTTATGTACGAGACACATATAGGGCTGACCAAATTGAGTGCTAATGAAACAAAGTTCTCCAGATTCACATGTTTGTTGTCCTGATTCAAACTGTGAGACCTGTAGAACTTTTTCCCCTGAACCATCTGGGACCATTTACACATCTGAGAAACTGAGGGATGGAGTACAAAGATACTTAATCCTATAGACTCAGAATTTTCCTTTACCCTCTAGACTATAAACTCATTGTGGTTAGGGAATATGTATACCAACTGCTCTATTTTTCTCTCTCAAGGTATTAGTACAGTGCTCTGCATAATGTATCACAATCTAGCAGGCAGCTGCCTTGTAACACACAAAAAGGGCTCAATAAATACTACTGATGATAATGAAATAATTCAATCGATATTTATTGAGCGCTAACTATTTGCAGAGCACTGTACTAAACACTTGGGAAAGCACGGTACAATAGAGTTGGTAGACACAAAAGCTGCCCACAAAGAGTTTACAGTCTAAAGGGGGAGATGATAACACATTAAATTACATATAGGAAAATGGCAGAGTGCAAGATTATATTCGTAAGAGCTGTGGGACTGAGGGTGGGGTGAATAACAAATGCTTAATGCTTACAGATATAAGGACACAGGTGACACGAAGGTTGGGGAAATGAGGGCTTAGTCAGGGATGGCTTCTTGGAGGAGATGTGGTTTTACTGATTGACTTGCAGTCAAAGGTATTTATTGAGCACTTACTCTGTACAGAGCACAGTACTAGGGACTTGGGAGAGTACAACAGAGTAGGTAGGCATAATTCCTGTACAAAAAGCTTACAGATTAGAGGGAGGGGCGAAACAGTTCCCTGCACAATTGGCTTTCAGTTTGGACCAAGTCACTGAAAGACACATCTAAAAAGATCACGCAGTCTGAAATGGTTCACTATTGTAATGCTTCCCAAGCAACACAAAGACACTGATTGTTAATTACGCTTGTTTCAATATTAAGGATGCATCTATCCATGGGTTAACTGTCAAACGCTAACTGTTTGAGTTTTTGGGTTAAGGGTTAATTCCCTTCTGGTCACGAGTATTAGCACTAAGATTTTTAACCATGTATCCCATCTAAAATGACAGCACTAATTTCCTCTTGAGTTGAAGAACATGCAACAACTAACCTCATACACTGGGCTGGAAGGCTGCTTTTCCTCAGCTGACTGTTGGGTGGGAGATGGTGGTGGAGTTTGTTTTTTGGCCTTGGCTTGTTCCTAGAGATAGCAAAAAATAATAAGCAGAAATTGGAAGGTATCACCTCATATAAACTTTAAGGGTTATGGAGCTCACAACCTTAATGGATGGCTTTTCTTCAGCTACAGTCAAGAGAAATGTCTAAATTAAGCCCCCTCAGAACTCTGGGTCCAAATAAGTAAACCACAAAGTTTAATGCACAAGTTTTCTGTGAAAGAAAATACAAATGTTCCTTACAGTGAAAATTTGATCATGGCCCAGAAAAGGATTAATTTTTTTTAGCAATAATATAACACTTCACAAATACAGAAATGAGAACTACCTCCTAAACACCAGGAAATAATGAAATAATGTTGGTATTATACGCCAATTTTATGAAAAGGAAGCAGGCAGACGCAAGGTCCCGTTCAGATTTGGGATTCCATGACTCCGCACTGTTGAACATTCCAATCTTTTTGAGTGAGGGAACCACCCTGCTCCATTTGGGAATGCTTTGTGTTAGCTACTGACCAGAAGAGTTGCACATCTATATAGAATACAAAGTGCCGCACCAGAATAATGAGAAGGCTTTACTAACTTCTAGTTTTTTCCGGGCCTCTTCCTGTTCCTGTTTCTCTTTGGCCATCCTCTGTGCTCTCTCTGCTTCTGCCTTCTTTCTATCTTCTTGTTCCTTTTCTTTAGCTAGGTTTTCAAAGTTTGCTCTGATGTTGCTTGTTTTGTTGTTCACTAAATATGGAGAGTAAAAGTTTTGGATGCCAAAATGTTAGTAACCAATGATCTGCTCAAAAGTGCTACAATACAGAGACTAAAATCACTTCTACAAAACCCGTTCTAAAAGCTGTCCATTCACATCTTATAACTTTTGCAATTGTACATTTGAAAAACTGGCTTTGCTCAGCCCAAGAACTTCTAATTTCAATCTGAGAATACTGACTTCAAAACAAATTGTTCTTTCTTTGGGACATGCAATAAATCAACCTGCTGAGCATGGGTGGCAGCATCTTTTCATTTTATTTTGTGGCAAAGGAGTGAATTCCAAATCCCAGTGAAAAGACGCTGGCATTAGGGGGGCTAATGTCCTCAGAAAATGGCAATTTAAAAATTTTACTGGGTCCTAGGTGATACATGATATAGGCCACCATTTTGAAAAACATCTTGGGAGACAGTAAGTTTTACTAAAAATAATACCAATAATTATAAGGGAACAAGTCTACCAACTGCGTTATACTACAGTCCCAACGTTTAGTAAATAAGCACTCAAAAAATAAGATTGATTGATGATAATTAAGGATTTATGTGCCAAACATTCTGTTAAGCACTGGGGCAGATACAAGATAATCAGCTGGCACAAGTCTCTTTGACACATGGAGCACACAGTGTAAGAGATATGGGACACAGGTAGCCACTGCACAGCGATGATCTCTGATTGTCCCCGTTTTCTGAGGTGGACGACCGGACTTGCCCTTGCACTTAAGGCCTCTGAAGGGATTTAAAAGTTTCCAAACAGGGCCGAGAAAACCCAAAATACCACTTTGCAGCTAGTAGCACTTTCAAAGCCTGTTCCCTTCTTTCTTTTTCATATTTGTTAAGTGCTATGTGCCAGCCACTGTACTTAGAGGTGAGGGAGACACAAGCTAATCAGGTTGGACACAGTCCATGTCCCACTTGAGGCTCACAGTCTTAATCCCGGTTTTACAGATGAGATACCTGAGGCCCAAGGGAAGTGACTTACCCAAGGTCAGCGCAGACATGTGGCGGAGGTGGGATTAGAACCCAGGTCCTTCTGATTCCCAGGCCCATGTTCTATCAACCAGGACACCCTGCTTCTCCCTTCTAGTCCTCATCCATTTTAAAATCATGGTCCCCTCTCTGCCGCCATGCACAAACTGAAAAGTTGGCACCTCTGGTAGGGAGAGTAGCCAATATCCTCTGCATTTTACAAATGAGGAAACTGAGGCACTAAGTGACTTCCCCAAAGTCATATAGCAGGGTAGTGGTAAACTGGAACTGGAAGCTGAGTCTTCTAAATCCCAGACCCTTGCTTTTTTTCACTATGACAGCTGCCTGCCAGTCCTCTAGACCTTAAATTCGTTATGGGCCAGGAACATGCCTGGTAATTCTGTTTTACTATACTCTCCCAAGCGCTTAGTACCATGCTCTGCACATAGGAGTGCTCAATAAATATGATCTGATTGATTGACGGCATATAATTGTTTAGCTGTAAAAGGCAAGAGCTTGTACAAAGACAGAAAAACTCTGTGACAAATACCACCAATCCCTAATTTAACTGCACTTCATTTTCCTCCTCCTTATAGCTTGCTCTTCCCACCAGGTGGATAGACCCTTTTAAAATTTACATTATTAATGTTAAAAGCTAGAGCTGATTTCAAACTACTTGGTTAATGCCTTTGAAACAAGCAGGAACATGTTTTTAATCCAAATATGCATCTGCACTAGCTTTAAAATTCTATTTGTTTTGTATGTTTCATAAATATTAAGCTTTTCAGAACAGAATTTTCTAGGATAAACAGATATTTCAGTTCCAAGTTTTTCTTTTTTGGAAACAGCTACCTCTGTTTATAAGACTAGCTGAAGTAGGAACAGCCCGAAATTATTGTACATCGTGGTAAATTCTCACTTGATATTTGATTTGGAAAGTTTTGCAACAGAATTCTGAATCCTATGGGGAAATATCTTATATCTTACCAGCTTCCACCGGCAGGGTCTTCTGATAAGTAGATGATACCTTTGAAACATCTTCAAAGGTTGAAGCATTCTAGGGCAAAAAAGGAGACAACATCAGAAAATACTGTGGGTGTACTATTCTCTGTGGGCTTTGTAGGAAAAGATCTATGGTTTCTTTTGAATGGAAGAGAGCAGCGTGGATCAGTGGAAAGAGCCCAGGCTTGGGAGTCAGAAGTCATGGGTTCCAATTCCGGCTCTGCCACTTGTCAGCTGTGTGACTGTGGGCAAGTCACTTAACTTCTCTGTGCCTCAGTTACCTCATCTGTAAAGTGGGGATTAAGACTGTGAGCCTCACGTGGGGCAACCTGATTACCCTGTATTTACCTCTGTGCTTAGTACAGTGCTCTGCATATAGTAAGCGCTTAACAAATACCAACATTATTATTACCTTCTGAAAGGACCAAGCATTTAAAATTATTCTTGTGGCCTCTTGATATTTCAGCCCTTGTAATCAAAGAGAGGCTTATTGCCTCCCCCACTTTTCTAATCCTAATTAATCTTGAGTAGGAGGACACCATGGGGGGTTGGTGGAAAGGGGGGATCCATAATAATAATAATAATGATGATGGTGGTATTTATTAAGAGCTTACAATGTGCCAAGCATTCATCTGAGTGCTGGTAGATACAGGGAAATCAGCTTGTCCCATGTGAAGCTCACACTTTTAATCCCCATTTTACAGATGAGGTAACTGAGGCACAGAGAAGTTAAGTGACTTGCCCAAGGTCACACAGCAGACAAGTGACAGGGTCGGGATTAGAACCCAGGACCTTCCAACTCCCAGCCCGGGCTCTTACCATTAAGTCACGCTGCTTCTCCATACCGACTGAGGTGGTTTAGCAGGGTAAGCTAAAGCCACAAAGGAAGGTGTTGGCTCACTCAGCAAAAACTCTGAAGTCCCAACAGTAGCTACAGACAATTTTCAGGAGTTCTTTCCCTTCACAGAGAATATTAGAGTACATATTAACAGGGAGAGAAAACCCTCATCATTCTAACATGAGGTCAGAATTTCAGAAACAAGATAGCTGATACAGATGATTGCAATTTCCAGTGGGCAGGGTCACAGTATGTTGAATTTGATTTTAGAAGTCCATCTAGGACATTCAGTTAATCAATCAATCTTATTTATTGAGTACTTTGTGTGTGCAGAGCACTGTACTAAGTGCTTGGAAGAATGCAGTACAATCAGACACATCAAAATCATTTTTTTAATTACTCAATTAGACTGTGAACCTCAACTGGGACAAAGACTGTGTCCGACCTGTTTAAATGTACCCTAGCATTTAGAACAGTGCTTGACACACAGTTAGTGCTTAACAAATACCACAGTAAGAATACTCCAATTTAAAATTTTATTTGTAATCTCGACGTAAGTATGGATGATGAATGGACCTATTCCATTACTGTTGTGTACTTTTGATTTTACACTGCCCTATGTTGGATAAGAATTGCTTTCCCATCATATTACCCACTTTTTATTTTTACAGAAACACGTGATTAAGGTGGGGAAGGGGAGAATCTTTCGAAGGAATCAATTACTTAGAGGGGCTTCGATTAGAAGACATTTTATGGACTTCGAACCAGGCTAGAAAGCCCAAAGTTGACTGACCAGTGTGAAAATCAGTGTGAAGGTAATTTCCACCTTCAAAAACATTCACCATCTTATTTCACAATGACAGCTACTGGAAAAGGAATATTTATCTAAATAAAATAATAATTTCAATACTTGCTAAGCACTTACTAAATGCCAAGTACTGTTCTAAGAGTACAAGTTAATCAGGATGGATACAGTCTAAGTAGGACGGAGTAGAATTAATGAGAATGTGTTTATTGTTGTACTGTACTCCCCTAAGCGCTTAGTACAGTGCTCTGCACATAGTAAGTGCTCAGTAATGCTGTGAGAAACAGCATGGTATAGTGGATAAAGCATGGGCCTGGGAGTTGAAAGGTAATGGGTTCTAATTCCAGCTCTGCCATTTGTCTGCTGTATAACCTTGGGCAAATCACTTCACTTCTTTGTCCCTCAGTTACCTCATTCGCAAAATGGGGATTGAGACTGTGAGTCCCATGAAGGACAGAAACTGTGTCCAAACTGACAATCTGGAATCCACCCAGCACTTAGTACAGTGACTGGCACATAATAAGTGCTTAACAAATACCATAATAATAATAATGATAATTGATTACTATTGAATGAATGAATCCCCATTTTATAGATGAGGAAACTGAGGTACAGAAATTAAGTGACTTGCCCAAGGTCACACAGCAGACACTTGGCAAAGCCAGGATTAGAACCCACATCCTCTGACTCCCAGGCCCTTGCTCTTTTCTCTAGGCTATACTGCTTCTCAACCCACCAACTAAATGCATCAATAGTCTTAGACTGAAAGGTTACTTTTGGCAGCCTGAGAGAAATTCAAACATTTCAGTTAAAACAATCAAAAACAGCCACAATCCAGGAAGCTGAAGTACCTAAAGTGCCACCTCATTTTGAATGAGGGAGATGAGGCCATCAGAAGGTGTGAAGCAATTATTCAAAAGTTTTAGCAGGGAACCTACTGGTCCACTGATAGGACAAAATCTTGAAGCAAGAGAAATTTCCATTTAATTTGTAGATTTCTAGGAAAGGTCTAGCTGAAAAATTTACTCCTATGATTTCATGATTCATGACCTAATGCCCCCCAAATTACTAAATCCAATATCGATATGTTCTTTTAAATAACTTACCTTATCCATTCTATCTTTCTGTACACCAAATTTTCCACCAAATCCCTTGGAATAATCTGAAACAGGGTAGAATAGCATTTCATTTTAGGTTAGACAAATGCAAGAGCTGTTTAAACAACAAATACATGCATATAGTTCCATTAAACAGCCAAGGGAAAAATACACTGAGCACAACATGCACACACACAAACAAACGCACACACACACACCCCAAATGGCTCTATACTTGCAAGACAGGTGACATTCCTTTCCAAGATAGTACACAAGCAGATGAAAAATAGATAAATGGCCATAAAGCATGCTTTTTGCATTCTTCTGAAGAAAAGATAAGGATCTGTGTTAACAGAAAATAAGCAAAGAGTAAAGAAACTGGAGCCCTTCGCAATGCATCACTTCAATAGCACAGCCTTGTACACACTAATTGTTTCTTTGACAAAATTTAATTTATTAGGCTTTTTTATGGCTTAAGTGGACCAAGGTGTTTAATAATACATTTCTTGATTATTGGATTGGGAATAAATCCAAATCCAATTAATTCCATCAATAAAATACTTGGGTAAACTCCTTGTGGGCAGGGGACTGTGTCTACCAACTGTTGTAGTCTACTATCCCAAGTGCTTACTACAGTGCTTTGCACCCAGTAAGTGCTCAATAAATCCCATTAACTGCTTGGGTAGTAGCTACTGATGAAATTGCTACCTAGCTCTAATTTCATGCAGACTCGGTCATCTGAACAATGATGATCCAATAGTAAAATCATGCATTTGGCAACAAAAACACAAAGTGCAATCACTTTACCTCTCCTGGACACCTGCCATGTATTTCTACTAATGTTTACATGAAAATGAGACTCTAACCTGTGACCTGGAAATTAGGAAGCTGCTCTTTTCCCAAGCAAATGTCTAGGTCCTAAAATGGGGGCCTGAATGTTTAGTGGCATAAGAACACTGCTCTACACAATGGTTCAGAGATGACTGAACAGACTTTCTCCTGTTCTCACACCAATCCCAAATCCAGCAACTTCTACCTTCTACCTGTATTTCTATGGGATCTGGATATGGTGTCATAAAGAATTTTAACAAACAAAAAAATACTACAGCCTTGCACACAACAAACAAAACTAAGAAAAAACACAAAAATACTTCTCTTCATAACTAAACTGGTAGCCCATTTTGGCCTAATTAAGAGAGACATGGATCTAACATGCATTTAGCATCTGCTTGTCAATCCCCTCCCTTCTCAAACAAGATTTACCTGTAGTGGCAGGTTAAACTACAATCAAGCAAAATAAGGTTGTTGGCTTGTAAACATACCATTTTATAAAATTAGTAGGAGGATTATCCACAGAACACAAGTTTTAAATCTCATTTCAGGATTTAAGTGGACAACTAGAATACACTAGAAATTTTAGTCTCCATAATCGATTATTGTTTACTGAAAACAGACTTCAAAATTTACCAGGACTTCCTTTAACTGTCTGTCAAAATGAAACACTTGGGTTCTATCTGGCTTAAAACAACAATACATTTCTGGGCCTATGAAATTCTTTTGGGCTCTACTGACACCTTTTGAGGGAAATAGCAAAATTCTGGAGAGTATATGATTAACCCTGTTGCTATTTACTGGCTCTCAGTCAATTGGGCTTAGCTTTTTTTTCCAAAAAGGCTTAAAAAGTAGTATCCCCACTGCCGCCAAAAAAGTTAATCTGCTTATGGCACATGCATTTATGTGACACTTGTTAACTAAGGTCTGTGCTAGAAGTGGCTGCACCGCTAAGGAAAGTTACAATTGGAGCTGATATGCAACTCTGCCTTTCTGAGACTCGTGCTTGGCCAATTTTTCCTTGTACTCAAACCCCACAGCAGATGAGTCCTGCCTCTCGGACTGAACACCGAATTTCCCTCCGAAACCACTCTTATAATCTGAAAATCCAACAGGTGAGAGTGGAGAAAATAACCAAGAGAAGAAAACACAGGTACAGTTAGAAACATGTGGATCTGAAAGTACTGAATACATTTTTTAGAGAAAATAGGAGAACCACCCTCAGGGATTCTTCAATTCCTAAAGCAATCTAAATTACAAGCCATTTTTAAGACTCAAACCCCAAATTTCTAAATTATAGATAAGTTCAATTTCGGGGGCATAAAAAGTTTTAAAGACTTCAGTTTTCAATAAGGTATGGGCCAACACCGTTTCATTTTTAAGCACTACCACACTACAGCTTAACTTTTTTATTTTAAAACTATGTTTCTGACATGACTACTTTCTCTCTATGTGTGGAGACACGTATTGTACATACAAAGCATTTTTGACAACAGGAATAAAGTAAAACACAGCAACGTTTACCACACATTGTAGTTCTTTGTTCTAAAGTAACATGGGCTAAACTTGCCTTTGCTGCTTTATGGGAGAACTGTCTACTCTAGATGTTCTACCCCCAAAAGTTAGCACAAAGGCACTAGGTTTAAAAATTGACTGTAAACAAATTGTTGCTTTTTCCAGCTGTTCTGAACAGAAAATACTGATTTGAGTCCTCTTTATATTGGAAGGCCAATTACAATAGGTAGAACATGAAGATGCTGGAAACTAGAACGTAGGAGTGATATTTGGCAAATAAAGGTTTGCCTCATGCAAACCTTCAAACCATGGAAAATGGGAGTTCATTATTCCCAAACATTAATAGATGCTGCTGCAATAATAGCAATTTCCGTAACACGGAAATCTTTTCAGCTCTGCAGTTAATAAAGGTTATATCAAGTGCAAAAGGCAAGAGTCTTTTGGGGCACTGCAGGAACCACAAAGGACAATTTCAAATAAGTAAAGACAAGAAAATCCCCTGTGATTGACCTATGAATAAAAAGTATTTCAAAGTGGCTAAAATGAGTTTAGTGAAATGAATATACCTTTTTGGGATTCATGCAGCTGTACTTTCTCTTGATGATCCCAGCCAAGTGCACATTTGTCTTGTCTGTCTGTCTGCACACCAAATTTTCCTCCAAACCCTTTCACATAGTCTATATACATAATAAAATGCCACAAATCATTACCAATGGGTCCATTGGGGAAAATATTAAGCTTGAATTACAATAACTCATTTAAGTTGGTTTCTGCATTCCACCATTTCCTTTCCTAGTTCCCACAGAAAAATACTATCCATTCAAATAAATGACCATTACACTGACAGGGTGATAAGTCCCTCATTACTTTGAATGACAAAGAAAAAAATCAAAATTATCCACTTAGACTCAATACTTTTCAAAGTTCATATAAGACACAGACAGGGCCCCACACAAGAAAAGCAGTCCAAACACATGCAGCTCAAAACATGAAGTATTAAGCTCCATGGTTTCACCACAAAGAGCACAAACATGCTGTAAACTCAAGGCATGGCTATTAAGTTTACAAACTATACTGATTTTTAAAAGCAAAATAGGTATATGTAACAAATTTAAAAATTACTCAAATATAGTGTTTTCAAGATACATTCCAAAAAAAGGAGCGGTAAGAAATAAATTTATCTTGTTTGAATAGTTTCAAGTAGCTTGAAAGAGCTAGGAATAAATGGTTGAGTATATTAGTAATAAAGCTGAAGAAACCTTTCTGCGATTCATGTTTCTCTGTTTTGCCTTGATACTCAAAACCAACTGCACTTTTGTCCACTTTGTCCTTGTCAACACCATATTTACCACCAAAACCTCTGGAATAATCTAAAAACAAGAGGAAGACAGATTTATTTCTTACTAAGGAGAAAAAAAAAGAAAGAAAACATATGCCACATTTTCTTCTCTCCAAGGATTATGTGAAATTAATTGACAACTACAATCTCTTTTTAAGGCTCCAATGATCACAGTAGCCACGGAAGCAAATTAAGATTAGTTTACTGAATTCTATCAAAATTTTCTATAAAAGCAGTTACAGAAGTCCCTAAAGTAAAAAGATTTCTAATTACTTTCAATTTGTTTCACTTGGAGGAAATTAAAGAACTCTACATAATTTGTGAGGCTCCAGCGTTACAAAATGTAAGGCAAAAAGAGGTCATTGTGACAATTCTACTTCTGAAATGGAGATCACCCCCCAGAGATGAAACAGACATATCCATATGGGTACAAACCTTTCTGGGATTCATGCTTCTCAGTTTTTCCCTGATAATCAAAGCCCACTGCGCTCTTGTCCACTCGGTCAGCCTGTACACCATATTTGCCACCAAAACCACTAGAATAATCTGGTGAGTGAAAACATTAAAGTATGACAACAAATAGGTTGTGTCCTCTTTCGAAACAGAGATCTCCGAACTCTTAATCTCTTCCACTAATCCCAGGCGATCATGCCCCATTTGGACTCTCTACTCAACCTCCCATATCTTGATGCACAAATCCACACCTTCAACTCCACCCTCTCTGAAAAGCTCAATTTCCTCTGTTCCTCTTTCCTTTCCATCGACTGTGTACCATAAAGCCCTCACTTGGAGCACCTCCTCAGAAAACTTCTTCAACTCTTGCGCTGTGGAGCACTCTACCTGGAAGACCAGGTACTTGGCTGACCTACGCCATTTCAAATCCATCCTCACCTTTATATCACTTTGCTTTCTCCTCCTATTAGCAACACTACGCTTCTTCCCTTATCACCTCCCATGCTCACTGCCCCTACCAATTGTTCTTCACAACTCTGTCCCGAAATTCCCAGAACCCAACCTCCTCCCTCTTCCCCCTGAAACCTTGCCAAATATTGACACAAATTGAAATCATCAAGCATTGGCTCCCCTGAATGACTCCCTCACTCCCCCAACTCCTTCCTACCCCCTCATCCACTTTTTCTTCCTACTCAGACAACTTTCAAGAGATCTCCAAACTTCTTCCAAAAATCTACTCCCTCTACCTGTACCTCCAACCTTATTCTCTCACCTTATAAAAACACTTGTACCTATTCTTTTTCCCCTCCCCATCACCACCTGCAACTGCTCACTCTCTGATGGCTCTTTCCTCTCTCCCTTCAAATGTGCCACCATCACTTGACCATCCAGCTTCATCTTCCTCTTCCTAATCCTGTCCATACTACTCAAATGATCCCAGCCTGACTATATCAGCCTCTTGGCTGACCTCCCCGTGGTCTATATTTCACTCTGCTGTCTGGATCACTCTTCTGCACACCAGCCACTCTGCCAAAAACTTCATTCCCCTCTGCATCAAGTAGAAACTACTGACCATCAACTTGAAGGCACTCAGTCAGCTTTCTCCCTTATAATTATCCTCTCTCTTCTAATATACCCAGCTCACTTGATTCATTCCTCTCAAGCCAAGCTTCTTACCGTGCCCTTTCTCATCTTCCCTGCTGCCAACCTCCTGTTGTTGCTGTCTTCCCTCCTGCCTAGAGTCCCTCCCTCTTCAGATCCAGCAGACCATTGCTCTTCCCATCTTCACAGTCCTTCTGAGATCACAACTCCACTAGGAGGCTATCCTTGATTATTTCTCATCTCCCCAACTCTACAACCCCTCCACCCTCCCACAGCATTTATGAACAAATCTTTATACTCTATTACTTCCTCCTCTCTGTAAAATTTTACTGTCTGCCTTCCCTGCTAGATTGTCAGGTCCTCGAGGGCAGGAATCATATCTATCAGTTCCATTCTATTCTCCCAAGCACGTAGTACTGTGCTCATGTTATACTATTAATTTGTATAAACTTCTATCATAAAACAAGGACTATTTTAGAGAATCATTTACCTCATAAATTGTTACAATTTTTTTTAAAATTAAAATTTGGGAAAAAGGGGTATCATACAGTGGTATTTATTGAGCACTTACTGTATGCCATGTACTGTCCTAAGCAAGTGGGAGAGTATCACAGAGCTGGTATACATGATCATTGCTCATAAGGAGCTAACAAAATAGCTGGGAAGACAATATAAGGATATGTACATAGGTGATCTGATGGGAGGGGTGGAGGTAAGTATTCAAGTGATTAGGGGTATGGACCAAAGTACACAGATGATGGAGAAGAGAGGAAGAATAAGGTGGGGAGATGAGAGGTTAATCAGGTAGTTCTTCCTGAAGGAACGAACTGGAGAGTCAAATCTCAGCAAGAAATCTCAAGTTACAGCTAGTAGCCACATTCTCATCCTCATTTTCCAGGAGCTCATAGTTGAAGCTGGTACACCTTTTAACCACTATACATAAATTTTTGAAACATTTTAGCCACTGAGTTAGCTTATTTTGGCATAGTGTCATTACAAGTAAGCACCGTAAAATGCTTTCAAGTTTAAAAGATTTTTCATTACATACACTAAGCCCTTGAGTAATAAAGGCTAAGTGTTCAAGGGTGTAGTTCTGATATGGGTTTATCCTTGAATCTCTGTCAAGTCAAAAGAAGAGAAGGATATTATTAATAATTGATAACAATAACAGTATTTACTAAGTGCTTATTATGTGCCAAGCATTGTGATGAATGCTGAGAAAGATACAAGATCATCAGAATGGACATCATCCCTGTCGCACACAATGCTGACGGTACAGGAGGGAGGGAGAACAGGTAATTTTGTCCCAATTTTGCAAATGAGGAAATGGAGGCACAGAGAAGTTAGATGACCTGCCCACATTCAAACAACAGGCAAGGGGTAAAGCCAGAACTAGAATGCAGGTCTCCTTACTTCTAGCCTTGTTGTTTTATTCTCACAAGGGCAGCATAACTACTTAATCTATGAGGATAATTCATATTTTGTCATTCAAATTATGGTTAGTCAATGATTAAAAAGTGCCTTCATGGAAAACTTCTGCCCTTTAATGTGAATATGTCCAGTTAGGTGTGCTCTGTAGCACCTATTCCAATTTCTTCCCATTTACCTTTTTGAAAAGATGGGATGACATAAAATGACAGCCTTATAAATGAGCTTGTCTAAATGTGTCAAGTTTTGGGAGAGAAAATTTACTTTCTTATAAAAGTCTTTACAAGCAAATCAAGTGTTACTTAACAAAAATCAACCACAGCTCCAACAAGAAATACAAAAACATTTTTAAGGACCATGTCTGTATAACCAACAGTGAATTGAAATACTTAAATAGAAGGAGAAGGTTAGTAATTTGCTGGTAAGGCAGACCAGCTTTTGCTCAGAATTGATTGTACAACATGTGGTCCACAGGTCCCAAGGTATGAAAAAAGACTACAGATCAAGAATTATTATTATTATTATTATGGTATTTGTTAAGTGCTTACTATGTGCCAAGCACTGTTCTTAGCACTAAATAGGGAAGCAGGCTGGCCTAGTAGAAAGAGCAGGAGGCCTGGGAGTCAGACGACCTGGGCTCTAATCCCAGCTCCATCACTTGTCTGCTGTGTGACCTTGGGCAAGACACTTCATTCTCTGTGCCTCAGTTACCTCATCTGGAAAATGGGAGGTAAGACTGGGAGCTCTCATGAGACATGGACTGTGTCCAACCTGAGAAGCTTGTATCTACAGGCTTGGGAGTCAGAGGTCATGGGTGCGAATGCTGGCTCTGCCCCTTGCCAAGCTGTGTGACTGTGTGCAAGTCACTTAACTTCTCTTTGCCTCAGTTACCTCATCTGTAAAATGGGGATGAAGACTGTGAGCCTCATGTAGGACAACCTGATTACCCTGTATCTACCCCAGCACTTAGAACAGTGCCCTGCACATAGTAAGCGCTTAACAAATACCAACATTATTATTACTTCAGTGCTTAGGTCAGTGCCTGGCTCATAGTAAGTGCTTAAGAGATACCATTAAAAAAAAGGCAACAATCATAAAAATCAAGAGCCACCTATGGTTTTCCTCAACTTCCCCAGTTTTCATCGGTTCCAGGAAAGCCAGTGATAAGTGCACAGTAAACACTGATTGCCCAAAGAATTTAAAGGGGTGATACAGCTAGTTACAAAAGATAATCTTATTTTTCTCATCAAAAACACTCTAAAGCATTTGTTTTTCCTAGAAACCAACTTGGACAGCTTACCTTTCTGTGAAGCATGCTTCTCAGTTTTACCTTGGTATTCAAATCCCACTGCAGACTGAAAAATACATACAGAAAAAAAATGACTCACGGTAAACACGACGTTTTCTTTTCCTACTACAAAGACTGGAAACTAAAGCTATCTTTTCTATTTTGATGACTAAAACAAATGCAGAACCAAAGAACATTGAATTTCTAGCATATGAACAAAAGGCTGGATTGGCTAATCCTCAACAGTATGTCCCATTTTGCGACACAACTCAAATCATACCCACAGCCAGCTCTTTCTCCTCACTCAAATCACCTCCAGTTTTCTTCTAATGCCAATTTTTAAAAATTGTCCCCTGGAGAAGCCGTGGAAATTAGCCCAGATGTAGAGACATGAAACCCAAAAAGTATCACGCTAATCCTAAAAGACATCAGGCAGCGGACATTATGACTAACATGCAATCCTCAGACCTAGACCCTTACTTCTTCAGGTTTCCATGCTTTAATAAAGACGACACCTCATTACCAAAGGGCTGATGAGTATTGCAGAAATTGCCAAAATCTGGGATAAGTTTCTTTGAGGTTTTTTTGGCAAAGCATAGTACAGGGGAACTCATGGCCATAGCACTAATAAGCTCTGTCCAGATAACCCAAAGATGGCAGTATTTTAACATATCTGAACCCTTAGAGTAGGCTGAGTTTTCCTATTCCCTATTTTCCAGACTTCCCTATTTTCCAGACCACCTTTTTCATTCTGGATAAACTGAATACTTTCCATTCTTTGGTGGATGGAAAGCCCCAGCTACTAACACTATATCTTCAAGGTACTAGGTCCAATTTAATTCATTTTTCTACTAAATAATGAATTACATTAACTGTACATGCTCAAGAAACACCATTGATTGATTTACATGAATTTTAATATTTTGCACCATTTTACAAGGACAGAGTGCATTTGAATACATAGCCAAATAAACTCTATGCGTAGGAATGAGTTTGACATGGATGGTTTACTGTTATATTAATTATAACCATTCAGAACTGTTGTGTGGTTTAAAACATTCACCTTTCTTCCATCAGGACAGTACTCTTAGCATCCTGTCATTTGGGTAAGCATTAAAAATGTGACCTCAATTTTGTTTAAACAGGCAACTAAATCTTATATATATTCTGGGGGATATACAGGGTGCACATAGTATTTACTCACATAATTGTCATGCTTTTTGCATTTTTTTTAAATACTGAAACAGGGATGGGGCAATTGAGCACCTTATTTAAGAAATAAGTCTAGCAATAAGAGGAGGAGAAAAAAGGAGGAAAGGGAGTAGGAAGTTGAAGGTAAGATGACTCTGTGACTCTTCTATTGCACCTTCAAGTGTTGCATAAACAGATATTCAAAGAATTAACTGCCCCAGGGCTTTGTTATCCCACTCTTACCCTTCTGCTCCTCCTCCTTGACCAGAGGCAGTCCTAATGAGTTAAATCCCCCCCACTGGCCTTGCTTTGTTCTGTTTTCATTGCTCTTCCTCGTCTCCCAGCAATTGTGTCTATCACTGTTCACCACCATGTGCTACAAAAAAATCTTTTATTTTTCCTTCAAAGATCAGGGTGGGACAATTATGCTACGGAGACAATTATAAGACTAAATATACATTTTTCACAGCAATATGAAGGAAACTTGCATATTTCAAAACAAAAAACAAACCCCTTAATTAATACCAGTTACCCATCCCCAAACCGTAAGAACAAAGCAGAGAAAATGAAACAATCAGAGCAACGTGACTTACTTGGTCAACTCTATCCATCTGTACCCCAAATTTTCCACCAAATCCTCTTACTGAATCAACTTGGGAACAGTGTTTTGAAAGTTTAGATTGATACTCATGACCAACAGCAGACTGAACAATAAAAATTAAATGAATATAAATTAGTATATCTGATTTGCAAAAAAAAACCAAAACACACAATAGAAACAACACAATTCTCATTTTAAAACACTTTTACCACTATTGGCAAAAAGAACAATTGGGAAGAGATGTGACTAACAAACTTAAGTAGATGAGATAATAAAAATGTATTTTTATGTAAATGAGATGTAAATATTTAACATAGTCAATTCCAGTTCTTCAAAATTCCTTCCTCCAAAAAATAAAATTTTTATTGCTCCCTTTTCCAATATATTTTCACCTGTTTTTTTTTAATCCATATTTCTACAAAGTAGGGAGAGGCAGATATTACCTCCACAGTATAAATCAAAAAATCAACTATAGTTATTGAGCATATACTGTACGCAGCTTACTATACTAAGCACTCAGGAGAATATAATACAGTAGTGGGAAGGAGACATAATTACTGCTTACACTGATCAGGCTGAGGAGGAGACCTGACCTATGAATGAGAATTCCCATTTCCATTCCACAGATCTACCCCATGAGGCAACCTATGTGAGTAATTTTCAAACTCTGGTGAATGACTCCTGTAAACAATAATAATAATAAGCACTTACTACGAGCCAGGCACTGTGCTTACATTGTGGTAGAAACAACCTACTCAGATCAGGCAACTTCTAAGGGGGAGAAATTGCTAAATGTAAAAAAAATCTATGTGTTCGGAGAAGTTGTGATATAAAATTTGGGTGCATGGAGGCAAGAGTGGAGATTTGGGAAGAGCTGTGGTACAAGGTTTGGAGGTTTTGGATATGTAAGGGTATGGAGGTTGTTTAATATCAAATAATAGATTATACAGCAGGGTGGAGGAATAGCTGAATTCTCTTTAGCAGTGGGCATACTGCAATCACACAGAAGCCAAAAAGGAATGATCTTCTAACAATGGAAGACAAATAAGGAAGCAGGGGGAAGGAGGAAGACACCCACCCCGGACTGCCTGATAAGGAGGTTTTCTAAGTACAGAGATGTGACAACTGAACTCGAGGTGCTACTTTAAAAGAAAAGCAGAGAATCCAACCAGATGAGGGCAGGGGAAATAATGTTCTACATGACCCTCAGGCCAGAAACATCCCCAGAGCAGGCAGAAATGCCCTGAGCACTCAAAATGTGACTTTGGAGATGGAGAGAGTCATCTTTGGTGGCAGGGGACTGCGGAGGAGAGTGCAATGATGGAGGGGCCGAAAGTACATCTCTGGGTTTTGGTTCTCACTCCAGGGTCACGGGACCACTGGCTAATGTATGAATCAGTGTGACATAACCATGATGCATCCATAGCTCTCACTAGTAAATGCAATGTTTTGCACTGCTTGATGTGTCAGCTCATTCTCTGGGTAACTATGCTCGGGCAGGGAGGCTGCAGGTTTTGGGGCTCAGGGACCTGAGACTATTTTTAAGGGATCACCTAGTGATGACTGAATCTGTTCCAATAACTGGCTGAAAATGTATGTGCGTATTCTAAATGATTTAAGCAGTTCATACTCTGTTTGCCTCAAAGTCCATATGTTCCCTGAGGGAGCAACCTGTGCCTTCTCTATTCCCCACCCCATAATACCCAGTCAATAGCCAATTTTCTTCAACAAAAGGATTGAAGACATGTATAACTTCAGTGATCATGTCTACCAACTCTGTTGTACTGCATTCTCCCAAGCACTTAGTACGGGGCTTTGCATACAATACATTAAGTACTCAATAAACATCGATTGATTCAAAATTTTAAAAAAACTGCCCAGAGGGATCCCTCTGAGTAATGCTGAATCAACTGTTAAGATATAGATGTAGTTTGAAAACAGCTGACAGCTCCCCAGCCTTCTTACCGCATTCCAGTAAATTGTACATACCATGATTAAGCCTTTACCAAATATACTTATAATCCTATTCTGGTCACAGAGGTGCACGAAGACTGTGTCTGGAAAACTACTTTAAATAAAATTATTTACATCTCCACATTCCTTTTGATAATGCTTCGGTCACTTTTTTTTTATTCTTAATTCTCAACAAACCATTTATGTACTACTTATAGCAATCAACAGAGCATTATGGACAATTAGTTTGAAAACGACTGAAGTTAGGCACAACCCACATTGGCAAACCCATGTGCAATCAAGGCTCTCTACTGGAAGCAATGTGCTCTCACTGAATGAGCACCGGGCTTGGGAGTCAGAGGCTCTGGGTTCTAATCCAGACTCTGCCGCTTGTCTTCTCTGTGACTTTTGGCCAGACACTTCATTTCTCTGTGCCTCAGTTTTCTCATCTGTAAAATGGAATTAAATCCTATTCTCTCCTAGTTAGACTGTGAATTTCATGAGGAACAGGGACGGTTTCTGCCCGGGTTATCTTCTATCTACCCAAGTACTTAGTACAGTGATTGGCACATAGTAAATGCTTAGCAAGTATGATGATAATGATAATGCCACCAAATTCTGCTTTTAAGCAATATGCTTGCTTATTACTGGCACGCTAATGACACAGGGAGACAAAAATGTTACAAAACGAACTGACATGACCAGCATGTTCATGGAAAACAGTGGTATGCCAATGTGATATCAGGCTTCATGCCAAATTAAGTTTCCCAAGTAATGTAATTTCCACCTTCTCTATTACTGACCCACCACTGATGCCACTCCTGATTTTTAGAGCAGTTTTATCAATGCCTCGGGACCATCTCTGCATGCATAATGTTGGCCTTATCAGCCCCATTACTGTAATGATAAGATTATACTGTCAGTCCTGTCACCTCTGATCTCAAATTAAAACTAGGTATATATGTGTTAAGTATATTTGAATGCTAGGGTGCCCAGGGGTTGCGGGGGAAGAGGAAGAATTCAGCATGGGAGAATGGATGGGGTGCAGTTCTCACCAGCACATTTCTCAAGGGGTGAAGACCTGAACAAAAACACATTCATGCCATATCTATGAATATCTATGAGAAGCAGCATGGTTTATGAGATGTAGTGGGGTTTAGTGCAAAGAGCACGGGCTTGGGAGTCAGAGGTCGTGGGTTCAAAGCCCGGCGCCATTTGTCTGCTGTGTGACTTTGGGCAAGCCACTTAACTTGTGTGTGCCTCAGTTACCAGATCTGTAAAATGGGGATTAAGACTCTGAGTCCCATGTAGGACAATCTGATTACCTTGTATCTACCCCAGTGCTTAGAACAGTGCTTGGCACATAGTAAGCGCTTGACAAATACCATAATTATTATATCGTCACTACCCAATGGGTACTTTCATAATCAACCAATGGTTATAAATTGAGAGCTTACTATGTGCAGAGCACTGTACTAAGCACCTGAGAGAGTACAATACAACAAAAGTGGCAGACATATTCCCGGCCCACAACAAGTTTACAGTCTAATAATAATAATAATAATAATGATAACTGTGATTTTTGTTAAGCTTTATGCCAGGCACTGTACTATGTGCTGGGATACAAATCAGGTTGGATACTGTCTCTTGTCCCATGTGGGACTCACAGTCTCAATCTCCATTTTACAGATGACGGAACTGAGGCACAGAGAAGTGAAGTAACTTGCCCAAGGTCTAGCAATCTAGACATAGCAGTCTAGACACAGATGGTACCTCTGGTGGAGGAAGACCCGAGCTATTAAGGCACCAATGCAGGGGCTCTTCCCACACCCCTCAGCCACTTTCTTATTGTCCCACCTGTTCAGCCCTCCCACATTTTGGGGGGTCACAGAGTGCAGGGGTTGGGGGGAGACTGAAGGGCTGATTCCGCAGGGATGGGGGAAGGCCCCAACTGGGTTAATGGGCTTTGACCAAGGGAAAGGGAAAGCAGTGTGAGAAGTTACAAACTGTGGGAAGGAAGGACCTTGTGCCAGATCCTCTCAAATGTCCTGCTTGGGACAGAGGCAGTGAGTGAGACTGGAGCACTAAGGTTCTTGTAGCCTAGTGCATTCCTTAGGGCAAGTCAGGTATGCACATACCTACTGCCTAGGCAATTGAAAGGAAAGGAGTCAGCTTCCCAGACATGACCCAGAACCTAGTTTACTTATATATTCAGGTGATTGTGCTATGAAAGGAGAATATTTAAGAAAAAATGCAGAAATTAAGGTTGTTGTCATTGAATTCTAAGAATAAGAATTATCCTATAATATGGGGTAGTGTTCTTGAAGACCCTTGCACTATGGGAAAATTGTGCTATAGTAACCATTGATTTAATGCATATTAATGGGTTAAAGAGTACATAGTTTGAAGATACTAGAGTGGATGACATTTGATGCAGCTTTCTACATAATTGTTATACTCATCCCCAGTAGAATGCTTTATACCTATCCAATCGTCACTATTTTACTGTATTAAACATGGTAATGCTACAAAAACAATATGGCTGAGGCAATGCAGTGAAGTATTATGGCATCATGCCTTAACCAATGTGCGCTTCTTCCTAATCGCACCAATCTGTGAAATCCACAATAGTGAAATACACTTGTGTTCTATAAAAATCATAGTATGCAAACGTGTTAAAATGGTGTATAAGCATGATCATGGAATAATGAAAAAAACAAATCAAATCAAGGGAGTCATAAATTTGGGAGGGACTGTCTCTGTGTGGCATCAAGTTCCAGAACAAATTGAGGGTCTACAGAGGGCGAATGGATCCAGGTTGTTCCCAAGGTGGTTAACTAAAGAGAAGGTTTCAGTTAAAGTAGCTCCTAACTAGACCAGCCAAAAACAACATTCGAAAACCACAATTCTTCTCCTCACTATGCTATGGAGCTCTCCCTAATTCATACAATTGTATTTATTGAGCGCTTACTGTGTACAGCGCACTGCAGTAAGCTCTTGGGAAAGTACAATATGGTAACTCCTCCTGGTCGGGGATGAAGCCTACCACAGGAGGGTCCCCAGCAAAAGGGACAAGCCACCTGCAGGCAGAGGAAGAAGAAGAAGTCTGCCCAGAGTTGTTTGCTTGCTGAATTTGATCGGAGTTCCACGTGGCCATGATGCACCATCTCCCGATGGAAGAGGTAAGAATAGGAGAGGACTCCTTGTCCTTTACTCTTCCCGAGTTACCAATATGGCCAGGAGCCATGAGGAGGAGACAAACAGTGGCAAGCCATTTTCTACTTGGGAGGGAGGCACAAAAATCCCTCATTTATCAGCCGACTGTGGCATGGGATCTCATTCACATCACAGTGGCTATTTATGGACTGAAAAGTCCACGTTACTGACCGTGAGATCTCAGCCTACCTTAGACATAACATCCAACTGCTTAAACAGTTTCACCAGTTTCCTACTTGCATACTTGAAAAAAATCAAATGGCAAAATGCAATCATAAACTACATTCCAGAGTTGCACTGCTTAACAAGCACCGATACAGGACCCAGTGCAACCGCTTTACTGAATGGGTCATGTGAGGGATGGATGACAGTAGCTACCGTATGGTGAGCTCAAGTGGCCGAGCAGGCCAGAAGAAACATTTAAAATGTTCTGGGAAATACAGCTGAAGAACAGTAGGAGAAGAGAGGGGCCGACAGAGCAGTCTGGCGTGCAGGTCTCAATAACAGCTTTCTCAGAAGAGAAGCCTCAGGAAGATCACGGGAACAAGATGCAGCATCCAATATAGAACCAAGCACTTCAAGTAGCACAGGCACACAATAAAACACTATTTTTACATGTGCAATGTGGAAGCGAACGCCATGTGTCTGCCTCACTGGAACTCATGTATATATCATTGTCAGTTACATCACTTAATTCGGACAGCTATATGTACACTATATTTGTCGTCGCAAAGTTTTTCCTTGTTTAATTCTGCCAGTCTTTTAAATATAATCATTAGGGAGTTTTGCTCTACAGTAAACCACAAAGTATGGCCTTCTGGGGAACTCTAATATTATTCTTCTCACCACTTCCCCTATTTCCGTCAGAAAAGTTTCATGTAACAGAGAGATAAATGACAGAGCGTGAAGTGAATAAAAAGCAACAGATAGGTAGAAAACCCTAATGAAATTCGTGCATGATCATTTTTATTTTCTACCACCCTCTACAATATACCAGCAAACATGAGTCAGGTATGACCCTATACCTGTTATATTACACTATCTCCAGCTCAAACGTTTAATCTGATCCATACACATGGCAAAATGGGTGTGAAATTACATACCCGAAAATACGCCAAGTGATACTTTTACCTCTATACACAGAATGAAGCAGACATTTGCCAAGTCAACATGAGTCTAAGAGGCTAGGTCCCAGATAAGCAAATAAAAATTAACCCATTACCCACCTAGGTTGAGAAACAATTGTAATGGATGTGATACTGAAAGTTAGTGAGGCTCTGGTACACTACATTCAACCTCTAAAGCAGTATTTAAGGACTTAAAAGATTCTCTAAACAATCCTGTACAATCATCCATAATCCGTTTCAAGAAACATTCCCACCACTTCACTTTCAGGACTGCTTTACCTTATATTACCATGCACTAATACCCAAGATGACTTTCAGCTAAACTGTCAGCATTGGTTTAGTTGGTTTCACAAGAGAATTGTCCAAGAGTCCTGGTGATTAAGAAGGCATCTACTATTGTTAAAAGTTCACACCAAGCCACTATCCAGATCACAAAGTAGGCTGCAAGGCACAAATTCCTTCTGATTTCCCACTGTTGACCCATTTTCAAATTCTACTGAAGATATGACAACACTTTCTTTTGTAGCTCGAGAGGAATGGCTCATATCTAAAGCGGGCGCACTTGAACATCTACCGGAAGTAGGATTTTTCATCAACCAATGGCCACTATGAGCAGTCCTGTGAATCCTGTGTGGTGCTCTTGTGGATGATAATGATAAAACACACTTCCAATTCTAGGCACTGAGTATTTCTAGGTCACTCCCTTCATTTATGTTGAGTTTAGGAGAGTGAATCCAAACTATAAATAGCAATCTTCAATTATAATTGTGACATTATACACCTTAGGCTCACTCAGCAACTTCACTGAAGCAGGTAGCTTTTCACTTACTTTATCCATTCTATCTTGTTCAACACCAAATTTGCCTCCATAGCCATGAGATGCTTTTGGTCCTGTTTCAAGTTCTTTTTCCTTGATGTTCTGGTGTTCTTGAAAGACATTTTCTCTTAGCTTGTGTATGCTTTAAAGGAAAGAAAAATACAATAAATGATAAAATTATCCCTAGTGTACCCTTGTCTTCTCATCGTAACCTTGTCAGAGTTAAGAATATAATCAGGGTTCCTTCATCTCTAACTTCAAAGTTTTCCATTAACCCCTATTAACATCAAGTTTTTTTTTTGCTGAAATGAACCAAAAGGTCAATACCAGTTTAACTCTAGTAACTGGTTACCAGGGATTATGTTAATTTTAGCAAAACAAGAATATGTTAAATGAGGATATTTAGGAGGAAAATAATAATGGTGGTATTTGTTAAAAGCTTACTATGTCAAGCACTGTAGAAAGCACTGGGATAAAGACAAGATAATTAAGTTGGACATGGTCCCTGTCCCTCATCAGGCTCATGGTCTATGTAGTAAAGAAAAGAAATTTTGAATCCCCATTTTACAGATAAGGATTGAGGATTGAGAAGTTACATGACTTGCCCAGGGCTACACAGCAGGCATATGGCAAAGCAGGTTCTTTGATTCCCAGACTTGTGCTCTTTCCACTAGGCCAAGTTGTTTCCAGAAAACCACTCAGATTCTTAGTCCATACCTTAGTCATACACCAGAAAATATAATTCATTGTTTGCTAATATGCATCAATCGATGGTACTTACTGAGTGCTCACTATGTGAAGAGCACTGTACTAAGCACTTGGGAGAGTACAATAGAACAGAATTAGCAGACGTATTCAGTACGCATAACGAGCTTACAATATAGAGGGGGAGCCAGATGTTACTCTAAACAAATAATTTATGACATATAGTTTAAAGATATGTATATAAGTGCCATGGCGGTAGGGGTAGGGCGAATATTTCTTATAAGAATTCTAGAAATTTCTGTTTGATAGAAAGGAAAAATATTCCAACTCTTTAAATAGAACCTACTAGTAGTAATATTGGAGTCAACCTGTAGATGCCACTACTGAACACTGAGGGGAAAAAAAAGCTATTACTGAACAAAGGAAGTGTGAATGACCTTGGAAGACAATGGTTCACTGTCAGCCAAAGCAGGATTTTTGTCTTTCACAAACAAGATGCTTAACTTTTATTTTAAATAAGGACATTATACAAATTCTTACTGTAGTCTCTGAATTATTAAAAAAAAACACGAAAGCCTTGGTAATATAAGTATTCGAAAGTAACGTAAGATATACCTGTCATCTTTGAGAAAAGTAGGAAAATAAGAAATGTTAAAATTTTGGTCTCCTGCAAAAAGTCTGGGCTGGGAGTTAGGAGATCTGAGTTTCAATCTTGATTCTGGCTCAAATTAACTCTGATAAGTGACTTGTCCAAGTTATCTTGGTTACCCGATCTATAAAATGAAACTAATAATTATGAACTTGAAATGATGTAATTGGTATGAAGATAATCAGAAAAAGTAACAGTTCTGTACAAACTCAGGATATTATTACTCAGTAGTCCCTAATGTGGAGGACAAATTAATTTGGATCTATGGGAATATATCCAACAAAGCTATGCAAACACATTTAAATGTACTTGACAGGAAATGCACTTGACTAATCTCTTCTTAAAATGATATATGAAAGAATTCTTAAATGTATATTTTTTTCTCTTAAAGTAATATAATTTAGGTTTCAGAGCTGCAAACCTGTTACACTGAAAGGTAGGGCAGTCTATCCTCACTTCCTCAGAAACAATAGCTCCAAGGGACTTTATTCATTTTTGAAACTATCATCACCTTTACTTCCCTTTACTTGTTATGTTACTGTATGGAAGAAAAAAACTCAATTATTGGATTATGAAAATAGCAACCTAAGGCCAGCACTTGAGGTGCTATCTGCAAATTTAGAAACACAGATATGATCTGCTCAAAGTTTTCTTGTTTTTGAGGATATGTCTGCTGTATGACCTTGACTTGCCTGGGTGCCTCAGTTACCTCATCTGTAAGATGGAGATTGAGACTGTGTGATCCCCCCATGGGACAAGGACCATGTCCATCCTATTTGCTTTTACCCACCCCAATGCTTATTACAGTGCCTGGCAGATAGTAAGTGCTTAACAAATACTATTATTATTTTTATTATTTTGAATTCAGACAGTACAATATCCAGGGCTGTAACTGCTTAGAATGCAACTCAATACAGAGTTACGAATCCTGAAATATATGAAGACACTAATAAGAACGCACTTACAGGAAGACCATTCATTTTAAAAGCCTGCCAGTTTGAAAAATATCTTCAAGTTACTTTCAGATACATTCACTGTTGGAAGTCAAGATACTGACATTACTACACACAAAAGAGAGGTATTTGTTAAGCGTTTACTGTGTCTCAATCACTGTTCTCATCAGCTCGGACAAAGACCCCCGTCCCATGTGTGGCTTACAGTCTAAGCAGTGATGAAACGATTTCTACCCTAGGATCCCTTTGGGCTTTTTTGTACTTTATTTAGCCAGAGAAATTGCTTTCATTTATTTTACTGGCCGACCTCATTGGAATTTGGGGTGAATTCATTTTCTCTAGATTAATATTCCTCAGTATTCCCTCCCCACTTTTAAAAGGTGTAGTCGTGGAGTCAAATAGATCTAGGGACGGTGTGCTCTCGATAAAAGTTGTTGATGATGAGGTTCTTACTTGATGTGTTCCTGGTGCCCAGATCCTTTCACAGTTTTGGCCCCCCATCTCTGTTCTTTTTCACTCACATCATTCTGTCAAGAAAGAAGAAAATGACATTAAACCTCTGTCTTTAAATCTCAACCTTCAAAGTAAAGGCATTCCAGCTAATTAAAATTAAAAGAAAAACATAAAAGGCTTTAACTCCTACCACAAAGTCAGGATCTGTCTCCCAGTCATCAGCTCCACCATCATCCTTGGTAATTGATACCGAATGGCCTGCAGAGGCTTTCCACATCTGAAAGAAATGATCATTTCACCTTATCTTAAAATAGTTTCAGAATTGGTTATTACATCATAATCAGATCTGGACTAGAAACACAAAGGAGGGGGATTTCTATACAGGTAATCCCCAAATTGCCATTCTTTGAGCTCCAACAGAGGGCACTTGTAAGGTTTCTAAATTAACACTGTTTGGACCTGATAACACTTGTCCTCTTCATGACACTAGAACCGTGCTTCCCTGGTGATGAGGTAAATTTCCCCTCCAAATATCCTCCCCATGGTTTCAGTTCATACTTCCACCGGTCAAGTCCAGCCAGACCCCCTAGAGTCCCCTTATGGCTTCCATTCCTCCCCAGCCTTCTACAGCTCAATTATTTTTAAAAAACAATAATACCGTAGTAGTACGTAATTTAGCTGGTCTCTTCTCCAACTACAGGTCTTCCCCCAACCCCCTCAGCAGCCACCAGGGTCAGGCTGGGCCAGAAAGAAGTTTGTTACAGTCTTCGCCCTCTTCCCAGCATTCAACACCCCCATACCATCTGGTCAGGGTGGCCAGGGAGGCCAGGGTGGGGGAGGAGGCCGAGGTAGGGACTGTCATCACCATTCCCCTCCCCCATTTTTTCTCACTTCAGCTGCAGTCCAAGAAGGGGCTGGCCTGACTATGGACAACTACTGCATCGCTGCTGGAATTAAATTAAAAAATTACAAAACAATAGAGCGGATTCAGAGATATGGATCCAAGGGTATGTCGGGAAAAAAATCTAAAGAAACGGAAGTGTAAAGAGAAACCCTACCCAAATAGATGTGCCCAGCAACCCATTTTTCATTTAAAAGAGGGGTTTAAAATTTGCCTATGCTTTTTAAATTATCGGTAGATAAGGATTACGCATATTGTACAGTATTGTACACTCAGTTCCGCTTTAACACGTGTTTTCATTATTCATTTTGGTTAGAACTGTTAGGAAATTATGGAGCATTTATCTAACACGCAATAGAAGACACCGTCTGTGCACTTGCAGGCAGGCACACGTTTAAAGCGCTTGAATGGGTGAGCACTGCAGACTGATTTTTCATTACTGTGGGGTTTTGCGGGAATGCAACTTCTGTTTTAACAGGAGAACTGGGTGTACTCGATCTTTACTGATTGCATTTTTTTACTTTTTATATTAGTTTTAGGTTAGTATGACTGCATAAATGTGGCAATAGTACTCATCTATTAATTGATCTAGTGTACAATTCTGGCCCCACTCTGGATCACACCTGGAGAGTTCCAGTACTGTACCAGCCTCAGTTACAGGAGGGAGAGTCAAGCAAAGGCATACCCATTACATTATTGGCTGCGGCAGTGGCTAGTGAGTGGAAGGCAATCTGCTACAAGTCAAAACTCACCTCTGCTGGGCAGCGGCCTTGGCTCAGGAACCAATCATTCCTTTATAACACTGAGAACACTATACCATCTGAAGAGCATTTTGACTTAAAGCACAGTTTTCATGACCTAAGTGTATCACAGAAGTGAGCAAAGCAACTACTATTTTATGAAAAATAAAAATTCTTACATTTCAATTTGTTCAAAAATATATGAAAGCCAGGTCAGATATCTTTTACGGTTTCTGATATGAAATAATGTTTGGATTTATCAGAGTTTTCAGGTAAAAGGGAACATGTGATAATGTTTGGATTTATCAGAGTTTTCTGGTAAAAGGGAACATGTGTACAGTTGGTTCATTTATTTTTAATGCATCTTGAACTGCATATAGTAACAAAATATGCAGCTAAGTCTTAAAATAAAGATGATTCCAGGAAACAGTCTGTTTGATCTCAAAGATCTGCTGAAAGTTTAGGCAACTTGCTGAAGTATAAATTGAGGATAAAAAGTATTTGAATACTGAGAGTGTTCCAAACGCTTTATTAGAAATAGTTACCAATCTTCCTTTTGGAAATATATGTATAGACTTATCTTTCAAAAAGTGTTTAGCATCCTGTGAAGACGAAGTGCTTAATCCACTTATGCATTAGCAGCAGAGATAGAACGTGGGTGTCCCTTTTTTAATCCATAGCGGTTTCCTACATAAGCAGAGTGATATCTTGTAATCATCCAAAGGTGAACTGTAACCCTCAAATGCTGTTCACATTCATCCTTCCCATTCCCCTCCCTTAAGACATTCGGAGTTGAAGTTTCTCCTCATGAGAAAAGACACGATCCAATTGCTCTTCAAAACGTACACTCTTTTCTTCCTAGTTGGAAAAGGGACCATTCAAAACGTTGTGAATAAAACCCTCGTACAATAGACTGAGACATCTGAGAAAGATTTACTCTGCAAAGAAGTGTGGAATTCACTATGTAAAGATCACAAAAGGGATAATCACCATTAGGTTCTGTTAGCAAAAAATTCCATGAAAACTATCAGTTATCTTCTTGGAAAATTTGTCACTGGAACTGTCTCAGTAACAAAATAGATTTTAAGTATTCAACAAGTTCAAAAATAAAAGATGGTGAAAGGGGGGAAAAAACTCAATACTCAGCAGGAATGTCTTTGGAGGGTTTGGGGGATCAGAAAGCAGAATTTGAAACTTCTGCCTCCTAGCCTGATGGTTCACCATCATCTCCCGACAAGGCTCTGGACAGGTCTGACCCCACACCCCCCTGAGGGTTCTGTTGCTCCCAGTAGCTGGGACACTGAAGATTAGTCAGGGGCAATTGGTGAATGGAGAAGCAAATGGCTGGGAAACCAGTGATTTGGTGCATGACCAATGCCTGTTCTCTCCCAATTGCTTGGTACTGGGGCAGCTGTCCGGAGCGGAGGGCACTTGTCTCAAGAGGGGGAGTGGAAGAGATGCCCCTGTTGCTTAGTAACTGTGTATATATATAGGCAAAGAAATATCTTCCCACCCTACATCAATAATACACACAGTAAAATTGAAGGTTATTTTAAAGTTAAGGATTCATTTAACAGATAGATTTCCAATTCACTCTCCATTTGAGATGAAGCTTCTGTTTTTTTCTTTTTATTGTGCCACTGTTGCTATGGACAGTAAATACCTCTTATGATTTTCAGATAATTTTGCTGAATCCAAGAAAACTTCCAGGACTAAATAATTATAGTATGGCTAAAATAGCAAGGTGATCTAAGAACATAAACAACTGTCTAAGAAATGTGGGAAAAGTCTAGTTGAACCAAGGAGAAGGCTGAATATAATGAAATGCATGATGTTTCTGAACTGGGGAGGTGAGGGGAGCGGGTGTTACTTGTCCAGTTTTATACAGGAAAGTTCAGTTTTCAGCTGACCTAGCAGGAGCCCATTACACGACAGCTATGGACACCTTTACATCGAGCATTCTATATTTTCTGCACCAAGTCACCCCACTGCCAGGTTTGATAGCTCAGTTCCTGCTTCAGAGGGACTTGGGAGGGGAAAGTAAAAGGCTCTGGAGTAACTGTTGGGGGAGAGCGGTGGGCCGGGGGACCCCAGAGCAACACTCTAGAATGAGGCAAGCTTGGCGTATTTCTGCCAGTTGATACTGTGACATTATCACAAATTCTCCCACGCTCGCTATAACTCTGCCCTCTCAATCTCAGAACCATTACTTCTCCCTCATCGACATCCATGCCCACTGCCCCACCAATTATCCCAGACTTTTAACACCCTCCTCAAACCCCTCAGTGTCTCCAGCTATCCCCTCTCAGGCCTGATGATTTTACCAAATACTCTGCTGAAAAACTGAAATTATCAGGCAAGAGCTCCTCAAAATCTTCCCTTCATTTCCCTAACTCGCTTCCACCCACACACCGACACTCTACTCCTTTCCAGTCAGTCTCTCCAAATCTAACCTCTCTACCTATTTGTGCCTCTGATCCTATTCTCTTTCACATTCTAAAAGCACTTCTGTCCACTCTTCTTCCTTCCCAGACGACCATCTTCAACCACTCAATCTGATGGCTCCCGCTCTTGTACCTTCAAACTTGTTCACACCTCCCCATTTCCTAATTTTTTTTTAAAAAAAGCCTTCTGTAGATCCCAATATCCCAACTAGCACTCGATTTCACTGCTCCCATTCCTGTCCAAACTCCTTGAATGGATGTACACACATCCTGCCTCCACTTACTCTTCTCCTACTCCTTCTTTAACCCTCTAAAGTCTGGTTTACGCCCTCTTCACTCCACTGAGACTACTCTTTCAGAGTTCACCACTGACCACCTTCTAGCCAAATCTTGCAGACTTTAGTCTATTCCTTCTTGACCTCTCCAGCTGCTTCCGGAACTATAGAACACACCTTTCTCCTGGAAACAATACCAAACCTTGGTTTGACTGGCCCTGCAGGTGCCCTTCAAGGTTCAGTTTCCCTATTTACTCACTTCTTTGGGGACCTAACACAGACCCATGGTTTAACTATGACTTCTACATGGATGACTCCAAAATCTACCATATCTGTCCCTAAAGTGGTGAGAGCACCATTCCAATCTTGTATTTTTTTCATTTCCAAGACATCTATATGCAGATGTTCCATCAACACTTCAAGCTCAAAATGACTAAAACTCCTTTATCTTCTGTCCCAAATCCACCTAACTCCACCTAACTCTCCCATCATAGTTGACCCCACCACCATCCTCCCCACTACTGACACCCTCAAGCTGGGCATAATATAATCCTTGACTCTACCCTCCCTAAATCCCATAGGGTCTCCACCCCACATAACGGCTCCAGGATTTGCCCTTTCTTCGCCATTCAAATCACACTGATCCAGGCACTTGTCATAGCCCAAGTTGATAATAATCAGAGTAGACTCCTCACTTATATCCCTGACTCCAGTCTCACTCCTCGGGACTACATGCTTCACTCTGCCATCCAGATTTCCCTAAAACTTTGTTCTGCCCTCATCCCTCCACTCTTCACAAGCCTATGATTACCCATTCTTCCTTCCAGCAAGCAAAAACTCTGAAGTATTTAATCATCTCTCTTTTGACCCCACTTATCCACTCTCTTCTTCCATTTTATTCCAGCTCAAGCTCTTCTTCCTCAAGCTACACCATGCCTCAGTCCTTTCCCTCCTCCCTCCTGCAAGTGAACTCCTTCACTCTTCATATCCTCTACAGCTCTGCCCATCTTCACTGCCCTCCTGAAATCACTTCTCCAGGCGGCCTTTCCTGATCAATAACTCCTCTCTTGAGGCTGTATCTTTCAACTACCTCAGCAATTCTAGGCCCACTAGGCATTTTATCACTTCTGTACATATTGACTTACCAAACTACTTACAGACTCACTATGTACATATTCACTCTCCCTTCTTACTACTACCTGTAAATTATTTTAGTGTCTGTCTCCTGGTTTAAATTGAAACTCCCTGAAGGCAAGGAGTGCTCTACTAAAGTCTGATACACTCTTTCTCAGGTGCTGAGCATAGTGCTCTGTACCTCGTAGGTGTTCTTTATGTAGTACGGATGTATGCGTGACCAGAGCAATCCATGTGATGGCTCACCGTCTCCCTGCCCATCTCCCTGCCCAGTTTTCACGAGGGTCAGCAGTGGCCACCCTTTTCTGAACTTCTCAGCTCCCACAACAAAATTACAACATTCCCTTACCTGAAGCGCTAAGAGGCAACTAGACCTATCATTGCTTCTTACATTGTGACTGGACAAAGTATTCAAGAATGCCGTCTTGGGAACGATTCAATCTAGGCCACTGGTGTAGAAATGCAGCCCTCTTATAGGTTAAGAGCTGGAAAGAAATTCCATCTTTTAAGGTGTTCAGTAACTCTAAGCTGACTCTCCTGGGGGGCTAAAATTCAAAGAAATCCTCAGCTTCTGATTTTACATTGAGGGTTCTTTAGTCAGTCATCTGGTTTCATTCCTCTTTCCTGTTCAATGTCTAGCTCATTAGGGTTGTTCAATTGCTTAAAAACCATCAGACACACCGAAATCCCGTTTAATAACTAATTGCAGCTGAGAGAAAGAAGGATTTGAATTTAAAATACTTGGAAAGGCAAAAGTTAATTTAAATAAGAAAAGCAGCCTCAGGGGCACTGAAAGCTTCCTGGTTAAAGGCAATGGCCCAAATATAAAAGGTGCTTCAAATCGGCAAGATCGCCTCCATTCAAATAAGGTTTTAGTGAATGAATGTCTTCCCTAATGGGAATCAAAAAGGATGCTGCTGCAATTATCTGTGCTTCCTTGGAGCTCTCAGCTTGGCGGGCCAATTTCTTTCCAACCAGGCAAGGGAAAATATAATCTATTACTGCCTGTATATGAGTCACTGACTTACTTGGGCAAGTTCTGTGGGGAGAGAAAAAAGGCTTCCAATTTACAGACAGTGAATTCCTCCTCATGACTCGATCTGCTAGCCAGAAAAAGAGTCTCTTATTGGCTGCGCGGCTGGTCGTCGGCCCACCAAATGGGTCGATTCGGCCCGGCGATAAATCATCACTCCTCATGTTAGCCAAAAAAGACATCTGATTGGTGAAATCACAAAATATAATTCTTCCCCTAAAAAAAAAAAATCATCCATTTTGGAAAGTTTAGGGGACTAATTTCGGGAGTCGACGGGACTATCTGTAACCAAGAGAGGAAATTTTTCTAGATAAAGGCAAGCTAAGCTGATCCAATAGATGACCGCGGGGGTTAACCTGACCTTTCGGCTTTAAGAACAGAAATCGAAAAACAACAGCAACCCAAAAACAAAAAAAAAAACACTGAGCATTAGAGGAGGGACTGTAGAGACCAGTCTGGCGGGCCGACAACCAGCCGTGCAACCAATAAAAGACTCTTATTCTGGCTAGCAGATCAAGTCATGAGGAGGAATTCACTATCTGTAAATCGGAAGACTTTTTACTCTCCTTGCACTCCCCCCCCCCCCCCCAGCCCCAAGACACCCACAGAGGAAAACCACAACTTCCTATAAGATCACACTAAAAGGAAGCGGTTACAGTATCGAGCCCCAAGGAAGCATCTCCCCTGAGGTGATCAACCCCATCCCCGTGGTGGTTAAAAACATCCCTTCCTTTTCAGAGGGCCTCAAGATCGTGGTGGGCACCGGGGCTGCGTCTCTGTCCGGTGCCTCGCCGGCGCTCAGTACGGTGTTCGGCAGGGCGGTGAGTGCTCATTAGATAGGACTGAACGAACAGGGCCCCCATGTTCTGCTCTGCCGTCCGTTTTTCCCAATTAGATTGTGAGCCCAACGTTGGGCAGGGGCTGTCTCTATCTGTTGCCAAATTGTCCATCCCAAGGGTTCAGTACAGTGCTCTGCACATAGTAAGCGCTCAATAAATAATATTGAATGAATGATTGAATGAAATTTCGTGTCCAGATGTGAGGGCAGCGGGTGCCGGCCGACCTTTTTTTTTAATGTTGGTATTTGTTGAATGCTTACTATGTGCAGAACACTGTTCTAAGAGCTGGGGTAGATACAGGGTCATCAGGTTGTCCCACGCGAGGCTCACAATCGTAATGCCCATTTTACCGATGAGGTCACTGAGGTCCGGAGAAGTGAAGTGACTTGCCCACAGTCCCACAGCTGGGAAGGGGCAGGGCGGGGATTCGAACCCATGACCTCTGACTCCCAAGCCCTGGCTCCTTCCACTGAGCCACGCTGCTTCTCATCAGAGCAGGGGACGACGCGGAGGAGGAGGAGGGGGAGGAGGAGGAGGAGGAGGGGGAGGAGGAGGAGGAGGAGGGGGAGGGGGAGGAGGGGGAGGAGGCCTCCCTCCAACTCTTCCTGGCGAGAGACCGGCCCAAGTGGGAGACGGTCTAGCCGACTGCGGCCTAATCCTCCTCCTCCAACTCGGTTGGGGAAAAAAGGGGCTGGGGGAGGTGGGCTCGGCCCACGGACCAGAGGGCCACCTCCCAGCTTTTGGGCGTGAAAACCCGCGGAAAGAAAGAGAGCCCTCCTTGAAGTTCTCGCCCCCTTCTTGCCCGTCGGCCGGCCTCCTTTCTTCCCCTAGGAAGACAGCCCGTCGTACACGCCCCCACCGAGAAGGCCAACGTCCCCCAAATGGCTTCCACCCCCTTTTCCTCCCCGTTCCTGAGGAGAGACGAGCGTCTCCTCCCGCCACCACGGCAGCCACCGTGGCGGGCCTCTGGGGGAGAAGCCCACCCACCCGCCGTCCCCCGGAGGAGACACCGGGGCTGGGCCGAGGACGAAGGACTGGACCTCGGGGCCTCTCCCCTTTCCTTCCCCACCTGAGGCGGGGGAGGAAGAGGAACTGAGGGACGATCCCGGTTTCCTTCCTTTCCGCACTAGGTGGGGAAGAGAGCCCCCAAATCAAAGGCGGGGGAGGGACGACCGAGGTCGGGGAGACCATGGGTCAGTCCTGGCCGGTCTCCTTCCTTTCCGCACTAGGTGGGGAAGAAAGCCCCCAAATCAAAGGCGGGGGAGGGACGACCGAGGTCGGGGAGACCATGGGTCAGTCCTGGCCGGTCTCCTTCCTTTCCGCACTAGGTGGGGAAGAAAGCCCCCAAATCAAAGGCGGGGGAGGGACGACCGAGGTCGGGGAGACCATAGGGTCAGTCCTGGCAGGCCCCCGCCACCGCAACCCCTTCCTTTTCCGCAGCAAGAGGGGAAGAGAGCCCCCAAACCAAAGGCAGGGAGGGACGACCGAGATCGGGGAGACCATGGGGTCGGTCCTGAAAGGCTCCCGCCACCGCAGCCCCTTCCTTTCCGCACTAGGAGGGGACGAGAGTCCCCAAATCAAAGGCGGGGGAGAGACGATCGAGATCGGGGAGACCATGGGGTCGGTCCCGGCAGGGCCCCGCCGCCGGTCTCCTTCCTTTCCTCACTAGGAGGGGACGAGAGCCCCAAATTAAAGGCGGGGAAGGGACGGTCGAGGAGACCACGGGGTCAGTCCTGGACGGCCCCCGCCGCCGGTCTCCTTCCTTTCCGCAGCAGCAGGGGACCAGACCCCCCAAACCAAAGGCGGGGGAGGGACGACCGTGGTCGGGGAGACCATAGGGTCAGTGGTGGCAGGCCCTCGCCACCGCCGGTCTCCTCCTTTTCCGCAGCAGGAGGGGAAGAGAGCCCCCAAACCAAAGGCGGGGGAGGGACGGCCGAGGCCGGGGAGAGCATAGGGTCAGTCCTGGCCGGCCCCGCCACCGCAGTCCCTTCCTTCCCGCACCAGGAGGGGACGAGAGCCCCCAAACCAAAGGCGGGGGAGGGACGGCCGAGGCCGGGGAGAGCATAGGGTCAGTGGGGGCCCCGCCGGCGGTGTCCCTCCCTCGACCCCAGGCTTTGTGAAGGAGGCCGGGCCCCCGACGGCGTCTCCCCGCGGCGCCAGACGAGGCGGCTCGGCTTACTTTGGGTGCAGAGGGCGGGCTGGCTAGTCGTTGGGGCCGGCCTCCCCGCGCCGCCCGCTGCTGCCGCTGCCGCCGCCGGTGCCGGTGGCCGGTCCCCGCCCCTCTCCTCTCCCTCTCCTCTCCTCCCCGCCCTACCCTGCCCCGCCGGCGGCCGGCGGCTCCCCTTCCCGGCCCAGCTGTCATTTCCGCCGCTCCCCAACTCCCACTTCCTGCCTGCCATTAGGCGGCCGAGGCCTCTGGCCAAGTCGTAGGCCCCGCTCCCGCAGCGGGCCGGGCTCCGCCCTCTTGTCGGCCCTGCGATTTACCTCACTCACCTCGCTTCCCTCCGCCTCACTTTCCTCTCCTGCAAAATGGGGATGGCGACCCCGAGCCCCCCCTCCCCCGGGGCGGCCTCATCACCCTCGAGCTGCAACAGCGCGGGGCCCCTAGGCCGCGCTTAACAGATCCCCTTTCCCCCGCCGCTTAACCGATACCGTTTCGCATAATGATAATAATGTTGGCATTTGTTAACCGCTTACGAAACTAGACTGTAAAGCTATGTTTCATGGGATGGGAAAATGTATATCTCAGGAAAAAAATAATAAATGGTGGTATTTGTTAAGCGCTTACTATGTGCAAAGCACTGTTCTAAGCGCTGGGGGATACCAGGTAATCAGGTTGTCCCACGTGAGGCTCACAGTCTTCACCCCCCTTTTACAGATGAGGTAACTGAGGCACAGAGAAGTTAAGTGACTTGCCCAAAGTCACAAAGCTGGCAAGTGGCGGAGCTGGGATTCGAACCCATGAACTCTGACTCCCAAGCCCGCGCTCTTTCCACTGTACCACGCTGCTTCCAAAGAATTGCCATAGGTAATAATAATAATGTTGGTATTTGTTAAGCGCTTACTATGTGCAGAGCACTGCTCTAAGCGCTGGGGTAGATACAGGGTCATCAGGTGGTCCCACATGAGGCTCACCATCTTCATCCCCATTTTCCAGATGAGGGAACTGAGGCACAGAGAAGTGAAGTGACTTGGCCACAGACACACAGTCGACAGGTGGCAGAGCCGGGATTCAAACCCATGACCTCTGGCTCCCAAGCCTGGGCTCTTTCCACTGAGCCATGATAATAATAACGTTGGTGTTTGTTAAGCGCTTACTATGTGCAGAGCGCTGTTCTAAGCGCCGGGGTCGATCCAGGGTAATCGGGTTGTCCCACGTGAGGCTCACAGTCTTAGTACAGTACTTGGCACATAATAATAATAACATTGGTATTTGTTAAGCGCTTACTATGTGCAGAGCACTGATCTAAGTGCTGGGGGAGATACACAGTAATCATTCATTCAATAGTATTTATTGAGCGCTTACTATGTGCAGAGCACTGTACTAAGCGCTTGGAATGTAATCGAGTTGTCCCACGTGAGGCCCCCAGTCTTCAACCCCATTTTAATAATAATAATGTTGGTATTTGTTAAGCACTTACTATGTGCAGAACGCTGTTCTAAGCGCTGAGGTAGATCGAGGGTAATCGGGTTGTCCCATGTGAGGCTCAGTCTTACCCATTTTAATAATAATAATAATAATGTTGGTATTTGTTAAGTACTTACTATGTGCAGAGGACTGTTCTAAGCGCTGGGGGAGATACAGGGTAATCAAGTTGTCCCACATGAGGCTCACAGTCTTCATCCCCATTTTAATAATAATAATGTTGGTATTTGTTATGCACTTACCATGTGCAGAGCACTGTTCAAAGCGCTGGGGTCGATACAGGGTAATCAGGTTGTCCCATGTGAGGCTCAAAGTCTTCATCCCCATTTTAACAATAATAATAATAATAATAATGATAATGTTGGTATTTGTTAAGCGCTTACTATGTGCAGAGCGCTGTTCTAAGCGCTGGGGTCGATAGACGGTAATCAGGGTGTCCCACATGAGGCTCACAGTCTTCATCCCCATTTTACAGAGGAGGTCACTGAGGCACAGAGGAGTGAAAGGACTTGCCCACAGTCACCCAGCTGACAAGTGGGAGAGCTAGGATTCGAACCCATGACCTCCAACTCCCAAGCCCGGGCTTTTTCCACTGAGCCACGCTGCTTGTTAAGCGCTTACTATGTGCACAGCACTGTTCTAAGCACTGGGCAGGTTACAAGGTGATCAGGTTGTCCCATGTGGGGCTCACAGTCTTCATGCAGGTTTTACAAGTGAGGTCACTGAGGCACAGAGAAGTGAAGTGACTTGCCCACAGTCACCCAGCTGACAAGTAGCAGAGCCAGGATTTGAACCCATGACCTCTGACTCCCAAGCACGGGCTCTTTCCACTGAGCCACACTGCTTTTCTTCTTCTAGCCCGTGAGCCCGTTGGTGGGTAGGGATTCGATCATTCAACCGTATTTATTGAGCGTTTGCTGTAGGCAGAACGCAGTACTAAGGGCTTGGAATGGACAGTTCGGCCACAGACGGAGACCATCCCGGCCCAACAGCGGGCTCACAGTCTAAATGGGGGAGACAGACAACAAAGCAAAACAAGTAGTCAGGCATCAATACCATCAAAAGAGATAAATAGAATCATAGATTCATTCAATTGTATTTATTGAGCGCTTACTCTGTACAGAGCGCTGTACTAAACACTTGGAAGGGACAATTCGGCCACAGATAGAGACCATCCCGGCCCACCAACGGGCTCACAGTTTAAATGGGGGAGACAGGCAACAAAACAAGTAGGCATCAATACCATCAAAAGAGATCAATAGAATCATAGATTCATTCATTCATTCAATCATATTTATTAAGCACTTACTCTGTGCAGAGCACTGTACTAAGCACCTGGAATGGATAATTCGACCACAGATAGAGACAATCCCTGCCCAACCACGGGCTAACAGTCTAAATGGGGGAGACAACAAAACAAAACAAGTAGTCTGGCGTCAATACCATCAAGATAAATAGAATCATAGATATCTACACGTCATTAACAAAATACATAGAGTAATAAATAATATATACAAATATGCACTTGTGCTGTGGGGATGGGAAGGGGGAAGAGCAAAGGGAGGGAGAAGGGGGAATGGGGAGGGGAGGAGGAGCAGAAGAAAAGGGAGGGCTCAGTCTGGGAAGGCATCCTGGAAGAAGTGAGCTCACTATCTGTTACCGAATTGTACTTTCCAAGCACGTAGTACAGTGCTCTGCACACGGTAAACACTCAATAAATACGATTGAATAAGTGACTGTGGCTCGCACCCACAGCCCGGCCGGATCCATGGCCCTGGGCTTCTTACAGGTGTCCCTGGCCTTGCACCCTGCCCCGAGAAGCCTCTGCAGCCAGTTATTAGCATGGCCTGGGGGCATCCCGTTGTACACACCCCCAAGACCGTAAGCTCGTTGTGAGCAGATAATGTCTCTATTGTTGTATTTTCCCCCGCGCTTAGTACAGTACTCTGCACAAAGTAAGCGTTCAATAAATAGTTTTGACTGAATGAATATTGCGCCAGGCCAAGCTACTGACTCAAGTAAAGGGCCACGGACGATGCACATGGATGGGCAGGGCACGGGGGCGAGGAGGAGGCGGGAAATAAGGTTATTCAGCCATTCTCAATAAAAACTGTTTCTCGGACCCCGGTAGTCTTAAATTGCGGTCTTCTCTTCCCCCATAAGTCATTTTTGACAAGAAAACAGCAAACCGAGTAATGTGAATACCGTTGGGGAATTCCAGGCTTTAATCGAACCCCCAAGACGGCAGGACAGTAGGAAGAAGACCACATCTATGCCAAAGATTCCCAAATCGACATCTCCAATCCTGACCTCTTTCCTTCCCTGTTATCTTGCATTTCCTCCTGGCTTCAGTACATATTTACCTGGGCGTTCTGCCAACACCTCAAATTTAACATGTCCAAAACTGAACTCCTTATCTTCCCACTCAAACCCTGACCTTTCATTCATTCAGTCCCAATTATTGAGCACTTATTGTGTGCAGAGCACTGTACTCCTCCCTGTCTTTTCCATCACTGTCACCAAATCGTGTTGGTTATACCTTCATAATATTGGTAAATCCTCCCTATCCTCTTCATCCAGACTGATATTACGTTAATCCAAGCATTTATCCCATTCTGCTTTGATTGCTGCATCAGCCTCCTCCCTAACCTCCCTGCCTCCTATTTCTCTGCATTCCAGGCCAGACTTCACTCTGCAACACAAATTATTATTCTAAATGACACATTCAGTCCATTACTCCCCACACCTCAAGAACCTTTGGCAGTTGGTCATCAACTGCCATGTCGATTAGCAACTCCTTACTATCAGCTTGCCCGTTCCCACCTCACAACAGCCTAGCTCATGTAATTCACTCCAGTTAAGTAACTGTACCTGGATCTTCTTTACCTCACCGCCAACCCCCTTCCCATGTCCTCTCCCTAGCCTGGAACTCCCCCTCCCCCCGCCCCCAAAATAATGATAATGTTGGTATTTGTTAAGCGCTTACTATGTGCAGAGCACTGTTCTAAGTGCTGGGGGAGATACAGGGTAATCAGGTTGTCCCACGTGATGCTCACATTCTTAATCTCCATTTTACAGATGAGGCAACTGAGGCACAGAGAAGTGAAGTGACTTATCCACAGTCACACAGCTGACACGTGGCGGAGTGGGGATTCGAACCCATGACCTCAGACTCCCAAGCCCGCACTCTTTCCACTGAGCCACGCTGCTTCCCATGCACTAGACCACTACTCTCCCCACCTTCAAGCATTATTAAGATCACAGCTCCAATGAGCCCATTGTTGGGCAGGAATTGTCTCTATCTGTTCCTGAATTGTACTTTCCCAGGGCTGAGGACAGTGCTCTGCACACAGTAAGTGCTCAATAAATATGATTGAATGAATGAATGAAAAGCCTTCCCTTGATTAAACCCTCTCTTCCTCAGTTCCCTCTCCCCTCTGCGCTGTCAGTGCACTTGGTTCTGTGACCTTTGGGCATTTGCTATTTGCCCCACCCTAAAACCCTCAGCGCTTTTGTACAAATCTATACATTTTTATAGTCTAAGTTATTTATGTCTCACTTCCCCCCTAGATTGTAACTTCATTGTGGGCAGGAAATGTGTCTCCCAACTCTGTTGTACTGCACTCTCCTAAATGCTTAGCATGTACTAAATGCTCAGTAAATAACATTGATGAAGATGGTGAAAAAATGATCACAAAAAGTACACCTGGTTGATGACCACCCATTCCCAGTTATCCCCTCCTTTTTCACTAGGAAGAGTACTGGGAACCAACAGTATTCATGAAGTCTAATGCCAGCTTTTGATAATTGATAATATTGCCCGGAAGCAGCATGATGTACTGGATAGATCACGAACCTGGAAGTCAGAAGCTCATGGGTTCTAATCCTGGCTCCTCCACTTGTCTGCTGTGTGACCTTGGGCAAGTCAATTTACTTCTCTGTGCCTCAGTTCTCTCTTCTGTAAAATGGGGATTGAGCCTGGGAGCCCCATGTGGGACAGGGACTGTGTCTAAACTGATATGCTTGTATCCACCCCAGTGCTTAGTACAGTGCCTGGCACATAATATACAGTTAATAAATGCCACAATAAAAATAATAATAATAATAATGGGAAGCGGCATGACCTAGTGGAAAGAACACGGGCCTGGGAGTCAGAGGACCTGGATTTCAATCCTGGCTCTGCTAATTGTCTACTTTATGATTTGGGGCTTTACTTAACTTCTCTTCTTACTTAAAAAGTGAGCCCCTTGTGGAACCTGATCATCTTGAATTTATCCCAGCGCTTAGTTCATTGCTTGGCACATAGTAAGTGCTTAACAAATGCAATTATTAATTAGTATTTTAACCATGTACATAAAGGATAGTGAATGTGGGATAAAAGTAAATTCCCTGTTAAATGCATGTACCTTTCAAATCTCCAACACAATTCCCTGAATTTAAAGCCAGTTTTATAGATAGTTAGATTGGGAGAAGCAGCATGGCATAGTGGATAGAGTATTGACCTGGGAGTCAGAAGGTCATGGATTCTAATCCTGGCTCTGCCACTTGACTGCTGTGTGACCTTGGGCAAGTCACTTCATTTGCTCTGTGGTGAGCACACAACGAGCTGTCTTTTTCATGACTGTTTGTGATCCCGTGAACAACAATAAGGAAGAGACTTTGCAAAGGCACTGTGATGCGTTCTACCCGAGACAGGTGATTGCTGACCTGGGCGGGGGGGTGGAGCATGGAGGGAGGTGGGGCTTTCTCTCCCTGTTCTACCTGGACCTGGACCTATCAATGACTGCGACATAGATTCACAGCTGTCATGCATGAGGTCCTGGTTGGTACGACCCAGGGGCTGGTGACACTGTTCAATCCTATTTATTGAGTGCCTACTGTTTGTAAAGCCCTGTACTAAGTGGTTGGGAGAGCACAATGCGACAACAAACAGACACATTCCTTGCCCACAATGAGCTCACTTCACTTCTCTGGGCCTGTTACCTCACCTCTTAAATGGGGATTAAGACTGTGAGCTCAATATGTGACAGAGATAATGTCCAACCTGATTATCTTGTATCTACCCTAGTGCTTAGTACAATGCCTGGCACATAGTAAGTGCTTAACGAATACCACAATTCTTATTGGAGTAAGGTCCTGGAGTAGTGGGGTGTGTATTTTGATTCTATTATTCTCAGATGTCTCTTACAGTGCTCTGCACAAAGTAGAGTCTTAATACTCTTGAGTAAATAAGCACAGTCCTAGCAACTACCATATCGATTTGCTCTTTGAGTTTGAAAGCCCAACTCTTGTAAGATTTATCCAATTTTGCATGCTAGTATGCCTGAAAAACCAAGCATAAGCCGCAGTCCCTTCCCTCCTTAGTAATCCATCGATCAATAAGATTTATGGTGGGAGCCGAGCATTGTGCGAAGAATTTGGGAGACTAAATAGAGTAATATAAATAGGTAATATAAGTATAAATAATAATAAAAATATAAATGGGAATATAGAGTAAAATAAGGAGCTTACAATATAACCAAAAAGATACTAAAATAAATTCAGTGAAAAAGTATAAAGATACCCACCTGAAAATTATGAAGAAACCGTTGATGTTATATAGGTTGGGGAGAGGAGAGAAGGCCCTCCAAGAGAAGTTACAATTTCAGGAGGTCTTTGAAAATAGGGGGAGCAGTGGTCTGAGCTGGAGGTGAAGGGAAGGACAGTGGTAGGAAAAGGGAGGGCATGAGCAAGAGGTCAGCTGAATGAGAGATGAGAACAAGGGTGGGTGACTAGGTTGGTTTGAGAAGATCAAAGTGGGCAAGCTGGGTGTAACATGAGAAGTGAGGGTAAACAAGGGGCTGATAGCTGATGGAGTACCTTAAAGTCAATGGTGAGGAGTTTCTACTTGATCCGGGCAGAAACTAGGCAAACACTGGAGGGTTTTGAGAAGTAGGAAGATATGGCAAAATGATATTTTAAAAGCAATGATCTGGTCAGCAAAGGGAAGTACAGACTGGAGAGGGAATGGAGGCAAGGAGACCAGTGAGGAGGTTGACGCAGTAGTCAAGCTGGGCTATGACAGATGCCTGGATTAGGGTGATAGGCATTGGGATGATAGAGAGGAAGGGTGGATCCTGGAGACACTGTCATGGACAGAAACATGGCAGGATTTAACGGTGCTTTGAAAGAGAGGGAAGAGTCCACGATAATGCCAAGTTTACAAGTTTGAGAGAAAGGAAAGTTGGTGATGATAGTAATTATGGTATTTAAGTTTTTACTATGTGCCAAGCACTCATTCATTCAATCATATTTATTGAACACTTACTATGTGCAGAGCACTATACTAAGCTCTTGGAAAGTACAATTCGGCAACAGAGACAATCCCTACCCAACAATGGGCTCACAGTCTAGAAGAGGCATTATACTAAGCACTGGGGCAGCTATCATATACTCATCAGAGTATATGCACCAATTCCTGTACATAGAGCTAAACTAGTTGGGAAAGTTAGGTGGAGGAGGGGATTTGAGAAGGAAGAAGAGTTCAGTTTTGGATAGTTTAAAGTGTTGGTAGAATATTTATGTAGCGATGTCCTGGAGGCAAAAGAAGCAGCGTGGCCTAATGGATGTTACAGCGTGGCCTAATGGATGTTACAGTGGCCTGGGAGTCAGAAGGACCGGGCTTCTAATCCTGGCTCTCTCACTGGCCTGGGAGTCAGAAGGACTGGGGTTCTAATCCTGGCTCTGTCACTTGTCTACTCTGTGGCCTTGGGCAGTCACTTCACTTCTCTGTGGTTCAGCAACCTCATCTGTGAAATGGGGATTAGATATTGTGAGCCCCATGTGGGACACGGATTGTGTCCAACCTGATTAGTTTGTATCCATCCCACCACTTAGTACAGTACTTGACACATAATAGTAATGTTAGTATTTATTAAGCGCTATGTACAGAGCACTGTTCTAAGTGCTGGGGTAGATAACAGGGTAATCAGGTTATCCCAAGTGAGGCTCACAGTCTTAATCCCCATTTTACAGATGAGGGAACTGAGGCACAGAGAAGTGAAGTGACTTGCCTACTCACACAGCTGACAAGTGGCAGAGCGGGGATTCGAACCCATGACCTCTGACTCCCAAGCCCGGGCTCTTTTCACTGAGCCATGCTGCTTCTCCACATGGTAAGCGCTTAACATATTATAAACAATAAAATTAACAAACAAGAAATGCTAGACTGTATGGAGAAAGAGGTTGGGGCTAGTGAGGTAAATTTGGGAGTCACCTACACAGAAGTGGTAGAAGAAGCTGTGGAAACAGAAGAGCTGCGTAAGGTGTAGTCATTTAAAAAAGAGGAGCCAGAACTGGGCCTTCCTAATTGCTGAAAATAATAGTAATCATTATTATTAATAGTAATGATAATAATCAAAGAGCCCTTCAAGATGAACAGCTTCCTTGTTTCTTTACATCACACTGTGAGCCTCATGTGGGACACAGACTGCATCCCCTTCTCACCTGCTCCTTAGCTTATAAAAGTGTGTGGAAGAGCATTTAAGACCTTGGGGTGAACTCCATCTCAGCCCTCTTCATGGCTATGACTGAAAAGGTGACTTAAAAGATGTGGCAAAGGGCCAAGTCGTTTCTTCACATGGCAACAGGTTGCCCACACTTTGCTGGATCTCAGGGTCATTGGTGAGGTTGTGTTAAATAGACTGAAGTATGGCAACTGTTTTAATAGAATTTTACTTAAGGTTTGTTGCCTTGATATACAGGGCTTTCGTTACATCAAATTGGAAGCATTTGTTGCACAAGACAGTGGAGGTGAAGAAGAATATGGTTCCTCATGAACGGGCTGGCTCGGAGAGAACTGCCTGCACACTGTTCTTCAATTTTGATCTCAGTTAAAGTGATTGGTCACAGTTTGAAGAATTTGAGAATTTCTATTTTGTAGTGCTGCCTCTGATCTAAACTCTAACTTTGGATGAGACTTTCCAAATGTCTAAGTATTAAAAGTGGGGCATAAGAGAGCAAAATATTAAATTAGCTAACACAAATCTCTGTTGTTGCACTGTAAAAATAAAAGAGATGAATGCATATTTATGATGTCTAATTCTCATAACTTTTGTAGTATGCACAGAAATACTATCAAAAATAATTTTGCCCCATCTGAACTGTTGCATATTTTTGCCTAAAGCCTCATACGGGGTGAGGGACCACTTTCTTGCACAAGAAAAGTTCTGTTCCACTAATTCTAACTAGCTGAAGCTGGAAGCGATCTGGAAATCGGGGCTGAGATGGAGTTCACCCCAAGGTCTTAAAAGCTCTGCCACACACTTTTATAGAATGATTACAGGTGCATAAACTGTTTATAGTGCAATCCGTCCAATTACAAGAAAATGCAACGAAGAATCCCAAGACCTCTTGCACATGGTCTCTTGACCTCTCTTGCAAATTAGCAAATCAAATTTGAGTCCAAAAGGAAATCTTTTGATAGGATGGAATCCTGATACGTTAAATATTTCATGATCTTATGTTATTATTTTGTCACTGTTTCTGAACTGTCGTAATTTAGCCGTTAGCTCCTCCTTCCCCAATATAAATATATAACATATAACCTTCTCGTATGACAGGGAATTGTCAGAGTTAACGTCCATGTATTCTTCCCAGTATCTAGAACAGTGCTTTGTTTTTATTGATATATTTTTAAAAAATCACCTGAAATTCATCCCAATAATTGATCTGCATGTATTTACTATCCAAAAAGTTGAAAAAAACAGCTGCAGTCATCTTTCAATATAATTACAATTTATTCTGTTTGTATTGGCAGTGGAAAAAGCTTCAGTACTTTATTGAAAGAAAGCAATAAATAATACTGTGATAAAAATAGTTCAAAAGTAGACTGTACAGACTTTGTTACATAATCAGAAAGTTCACAAAAGATTAATAGAAAACTGAACAGTAACAATGAGTTGAACAAGTAAATTGAAAGCAGAAACCAAAAAAGAAAGACATGCTATATATATATATTTTGTTGCATAATAAATAACACACCATGATCTGAACAGATTTCTTGCTGGCTTTTTAATATGCCATCTAAAAAATAAAAGACACACTTTGTACTCATACTGTTTGAAATGGCTATAACCATCAAAATCTAAAATTGTGTGTCCAGATTCAGTCTTTAAACATGTTTACAAACAAATGTAAAAGACGATTTACGTAAGAAAAATAAGGCCTTTTTAAAAAGTTGCACTACACAATTCTTCAGATACTGTGCCTTCATCTTCTAGTATATACCAATGTCTTTGAAATTAGTGCAGTGCTTGGTGATTGGTCCTCTAAGAACAGTTGCATCAGAGCCTTTCAACGAAGAGTTTCAAGGAAAAGGATGTGGGAGGAAAGCACTTGTCTGCAGGCTATTATCAGGATTTTTTTCCCCAATGTCTGTCTTTCTCTCTTGGTTCAGAGAATATTTCTCAGTTCATGGCTTTTGCTCAGTCACTGAAGATCAGCTATATAAGCCCTGTACAACAGAGACTAAAAGTTGTGGCGTTAACCAGCTGAATAATATTTTTCATAGTGTTCTGATATTTCCCAGTTCGTGTCTGATAAAAGAGTTTTAAGGTAAGAAATTTTAAATCGGTTCAGGCTACACCAAACATTTTCTTGCTGGAAAAAGTACAGTTATAATCAGTAATTAAAATCACACACCATAACCGTTCACAATGAAAAATTTGCTTATTTTAGAACTAGCTGCATCCGATTGGCAATGTATTCTGCTTGGTGTCGTGATACTTTTATAAACACAGTAAATTCAGTTCCTCCATCAGGTTTATTATTAAAAAATTAAACATTAATGTTACTTACAATAACTGCATAATTTACAAAAACCCTAGTTCATAGGATTTATACACATTAGCATTACAGTACATTCAGGTGGAAAGACTAACAAATTAAGTATAAGAACATCGATGAACTGGTTTGAAAGGATATTTATAATCCGGTTACTCATGAAAAAGGTCAGTAACTGTATAAATGAAAAGTCACATAGGTTTACATAAATATAAGAAACATTTATTTCTAAAATATTTTCTCTATAGTACTCATTAATTTTTCACTAATTAAAAACTCTGTAATAAAATATCTCGACAGGTCCATATGACAAGTATTAACATTAAAGATCCACTGAATTTTAAAATATGGTCTTTGTTGAATTCAAAATGCTGCATAATCATCTGTAGAAGTAGTGTGGGTAAACTGGAAAAAAAAGAAAAGACAAACCTTGTTAAGTGCAAGTCAATGTAAATTAAATAGATTTGGCACGTAAACAAGCAGTCATTCAATCCATGCTTGTAGACCAAAGTTGCTCTTTCACAGCTAGCATGGTAGGTGTGATTCACTTGGATATTTTTCATTATTTAGCTACATGGAGAACTGAGATTAAAAAAATCAAGTAGGCTTTTCCCTAAGAAAAAAGTTCCTGATCAACTTGAGTGGGTCCATTTTTGATATGCTGTAATGTGACTGTTTAGTAATATATTACTTTAAAAGAAACAGGATAAAAACCATACTTGTCTGGACTGTAAACTCCTTGTGGGCCGGGAACGAGTCTACCAACTTGGCTGTACTGTTTCTCCCAAGTGTTTACTACAGTGCTCTGCACTCAGTAAGTGCTCAATAAATACCACTGATTGTTTAGGCAGTTTTAAAAATTGAATTAAACCTTCTTTTATGAAGGCAAAAATTACAGTTTCTTTTACCCCTAGAATCATAGAAAACCTCATAGACAACAAATTCCTACTCTTAAAGCCTTTGGCATTGGAAAATTTTAGTATTGTGAAGAACAACTGATCAGATAAATTTCAGGGAGCGGTATTTCAGTCTTTGACAGAATACTTTTAATCAAGATCAGGGTAATTTATCTTATTCTAAAAGCATTAGTGCCAATGGAAAGATAATTGAAACAGGGCACCTTTGGCTTCAAAAACCATGCTGCCCAAGCAGTTAATGAATTGCAATTATACCAAATTTACAATCAGACCAAATTTCCAGTTTAAACAAATGATTATTTTTTCATGCTCCCTTAGAAACATTTTTATGTTCATATAAATTCTGAAAAAAATGTAGCCGGTCTAAATAATCTTCTTATCCATTAAAAATACATGAGTCTATTTTGTGTCTATTTTACTGTTTTAAAGTGAAAACAAAGACCTAACAAAACTGTCTTTGATTCAAGAATGCAAAATCCACTCTGAATATTCCTGGAATCCAGAGTCAAAATAGTTTCAATATTCTTACCATATGCTATGAATGCGGCATCCCTAAATAATGTTTGCTCAAGATACTGAAATATAGTCTTGCTTAAAAAAAATTGAATCAACATTGATTTAATTTTAAGTGCCATTCGGACTGATCTGAGAACAGGTAAGGAACTTCAAACTAACCTCTCCCCCCCCCCCCCCGATATATACATTAGACAGCTCTCTATTTACAAATGTGGAAATGAAATTTTTATTATCACAGAAGGGTCCTAATTATTTTGACTATATTAAGTAACATACTTTTTAAAAAATGGTCAATCAAAAGTATGGCACAACTGTGCCTCACTATCTGAAGTTTTTGGATGTTAAATAAAATCATCCAAATATTCCATAAAAATCCTTACTACACTTGAAACTTTCCTTGGATTTCACTTGCCAAAATTTAGCCAGATGGGTGTTTTTGCTACTCAGTTACGATCAAAGGGCCAAAACTGAGGCAGTAACCACATCAATTAGGGAAAATTTGAAGCTTTCCTTCGATATTCGAGCTTCAAAGCAATTTTAGTTGAAAATATGTAATTAGAAAGTAAACTCGATCTACAGTGCAGCCCTTTAAAATAATTCGTATGTGGCTCTCTCTATACTCACCAACAGAAGGCTTTAACAGGAGTAAGTTCTTACTGTTGCAGAATCCAACCTTTGTGTTCCTGATACATTGCCTGTTTCAACACCATAGGAGGAAGCGTGCAAAACACAGCATGCAGTTAGTGTAAAAAAAAAAAAATCAGGGGTGTGAGTATAGTCCAGAATATTTTCAAATTATAAGATTATCACCAGCGACAGGAGAGAATTTCCCGTAGGACAGAGAGTCGGACTGAAGATCAAACTGTTACTGATTGGTTCTTTTCTCTCTGGCCTTGGGAAACACTCTCGGTGGAGGGCCGCCTTCTATCACTCCCCTTCTTTATTAACTTCCCCACTTGCACGGCTGACAGGGACCCGGACAGAACAGTGTAAGATGACTCGAACCTAGCGATGCACAAATTTGAAACATACAACACTTCTTCAAACAGTCCCAACTATACTACTTTGCTAGATTTAAGAGCTAAAAAATCTCCAACAAAGATAAGCTACCTATATATGGTACAGGATACTTTATAAAGTCACGAATGACAATCACTTCCAACATCACCAATTGGTCATTTCTTATTCTAGTAGAGTCCATTTTTCAAAACTTTGGAGGCTGCATTCTTGAAAAACTCAGTGTTAAGGAAAATTTGTAGATGTAGTACTCGAGCCTTGCCCGAGGCCATGCACATGAGCATGACCATTTCTTCTTACATGGCATAGCACCCTATCTAAGGCAGACCTGTGTATTGGCTAAATATTCCCCAATTCTTATTTTGTGTTCTTACTTAAAATGCTTAGTAAAAATGGGCATTAGGGAAAAACTGACCCTAGTAGGTCTTTAATGTTTTTGACCTGTAAGGAAATTAATTTGAGATTTTAACACAGGATAATGGATTTTGATTGGTGAACCCACTTTGCTTGTAGCTCCATGCCCACTGGTATTGAACACTGTTAAAATATCCTTAATGAGTCACTCAAAAAAACACCAAATGGTCAATAGCTTGAAATTAATATTAGAAAATAAAATTATTGTTATAAGGCACATTTGAAAAAAAAACACAGCGTTCAATCCTTCCCTACTGGGAGGAGAGGACTCCCTCCATGAATTTGACAGTTGGAGGTAGAAGAGGAAGGAGAGAAAAAAGCATCATGTCTGCATAGAACATTATGGCAGTCCAGCACAGCTGGCGTTAGTGAGGCTGTTCTGGGGTGTGGCTCTCTCACGGAAGTAGAGCTTAAACAGCGTCACTGGAATGAAGTAACGTGGGTGGTGACAGTGCGTTTTTATTAATAGTATTCATTCAGTGTTTACCATGTGCGAGGCACTGTACTAAGCACTGGGGCAGATACATGATAATCAGGTGGGCAGATACATAATTATCAGGTGGGACACAGTCCATGTCCCACACAGGGCTCAGAGTTTTAGCCCCCATTTTACAGATGTGGAAATTGAAGCATATAGAAGTTAAGTGACTTGATCAAGGTCACACATCAGGCAAGTGGTAGAGCTGGAATTAGAACCCAGGTCCTCTGACTCAAGGCCTGTGCTTGTTCCACTAGGTCGTGCTGCTTCTCAGGTAGCAGTGTTGTTATCTGGCCCCCCAAATTAAAATAGGTGCAGGTTTCAAATAGAGTATGGAGAGGAACTTGCTCTGCCCTGCTTAACTCCACGGTGCATTGCTATACTCCTTGAGAATCTCAGAAGGGAAAAGTCAGTGTCACTAATAATCAGAAATCGCATTTAATAACTTGGATCGACTGCTTACACTTACTCCTCCTAACCAGAATTATGGATCAGTGGAAGTGGGAAAATAGTGTACATGAGATAGATAACTGGGGGCTCCACTACCTTCTCTATCCCTTTTGAATTAGGAATAATGGAGGAGAAAAGTCATCTGCAGTGGAGAAATCTTATGGAAACTAAGTTAAAAAGGTCAGCGACTTTTAGAGTATTTCACAGTAAGAGAAGAAATTTATCATCTGCATAAAGTCTCAGGGCTTCAATACAAGGAAACAAAAGGTTTGCACATTAACCATTCAAAAACCACTGTAAGAACCAAGAGAAAATGTGAAGACTGTATCTCAAAATTTTCTCAAATATGACGTCTGCAAAAATTCTGTCAGATAAAGGTCAACATTTAAAGTTTCTATTTGCTCCTTAAGAAAATGTCTGTTGGACCAGCAAATATGCCTGTATTTCAGCATAAGCACAATTCATTTCCCAGAACACCTAGGAGAAATATTTATTTTGCACTGCACAAATATACGCTTTTGCAGGATAAGCAATTCTACACATTGAACTAAGAAAAACAGAGCTGTTGTTGGTCAATATTTTTCCATAGATGAAGCACTGATTTTTAAACTTATTTTCTGGAAGAGCAAGATGAAAAAGAAAAGATTTAAAAATCTACTGATTATATTCAAACATTTTAACACCTTACAGGTAATAGCCACAGCAGTGCCGGATTTGAAGAACACTTATCTCAGGGGATTATACTTTAAGCTCATGAGTTCTAAGTGTAAACATGCTTTGTGGTTTTGTTGAACTAGTTGATGCAAAGAAATGTTATTACTTCTACCAACCTGTACTAGACTCCAAACTCCTTGAGTACAGGAATCATGTCAAATTTATTGTACTCTCTCAAGTGCTTTGTAAAGTGCTCTGCAGAGTAAGTGCTTAAAAATGCAACTATGTGTGACAAACTAACTGGAAAAGGCAGATTTATAGTAAAATGGTCAGTTTCCTTAACACAACTCAGTTAAGGACCAGTTTTTCAATTTCGGTTTAATTTTCACCATTAAATTTGTTTTAAAAATCAGGGCTGACTTTGCTTATTACTTCCAATTGCCTAATTTCTTTAAAAAATAAACTCAAGGCTTAATCAATTCAAATAATGTTTTTAAATAACTGCAAAAATTAAATTTCTGTCATCCATTATAGAAAGTAATAGTCACAGTACAACCAATGTTAGGAGTTCCTATACTTTGATTACTTTTCCTATACTTTGATTACTTATCCGAAATAGGCATTTGACCAGTTTTGTGCTTTTACCACCAAAGTTATTCCACACATCATCAGCTACCATTAAAGCAGCTTATTGATTCTGTGGCCAGTTATATGACCCAGCTTCTTTTCACCTGAGTTAAATTTCATAATCCAGCTATTGCTCCATATCCCTTCTCCCGCACCTGTCCAAATTTCCCAAATGGGTTATAAACCCCCATTCTTCCACTTCCTCTTCTCCAACTCGCTTCTCAACCCACTGCAATCCAAGGGCTCCTTCCCCTCTGCCTTCAAACATGCCCACGCCTCCCCCATCCTAAAAAAACCCGCTCTTGACCCCACTTCCCCCTCCAGTTATCGTCCTATCTCCCTACTACCCTTCCTTTCCAAAATCCTAGAACGAGTCGTCTACAATCGATGCCTAGAATTCCTTAACTCCCATTCTCTCCTAGATCCCCTCCAATCTGGCTTCCGTCCCCTCCACTCTACCGAGACTGCTCTCTCTAAGGTCACCCATGACCTCCTTCTTGCCAAATCCAATGGCTCCTACTCCATTCTGATCCTCCTTGACCTCTCTGCTGCCTTTGACACTGTCGACCATCCCCTCCTCCTCCATACCTTATCTCACCTTGGCTTCACGGACTCTGTCCTCTCCTGGTTCTCCTCTTACCTCTCTGGCCGATCATTCTCGGTCTCCTTCGCTGGAGCCTCCTCCCCCTCCCATCCTTTAACTGTTGGAGTTCCTCAAGGGTCAGTTCTTGGCCCTCTTCTGTTCTCCATTTACACTCACTCCCTCGGTGAACTCATCCGCTCTCACGGCTTTGACTACCATCTCTACTCAGATGACACGCAGATCTACATCTCCGCCCCTGTCCTCTCCCCCTCCCTTCAGGCTCGCATCTCCTCCTGCCTCCGGGACGTCTCCACCTGGATGTCGGCCCGCCACCTAAAACTCAACATGAGCAAGACTGAGCTCCTCATCTTCCCTCCCAAACCCGGTCCTCTCCCAGACTTCTCTATCACCGTGGATGGCACGACCATCCTTCCCGTCTCTCAGGCCTGCAATCTCGGTGTCATCCTTGACTCATCCCTCTCGTTCACCCCACACATCCTATCCGTTACCAAGACCTGCCGGTTTCACCTCTACAATATCGCCAAGATCCGCCCTTTCCTCTCCACCCAAACGGCTACCTTACTATTACGGGCTCTCGTTATATCCCGGCTAGACTACTGTGTCAGCCTTCTCTCTGACCTCCCTTCCTCCTCTCTCGCTCCGCTCCGGTCTATTCTTCACTCCGCTGCCCGGCTCATCTTCCTGCAGAAACGATCTGGGCATGTCACTCCCCTTCTTAAACAACTCCAGTGGTTGCCTATCGACCTCCGCTCCAAACAAAAACTCCTCACTCTAAGCTTCAAGGCTCTCCATCACCTTGCCCCTTCCTACCTCTCCTCCCTTCTTTCTACCGCCCACCCCGCACGCTCCGCTCCTCTGCCGCCCACCTCCTCACCGTCCCTCGGTCTCGCCTATCCCGCCGTCGACCCCTGGGTCACGTCCTCCCGCGGTCCTGGAACGCCCTCCCTCCTCACCTCCGCCAAACTGATTCTCTTTCCCTCTTCAAAACCTTACTTAAAAATCACCTCCTCCAAGAGGCGTTCCCAGACTGAGCTCCTCTTCCCCCTCTACTCCCTCTGCCATCTCCCCTTTACCTCTCCGCAGCTAAAGCCTCATTTTCCCCTTTTCCCTCTGCTCCTCCACCTCTCCCTTCCCATCCCCACAGCACTGTACTCGTCCGCTCAACTGTATATATTTTCGTTACCCTATTTATTTTGTTAATGAATTGTACATCGCCTTGATTCTATTTAGTTGCCATCGTTTTTACGAGATGTTCTTCCCCTTGACGCTGTTTATTGCCATTGTTCTTGTTCTTGTCTGTCCGTCTCCCCCGATTAGACTGTAAGCCCGTCAAACAGCAGGGACTGTCTCTATCTGTTGCCGACTTGTTCATCCCAAGCGCTTAGTACAGTGCTCTGCACATAGTAAGCGCTCAATAAATACTATTGAATGAATGAATTGAATGAATGAATAGTTTCCCACTCCTTTACCCCACTGCGACCACTTTTCAAGGTCACCAATAGCCTTTTCCTTGTCCAATCTATGAGACTATCCTATTCCTACTTGAACACACAACTGCCTCTGGCATGACACTCTGGACCACTACTTTCTGGAATCACATGCTAACCTTGGTTTTTATGACACAGTTCTCTTTTGGATCAGCCTTCTGGGACCTCTCTGGCAGATCCTTCTCAGTTCCTTTTGCCGGCTCTGCCTCTGTCTCCCTTTTCCTAATTGTAAGGGGGGTCCCTCAAAAGCCCCATTCTCTTAATTTACAACTCCGTTAAAGTGTATAGTGCTCTGCACATAGTGAGCGCTCCACAAATACAATTTATCTCTTGGAGAGCTCCTATGCAGATGAATCGCAAATCCATCTCACTGGCCCTGATGTTCTCCCTCTATATTTTTTTCCTCCTCTCTACATGGTTATCTTGTCAGTACCTTACGTTCAGTATGCTCAAAACTGAACATCCTTTTCCAATCCTCTCCCGCACCTCAGTTTCCCATCACAGCTGACCTTACCCTCCTCCCCATCTCGCAAGCAGCGTGGCTTGGTAGATAAGAGCATGGGCCTGGGAATCAGAAGGACACGGGTTCTAATCCCAGCTTCACCATTTGTGTGCTGTGTGGCCTTGGGCACAATTCACTTCATGTCTCTGTGCCTCAGTTACCTCATCCGAAAAATGGGGATTAAGATTGTGAGCCCCATGTGAGACAGACTGCATCCAACCTGATTATCCTGAATCTACCCCAGAGCTTAGAGTGCCTGGCACATAGTAAGTGCTTAACAAATACCATAAAAAAAAAAGCCCGTGACCATGGCTTTTTCCTTATCTTCAATTCCCATGTTCAGTCTTTAGCTACAGCCCGTCCGTTTCTCCTGTCCAGCACTTCAGAAACCTGCCTCTTCCTCTCTGTCCGAACAGCTATCAAGGTGACCCAAGCAATGCCCACCCCAGTTTGACTACTGCTCAGCCTCCTTGCTTATTTGCTTGCCTCCATTTTCAACCCTTTCCAGGCCACACTTTGCTCTTCTGCCTGGATCAAAATCCACTAATGGCATCCAACAGAAATTCCTGACCACTGGCTTAATGGCACAGAATCAGCTCTTTTCTACTTTCTTCTCCCACTGCATCCCAGCTCGCACACTTCATTCCCCTCATGCAAATCTACTCGCTTTACCTGTTCTCATCTCATGCACCAATCTCTTACTTACTCCCATCCTTAGCCCGAATGCCCTCTCCCTTCATATTCTCCAGAACATAACTCTTCCCATCTTCATGGCCCTTCTGAAATCATACCACCTGAAGTAAACCTTCCTCAATTTATCATCTCCGTATCTTATATACCCCCAACTGCCACTTCAGCATTCCTGCCACCAAAGCACTTCAGAGTTCATAATTCCCCACAGCAATTACACACTTATCTCTATTCTCTATTACTTCCTCCTTTCTGTAACTTATTTTAGGGCCTTTCTCCACTGCTAGATCGTAAACTGCTTGAGGATAAGAATCTTGTCTAGTTCTCTAATGTACTCTCACAAGCACTTAGTACAATGTGCTGCATACAATATGTACTCAATAAATAGAACGGAAAGTATTATTCAAAATACAAAATGAAGCAAGGGAAAAAATTAAGAATATATAATAACTATGTGCACAGGGAAAAGCACACACACTACTTCTGACTGATGGTTTTATAGATTTGTCAGGGATCTCACATTTTCACAGGGAACTTCACCTATATGCCTTCAACCGATGACAAAGGCAATTATGGAATTTTTATGTAAATTCCACATTTTTCTTTCTTAAGCATAGGAAAAATCTCAAGAGTAGAAATCTGTGCCAAAATATTTCATTCTTTAGTGTGCTATAAAACAATGAGTTAATCGTTGCAGTAAATATTGATACTTACTATGTGCCAAGCTCAGTACTAAGCCCTGGGGTAGATAAAAGATAATAACAACAACAACAATGGTATTTAAGCACTTACTATGTGCCAGGCACTGAACTAAATGCTGGGTTAGATTCAAGAAAATTGGGTTGGACACAGTCCCTGTCACACACAGGGCTCACAATCTTAATCCCCATTTTACAGATGATTATGGTAACTGAGGCACAAATAAGTTAAGTGACTTGCCCAAGGCTACCAAGCCGACAAGTGGCAGCTGGACCCAGTCCCTGTCCACAAAGGGCTCACAGTCTAAGTACGAAAAACAACAGGTACTGAATCTCCATTTTGCAGATGAGGAAACTGATGCCCCAAAAAATGAAGTGACTTGCCCAAAGTCACAAAGCAGACAAATGGAGGAGCAGGCATTAAACCCAGTCCTGTGCTCTTTCCATTAGGCCACCGTGCTTCTCAGTAAGTGTATTTCTAGTCTTCTTCACTATTTAAAAAAGAACCTTTACAATGCTGTCCTGCTAAACCAGCCTAGCAAGAATTTCCCAGTTAAGCAAGGTTGTATGAATTTACTTGCTTCCCACCCTCATATGCCTCAATGAAATCTGCATTTTAAAAAGGATACTTTTGGTAGGGACCAATAAACTTACAGCAAGGCCCTTCAGTTTTGAAATGCAAATGTTATAATTAGAATTAAAAAAAACAACCTGTGTCCTACCCTATCCTTTCCAACCCACTAAAAAATAAGGTTAAGGAAGAGATTTGTCTTTGTTTTTTAATGGGATAAATCATTAAGAAATCATGAAGAAATACCAGAGGCATGAAAAGCAATTCCAAGCATAGTTGCTTTCATAGCTAATTCCCAATTAGATGTAATACAACAAACAGGAACAGCAAGGATACCAAATTTCCTTTTGACTCACAGTTTCAGCTTCCTCAAACTAAACCCCTTATTATAGCTGAATGCAAGAAGTAAAATGGACTTTTACCTCCTTTTCCTTTTCCCACACTACCGCAGAGTCCTAATGAATATAGGAAATGGCTAAAAGCAAAACAGGAAAGGGAAAAAGGGGAAGGCTTACATTTGAAATGATCAGCTTCTGAACAATTATACTGACACTATTTCCAATCAATCATATTTTTCCTAAACATAAAATATACTAGCAATTTGGTGGTTTAATTCTGAAAATGCCACTAGGATACTATTTGCTAAACTGTTGCTTCAGTTTGAGAGTTACACTAATCAGAAGAACTACTACACAAGCCAAGAAGTTTGATGTAGAATTTTTTTGGCTGATGAGTTTAAATAACAATAATAATAATAATAATGGTATTTGTTAAGCTCTTACTTTGTGCCGAAAACTGTTCTAAGCGCTAGGGTAATCAGGTTGTCCCACATGAGGCTCACAGTCTTAATCCCCATTTTACAGATGAGGTAACTGTGGCACAGAGAAGTTAAGTGGCTTGCCCAAGGCCACACAGCAGACAAGCGGCAGAGCAAGGATTAGAAGCCACATTCTCTGACTCCCAAGTCCATGCTCTTGCCACTGAGCCACACGCTGCTTCTTAAAGTTGTCGGTGGGTGGACTTGAACCACCAACCTTTCAGTTAACAGCCAAACGCACTAACCCACTATTGTGCAACAGGAATATCTGAATAGGATACAGACAAAAGTTTAAAAATAAATTGATAATACGCTTCAAATGAACATGCAGAGAACTCAGATGTTTAATACGCAAAAGCATTTTGACTAATTAAACTGTCACATCCCAATAGAAAAATGCATCATGCTTAGGAATAATAAAAATCCGTTTACATACCATCCATTTGCATCTTCTTTGGCTGCATAGAGGGTGAAGACATTGATGAAGTAACTCTGAAATTTGCAGGGAGAGTCTCTGCTGATCCAACAGCTAAACCTCGAATATCCTTTGGTCTAAATTTCTTTCTCCAGGAAGGTGCCCTTCTAAAGCTTTTATCATCCTCCTAACAGATTGATAAACCAAGAGTATTTATTTTGAAAACAGGACAGATGATCATGGCCAAGTTATATCAATTTTAATATTGGCTGTATCAACTATTACTTACATGAAAGTGAACTTTTCCATTTAGCGTGGCCATAATTTATGTGAATAGGAAACAAACGATTTTGATGTGAAAAGAAAAAGTCTACTCTCCTATGGAAAGTGTAACAGAAATTTGTATTTTATTGTGTCTCCAAATTTACAAACTCTAATGTATACCTAGATTTCCTATCTCTGAAGCTTTTCTGGTTAAAAGATTTATAAATAGTTCACAATATCCACAATAGTTTACATCTATCCACAATAATTTTTATGTATTTCAAGTTATTACCTCCATTATTACATATTCTGGATGCATATTTGATAAACGTCCCAAAATACTTATGTCAGACTTACTTCATCAAATCTTCTGTCGGTACCCATAATTAGAAGGTTGTTAAACTCTCTTTCCAAGATGGTACGGGCCTAAAAAAAAACCCACAAAAAACACACCACAATATTATCACTAAAGCAAGGTTTGTAGGAGATAAATTATACATTCATGTACTCTGAAAAGCATCTAGCCATATTTAGCTTGATGGCCCTGTCTGGGTCATCATCAAACCTACTGATCGCCTTAGCGATCATTCCTTCACCCTATATATTAAATTACTCCAGAATTCTGGATTATTTATTTATTTTAGTTCAGCTGGCAAAGAGATAGAAAGTACGTCAATTACCTGTGTGTTTTGAGTGGGTATTTGTAACAGGAGAGCCAATGCATTGAAATCAAAAGTTTCATCTAAGGCCACAAGTGCACCATGAACTCCACTTTCTACAAGGTTATTTGCGTATTCTTTCAGACCGATTGACAATATCCAGCGAATCACTCGGTCATTACTCCAAACAAGAACATCTATTGTGGAGGTGGAAGAGAGAGTTTAAAGAAAATGAGAGCATAAAATGAATAATGAAATTTCTTATACAAAATATAGCTGACACTCTATTTAGGAGATGGTTGTCAAGTGTAAGGATTATCCCTGAGTTCCCTTGGCTTCCTTCACTCTCCTATTGCCTGCCTATTGGCCATATCACACTACATCGTGTGGTGAAGGGGTCAGGTGGGGAGGTTGACACAGCCCATACACCCTGCATCTACTGGGGCCCTTATCCTCATCAACAAATCCTCATCCTTTATGTGGCCTACTTTATCAATATTTTATTTATATTCTGAATCTAAACAAAATTTGCATGAAGACTTTTTGGGAGAGCATCTGTTTGTGAAGACAATTTCAACCAAGCTAGTTTCTGAGGAAACATGGGTAGCATCTTTAAAACATGTTTTCTTGTAGAGTATTTCAATATTTCTAAGGTGTTTTGATCGAGTTCATTGATATTGGTGCGGAAGAGAAAGTATATATGAGTACACTTATGAGTACATATATACTCACATAAGTACAAATACTCTCACTGAGAGACAGTATATGTACAGCACAATAAAATGGACATTTAATCCTTAAATATTTTACTAACTCTGTCCAAAATTTGGGAAGTTTAGCCAATATTTTGGATTAAATACTAGAAAACATGACAGGAAATTAATATTAGTTGGCAATGCAGATGGAACTTAATCCATTTTGTATTTTGCCATTACTAATACCCAGAATACTATCAATACACTTTCCACTTCCTTATTCGCCAACATTCTTCAAGAAGAAAAAAATTGAGGCTACCAATTCACTCATAAGCAACAATGTAATCTGAAGATGAGTAAAATACAGTACATTAACCTTTTATTTCATTCTGGCTTTCTTCTCTTTTTCTTTCAAGCTCCTTCCGATCGTAATTCAATCTCCGTAGACACATAATTCCACATTGGAAACTGTTCCTGTTTGGAAAATGCATATGCTTCTTAGAGTCAATGAAAGTAAAGCTTCTCCTTGGCAGTCGATTTGTCAAAATCCCAACCATTTATTTACCTGTGAAAACTGTCAACCATCTTAAGCTGTCCACGAAGATCTTTTTTAGTCAAATGATCCAGCATCCTAGCATCAACAAGACATTCCATGAAGTAGCTACGGTACTGAGGAAGCCCCAAACTTGGGAGCCACTCATTGCCAATCCACTCATGGTTCATATCACCATATGCTAAAGTCTGTTTAAAAAAAATTGCCAAAAAAAGTTTATTCAATAGAGAAGAAAAATATCTTTATGGTACTTTTATTTGTTGAACCAAGTCATATTACTTTTAACCAAAGATGAATTTTTTAAGGACCAAAATGAATAACTCTCTGATTCATAAAATGTGTCAGATTAAAGAGTGCTATCCAAGAATTTCTACAGTATTTACTCCAAAAGAAATTTTATCCAAAGAAAATCAGTCAATAGCAGCTCTACTTTTCACATTTTCATCAGGTTTTGATTTTTTTGGACAATGTTCTCTAAGCAAAACTGCTTTCACCTATAGCATTACCAAAGAACACAATCTATAGACAAATTTATTTCAGAAAAGAATTTGGATTTAATGGATGGACTGTACAGAATGATTGTGACTCATGAACAGGCTTGAAAACTGTCCAAATCTGTCAAATTTGTTCTTTAAAAAATGTTTCGGGAAAAATGCAAAATTGCATACTTCATACATGCCACTTTAGCTATAGACGAAGAAGCATGGGCTTTGATCGGTAAAAGTGAAATGGCCCAAGTACATAAGAGTTCGGCAATTGTGAATCAGAATTTACTACTTCTTTCTCCTGCTTTCTGTGGCAATCAAACTATTCCTACACTAAGGGCATTGTTGAATAATGAAGGGCAGTGAAGGGAATTTAGGAGGGAATGAGAACAAGAACATGGGAGTTTAGCTCCCTGAAGAGAGCCAAGAGGACTGGTAGAAGAGGTTAAAGCTTCTTTCTACCCATTTCATGTACAATAATTTCAAATTCCGTTCCTCGTTCTGCCTAGCTGGAGAAGCAAGCATCAAGGAACTAATTAAAAGCTTTTGAACTTAAAGGTTTCAGTGGTAAGAAAATATACCAAATTTCAGTTTTTCATGACTTAGAAGTTTGGGGTGGGGGGGTGGAATTGAGATACAAAATGCATCTGAAAGAGAAGTAAACTGGAAAAAACTTCTAGTAATATTATTACTTAGATTTGACTCAACAAAATCTAAAGGAATGTTCAGTAATTCTCCAAGTCCTAAACATATTACAGTGTAATGTGTGGTAGATTCCATTTGGTGTCTCTCTCCCACCCACAGCATATGTAGGAACTGTGAGGAGCTTCTCTATGTTTTTTCTCACCACCTCAAAATTGGTAAGGAAAGATCAATCAGTCAATCAATCGGTGGTATTTATTCACAGAGAGCTCGTAATCATTACAATTCAAAACCCGTTACCACCACCAAGGAATTATAACTCCAGGATAAGAATAAACTGCAAGTCTTTTCCAGTTAGGTGGTGTATCCTCACACAAAAACCTTCACAAGCAAAACACAGACATCTCTACTAAAATTTTTTCAAGAAATGTTTTCAAAATTGTTCATGAGGTGTTGGTAAAATCCTTTCTATTAAAGGCTGGACAGAAATACACCTGCATTCATTTGGTTGCTTTTTAATTGGTTTTGTTTTCAAATCATTAGCAATCTTCCAAAATGATTAAACTGTTGAAAACATCAAGAATGAGAAATCACAGCTTTGTGTTCTAATTGCTTTTGTTGCCGCACATATATGAAGAACATATTACAGAAAATCTCCAACCTGAGCCCAGCTTCCCTCCTCATCTTCCTGGTGTTATGTGGTTAGGAAAGCAAAAGGATACACAACTATTAGTATTAATAAAATTAGTAATGCAAGCACATTAATGTTGCAGGGCATTTATAAAAACTTTGGCATGCAAAAAATAAAAGCAAGCATCATGCGATAATCATACAAAATAAGCCCCTTACATTTTCATGCAAGTCAACACCCATGTTTGGAGAAATTTGTGCTCAATAACAACAAAAAGAGTGTGACAAAATTAGGGACTCTCAAAAAGGGAGAAGATACAAACTGACTCTATAACTGTGCTACTCACTCCTGAAATATACAGAATATATATTAGGATTCAAAAGTTTATTTTCCTCTGACCAAAGAAACCACACTACAAAACAATTACAGTTAAATTTTACAAAAATGTGATTGAAGGGAACGTGTGATTCAAACATTCAAAAAAGTGGGAAGCACACCACAGAGAACAAATGCCGCAGTATTGTGACTAACCGTTTGTGGCGTAGCTGTAAGATTTTCCATTTCTTCATGTGTTACCCAGACATTTCCTGTGGTCTAATATGACCCCCAATGAACCAATCACATCCAGTGAGAGGAAAGCAGTAACAAAGAGGAAAGGTGGCAGAATATAAAAGCAGTAGGTACTTAAAAGGAGCAGGCATAGGATAAGGCAATGGCTTCTAAAGCTTTGAACTATATTTATCTGCTGAGAGTATATGTATAAATCATTGTTTCAGGGATATTTCCTTATTTTCTACAATTATCCAGACATAGCATATGTTCAAAAGTTACTCCGAAGAGGGCTGTCCCGCATATAGTTAATACTACCTTAGAAAAGATAATAATGAAACTAAAACATCAATTGCAATATTTTTCAATACAAGTATTTATTCTATAAGCTTCCTTACTCTACCCTTTTGACAATGGCCTAAAGAAAACAGCCCAAGACTGAAAATGCTTGTCCTCCAGTTTCAAGTACAAACCTCCCTCAAATATTTTCCAAGAAGTTATGGATCACACACATAGATGTCAAAAAGTATTTCTACTTCCAAATACAATGAAATCCACATCAGTGAATGCAAAATTTATTCTTTCCCACAATTTACCCTTTTAAATTGCCACTGATGCTAAAATAACAAGTTTGTTCCAAAAAAATTTAAAATATTTTAAGTTTTAAATAAGGCAATTTTCCTTAGAGTGACTCTCTTGTTTTTCAGGCTGTATTCTAGGAGTGCTGTGAGGGCATAGAGAGGACTTGGAGGATAGAATGTGCTGTAGGAATCTCCAAAAGAGGTAACAAAGGGTAAGCAGGAGGGGAGGAAGATTGGGAGATTCAGTCAAGATCCTCATTAAAACTGGAAAAGTGGAACTGACAGTCGAGCCATCAACCCCCAAAAGTCCATTGGCAATGCTCTTTGGATTCCTGATTTTGGGATTCCAGAGCTTCAGTGGGCTCTGTGAAACTGCTGCTGGCATAAGAAGAAAGTGGTAAGAAGTAGTTTTTGTCATCCATATTGTTGGGTCCCACAAAGTTTAAACATCATGATTAGAAGGAAGGGGAAAGGTCCTTGTGTACAACCCACACTCAGGCCAGGCCCAGGTAGTGGTTTGGGATATTTAAACCTGAAAGTGTGGCTTGGCCTAAATTGAACTGGGTATAGAAGGCCCCATACTGCTTCCTCGCCTCACATAGTATTAAGACCATAAAAAGTGCCATTAGTGGCTTCTAGCATATTCTGCTTCCCAAAATTGCAACAAGATACCTAGAAGGACAGTATGACGGTTAACCCTCATACTAAGGTACATACCTCCTAACACTCTATATCTAATTCTCCCTTTAGTCATCTCTAGTCCATATACTGATCCAATGCCAGATACATGCAGTACGTCACCTAAAAATGATGACTCCTAAGACAACTTCCAGTCCCACTCAAGCTCATTTTTGATACAGTAAGGTACAAATCAGACAAAGATACTTTGGTGCTGGGGTTTCACTTGGACAGGCCATGGGGAGTTAATAAATTGTGACCTTGCAGAACTCTAACCAAAGGAGTTTCAACTCCATTTCATCAGGTTCTAACAATGGCTGAGAAATGGGATGGGGGAAAGGAGTGACAGGGTCAGGTCAGTTCTTAGAACACTACTTGGCACATAGTAAGCACTTAACAAATACCATAATAATAATTATTATTACTATCACTGTGCTCAAAAAGGTGTAGTAAAAAGGGAAATTGTTGATGGAAAAGGACCCAAAGAGGGGGTGAAATGCAGAGGAGTATAACATTCATTTGATTTTAACAAATCAGGTTGTTTCTGCATTTCTATCCTAGAAGAGGTTTTGGGTCTACCCTGAAACAATCAAATCAGCAGTATCTGAGTGACTGCTGTGTGCAGAGTACTGTTCAAAGCAATGGGAGAGTATCATAGAGGCAAAAGTCAATCAGTAGTATTTATTGAGCGCTTACTCTGTGCAGGAGCACTGTATTAAGTACTTAGGAAAGTACAAGAGAGTTAATAGACACATTCCCTGCCCACAAGGAGACTCTAGAGGGAAGGTTTCCTGAAGGAGATATGATTTTAGTAGGACACTGAAAATGGGGAAAGTGTTGCTAATTCAGATATGAATGGGGAAGGTGTTCTTAGGAAGGAGAATGTGAGTAAGAGGTCGACAGTGAAAGAGATGAGACTGAGGCACAGTGAATAGGTTGGTGGTAGAAGGGTGAGGTGTGTGGGTTGAGTTGGAGTGAGAATAGGTTCCTGGGAGAGAGCTTCTTAAAGTGTCTTAGAGCTTTGAAGGACAGCCACAGTTAGGGCGTGAGAGATGAAGGATAAACTGGTTAAAGAGATCGAGAAGAAGCAGCAAGAGAGCCAGGAGAAGAGCCAGGAGAGAACTGGATCAGTAAAACTAGTTAGTGTTTTCTGAGGAAGTGAGCAGTCCACGGGGCCAAAAGCAACCTAAAGGATAGGAGCATCGGGACATAGTAGACTCCGATAGATGCGGCAAAAAGGAAGTCATTGATGACCTTGGAGAAAATGATCTCAGTGAAGGGAAGAAGGCAGAAATCAGACTGCAGAGGCTTGAAAACAGACCTGAGGTGAAGAAGAGGCAGCAGATGTGTACAACCTATGTGAGAAGTTTGGATGGGAAAAAGAGGGGAGAGAAAAGCGAGAGCTGCATGGCACAGTGGGATATATGGCAGGTTATTTTCATTTATGGGTTTTGCAAATCAAAGCAATGGTTCTTTTCTCACCACCAAATTCACTCTGAATCCTAAATAACTGCAGCACAGCATTAAATGGCTAAAATCCACAGGAGTCTTAACTACCCTAAACCCATTGATTTTTTAAAGATAAATTCAAAGCTACTTGCATCACAGTTAACATTATTTCATCTTTATAGCTAATATTCTCAGTTTTAATTGTATGACCAAAATTCATATTTGAAGTTGTTTATTTTATGATTTCATCCCCTAGAATTATGAGTGATAAATATATGTTGTCAAATTTATCATTTTTCTTCGGTAAAATGCAACTTAAGACTATCTTCATTAACAAAAAGCTTTCATGCAATATGTGATTACTATTTTTGCTTCATACTTTTCGTAAGTGATTTAGGTTATTAAAACTGTTATTTCACCCAAGTGTTTATAGGAAGCATTTACATACCATTTCTATAAAACATGCATTTCTTTCTGCTTAAAGACAATAAAAGCTTCAATACCTACTCTGCTCTATTAATTACTCTACGCAACACAGGTGCCAAAGGAGAAAAATAATAAAGACAATGCTACTTTAATAACTCTTCCCCTAGTGGTTCCAATGAGGGGCCATTTTTAATTAATTGAATCTTACCGTTCTTGATGTAGGCGGGGCAGATGGACTCGTCAAAGACATGATTTCTTGGATAGCGAGCCTCAGTTTTAACCTGTGTAAAGGATTACTGATTCCTATTTCACGCTGTATTTCTGTATCTGATAAGGCAGACATGATAGCACCACTCTTCACATTTGCTCGGCAAGCAGCCACGTACCATGCTGGCATCCCAACCCACAGCTGGGAAGAGACAATACAACACAATTGAGCGGACTGTGAACTTTTTCCTTTTTAAAATAAAGACCTTTGGAAATTTTAAGAATTAAGTCTGCATAAACTATCTTTTACAAAGCATCACTTACCTCCAGCCACACAACCACCGTTGGTCCATCCCACTGTGCAAAAGGCAGACCTTGTCTTCGAGCTTCTTCAAGCAACTCATGCCTACAAAATCACAACCAGTAATTTATAAGGGAAAAATATATTCTAAATGTTATACAAACAGCTGTTATGCAAAGAATCCAAATGTTCCTTAATTAGTTTCACAGATTTGTAAGAATAATACAATACCAACAAAAGTCAAAAGTTTTAAAGTTAGCTTATGGCTTCTTCGATATTGTTTGTATGGTAAATGCTTATCTTTTTAAACACCTCTCACAATGAAAATGCTTGTTAATCAGTTGCCAGGCTACTTATTATAGCTCTTTTTCAGGTTAACAAACAAAACTGAATCCACTATTTTGACACAATGAAACTTTAAATGCCAATTTTCACACAACTTGAATGCGCACAGTTAATTTTGTTGCTGAATTGTACTTTCCAAGTGCTTAATACAGTGCTCTGCACACAGTAAGCACTCAATAAATGCAACTGAATGAATGAATGAAACCTAGCTTTCGGGGTGATTAAAATTCCTCCCCATAAAAGTCAATGATTTTTTAATATAATAATAACTATAATAATAATGGTACTTGTTAAGTGCTTACTGTGTGTCAAACACTATTCTAAGCACTGGATTAGATACAAGTTAATCAGATGGGACACAGTCCCTGTCCCAGAGAGGCTCATAGTTTAAGTAGGTGGGAGAAAGGGTACTGAATCCCCATTTTGCAGTTACGGAAACTGAGGCCCAGAGAACTGAAGTGACTTGCCCAAGGTCTCATGGCAGATAAGTGGCAGAGCCAGGATTAGAACCAGAAGCCCTGTCTCCCAGGCCCGTGCTCTTTCCACTACGACACGCTCAACCATACTATTTAACAGAACTTTGCTAGCAAATAAGCATTCAGGGTCAATCATTATTCCATTTCTGGGATGCCAGTTTCATGGAGCTGCGAGGGGATACCCACAGGTCTGGCACTGTGGAGATGAAGTCACCTGGGGCAGAATGGGCTCTGCTGCAAAACTGACCTCCCAGATTTGAAAGATCAGAATGGGAAACGAAACCAAGAGAGCAGCTCTGTATCTTGCCAGGCACAAGAAATGCTCATTTGTTTTTCATTAGGAAAAAGTATTCTGTAGTGTGTACTGGGAAAGTGTTGTGGGAAAGCACTTTTATTTAGCTGCATATTTAATGCTTTTCACTGAACTAATTCAAAACAATAAGTAAATCGGGGGCATTTACAGTATTTGAAATAAGCCGTACTTCCAGATGAATAGGCTATTTTCAGTGGTTTTAAACTCTACCATGCCTTTCCCCCTCAAAACAGCTAAAATACCAAGTTAAATACACTCATAAAGATCAAATTAAATGTTAATATTGTAATTTAAACATTACACATATTATATATTTACAACACACTGCTAATAATAGTTATTAAATAAAGCACCACAAAATTAGATGATAACTTCACAAAGATGTAAATGCTTTTAGCAAAAAATGTTCTTGCAAAATACAGAAAAAACACTTCTTGGAAAGGTGAATTTAAAGTATGAAAGCACAGCTTTTAGTATTTAACCCAAATAATGAACTTCTGAACACAGCCAAATGAAGCCTAGTAAACCTACCCTGCTTTTGCTCTACAAATTTAAGATGGAGAAAAAATAAGTAAACAAAGTTTACTCAAAATGACAGGTTTAAGAAAAAAAGTTCACTTGAGTTTGTATGCTTGATCAAATCATTTAATCAAAATTTACAAATAAAGGAAGATACTTCACAGTCTATATTGAATTTCAGAGTAAAAGCACAAGAATACTAAAATAAAGGAAGCTACCCATTCCCATTCCATTATGATGGGTTACTGGAATTAGAGATTATCCCAAGTCAAGTCCTAATGCCCTTGGATAGTCACTTTTCAAAAGATAATAGCATTATTCAAAACCAGGAAAAAAACCAATACCATGTGTTTTAGTATATCATAAAAATCCTGTGCCAAGATAAAGATGCTTAAATATTTTCTATTTAATGGATTCCAGGTTCATAAATCAGAGTTGCTAGCCTAATTAATATAGATTAATATTAAGGTTAATATTGGCCAGCCATTTTGGCTGCCTTGCCCTTCCTCTGCTTGGGTGGTAGGAATACTATGGGGAGGTGAGGCCAGCAGTTCGAGAAGCAGCAGTGGTGGCTGACTGAGCAGGACCTGAGAATAGCCCACTTCTTTCGGAATTAGTTTGTCACTGTAAAAATACTGTTGATGACTGCAGAAGGCTACCTTAGGTTACATGCCATTTCTCTGTTAACTATTTTAACATATTTTACCTTCAGAGAACATGTACAATCTGTTATTTTGCAATTTGCAAATTTTTTAATCCTATTCATTTATTCATTCAATAGTATTTATTGAGCGCTTACTATGTGCAGAGCACTGTACTAAGCGCTTGGAATGAACAAGTCAGCAACAGATAGAGACAGTCCATGCCGTTTGACGGGCTTACGGTCTAATCGGGGGAGACGGACAGACAAGAACAATGGCAATAAATAGAGTCAAGGGGAAGAACATCTCGTAAAAACAATGGCAACTAAATAGAATCAAGGCAATGTACAATTCATTAACAAAATAAATAGGGTAATGGAAATATATACAGTTGAGCGGATGAGTACAGTGCTGTGGGGATGGGAAGGGAGAGGTGGAGGAGCAGAGGGAAAGGGGGAAAAAGAGGGTTTAGCTGTGGAGAGGTAAAGGGGGGGGTGGCAGAGGGAGTAGAGGGAGAAGAGGAGCTCAGTCTGGGAACGCCTCTTGGAGGAGGTGAGTTTTAAGTAGGGTTTTGAAGAGGGGAAGAGAATCAGTTTGGCGGAGGTGAGGAGGGAGGGCGTTCCAGGACCGCGGGAGGATGTGGCCCAGGGGTCGACGGCGGGATAGGAGAACCCAGGGACGGTGAGGAGGTGGGCGGCGGAGGAGCGGAGCGTGCGGGGTGGGTGGTAGAAAGAGAGAAGGGAGGAGAGGTAGGAAGGGGCAAGGTGATGTAGAACCTTGAAGCCTAGAGTGAGGAGTTTTTGTTTGGAGTGGAGGTTGATAGGCAACCACTGGAGTTGTTTAAGAAGGGGAGTGACATGCCCAGATCGTTTCTGCAGGAAGATGAGCCGGGCAGCGGAGTGAAGAATAGACCAGAGCGGGGCGAGAGAGGAGGAAGGGAGGTCAGAGAGAAGGCTGACACAGTAGTCTAGCCGGGATATAACGAGAGCCCGTAGCAGTAAGGTAGCCGTTTGGGTGGAGAGGAAAGGGCGGATCTTGGCGATATTGTAGAGGTGAAACCGGCAGGTCTTGGTAATGAATAGGATGTGTGGGGTGAACAAGAGAGACGAGTCAAGGATGACACCGAGATTGCGGGCCTGAGAGACGCGAAGGATGGTCATGCCATCCATGGTGATAGAGAAGTCTGGGAGAGGACCGGGTTTGGGAGGGAAGATGAGGAGCTCAGTCTCGCTCATGTTGAGTTTTAGGTGGTGGGCCGACATCCAGGTGGAGACGTCTTAGGCAGGAGGAGATGCGAGCCTGAAGGGAGGGGGAGAGGACAGGGGCGGAGATGTAGATCTGCGTGTCATCTGCGTAGAGATGGTAGTCAAAGCCATAAGAGCGAATGAGTTCACCGAGGGAGTGAGTGTAAATGGAGAACAGAAGAGGGCCAAGAACTGACCCTTGAGGAACTCCAACAGTTAAAGGATGGGAGGGGGAGGAGGCGCCAGTGAAGGAGACCGAGAATGACCGGCCAGAGAGGTAAGAGGAGAACCAGGAGAGGACAGAGTCCGTGAAGCCAAGGTGAGATAAGGTATGGAGGAGGAGGGGACGGTCGACAGTGTCGAAGGCAGCAGAGAGGTCAAGAAGGATTAGAATGGAGTAGGAGCCATTGGATTTGGCAAGAAGGAGGTCATGGGTGACCTTAGAGAGAGCAGTCTCGGTAGAGTGGAGGGGACAGAAGCCAGATTGGAGGGGGTCTAGGAGAGAATGGGAGTTAAGGAATTCTAAGCAGCGATTGTAGACTACTCGTTCTAGGATTTTGGAAAGGAAGGGTAGTAGGGAGATAGGGCGATAACTGGAGGGGGAAGTGGGGTCAAGAGCGGGTTTTTTTAGGATGGGGGAGACGTGGACATGTTTGAAGGCAGCGGGGAAGGAGCCATTGGAGATTGAGTGGTTAAAAATAGAAGTTAAGGAAGGGAGGAGGGCAGGGGCGATGGTTTTAATAAGGTGAGAGGGAATGGGGTCCGAGGTGCAGGTGGAGGGGGTGGCACTTGCGAGGAGGGAGGATCCTATGCATCCACCAGTGCTCCTCAGGGCTAAAAGGAAGAGGAAGGTTCTCTCCGCAACCCAGAACAAATCTGTATAAAGACTGTAATGATTCTACTGCCTTGTAATTGTGGAAAAGACATTAATTCATCTTCACTAAATACCAAAGATTCTGAGGTAACCACTGGCTCATTACGGTGCTCTGGATCACCACTGGCAGCATGCTGTGGCTACTTTGGCTGAGTCCTGCAGGTCAAAAACGTTTGTGAGCTAGATGTCAAGAGCCACAACCTATTTCCCTTCCTGCTCCACGTATACTGTGACTCAATGGGAATATGAGCGGTGGGGACAAAGGTGTGCAAGTGCTACTGGGTCAACTATTCATTCCATTGAATTTATTGAGTACTTACTATGTGCAAAGCACTGTACCCAGTGCATGAAGCAGGTTCTCAGTCCCAAAGCCTCAGTAACTGCACTGATTCATCTGTCTACAATGGGAGTCTCTGGCCCCATTGCTGATTTGCCCAAAATCAGTTTCATTTCACTTAACTCAGTGGTAGAACTACAATCGTAACTCATATCCTAGAATGCCAAAATGTTGGTACTGTGTATTCAAAGTTTTGAACCTCGTACGTACTGTATACTCTTTATGGGAGAGTAGCATCAGATACTGAGTGAATAAGTACTAGTACTCTATCATTTACAACTGTAAACCAACTCAAAGTTGTTAATCGTTGATATCTGAAACCATTCGTCAAAAGTGCCATGTGTACTTCTTTAGTTTTGCACAAAATTATTAACATAGCAAATCTTTTCCAAGATTTAACTTGATTATTTGCCAACTCATCTATTCAACCTAAGTAAAACTGCATGAAAAACCAAAGTTACCACATCTACTGAAAATATTAATTTAAAATAAATAAATTTTCCAAAGAATGAAAGGTGAACAATGAGAGGTGAACATTTTGCGAATTTACATTATTTCTCTCCTCTTTCCTAACTCCAAATGGGATTTTTCAATTGTATCTTTTTTTCCCCCCAAATAAATCTGTATGGTAATTTTCCCCAATAATTAAAGAGGAAAAATTTATCTGCTGTTAAGAAAAGCACTATGTAAAGTATGGGGAATGAGTTTTAAAGCACATTAGTAAATACTAAAGTAGACATTTGTTAGGAATATACTAAAGACTGATACTGGCTACTCACGTACTAGTGAGAAAATCTGTAACACTTTTAAGTAGTTCAAAGTTCACCATTTTGAATTGACTATTAATACAATTTTTTAATGGTATTTGATAAATCCTTACTGTATGCCAGACACTGTACTAAGTGCTGGGGTAGATGCAAGCTAATCAGGTTGGACATTGTCCATGTCACACATGGGATTCACAGTCTTAATTCCCATTTTACAGATGAGATAACTGAGGTACAGAGAAATAAAGTGACATGCTCAAGGTCACAAAACGGACAAGTGATGGACCCAGGATTATTATTAATAATAATAATAATAATAATAATGTTGGTATTTGTTAAGCACTAACTATGTGCAGAGCACTGTTCTAAGTGCTGGGGTAGACACAGGGTAATCAGGTTGTCCCACGTGAGGCTCACAGTTAATTCCCATTTTACAGATGAGGGAACTGAGGCATAGAGAAGTGAAGTGACTTGCCCACATTCACACAGCTGACAAGTGGCAGAGCCGGGATTTGAACCCATGACTTCTGACTCCCACTTTCCACTGAGCCACACTGCTCCAATAATTATGGCATTTGTTAAGCACTTACTATGTGACAAGCACTGGGGGGATACAAGGTAATCAGGTTGTCCCACTTGGGGCTCACAGTCTTAATCCCCATTTTACAGTTGAGGAAACTGAGGCACAGAGAAGTTCAGTGACCTGCTCAAAGTCATACAGCTGATAAGGGGCAGAGCGGGGATTAGAACCCACCACCTCTGACTCCCAAACCCAGGCTCTTGCCACTAAGCCACGCTGCTTCTAGTCCTCGGGTCCTTCTGAATCCCAGGCCTAGCACTAGACCACGCTGCTTTGCCTATAATTCCCATGAAGTTCCTCAAATATGAACATACTGAGAAGGAACTGAGAAGAAACAAAAGATTGACAACATCTCAAACCCCACCTAAATAATGTGTGTTAACCAAGGTCTTAAAGACCTGAAGACAAAATATACGAACTGGAAAGGGAGAAATGTGCTTCATGCAAACCAATTCCTGCTTTTATTTCTCTAACAAAGATTCATTCATTCATTCAGTAATATTTATTGAGCGCTTACTATTTGCAGAGCACTGTACTAAGCGCTTGGAATGTGCAAATCAGCAACAGATACAGTCCCTGCCCATTGACGGGCTTACAGTCTAATTGGGGGAGACAGACAGACCAAAACAATAGCAATAACTAGAATCAAGGGGATGTACATCTCATTAAAACAATAGCAATAAATAGAATCAAGGTGATGTACATCTCATTAACAAAATAAATAGGGTAATAATATATACAATTGAGTGGACGAGCACAGTGCTGAGGGAAGGGGAAGGGAGACGGGGAGGAACAGAGGGAAAGGGGGGAAAAGGTGAAGGGGGGACAGAGGGGCAGCAGAAGGAGCAGAGGGAAAAGGGGAAGCTCAGTCTGGGAAGGCCTCTTGGAGGAGGTGAGCTCTAAGTAGGGCTTTGAAGAGGGGAAGAGAACTAGTTTCATTCATTCATTCAGTCGTATTTATTGAGCGCTTACTGTGTGCAGAGCACTGTACTAAGTGCTTGGAATGTACAATTTGGCAACAGATAGACACAATCCCTGCCCAACAATGGGCTCGCCGTCTAAAAGGGGGAGACTAACAACAAAATAAAACAAGTAGTCAGGCATCAATACCATCCAAGATAAACAGAATCACAGATATATACAAAGATCTTCAAAGGTCTTCGAGGCCTGAAAGAATATTTGTGATAAAAAGGAGAAATCTACTTCATGCAAAAAATCTCCAAGCTTTAATTTCTCTAACCTAAACTCTTTAAGATCTGCATAGACAATATATAATGTGGAAAAGGAGTAATTTGCTTTATAAAAAAAACCACTCCTGTTTAGAGAAGCAGCATAGCATAGTGGACAGAGCACAGGCTTGGGAGTCTGAAGGTTATGAGTTCTATTCCTGGCTCTGCCACTTGTCTTCTGTGTGACTTTGGGCAAGTCACTTCACTTCTCTATGCCTCAGCTACCTCATCTGTAAAGTGGGGATTGAGATTGTGAAGTCCCAAGTGGGATAGGGACTGCGTTCAACTCGATTTACTTGTATCCACCCCAGCATTTATTGCAATGCCTGGCACATATTACGCACTTAACAAGTGACATAATAATAGTAATCACGACTGGAACATGGTGTGTGGGGGGATGGCTCCTTGAGGGCAAGGATCGTGCCTACCTACTCTATTGTACTGTATTCTACCAAGCGCTCCGTAGAGTGCCCTGCACACAGTAAATGTAAGTGCTCAATAAACACCAATGATTGATTGGGTAGAAGCCAAAGGGGATCAAAAGAAAGAAGACTCTGTGTGTTGTATTTTAAAGGTGAAATCTATCATGTCAGTCAGTTCACTGACCATGCTGAAAGATAAATGACAGAATAATTTAAGTACCAAACAAATGTGACACTATTATTTGCTTTAAGTTGCCGGGAAATTGAGGATATTCAAACTATCAAACCCTATGCTTTCTTTTGCAGGGAAAAGACAGCAAATTAGCAAAACTATAAAAGAGGCAAAAAATAGCTCACTTCTCAATTATCTAGAAACTCTACTAAAAAAAGAGAGAAATTCACATTATTTCTTTCTAGTATCTGTTTTGGGGACTTGAATTAACACTTTACCAATTCAAAATATCCAAGCCTGCAAACCTGGAGTTTAACAACATTTAAACTGCAAATCATTCATCAATTGATGGTATTTACTGAGTGCCTATACTATACTAAGCACTTGGGAGAATGCAATCATTTCAAATGTACCAAAAATCTCTAAACACCACAGCTACTTGCTAACACCTTAAAGTTGGCAAATAAGATATTCATGAAGTTGTGATGGCTCCCTAGTTACTGACACTGTCTTAGAAAACTATGTCCCTGGAAAATGAAATTATCTCCCCTAAAATATATTACTACAATGCTTCCTGTTAAGGCCACCATGGTTCACTTTCCAGCACATGTTCTGACACCAAACCAAGACTCATTCTTGGACATAAACCATCTTTTCTATACTCTAGTATGGCCCCTATCTTTGATTAGAACAAACCTATTTTATTTTTGAAAAATTCAATTGTTTGTTTTAATATTCCACTGTTGCCCACCTCATCTAATTTGACCATGTTTAATACCACTGTACAAAATTTACAAAGACAGCAGCTACCTATCTGCTATGGAAAAAAGTTAGTTATTTTCTGCTTCCTTTCCCATATTTGGCTCTGCTGCCATGAGAACAATTGTTGTCATAGGCTTAATCAAGAAGCATATAGTCAACCAGCACAAAACCTCTGAAAAAATGTGAAGATCCCAGTATTTCCCACTTTCCCCAACAGTTTTCTTTTTCAAACAGAGTCTACCTAGAAACCTTAAAATGCCATTATTATTTGGGCCAAATAAAGCAAGATTATCCTACAGCTATACTTTTTCTGCCAGTAGTAGAAATTAGGACCTCTCATCCTTACTATTCCCTTACATCCAAATGCATATCATTTTACAGTAACAGAGTCATGGCGCTCAGCAAATAATAATTTCCATTGTATTACTACTCCTAATTTTAGTGTAAGATTAGTTATCTTGCAAGCAACTGTCACTGAAACAATGTTACATTAAACCTTTTTGAAAACTGTTCTACTGATATCTTGTGAAACTGCTAAATTGACCCATCATGTATCATGGTAATTAATGATAAACTGATTTAATTCTCTGTTCACCGTTGGTTCGAGTTGGCTTTTACTTAGCAAAAAAACTTATAGACATTCCCTTTCCCATTGTGCATTTATGGAAAAGCAACTTTTCAAAACCATCTCCTAACCACTAAATTGGTTAGTCAATTCAAATGCCATTGAAACTTGTAATTACACAAGAAATATTTGATTGAGTAAAAAAAAATATGGGAGGGGGAATATTTAAAAGCAACTCACTTTTTTTGTAGTTTTCTATTCTTTTCAGCCTGTCCTCCCAATTTACTAAGTCCCAAGGCATCCTGAGATGAGTTATCTAGGTCTGAAACTCCAGCTGTAAAGAAAAGAAAGCTTTAGGAGTTTATTTTTGTAACATATCATCAAAGTGCATCAACCATAAAAGCATTCTAGGGAAATTCCATAAATACAACTGCTATCCCAAGAGTGCATTCTCTCTACTCTGCAGTTGATCGATGAAGGAATAAATACAAACAGCAGGCTCGGACATGCATCCGAGAGGTGACATTCCCCCCATAGCTTCAGAGCAACACTAGGAAAGGAAAATTGTAGCTACAGTGAATCAGAACCCTCTGAAGAATTCCAGTGGTGCAGAAACGTATGGTAGACTGAAAGATTAATTAGTTAAGCAACTTTCGGAGGCTAAGTAACTGGCATGACAAACACTACACAAATGCTGTTCAGAAAAATGTGACTTTTATTCTCCAAGCACTTGCCGATCACAGTTTTTAATGTTTTCTTCTTTGAATCACATTGATCTAAATAAGATCTCCTTGCTTCCTAGTGCTGTGGACTTTTAAGTGGAGTGCTGATAAACAACACTCTTTCAGGACAAGGCACTTTTCAGGCAAAGCCCCACAGGGTAACATGTAGCCTGGCCACAGTAAATACTGCTTAAAAGTGGCACTGTAGATGCAAGACTATGTGGATTTTTGTAGGTTTTTAAAAATGATGCAAGACTTGCCCTACAGACTCAGTCAATATTGGCTGTCTTGGGAGATATATGGTCCTTAGAGACAAAAGCAAGAGTATTCAGATAATTCACTTATGATAAGAATGAAAGATAAAACACCATTTTAGGATTTTATGACTACTATGACTACCTCCTAATTTTTAACCATGGCACTACAGGCAAGTGAGCTTAATAGTCTTAATAGTCTTCTTATAAGTAACTGGTTAAATGCTAAATTACTTAGTGGACATATTTTTGAACTAAGCAACATTCTCAAACACTTGGCCTATTTTATAAAACAAAAGAGCTAAGCCAAGTAGCTTTATAAATGAGGTATTAGCAGGAATACTGAAGAACAAAGTTAATGGGCTATATTTATTCAGTAGTATTTATTGAGCGCTTACTATGTGCAGAGCACTGTACTAAGCGCTTGGAATGTACAATTCAGCAACAGAAAGAGACAATCCCTGCCCAATAACAGACTCACAGTCTAAATGATGGGCTATAAACTCACTCCTAAAGATATGAGTACAGAATCCCTACAATCCTACACAAAATAGATTCTTAAGAACACAAAAAATAAAGCACCTAAGGCAAATCTTTCTCCCCTGCTCCAGACATTTATGCATAATAATAAAAAATAACCAACCTTGTCCAAGTGACTCTTTGCTGATTTGTCCAGGCCGACCTTTTTCTTTCTTACCAAACAAGCGGCCTATAGAGGATTTAATTCCCTTCTTTTTAGGGGCTTTGTGAAGGGAGTCCTGGCTACTGTTGCTACTACTGGGATTGCTTACTTGTCCATCTTGTGAACCTGTAGAACTTAAGGAAAAGAACAGTATTCAGCCTTTAAAATTCAAATTTTAAGTAGACTTAATATCTGTAAAGTTCATTTTGATTCCACAAGAAAACTAACTCAACAAAATCCAAAGCTATTATTCATAGCAACCACATACATGAACTATGCACAGAGTTAGGGAGCCTGACAACTTTGGAATACTTTAGAATAAAAAACATATATGAAAAATTTTAGACTTTCTATCTGTTTGGTTACGACTTCTACTTTAGCTTTAAGAAGGTTAAGTCATGAAGCAGTAGAAATCAAAAAATCTCAGGACTGCCCATCAGTCAGCAGGAAAATAATTCCCCATCAAAGACTCCAAAGATTTTCTTAGCTATTACTTCTAAATGTTTCTTTTTTTATCGGGCTACTAAAAGTGAATAATAAGGTATCTATATAAGCTGCTTGATATACATCAGTTGAATTTATAGTTTTTTGACATTAAGTGCTATTATTATCTCCAGCATGAAACTTGGTTTTCTATATAATAAAATTCCTGAAATTCACAGTTATTATGACTTCTCACTAGTAACCAGAATATAGAGGATATTCCTTCCTAAATTTCTTAACTTGACAAAGTTCTATGCATGTTTAGTATCTGACTACAAATGTGGATTAGCATAAAGATTTTTTCTAATGAAATGTTAGAAAAGCAAAAACTCGGCCTGCCACCTGAATCAAAGACTCCTCCCTCAGTTCTTCTATAATGCAGTTACATTCTTGATGCCAAACCATCTCTTCTGACATATCTTCTACCCACACAGACACTGTTGTTCCTGTCACAACAACATTCTTTAATTCCCTAACCATTCCAATTTTAAAGTTGTTTTAAAATTTCACTAAAATGATTCTAAACTGAAAAAACTGTGAAATTTTATAAGCAAATTCAAGACACACCAGATAAAGAGGTGGCATAACCAAAGAGCTGACAATCTTTGTGGCAGAAGTTGATATTTCAGGCCAGGAATAGTTGGAACCATTCAGAGGAAGCAACTCCCGGTAAGTAAGCAGGGTAGTAGTTTATCTTTTTCCCTCATTAACAAGACCCAATTCCTTTAAATCATGAGTAAAAGCAAGTAAACATATATTTCCACGAATGAACACAGTTAAATTAATGACATTTACTTACTTTCTTATGTCCCTGATGTCTTCATGGCTTACGGTATGCAAAGCCCCTTTATGTAGTCGATCCAAACGAAGGGATCGAGGGGACGACGGTGGGGATGTTTCACATTTTATGGTTGTCTTGTCATCTCGTACCTCGTCTCTGGAAACTGGCAACTATGATGGATTAAGACAAACATAAAAATTATCGATCTTGAAATGAAGAGTGGAAGGCTCAAATTTTAATTCCTTAGCCCTATTTGAAGACCTCTATTTTCCAAATCACCTCCTGTCAATCTATTCTTTTTCAGCAATTATTTTCATCTAGAATTCTTTCCACTCCTTTTATAAATTCACTGCAATCTTCACTACCCACAAAGTGGAGGACAGCAGAAAAATAAATGGAAAATGACACACGAATACACACTCAACTGAGTCTCCATGAGGGATTAAATGGATGATCACTACTCCAGACCACAATTTTCAGTCAGGGTGAAGAACTGCAACTCAACTCATCACTGTTATTCATCATAATATTGCCATTTGAGCCCACTGAACAGTGGATTTGGCCCTAGCTGGCACAAGGCATTAGGCACAAGGTTACGCATTCATTCAAGCCACTCAAACACTCTCACTTTTCCATCCAGGAGGCAAGGAGACAAATCTGAGTCCCTGCAAAACTGGCACAGATTCTCTAGGATTCCCATTATAAGATAGCATATATTTATGAGCACAGATTTTTTTATGTTGACCAATTTAATCTGAAATATTTCTATTTAAACTAACATCAAGCCAAACAATTTTTAAATTAAAATGGTTTTGATGTTTCTATTAGCCTTTTCACTGACAAAATTGACTCAAATCAATCAGGGAATAATTTAGATTGATAAATTAACAAAAGGCAATTAAGTCACTGATATTAATCATTTCTCAAAGTATCTATTGCATCAATAGAATTGATTTGCATTTTCAAATATGATATATGGAAGGTTTGGTCATTTCTATTAAATTTATTGGAAATATTTTTTCTAGGGGAATCTTCCTTCTCTCTAGCTTTGAAGGAATCTGATACTTCTCTGGGTAACTGGAACCCACGTTGTTTTTTTGTTTATTTCTTGCAAGAATGTTCTCACTTCCTACACTCTGACATAGAGATCTCCCTTCAAGATCTAGTTTTAGATTATTGCTGAAACCGATCACACTAAATTAAGCAAGACTGCCTAAAGTCTGTTATTAATATCAAAAGGTAGCTGTGATGACTAGTGCTCACAACCATTGCAATGTCTGCAAATTCTGAAAAAGCGTATAATTTCCAAGGCAACAATTGCACACAAATGTTTCTGTGTATGAACTATAAAAGATAAGCTAATCTAAATCTTCAAAAAATTTGAAAAATTTAAAAATTATACCAGTTTTTAGAAAGACAATCATTGCCCATGAACTGTAACTAGCCCCAAACTCCACACATGCACACACATACATACACACACACACACACACATATAATGGAACTCTGATAGTTCACAAAAGTACACTGAAATTGCTAAGGCATTTGGGCAAAAACCACAAAACAAATTGGCTTTTCATTGTTGCCTTTCTGCTGCTTGCTAGTCATGGTTTAGAGCAGCTTGACCCTGCTGGACAACAGGAGTTCAGAAAATTGAAAGACGACACATTAAAGCTAGCCTCGGATATTTTAAACTGCAACCCTGACAAACAGCTGGGGAAATTAACAGGGATTCTTCAATACTTTCCTAATATTGTATTACAACTATAGTGGTTAAATTAATTCTAATTAACTGAGTGAACTACTTTTAAAATGGATATATTCTGACAAAATCAAATATTTTTTAAAGACTTAATATAAACAATTCATAATACTACACAGCATAATGAGTGAAAATCAAATTTCACAATCATTATTCCTAGCAAATAATTTTCAACACTTTACATAGCCAAATGTTATATTGAATAGCTAAATATTTTACCTTTCTACGATGTTTCCTTAAATCACTAGGCTGATAGATGCATGCAAAGAAAAGAAATTAAGAGAAACCAGATTTATTGCAAGTTCTGCAGTAGAATATGAAAGCATTAGTACTTATTGGAGAACACATTTAGGAGAGGATGCCAGCAAAGATTTAGCTGTGTGGGGTGGGATGGGGAAAGATTCTTTCCTGCCACAAAATATTTAGGGTTAAATATGGTATATCAGTCTTCAAAATTGAACTTTTAAAATGGAAACACTGCAAATGCCTTTAACACTTATTACTATTTTTTTGGAAGAAATCAATTTTATATTGATTGATAAAAGAAAAACAGGTATTTTGAACACAGCCATTAGGTTATAGTGTTTTTAAAAAAGTATTCATGTAAATACCAAAGTAAAAGGCCATAAATTTGGGGATAGTTTGAACACCTACTAGTTTAGGGACAGAATTAAGTCCAATTAAGCCTGGAACCTTAAGGTGCAATCTAACAGTAAATAAATACTTTGGGAAGAGTATCAACTCCTTCAAATAATTAGGGCACAGTTCAGTACGTTGCTGTAGCATATGCACAATGTACATATAGAGCAACATTCCTTTCAAACTGATTAACATAGCCAGTGAACAAGAAGTTCATGCACTGGGAAATAGGCTCAAGTTTTGTGGGTTTCTTTACCTCATCTTCAATACTACCAAGTCATCTACTTCAAAATATTATTTCCCTTCTTTATAACTTTGCAATTTGATATGAACAGGTGAATTGTATTTTTTAGTACTTTATAACTATGTAAAAATTGCATGGGGCAAACAGATTAATACACTTTCTCAAAAAATTCTGCAGCCAAGAGATTAACAAAATGTGGTCAGAGACAAACTCACTTTCTGGGGGTGGGTGGGGGGAAACTCTGATATGAAACAAAAGCAATTGTGTTTCTGTAAACAGCCACGTTAATGCTACATGAACTACACTATACTCATGATGAATCAACCAAACAATGGTATTTATTCAGTGCTTACTGTAAGAAGAACACTGTACCAAGTGCATGGGAAAGTACAATAAAACAGAGTTGGTAGGTATGATCCATGCCCACAACAAGATTACATTCCTATCGGAGGAGAAAAGCACCCTATAAATTCCATAGATAAGTTGACCTGATCAGCTTGTTTTAAAGATAGTGGCATGGCCTAGTGGAAAGACCGTGGGCTTGGGAGTCAGAGGAGCTGGGTTCTAATTCTGGCTCTGCCACTTGTCTGGACTTTAAGCAAGCGACAAACTTCTCTGTGCCTCAGTTACCTCATCTGTAAAATGGGGATTACAACCGTGGGCCCCATGTGGGACATGGATTATGTCCAACCAGGTTTATCTTGAATCTACCACAGCACTTAGTATAGTGCCTGGCACATAGTAAAGGCTTAACAAATGCCATTTAAAAATAAAAAAAGTGTTTCAGGTTGGTACAGGGGCTGTGCAGGAAAAGGGGCTGAAAAGCTGCAGGGATTATTTGTTTGACTTTATCATATGTCTGCCATATACAATTTTTATGCCCTCTGAAGAAGAGGAATTGGGCTGAATTTTTTTTTTTCAAAACTGCAATTTCTCATGTCTGCATTTGTTCAGAATGATCATCAAGTTCCTGGGTCCTGGACCATTAATGTCGTGGCCTCTTCATTCTTACAGTGAACTATAAATTACAATGTTGGAACCACCCCCATCTGACTTTTGGTACCTGTGTAATAGGGATGGCTGACCCCATTACCTTCACTTTTATTTCAGATACAAGTATTCACTTGAAAATAATTCGTCAATACAGAACTCTTGTGTTTTAGGGGAACAGACATTCACTAAATGACAGTACTTGCTTCACCAAAAAATTTAAATGTGTTAATATGTGTTTAACATTTGTAATGTTAAACTGGTTCTCTGAAGCGGGTATACAGGAACTTTTATCAACCAGAATATAGTACACATTGATAATCTAGGAAGGATGGAATTAAGACACATTGGGTAAGATCACCATTAGTGTGCCCATGAAGAGAAATCTTTGCATATGAAATAAGAGGGCCAATCAGAAAAGAAAATTATAGGAATTTTGTTCCAATTACAGGAACAAAATACCAATAAGAAATGTCTCCTTTTTTTTTCCTTTTTTAACCTGGGAAGGGGTTAGAAGAGGAAAACTGGATGAGAAAACTAAAAATTGATAGGAAATTGAGGTCTCGATGAAAAATGAATCCTGAGATGACTAGAACTATAAAAAAGGATAACGCACAAAATGAAATGCAATGCGCGAAGAACTGCAAACCAATACTCTATATTTCCAACAGCTAAAGATGATTTAATACATTTTAATGAAAGTAACAAAACTAAACCCAAGACTGAGTGAAATCTTCTGACCTTTCAATTTTACATGCGTTAAAAGGTACTAATTAATGCCTTATATTTTGATTTGTGATGCTTCAGACCAACAAAATGAATCATTACAAATTCAGTAGTACATATGGAATTTAATATGCCAGCAAACAAGGTATCTAAAATCGAAATGGATGGGTAATAGAAAAAATGGCAAGAGGTACAAAAAGTGGAACTGAAAAGCAGAAAATATTGATCAGGTAGTTTTAAAGGCAAAATAAGATTGCAAGATCTCTACACTAAAACATTCACATTATTTTAAACATCATGTTACATGGAATTTTAAGCACTTTAATTTAATAATTATTTTAAAACTTTGACATCCTGACATTCAGAGGTATGAGATCTGGAACATTTATGTAAATTTGTGCTTCATCTGAGCCTCATGTGGAGCAGAGACTGTGTCCAATCCGACTACCTTCTATCTACCCCCATTCTAGTAAAGTACTTAGCAAATGCCACAATTATAATTATTCTCAATGACAAATTCTAAATAGCAAGTAAAAGCTCACATCTATTTCACAAGTCTGGCCTGAAGTCATCTCTTTGATGCCACCATGATTCTGTGCAATAGGCCAGTAGGTGTTAAATGCAATGATCTAGATTGAAGTAGGCAATTATTTGGGCTGGAGGGCTAATTAAAAAATGTGGAAGACTGCCGGCAAATATCTCCCAAATGTCATGCTCAAGGTTGCAGAGGTAGTGGAGAGGAGGTAAAAGTAGCAGCAAGTAGCAGCACTACCATGACTCCTAAGAGAAGCAGCGTGGCTCAGTGGAAAGAGTCCGGGCTTGGGAGTCAAGAGTTCATGGGTTCGATTCCCAGCTCTGCCACTTGTTAGCTGTGTGAATGTGGGCAAGTCACAACTTCTCTGTGCCTCAGGTCCCTCATCTGTAAAATGGGGATCAACTGTGAGTCTCATGTTGGACAACCTGATTATCCTGTATCTGCCCAAGCGCTTAGAACAGTGCTCTGCACATAGTAAGCGCTTAACAAATACCAACATTATTAACAGGTTTTAGGAACTTTATAATAAAGACAATAATGATAATAGTGGTATTGGTTATACTCTTTCTGGTGGCCAAGCAATGAACTAAACACTGAGGTAGGTACGATATAACCGTATCAAACACAGTCCCTGTCCCAGAAGGGGCTTTCAGGTCAACAGGGAGGGAGAACAGATATTTAGTTTTCATTTTACAGAAGAAGAAACTGTGATTATAGAGAAGTTAAGCGGTCAGATAGCAGGCAAGTGGTTGAGTTGGATTAAAACCTCTGACTCTCAGGCTTGTGTTCTTTCCACTGGGCCATTTTAAACTTACACGTGGAGTTGGAAATCCCAACCAACATGGCCCTTGGGGCTGCTGGATATAGGAGGGACCTGGCAACCAATCGATGGACATCTTAGATTCAGCCAGAGTGAATCAATTGGCAGGCCATATTTTACCCACCAGATAGCTACACTGTCCTATATTTTTAATAGTACTTAAACTCAGCTCTGCACATTACAACTTTACAACCCAAATCACCCAAACAATTAATTTAGTCTTTGTGTTTTGTCTTCGGATAAGTAGATAAATAACTTTTGTGAAACTGCATCAATTTCAAAACCACCTCCCATTTCTATAATGAAGCTTTCCCCAATAACCAGAAAAAATTATAGTGAGCCTCTATTCGTTTATTGGTCAGTATATTCCCAAAATGCTTGTTTTTTAGATTTTACACCTCTAGAAATCAGGGACCATGCTTAACTCCCTCTGTGAAACATCAAATATGGTGCCATATGAAAAGCACATCTTAACAAAATGGTGTATTTGAAGACAGAAGACTAATCTGTCCAGGCAAGAACAAATTTTATTACAGTCTTCATAGTGATAATTTTCAAAAATCCATTTTTAATGATAAAAGCATACTCATCTTCATAGCCCTGTGTTGATTTTTTCAAGTGTGAAAGCATATCAGTGGTTTGTTGGGGGGTTTATTTTTTTCAGCAAGAGAGTAAAATATTTATGACAAAGTACAAAGTACCGGTACTTACAAGTGTCATGATACCTAATCTGTCCACTTCCCGTGCTGGACTATGAGGAATTCGTCTTGGTGTGGAACGTCCACTGCCAGGAGGGGAGGAACCAGCTAGGGATGAACCTGGGTATGGGGGGATGGAGCTCATTGACCTAAATCGACCGAGATTGTCTAAACTGCCACTCCCGACTCTACTTTCGATTTCTTCTGCCCGCTGCTCCGTATTTTCCTTTTCTTCTTGTATCAATCTAAAATTGCAAAATAAAAAACAGGAATTATTTTCTTACTACTGAAAAAGATTAATTATTTTGCAAAGACCTTACGTATACCCCATTACTACAGTACTGGCTGACTGGAGGAGTTAGGGAAAAGCTTAAACAAGTTCTGGAATGACAATTCGTATTTCAGCTCAGAAGTTCCATTTTTATTTCTTTACAAAGCAACACAGGAGTGACAAAAGTAACAACAAGTTAGACTACACTAGATTCCGGGCAAATTTGTTTTAAAACTTTCAAAAAGTAAAAATGTAAACTCTGTCCTTAAAGTGACAATCACACACGTTACATCTTAACTGATAGGCAACAGCAGCTGACATTATAAAGCTACTGATAATGCTACATGAAAAGTGTACAAACTTACATGGTTTGGCTTGCTCTATCCTACGTTTTACTATCTAGTAAGTAGAAAACACGTTCCCCTGAAAATAGGACCTCCACATACATCAACAACCTTAACAATAATGATATTTATTAGGCATTTTGAGCCCAGCACCGTGCTAAGAGCAGCCTGGTTTATATTCTAGATGGACGGGACACAGTTCCTGTCCCACAGAGGTCTGGACTCCCAGTCTAAGAGTTGGGAAAAGCAGGTGTTTGGCCACATTTTACAGATAAAGATGCTGAGGCACAGAAAAGTTTAAGTGACTTTTCCAAGGTTATACAACAGACCAGTGGCGAATCTGGAAACAGAACCCCAGTCTCCCAACTCCTTTTTCCATAGGCTATGCGGCAGCCCCATTAATTAGATAAGAATTTTAGGGAAATGTGCTAAAAACAGAGGAAGAGAGTAGATAGGTAAAATGGGACCAGATGGTGAAGGTTCCTGAAAATGTCTGTAAGGAGTTTTTGTTTACTGAAAAGAGTGGCACAGAAAGCCAGCTGAGAGTTTGGAGGAGAGATGTGGGCTGAATGATGATTCAGAAAGATGATAATAATAATAATAATAATAATAATGATATTTATTAAGCACTTACTACGTGCCAAGCACTGTCCTAAATGCTGGGGTACATACAAGGTAATCAGGTTGTCCCATGTGGAGCTCACAGTCTTAATCCCTATTTACAGATGACATAATTGAGGTACAGAGAAGTTAAGTGGCTTGTCCAAGGCCACACAGCAGACAAATGGCGGAGCCGGGGTTAGAATCCATGTCCTCTGACTCCCAAGTCCATCCTCTTGCCATGAAGTAGAGTGTAGTTTAGATTGGAGTGAAGGAAAGGCTGAAGGTTGGGAGGCCAGCAAAGAGGCTAACACAATACTCTAGTCTTGGCTAAGAGTAGAAACTGTGGGGTGTGTTTATTTACAAATTGCTCAGTCCAAACAATGTTAGATTTTAAATACTGAAATACTTGAAATGGTGTCTTCAAAATGGATTTCATAAAGCTGTTGCTTATTCTGATTGTTCATTCATTCAATCGTATTTACTGAGCTCTTACTGTGTGCAAAACACTGTACTAAGTGCTTGGAATGTACAATTTGGCAACAGATGGAGACAATCCCTGCCCAACAAACGGGCTCACAGTCTAAATGGGGGAGACAGACAACAAAACAAGTAGTCAGGCATCAATACCATCAAGATAAATAGAATCATAGATTTATATATACACATCATTAATAAAACAGAGTAATAAATAACATATTCAAACATGCACAAGTGCTGTGGGGAGGGGAAGGAGGAAGAGCAGAGGGAGGGAGTAGGGAGAATGGGGAGGGGAGGAGGGGCAGAGAGTAAGGGATTGTCCTGTGTATTATCCTCTCCCCCTTAGGCTGTGCATTTCTTTTAGGAAAGGGAGGTCTTATCTTGTATTTAGACACATTTGCTAAAGTGCTTTTCAAAAAGCACTTAATTACATCATAATAATGAAAAATTTGAACCATGCAGTTGACATCTGTAGAACTCAAGAGTCGGGTGTAGAGTCATATGTTTTTCTCAGAAAGATAAGACAAATGCAACGAATGCATGCTTAAGGAATAACCAATTTATACTTTCTCATATTTAATAATCAATATCTGTAATTTCAAGTAAGGGAGTTGGCATTATTGGTTACTTTCAGGGTGACAACTGTTAATAGTCTCATTCAGAAAGAAGAAAATCTGGAGTTAATGCAGTCACCAAACACACACTGCTGGGTTTAAGTAACATTATTACTAAAGAAAGTCACATTAAACTAAGCATGTTTTTAATTAAGAATAATGATTGCGATGCTACTTTGCTTTAATTATGAATCCTCATGTACTTTACTGTTTGGTTGCTAGAACCAACTTGCTCACACTTTTTTTGGGCTTTACATTACTAAATCTAAAGAAATAACCCAAATTAGAGACACATAATTCAAGCAGCTCTGGGATATCAAATCTCCAGTCAAGCTCATCAAGAGCCAAGAACTCTCTGCATATACAATTTCACCCCCCGACAGTAGTGACTATTGCCAGAGCAGCCTAAAGCAGAAACAGAAATTTAAGTGCAAGCTCTGGACTGCATCTTCTTCTCCTGAAATCGGGCTGAATTTGGTGGTGGTTGTTACCATCAGTTCTGCCAAACCGTATGTTTTCACTAAATGTTTTAAATAGAATGCTACAGCAGACAGTAGTGTTCTGGTCTGAATAGAATATGACAGTGTCAGAAAAACCCGTTCGCACCTGTGTGCACACTTGGACATGAGATGAACTGACGTACGCATTTTCCATCACTCAGGGCTCTTCAAGAATGCAACCTCGAAATAGAGAACTATGTTCCTTTAAAACCTCTTCTGTTGCAATGAGACAGAAAAAGGTTATTCCTAGAGCAATATAAATGTTACTCTCCCTTTCCACAGCAACTAGCATTAGGTATAGCAAAGGTCTTCAATTTACACCCACTTAGTAATTACATAAACCTCTTAATCAATCTCGGGAAATTCTATGGATTTTATCATTACACGGTAGGTGTGTTGTATTATAAATTTTTTCTAGTTACCAACCACTAGAATTCCTAAAAGAGGTCACTCAACACATACTTTGGAAGTGTCTCACTCTTTGAGAAGCAACATGGCCTCGTGGTGAGAGCACGGGCCTGGGAGTCAGAAAGACCTGAGTTCTAATGACAACTCCACCACTTGTCTGCTCTGTGCCTCAGTTTCCTCACCTGTAAAATCGGAGTTAAGACGGTGAGCCTCATGTGGGAAATGGACTGTGTCCAACCTGATTATCTTGACTCTACACCAGTGCTTAGTACAGTGCCTGGCACATAATAAGTGCTTAAACACCAGAGGGGAAAAAAGGGAGAACTACTCTGAAACGTGCAGGCTGCATGTTCACCGCATTACTCTGACATTAAAAATGGAAATTCTGATACAATATGTTTTCCTTTTTTCATTAAATATTAAGTGAAGTCACAAAAATGAAAATCTTACCATTCATGTTTTTGATTTTCTCTCAAAAAGTCAACAGAACAAGGAGTATGCATCTATAATTTTACACCTGAAAGATCTGAACCAAACTTTTTAAAATTTTCTAAAAGGACCTAAATTCCTAGGTAAATTATCTGTTCTATATGTGTTAAAAATACATCCAGGAATATATACCTTATTTCTTTGTTGATTGCATCCAACTGCTCTTGAAGCATCATAGCTAAAGTTTGGGCATCGGCTTGCCCACTGGGCGATAAAATATCGACTGAGCTGAATATAGTATCTCTGTCGTCCTCACCGTCAGATACGTCAACATCACTCTCAAATGCTTGTGCAACATTTGCCAAGACACTAGCTTGTTGGGCCCGTTCCCAATCCTGTTCATTAAGGGTCTGCACCTATTAAACAGTAAAAAAAAAATAAATAAATAAAAATGTTTTGTCTACAAACAACAAGCACCTCCAAACAAAAACTCATTTCTAAAATAATTTCAGCAGAAAGTGATCCCTGAGGTAGATCATTTATAACTGCTTTAAAAACGTAAAAGAAGTACATTTCAGAACTCAGTTTGAATTGTGACACACTTATCTACTTCAAACATTCAAATTAGTTACATTTAAGGTTTAGTAAAAGCAAAATCAACCACTTAGAATTCTTTACATTCTAACAATAGGAATGCTAGCTTATTCTCTTTAGCAAAAATATATTAAGAAGATATTATAGCCTAATGGGCTGGAGCAAATTACTGATTCAATAGAGTTCACTCTCAATTAGCCATAAAACTGGTAGAGCTTGACGATGGAGAAACAAGATCCACAAATAATCCAAAAATTTTTTTTACGCCCCTCAGTCACCTTACTTTAAAAGTACCAATTCAGACAACACATGTAACACTTTCCTTGCTACCCTAGAAGGGAGATTTAATAAATAGTGAAACAGATAAAAGGGGAGGAAGAGGGAAGGAGTCCAAATAACCCAAAAATTGGATAATCAGACCCTGGATATTAAATTCGGATCTTGGAAGTTTCACAGTAAAATTAGGACCAGTGAGATAATTAGTACAAGATGCTAGGGAGTGTGGGATTCCTTGCCAGTAATAATAACTGTGATATTTGTTAAGCACTTACTATGTGCCAAGCACTATATTAAACTCTGGGTTAAGTAAAAGATAAATAGTTCAGACAGTCTGATGAATGAAAGGGAAGAATTCAATGCATCAAATAATTGATACATGTTGATTATTATACAGAATTGAAAGGCTTTAAAAAACACAGAAAAATCTCTACAAGACTTCTCGATCAGCTAAACCATTCAAAATGAATTCCTATCTCCAATCCTGCCCACGTGTAAGAAGGAGGGAGAACTGATATTTAATCAACATTTTAGAGATGAGGAAATGAGGCTCAGGATAGTTATGTGGTTTGCCCATCTTTGCTCTTAAGACCTCAAGAAAGAGAAAACAAATCAGAAGGGCACATTCCTAATGATAAATTCTGAAACTGGGCATCCTCGATCCGTATATTAATGATATGTGGCCTAGTGGATAGAACATGGGCCTAAGAGTCAGAAGGACCTGGATTTTAATCCTGACTCCACCACCTGTCTGCTGTGCGACCTTGGGTCGGTCACTTTACTTCCCTGTGCCTCAGTTCACTCATCTGTAAAAAAAAAAAATGGGCATTAAGACTGAGAACCCAATGTGGGACAGGGACTCTGTCCAATTTGCTTACCTTGTAGCTACCCCAGCACTTAGCACAGTGCTTGGCACATAGTAAATGCTTAACAAATACCATAAAAATACTACAATTTTTATTATTTTTATGAAGTGACAGCTCTTATTAAACTGGAAATTTAAACACAATGTTTCTCCATTTGTTTTGGTGATGTCAACTATTTTATCACATATGAGTATGTTTGTGTGTGAGTGCATTAAGTGCAATATATAAATATATATATAGTGTGTATATATATAATATATATAATATATTATATATATACACACACACACACACACACAAATGCAAGGCAAGAGCACATTATGAACTTCATAAGAAATTAGAGTAAAGATCAAATAGAAAGTCTCTGAAGGCCATAACTGCTCATAAAAGAACGATATTACTGGGAAAAGCCCAAATCATAATATCACAACAATATTTTCTGAACTTAAGGCTGGTGTGAGCTCTCTCTCTAAGCAAAGCTTATTTCGGTCTAAAAATCATATATTTGGTTCTACTACCTTTGAGGGTTCGTCCCGAAGAGCCGCTAGGCGCCCTTTCTGGGGCCGCCGCAACACTGAGGCTGTGTTGTATGGATCTGCATGAGTATCAGCCACAGGATATCGGAAATCGGGCACACTGCCCAAATGCGGTCGACTGAAACGTGGAAATAGAAAGTTCACCATCATTATGAAATGAACTTGACATCCCTCTCCCCCTACAATCCCTGAATTTGTTGGTTTTAAAGGCAAATAAATATATCTAAGAAAAACATCCAGTAGAAACAAAGAACATCATTTTTGTGGCTACGTATTGAATTTCATTATTTGCTGATACCACACCTGTGATGAAGTGACGCAGCCCTGATCCTCATCTGGTCAATTTCAGTCTTCAGTGAGTCAATGTTTAATACCAGTTGATCCTGGGAAATTGTGGATGAAATGTCAGATCATTCAGTAGCTTTGTAAATTAGATGTTTCAAAATAACCCAAAATATACCACCTCAGGTTACTAATGAACTAAAGCAGGTGAGATCCTACATGCACACTTTTAAAGGATTTTCTCAGCATCCAAAAACTTTGCACGTGGTATGGAGGATAGGGAGAAAGGGGGATACAAGAAACAAACTCATCGATGGCAATCTATCTCCTCACCACCATAATTTCTAGCAACTCTCAGTTCTCTCCTCTCACCTCCCGGCTACTAATACCCATTCCCCCCAAATCCGTCATATTCTCACTTTGTTTCTCAGAGTGGTGCCTGTGAATTGGTGGTAATAATCATTAAATTGTGATTTTTTAAAGCACTTACTATGCAGCAACCAGTGGGCTGGGTGCTGAGGTAAATATAATGGCTAGATAGGGCACAGTACCTTTCACACTGGGGGTTCATGATCCAGGAGGAAAGGGCGAGAAGAGCTATCTTAACTCCAGGAAACTGAGTCACAAACAGATTATATTACTTGTCCAACCAAGGTCAAGGTAGGCAAGTGGCAGGGCTGAGGTGAGAACCTTGATTTTCTAACTTACACACTCTTTCCAACAGGTTACGCTGCCTCTTAGCTGGATTAATGACAGGAGGGGTTAGGAGAAGGAATTGGAGAGATGACATTATGGGCAGCTGGGCTTTGGTAATGTTTGCCAGGTGGGATGGCTTCTCTTGCTGCCAATGGCAGAGTTAACAAGTGGTTTAAGCTATTGAGGCCAAAATCCGAGTTTCTTTTAGTGTTGCGCACAGAGATGAAAGAGGCTTAGATTTTGAGAGAGGGGAGTGAGAGAATGATAACTGGGAGGGGAAAGTCTTCAAAGAGCCAGTTAGGCCACAGAGCTACCATTTTAGCTCTTTTCAGTCCTGACTGGAAACTCACAGCTTCTGTGAGAGGCTTGGGACAAATCTGTGAGTCTAGCTCAAAGAGCTATGAGGACCCCATGGAGTGGGTATCTATGGCCCAGAAAACAGTACGTATGAGCCTCAGGGATTCAGTGCCTCAAAAACACGTTTCAAAAATTCACCAGAAGAGAAACAGAATTTAAACGCTATAAAATGTATAGAAAAATCTCTGCAAGAGAGAAATAAGCAATTTCTCCATCGCCTACACCACTCGAAACTGAATCCTGTCTCCATTCCCTACCAGTTGCTTATTCATATCCAAACTACTAGCAACCAAAACAGCTGGCTAAATATAAATATCAAATAAAATAATTAGGGGAATTCAGTATCTGTGTAAAGACTGACTATAGCTTTTGAGCATGCTTTACCTATATCTGTAGCTCCCTGGAATCAATGCAATTATTTCCCTGGTATAAACAAAATAGAGTTAGAAAGAAATTTAACAGAGTTGTGCTGGAATAATAAATTTATTCTGTAAATTAGGAAGCGTTTACCTTTTCATTCTGAATTTCTTCCACTTGCTTCTTTGCATTTTCAACTTCCCGAAGAAGAGAATTCTAAAAGAAAGGTTTCACAATTTTTAAGTTTGCTACTAGAGAACTTCACCTTAATGCAAAGTTACACATATTTTAAAATGTATCGTTTATGATGTGACCAAATGAATATTATGCCAGGTATTCTTCTAACATGGTTCAGCAAACTGACAACAATGAATATTTATTGATAATTATATTTTCACTGTGAATATAACAATTTACCATTGACTGATATTTTCCTCAGGCAGACTCATGGTTTAGGTCATGCGTCAGCCATGTTTTCCCCTAGAAGTTTCCAGGGAGAAAGCAGCAAGGCTATGTGGAAAAGGGATGGACTAATTGTCCCTTACTAGGCTTCAGGAATCATCATCCTCAACAGTGGTACTTATTGAGGGCTTGTGAGATGCGCTTTAAACTATATACATAGAGAGTACAACATAGAGTTGGTAGGCATGTTCCCTGCCCATAACAAGCTTACAGTCTAGAAAACTTGTAAAAAACTACCATTACCTGTCCCACTCCTCTGCACTCCTGCTGTGTCTGCCATCAGGTCTCTGCCCTCATGATCAGCATTATGTTGATACAAGTATATGGAGGAGAGCAATGGGGTCACCGAACATAAGCACTAAGGCTAGAAAGGGAATTCACTAAAACTGGCAGTTGTGGGTGCCAGAAACAAAATTATTGGGTAGAATGGCTAAGATCACTGCTCTCTGGTGAAGACACCGGTGTTGCTAATGATTGGGAAACAGGGTAGTGGTGGATATATGATGCCTAAGCCAGTTGTTCTTTAGTCACTTAACCCTACAGATCTAAAAATGGAGCGCCATCAGAGGTGCTGATTTTTCGATTTGAGTGTGAGAGTGGAAAGGGGTCGGGTATTTCTGGAAGGATTGGAACTGGGAAGGGAGAGGCTTCAAAGAGCTAACAGATCAGAGAGCCACAATTTTGGCATCTTACCAGCCTGGTTTGGAAAGTTTCGGGTCCTATCATCCATAGAACTGGGATGGGCAAGTCTGGGAGACTAGCTCAAACAGCTGTGGGGGCAACTGTTTCCATTCTGCCTCTGGGGGTGACACTTTTTCCATGCAAATTTAAGGTGACAATATAGACAGTCCTGCTAGAAAATGACTTTTCAGAAGGTGATTTGGATAGAGTGTAATGGAAGAATAGCTTTCATAACACAGATTCAATTTGGCTAAGTAAAATGCAGCTCTGTGAGAAACTGAGACTGGGGCAGTCCTGTTACCAATCACTGGCAGTGCCAAGAGGCTCAAGGTGTTGTCTGCTCCAGCTGAGGCCCCAAAGGTATTCTGTTCCAGGATCACATATGCCACTACTCTATCAGATGTTTCACAAAGTGTGCTCCTGGATATAGGAGGTGCTAAAAGTCACCACTACTAGAAAAGCAATCCAAATGAATATCTAGCCCCTCTGAGCAATTCTCTCCCACAATGGCAAGGGGTCAAAAAGGTTCTCTATTGTGACGAAGTGTGCAAATATGCATGGCAGTCTCTATGACAGTCATGGATATAGCCTCCCAGGAGTAACAGCAACTACAACCTGAAGGGAATCAACTACAAAATTCAACTTAAAATTCATTATCGCTAGAAAATGACTAATCAGTGGTGATAATATATTTTGTAAGTAATGTGCTTGAGAAATGTCAAAGAATGAAGTGAGGTATAACACTTCACTTCAAGTTTTAACCAGAATAAAATTTAGATGACTTTTACGTCTGCCACGATCTTCTTGAATTTCACACAGTGTGACAGAATCTGTGTCCTATTTCAATTGCTTTCAAATCCTCCCTGCACTGAACTCTTATTTCCCATTGAAAGTATTTATGACATAACATGATTTTTTGATAAAATGGTTATCTACAGGAATGCGACTACCTATATTGTAGGATGGATGCCTGAATTCCATGTTTGAAGATCATTTTTCTATAGGTAGTGTAGGTAGCTTATATGAGGTGCTTTTAATTGGTGCCTTAAAATTTTCTTGAAAATACACCTGCTAGGGATCAATAAGAAAAGGCAACCATACAGCATTGATCCTTTACTAAAAAGGTAACTTGAGTGGCTACATTTTCCCTTTTTGGGCCAACGATTCAGTCTCTGGAATTCTGAATTTATTTTTGGAAAAATCCTTCCTGTTTTATTTTTATACTTTTTTGTGATGATTCTTAAATTGTCAGTCATAACACGAAAAGACTAATAATCAGCAATATTAATTTATACTAGTGTTTTGTTAATTATTGAGCTGATAACGGAAAAATTTTTTCTGAACATTAAGAATTGCTGGAGGCAGCCACACCATAGGTATATCTCCTTGTTTTCCCCTATGTACCTACATCCTATTTTCCAAATAATTAGTTAGCTGAAAGGAAATTAACTTTTATGCCATCATAGTCTTTCATCAGCTATCTTCAAGGGCAAACATTTATAACAGAATCACTAGTCAGCTAAAAATAGAAGACTTTCAACACGAGGATCTTATAGGCAATAGGCTGTGATCACCAGAGTATTTTTGCTATAATACTGCCTCCAAACGTGTACATCATAATACATTTAGGGATCTAATCTGAATAGCAAAGTGCTATCCATGGGTGCTGGTGGGTTTTGGCCCTCCAAATCACTGTCACCAGTCTGCCTGGACTTTGGACGCTCCTTCCGGGTGGTGACTATGTGGTGAAAGAGTCTGCAAAGAGGGTGAAAAATATTTAATGTACTGTGCTGGTCACCCAGAGCTGCTGATGTCAAGGGTCCAAGAGACCTCTAAGACAAGGCAAGGGGTACATAGCTCCAGCTTGCTGCACGGGCCTATTCCTTCTTATTTTAGGATGATACAAAGTTAGGCCTGCTTTCTGCTAAAAATTTCTCTTTAAAGAGTCTTATGCAGAAATGGCTACTTTAAAATAAGTATGGGAAGACCTTAAGTAGAGATGAATTTTAAATTAGAAATTATTGTATAAGTAAATGCAATGAGGAAGCAAGCAATAAAACATATAAAATTAAACACTTACGGTTGAATCATACAATTTCAAAAATTAATGTCAATCAATGGTATTTACTGAGTGTTTACGATGTATGGAGCACTGTAATAAGTGCTTGGGAGAGTACAATACAACAGATTAGCTGACATTCCCAGCCCATAATGATCTTAAATGTATTAGGAGAAAGCAGGGGCTAGAGATATATGTTGATAATTGTTTTTGTCAGTAATTGAGAAGTCAACTGAATGAGCTGATGACCGTGATGGTGATTTATTTGCAGTGATGTGCTATACAACTCAAATTAATGTTGGTATTTGTTAAGCGCTTACTATGTGCCGAGCACTGTTCTAAACGCCGGGGTAGATACAGAGTAATCAGGTTGTCCCACGTGAGGCTCACAGTCTTAATCCCTATTTTACAGATGAGGGAACTGAGGCACAGAGAAGTTAAGTGACTTGCCCACAGTCACACAGCTGACAAGTGGCAGAGTCAGGATTTTAGATGTCGAATTCTGAAGCAACTGCATTAATTCCAATTTTTCTAAGCATTTATTTGCGCTGTCCATCAATATGCAGAATGTGAAGGGTAACATCTACAATTCTGATATTTAGAGTAGACAAAAATAAATTACTTCATAACTATCAAAATATCATACCTTATCTTCTAGGGCAGCCATCCTCTCCTTAAGATGAAGCTGAAGTCTTTCATTGGATTCAGAAAGTAGCTTATCAACAGTGTCTGATAAACGTTTATTATGTTCTTCATTCATCTTCTCCCTCTGCCTAGCCTAAAATATTTGGGAGAGGGAATTGGAAATTGTAGTTATATGTTTATATTTTATTAAATAATTTCATTAATATTTAAATAGGCTCATAAAAAGAAAAATGATTCAGTCATAATGCTATACCCATGTACTTCTCATATTTAGCAACAGATCTTTTGGTTTCTGATTACCAATAGGGGATCAGGTATTCAGATAAGTTGGCAGCTGATGTGAATATTTCTCGTAAGGATGGCTGATCTCATTTAATCTGCCAACTGCCTGGGTAACCTGAATGCGTGGTATAAGTCAGGCTTCCTGCCAGTCCAAAACTCTGGTGCCTAGATTTTCATGAGCAGTATTCCACAGCACAAAAGCAGGAAGATAATGAGAAAGCCTTCTGTAGATTTGATTTGGGACTGGACCTAGGAGGTATACAATCCAAAGAGGCACAATGGGTGAGGGAGTTAAGTTGGTAGAGAGGTCAGTGTTGTGGGTATGGATATGAAGCTTATCAAAGGGCAGGATAGGTAGGGATCCCAAGTTGGGGGAAGATAGCCTGGGATATGGCTGTGCAGGGATGGGGGATCTAAAGAGTGGTGATCTCCAGAGAGATAGCAATTTTGCAGGGAAAAGTGGTGTGGGTGAAAGGTGTAAAGACCCACTAAAGTTTCTGGTCACTGAATCTGTTTTGACTGCAGTTTCCCAAAGATGTTATGTTGTAAAGGCAGCCCCTGGGGGCAGCGGAGTGAAGGAGATGCTCTGTGGCTTTAAGTCACAGTATGGGCGTAGTATGGGCAACAGAGGAGTGGAATCCTGTCAGGCCTTGCATACTTCCTCAGATTACTCCATAAAGTTTTGGTTCCTTTCACTGTATTTTATTCATTAACTGTGAATACACAGTTGGCATAACTCTGTCAATCTTCAAAAATTCATGTTAATCTTTTTAATTCTGAATTCTATCTATTCCCATATTGCTGGCCAGTATACTGCTTAGGTAACAAAATGGTGAGGTAATACTAAGTACCTTATTGCTTCTGAAAATCTTTGATGTTAGTAGGCCTTCCTGCGTTTTCTTCAGGTTTTACTGTCAATCTATAAATCTGTGCTGAAACTAGGCTGCTAGAATCTGGTTATAGTAATGGTTATTAATCCACTGGAGGTGGAGTTGGGGTCAAGAAACTGAAGGCAAAACTAAGGATACTTGCCAGGGACTCGCTACATCCCAGAAGACAAGTGGCCTACGTTTCCCAGAATCACCTGGGAATGAGAGTCAATCAAGCCAGGCAGAGCCTTTGAAACTCAGGATGGGAAACTCTCTGGATTTTTATGTCTTCCACTGCCATTGTCATAATTGCGTTGAACATCCTGCTATGTTTTAAGTACAGAACTCAGAACTTTGGCTTGATGTTTTAAGAAGCCCGTATATCTCGGGTGAACGATAACTGGGACCTAGTCTAGCTTTCTTTCTATTTCTATTCCTTAAATTAAACTTATGTGTCTCAGGTTTGGGAATGTCTGAAGATACTTTAAGTTTATCTCAGAAAATTCTCCTGGCAACCTTCAACAGAACAACTCACACTGTATGCTGTATATAAGGAACTGTAATCCAATGGCTTGGGATAATGATCCAAGGCATCTTAAAGAGGTTGTGGACCAACATTTTGTAAATCGATCCACAATACATATTTTCTTGTGTATATGCCTCAAGAACAGTTGGTCTCAAATAACCTGTAGACCTGGAAATTTCCCCATGGACTGAAAGCATATTCTGACTCAAACTTCTAGGACCCTTGTTCCATCCTCAAACATGAAAGCACAGAATAGATTGAAAAGGACTTAATCTTAAGCACAACACTTTACGCCAATAATGATGGGGGGAAAGGGTCAGACAAGACAATGAGGATCTCATCTGTAAAATGGGGATTAAGACTGTGAGCCCCACGTGGGACATTCTGATTCCCCTGTGTCTACCCCAGCGCTTAGAACAGTGCTCGGCACATAGTCAGCACTTAACAAATACCAACATTATTATTCAAGTAGCCTAAGGATCTTGGTAAACTTCTCAGACCAGGCAAATTTGCTTAGCAGGTGCCAGAGAACCTTGTCTATCAATGGTGCCAGAAGATGGAAGAGCAGTCTTGGCCTAGCTACTTGCGTCTTTCCTTTCTCTCTAATGCTGCAATTAATCATAACGGGTATACTGTGTTTTGATCTGAAGCCACACTGAGATTCAAGTACTGCTTAGTTGCCTATATTGTCTTAAAAGATTCTGGCTTCAATCTTGCCTGAAATGGAAAGCAGTGAGATACTTTGGTAGCTTTCTCAGTAGTACCCGAAGTCCTCAGGCATTTCTTCTGTATTCTAAATGTTGGGCAAGAACCTGGTCAGATGCATCTCTGTCCTGATGCCATCACAGCCAGGTGCTTCATGATTTTTCTTAGCTTTGAGTGACCTTCTCCAAGGTAGAAACTTAGGCCACGCCTTCACAGTTTTTTATGCTGTTATAGGAGGATATGCTCAGAAGATCAGAGTAGTATTCTTGTCCGCTGAAGGGGGTGGTTGGAGGTAGTGTGGAATGGAAGACATAATTCCCTTAGTGATCATTAAGTGGCCACAACTAGCATATTCCTAGATATTTCCTATCTTGGCTCCCTGTTGCTGGTTACATTGCGTGTTACCTTAATCTGCAGGTCCCTTCAAACATTTTTATACTTTGTTTTGACTTATAAAAATGTAGATGGCTGAAGATAGATTTCTTGTTATGCTGCTACTAGTTTTTTTAATTGCAAACTCAACTGATCAAATGAGCGTTTCCTTGCCTTATCCACTAAGTCCATATGGCTGATAGTGTTTAAGGTAAGTAAGTGCTAATTCACCGGCTGGGACTTGTAGCTTAGATTCTGTGTTCAATGAAGGCGGCATCCCAAATCCCTGGAAAGTAAAGTATGATTCCAATGGGTCCAGCCAAGTGTCTGGTTGGGTACCCACCCTCAAATCTGAAGGATGGTTTAGGCCTAGGAACCAGCAGGTCAGCCCATTTTAGCTCTCTAGCATAACATTTTTATTAAAAGAGCAAAGCTAGGTTTGAGATCAGATTTTTTCTTTTAATGAATTCAAAATGTTTGGAGTAATTACCTTTCCCACAAAATCAAACTAGGCACTTCAAATCCATCTCAATATCTTTTATTTTAAGAAATCGATTATTTGAAAGTTATGTCAAGTTTGCGGGAGGGTTGGGGGGAAGGAATTATTCTTAGGGGTTTGAAAATAAAGTCAAAAGAATAATTAACACAGAAGTTATAATGCTTTTTTGTTCTTAATTTCAATCAATAATATTTGAGCAATCTCTGTGCTCAGCGCTGAACTAAACATTTGAGAAAGTAAAACAGAATAAATAGGCATGATCCCTGTCCTCAAGGAGTTTCCTATCTAGTGGGGGGCACACGCTAGGGAGAGTACAACAATGAACAGAAACATTCCCTGCCCACAACAAGCCTGCACTCTAGAGTCAGGCATTAATATAAATAAATTATGGATATGTACACAAGGGGATGGGGTGAATATGAAGAATTTAGAGGGTGCAGATCCAAGGGTACAAATACAGATTTGTTGCGTCTAAATAACCAAATAATCCAATTCGCCCTGCGGAATAAATTTTATACAAAACTCAGGCTTTCCGTCCCAGGCCTCTCTTTCTCTCTCGCTGCGCCGATTCTGAACGAACCCGACCCGGCGACGGATGACACTATCTCAATTTCAATTTTCTCTATTTTAAGGTACATGGAGAAATTACATCTGCATTGAGACATTTTAAAATTTTCAGTTCTTGGCAGTTCATTTTCTCTTCATTTTTAAGGACTACGTGAAGAAAAATCTAGGACACGAAGATATTTGGTTGCATTCCCTAGGAAGTTGTATGAGGCAGCTATAGTTGGAATTTGAAATATTTTTCTTTAAAGTTCAACTGGAGATTCAATAAGCATATATCACATTCCTTCAAATAACATTACTAAGATCAATGGAGTGGAAGCAGCTCAAACCAATTACATAAAAGGCCTCTGACCCAGTTACCAATCTAAGCCAGTCTTTGAAATCCATACTACCTTGCTTTCTTTCAGTTCCAATGTCTGAATCAGGTTTTCTACCCTCAAGATTTTACCAAGGCCTCTATCCACTCTTTCAAGGCCTGCAACATTTGAACGGAAAGCTGTGGTCATTGGCAAGAGCTGTTCCTGGCTCCCACTTTCCCAATCCTTATCTAGACGCATCACAAAACTATTCAGTCAGGGGCTTCCACTCTCAGATAAAGGACAGCAGATTCACTCTACTGACCTCCTTTATAAACCCTGAGGAAAGACTGATGAGCGCCTGATATCCAAATCATGACAGTTCTTTAATGTTAGTATTTGTTAAGCACTTACTATGTGCAGAGCACTGTTCTAAATGCTGGGGTAGATACAAGGTAATCAGGTTGTCCCACGTGGGGCTCACAGTCTTCATCCCCATTTTACAGATGAGGTAACAGGCACAGAGAAGTTAAGTCACTTGCCCACAGCCACACAGCTGACAAGTGGCAGAGCCGGGATTTCTATCCAGCCCAGGACTATAAGGGGTCGATTTATGCCAGTCACACACACACACACACACCCCTCCCCCCACCTTTCCTGAAGTTGCAAGTCATGATTCCCAGAGGCATCCTGAAGTCACCCCACAATTTTGGCTGTAGTGGTTTGCCAGGAGCTACCATGGACCCCATTTTTTAAGATGAATAATTAAACTGACTTTTGACCAGCCAGCACAATATACATATTTGTTCCAGCGTTACTGTTACATTGATACTGAGGTGATTGGTCCAAACCGCCCTCTTCACTGTCAACTGAAGTGTGACCAAGTTTGAGTCCCTTAGTCCCTTTACCCAAGGCAAGTGCTATTTAACTAATGTGACAAGTATTCCTAGTGGTACTTCACTACACGAAGTGGAAAAAATGCAAGATTTTCAGACGAATCACTTTCTTGTTTGCTTGAGTAAATGGGTCATCTGTTCCATTTTTGGCCTGTATCAGATGATTTGGGTTTTGTTAATGTGAAAGAATTACTTCTACAATTTGCTATGCCTCTATATGTATAGGCTAAGGTGTTCATTCTGGATCTTACAGCTGTTCTCCCTTTGGTTATAATGGAATTGACAAAAACTATCCAAGGAACACAACCTACTAGTAAGAATTCCCAACCACTCCCTGGATTGAAAACATACCCGTTGCAATTCTTGATTCTTTTCCTCCAGTTGTGCTTCCATTTGTCGTAATCTTTCTTCAATGTTGCCGTGTCTCTCTTCAGCCTGCCAGGAAAAACTTTAACCTTTTACTAATCATTAACATTCATTAGAGCGTACTACGTTCTAATGCGGTTGCAACAAGCATAACATGCTTTGTGTGAACTGAAATTTTTCAACCATATGCAGTGAAAAGTATTTTCTTACACTTATCGACAGACCCTGTGAGGCTCCACGGGTTAAACAGTGAGTGACAGATCCCCTCACATTGGTGATTTTATGCCATGTCTGATGCTGGTAACTAACTTTGTGCCAGAAAAATTTGCATTCACACCTCCCTTTTGCAAACAGGTTCTTAGCTCCTTCCCCACCCTCAAAATGTTCTTGGTTAATTATCACAAAAAGCAGAAAGCGGCAAGCACAAACAGGGACCAATATGCAAATTCTACCTTCCTAAGTTTGGAAGTAAATTCCAACAGTTTAGCCTCCTTAGGAGAAGAGTTTCCAGAAGACAAAAGGTCAAGCTACAAAGCCAACAAGGAACAGGAGAGATAACAGTAAAAAACAGAAAAACAAAAAAAAAAACCAAGACTTTAAAAGCACAGAAAAGGTCAGTTGTTGCTAGTAGATATAAACCGCTTTAAGGTTTAGCATATTTTAGCTGCTGCCATTCAAATCCCTGCAAATAAATCAGTATTTCATTTCCTGTTTTCAAATTACAATTTAGAGTCAGCTCTGATAAAAAGAAAGCCTATGATCAAATCCCAAACTCTTCTGGACTACAAACAAAGCTCTGTGCTTTGTTTGGATATAGCTTCCTCAGGGCAGCAAGCCTCCATTTAAACGAACTGTAGGATGCAAGCATTTTATTTAACATAAAGCTGACAAGTGAAGAAAAAAACAGCTTTCAATAACAACAATGCAGGGGGAGAGGTGACGTTGAAATACTTTCCATTCTGAGACAAAGTCGAAATGGAGGGCATTGCAAACAGAACGTATTTCACAGACTTAATTATGTCACTGTAAGAAAAGTTACCAGGGAGACTTGAAAAGCAAAGCCGAATTGCTACACGGGGTCCAGGGCCAGATTATTCCCACTACACAATTTACAGTCCTACCTTAGAAAGTGCTGCCACCCTTTGGGCCAATTCAGCTTCCACCTCAGGTAAAGTCTCTGCCTTCCTCAAAGTCTGTTGAAGTTTCTGCTCTGCCAGCTCCAAACGTTCTTGTAACTGGCGGTTTTTGTCTTCACTCTGTGGCACAGAAATAAACTTGTCACAACACATAGGGTGGACAGTTTTCCCAAACCAAAAGATAGACAACCACCCTAAGGTCAAACGGTTAAACTGACTTCGATGAACGGGCTGCTTACGGATGAATAGTTCCAGTGGTGGAACTAGACAATTTCGTACCTACGGTAGGAATCGGCTTTTGAGCCCCTCTTCCTCCAAGCGTGGCTTCTCTGTTCATAAAGGAAGATGGTGACAGGAGTCGAGGGCTTGAGCCGGCCCTGTTTCAATTGATTCATTAGAGCTCTGTACCAGCCTCGACCACAGGACGGGAGAGAAGGCGGGGATGGGGAGAGAAGGGGAAATCTCTCTCTCAGCTCTCATGTTGAATGTTCCACCTATCCCAGTCCCCACCCCGCCGCACCCTATCATCAATAGCATGAAATGAATAGAGCCCCTTGCCCGCTACTTGGGGCTACACCTAAGGGCCTGCACAGCAACTATGGCCTAGGGATCTGAATCAACTCTCAGCACATTCCACAAACCCTCCTCCAACTACTACCCCCAGGTGGGGCGTGGAGAGGAAAAGTGTAATTCAAAACCCCTTTCTGTACACCTTCTAGTGCTGTGATTGGGAGAGTTGCCTTATTCTTCTCACCGGCCCCACGTTCACATAGAACAGTGCTCGGCATAAAGAGCTTAACAAATACCAACATTATTATTATTATTATATTATTTATTCTTTCCTCTTAATTCCACCACTGGAATAGACTTTGATTTTTAAGAAGGCTCTACCAGATGTCCCCAAGTTACCTTCTTTCCAAACCAACATTCCCCCAAATTAGTAAAAACAGTACTGTGAAAAAAATTATTTTGCCTAAGGTTAACATGGGATAATTTGAGAACACACTTAATGACTTGGTGATAGACTTTCACATATCACCATGTATTTCAAATTAAGTTTTAAGAAGCCGGATCTTCCCTTTAACATTCCTAGGGTATTACTGCCCAAATGCCGGTGCAGACTATTTTACTATAAATATGTACTTCTTGGCAAGAGCCAGGAAAAAATATTAATTTTTCAGGAGGAAGCCAACTTTTATACAGTCAACTTTTGCTTACCTGTAATGCAAAAAAGGCATGCAAAACTAGAGTCCTCAATCCAGCCATTCATTGCACCTCTTTAGATCAGTGGCAGGACTGATTTGACTTGAGTTTTAGCTCTTCTCTCTAACTCTACTCAGCCCCTACTCGAGATTTTTATGCAGCAGAATGATGATGATGATGATGGTATTTGTTAAATACTTACTATGTGCCAAGCACTGTTCTATGCGCTGGGGTAGATACAAAGTAATCAGGTTGTCCCACATGGGGCTCATAGTCTTAACCTTCATTTTACATATGAGATAATTGAGGCATGAGAAGTTAAATGGCTTGCCCAAGGGTTACACAGCAGACAAGTGGCGGAGCCGGGATTAGAACCTACATCCTCTAACTTCCAAGCCCGTGCTCTTTTCACTAAGCCACTCCTCTTTTCCAATGGCCAAAGTGCAAGTAACAGGAGAAGAGGAGAAGCAGGAGGCCTGGATAATTCACCAACTTAATAATCAGCTCTTCAGTAATCGAAATGCCTGCCTGTTGGTGAACAGAACCCAGCATAACTTCCTGAACGAACTCTTTAACTGCTCAACCTTTCTTTGCCCATTCTTCTACAACGTTGAATAAACTTTAGTATTCCATTCTTCTGATGACCCGACAACATCTATCAAATTAAATCTTCAGCTTATGTGGCGTTCGTAACCTGAAAGTTAGATGGCTGGGTTTTTTAAGCACGATTACTACCTGGAGGATAGAAACCTTGAAATGATTACCTGCCGATGCATCGAGTCTTTATTAGCAATTTCATTTTCAAGTTTATCATTTAGATCATGCACAGATGTGGCTTCACGCTGTGCAGCGAGGTAGCGTTTTTCAAGAGTTGTGATTCTCTCTTCCATATCTTCCTTTTGAGCCATAGCCTAGGTTACGAAAAATATTTTAAAATGGTACCATACTAAGCAGGTGTAACTACATCCATTTTCAAAATCTGAAAAGAGCCAACTTTTCTAATCAAATATGAAATCTGACAACTTCAGCCATGAGTCTATGATTAACCAAGAAACAAATGATTATCAGATGTTTTCTAATAAACTACTTAATAAAATGAGCAAATGCAAATCATAAATGAACAAATAATAATGAAGAATGCCTAATAAAGCAGGCAACTGAGTGTTACCAGTGCCAAGAGACAGAGACAACTCCGGGTTCCATAAGTGAGGGCTAAAATGGGCCTGGCCATCCGAACAATGGCTCTTCCTAGCCAACAGTACAAGACAGCCAGATCCTGTACACCTACCAGCAAGCTCCCTGCAGGGGTGCACATTCAGACCCTTCAGAGAGAGAGCAACTGACTGGGACTTGGCAAACTGAAAGTGACCTAGAGGTTTGCCTGCAGAAGATGATGCTATATGGCGATGCTTTGGAAATTTGATATTCGCCCTACCCACCACCCCACAGCATTTATGCCTATTTTAAAATTATTTATTATACGGTATTTATTTATTCATATTAATAATCTGTCTCCCCATCTGGACTGTAAGATCAATATGGGCAGAGAACGTTTCCACTAATTCTGTTGTACTGTACTCTCTCAAGTGCTTAGAACAGTGTTCTGCACATAAGTGCTCAAGAAATGCCTCTGATCGATGAGTGCACCAGTAACAATAACACATACAGCAAAACCACTGACTGATGGTCCTACAAGCCGAGTACTCACTAGGTTATTTGATAAGCGCTTATTATGTGCCAAGCATTGTACTAAACACTGGACTACAAAATCATTAGGTCCCACATGGGGCTTCCAGTTTAAGTGGGAAGGAGAGCTGGTACTGAATTCCCACTTTACAGATGGGGGAACTGAGACACAAAAAATATATGTGATTCATCCAAGGTTACATAGCAGACAAGTGGCAAAGCCGGAATTAGAACTCAGGCCTGGGCTCTTTCCACTAGGCCACGCTGTTTCTTAGCAGCTTTAGGAGTCCAGAGGGTAACTGAACAAGTGACATTTCCTCAGGATTTATGCCAGATCTACTTTCCATCAGTTGACAATCTAGCCTGCAGTCTGGACTAGGACCCGAGACTGGGTGTTCAGTATGGGTAGGACTTAGTCCAAGGATGTAGGAGCTCTTCAGGGATCAATCAATTTAGCCATACCTAACCAGTCATCCAAAATCAGTATTTCACTACCAGGATACAATTTTCATCTGGGTGGACAAAATTTGGCTAAAACCACAAATAAAGCAAACAAGTAAATTTATGAAACTTTCACCAGGGTGGGGATAACACCATTAAGGTTCATTCCACATGGCTTTTAGGATAGCTCGTCCCACCCCAGGGAGTCAGAGAGGAGGCAACCTGAAGACTCCGTTCCTTCACCACCGGCCGGCAGGGGTGTGGCCCCTGGCCTAGAGTTCTGTGGGGATGAGCTAATTAATCCCTTCGCTGCTCCCTGAAGGCCCGCTTCCAGTAGTAAGCAGTGGAGGGGCCAAAGGGGGTCTGCTCTGCCAGCGCTGATGGAAGCAGCATGGCGCAGTGGATAGAGCACGGGCCTGGGAGTCAGGTCACGGGGTCTAATAATCACAGCTCTGCCCCTTGACTGCTGTGTGGTCTTGGGCACATCACTTCATTTTTCTGTAAAATGGGGATTGTGACTGTGAGCCCCGTGTGGGACGGGGACTGTGGATTTGCTTGGATCCACCCCAGCGCTTAGAGTGCCGGACACATAGTAAGTGCTTAACAAACACCATAATAAAAACCGTTATCATTTTGGAGGAGTAAGGCAACGGGAAGGGAAACGGCTCCGCCACGGCTTGAATGATCTCTACGTGGGGGCCAAAAAGGATGCTGCTGTCGTTTCTCTGCTCTCACTGGGGTCACACACTGGCATTTTCCCTGCTTTCTCAAGGAGGTCATCAGGGCTCCAGCAACACACTGCTCTACCGAAGCCACCGGCAAAAGCTGCAGTCAACCAGTGCTCGTGCCTTTTGGCAGAGCAGCCGAACATGGTAGCGCCCGCTGAATCCCCAGTCCCCAGCAGACATTCAGGCCCTTCCACGTCATCCTCCTCTGAGCCGCCCACATTCGGCAAAGACCCAAAAAATAGCAGTTGGTGAAGAGGAGAAGCGTAAGCAAGTCCCTTTTTCTTCCTCTCTCCTTTTTTCCTCCCTTCCTCCCAAACCCTGCCCCTAGGATCACTGCTATGCTTGAAATGAAAAGCAGGGGTATCTGCTTGCACTTTTCTTTATGACATTGTTCATTTTCACACCAAAACACCAATTCAGAAAAATCCATTCTGTTATCTAAAGATGGTTCTTTCAGCTATTGGGCCTTAAGAGGGATGGTGGAGAGCAACAGGAGAGGTAAACTTACCACACTAATTGGTATTTAGCTTCTGTAACTTGGCATCAAAGATTCTTGTCTTCCATACCTTTGTTAACATTGCAATGCTTATCTGGCACTTGTGAGCTTATTATTTTCAGAGCACATGGGTTCCCCAAGCATCCAAGTGTGGGCAAAGTCCACCCGTTTATTGTAGGGCCAACCGCAAATATTCAACACCAAATATCCCTTGACCTGATGCCACCCTCCTGTTGAGCCCTAACAGTTCTCCTGTTATATAACTGAAAAGCAGAACGTAGGACTCCTAGGAGACTGTCAACATGCTTCTTTAACTCAGATGGCAGGCTGTGCTGAACTCACAATGAGTCATGAGCACATTAAAGTTTACAGATGCACACTTGAAGAGTGTTTCAAAAAAAATCTGAATATTCATGGCAATACAAATCAGGCAGCCTGATGCTTCAAAAGATTAGTAGGCCGATTTTCTTAATAAAATGTAAATGCTTTCTGTTTTAAAAAATTTCAGTTGTCCATAAATTACGATAATCATTCTTTAGTACTGATGGGCTGGAAAATAGTTCTAAAGACTAGATCATCTATTCTCCCGCTTCCAGATAGGTTTGTAGCAAAACCATACTAGACAGAAGGGTGCTTATTTTATTCTTAGAGATACCAGGAAGGAGATTCCACAGATAACCTTGGTAACTCATTCCGATGGCTCACAACTCTATCTGCACGTTACTCTTCTCAGACCCAGAGTTAGTGAGGAACGAAAGGATAAGCTTATTAATAGCAACATTTGCTCAACAAAAGTATTACAGAAACTATGCAGATCCAAAGCACAATTAATATTGTTGCTATTTGCTCACCTCTCGTACATCTCTTTGCAATTTTGTGTTTACTTCTTCAGATTTGATTAGGTCTTTCCTAGCTGTATCGAGATCTTCTTCCAGCTCTGTTACATGGCTAGAAAGTACAGCCAGACGTTCTTTCATTTGGCTTTGCTCTTTCGTTTGTTTATCTATGATTTCCTGGAGCTCTATTACTTTCGCAAGGTCTTCTTCATGACTTAAAGAACCATCGGACGATCTCTGTTGAATTGAAAAGCAAATAAATCTTTATATTACCTCAGTCAATGGCTTAACTCACTACCATACAAACATGATCTCCCTTGTTATTCTTGCACATGTACAACAAAAGTGAAAAAAAACCAGAAAGAACTTGCCTTCCCATTAGTGCTTGGTGTATTTTCTTGTTCACTGTTTATATCCAGAATCCCATCTGTTAGTGTTTTTTTCTGATTATTCTGCTCTTTTAGAATCATTAACTAAAATAAAAAATTAAGCACAGTTTCAATGCAAATTATACTCCACTAGCATCATGAGAAATTAACAGGATACTTTTGAGAAATCAAGGAGGAAACCGATGCTACTGCTGTGATATTTGCATTTGGCTAAAGTACAAGGTTGCTACATCCTGGTTAGCACTCTTAATTGGTTTCATGAAAATAGTACTGAACACAATAGTGCTAAGTGAAGTATGCCTTCTGATAAGAATTAAAGTACATTATTGTATATCCATAATTCTGTTTAAATTGACCAAACAATATAAATGTATTTTGGAAGTAATAAATAGCATTTACTGATCACATACAATTGGGTGCAAAACACTGTGTAAACCACTTAGGAATTACAAAACAAGCAATGGTACATTCCCTGCCCATAAGGAGTTTATATTCTAACAGGGTGACAGATATCTAAGTATTTAAAAAAAGAACGAAATGAACAAATATACCTAAGTATTGAGGATGGGTATAAACTGAGACTATAAATGGAGTATTGGAAAGAGCACGCAGTTGGGAGTCAAAGGATGTGGGTTCTAATCCCAGCTCCGCCAAATGTCTGCTGTGTGACTTTGGGCAATCCACTTAAATTTTCTTTGCCTCAGTTACCTCATCTGTAAAATGAGGATTAAGACTTTAAGTTCCATGTGGGACAAGCTGATTACCTGTATCTACCCCAGATCTTAGAACAGTGCTTGGCACATAGTAAGCGCTTAAATACCATCATCGTCATCACAAATTGCGAAGCAGTATGGCCTTGTGGAAAGATCATGGACCTGGGAGTTCGAGGATCTGGATTCTAATCCAGGCTCCGCCACTTTTGCAGTGTAACCTTGGTTAAGTTACTTAAATTCCCTGTGTTTCAGTCACTTCATCTGTAAAATGGAGATTCATTCATTCATTCAATAGTATTTATTGAGCGCTTACTATGTGCAGAGCACTGTACTAAGCGCTTGGGATGAACAAGTCGGCAACAGATAGAGACAGTCCCTGCCGTTTGACGGGCTTACAGTCTAATCGGGGGAGACGGACAGACAAGAACAATGGCACTAAACAGCGTCAAGGGGAAGAACATCTCGTAAAAACAATGGCAACTAAATAGAATCAAGGCGATGTACAATTCATTAACAAAATAAATAGGGTAACGAAAATATATACAGTTGAGCGGACGGGTACAGTGCTGTGGGGATGGGAAGGGAGAGGTGGAGGAGCAGAGGGAAAAGGGGAAAATGAGGCTTTAGCTGCGGAGAGGTAAAGGGGGGATGGCAGAGGGAGTAGAGGGGGAAGAGGAGCTCAGTCTGGGAAGGCCTCTTGGAGGAGGTGATTTTTAAGTAAGATTAAAACTGTGAGCTCCATGAGGGACTTTCACCTGGTCTTTCCTGATTTAACCCTCTTTTCCTCAGTTCCCTCTCCCTCCTGCTTCCCTTTGGGCATTTGACATGTGCTCCACAGCATTTAGGAACATATCTATAAATTATATATTTTAAATTATTTATATTAATGTCTGTCTTCCTGTCTAGACTGTACGCTCATCGTGACCAGGGAACGAGTCTGCCAACTCTGTTGTACGGACTCTCCCAAGCGCTGAGTGCAGTTCTCGGCACACAGTAAACACGCAATCAAATCCCAATGAGTGACATGGACTGTGTGCAACCTATCTTGTACCTACCAGCACTTAGTACAGTGACTGGCATATAGTGTGCAAAAATACCCCCCAAAAATGCTACATAAGGGATAGAAATGAACACTACAAAACAGTTACATGATCAAAAAGCAAAGACCCATCAATAAAAGAGTAAAGTCTTTGTGTACATACATAAAAATACTTGATTTTTCAAAATATTGTCTTTCTCATCCTATTCGACAAAAAAAATCTTGTGTTTGTAAGAGAAGGGGTGGGGAAGGTGGAAAGAAGCTGGGAAGGTAGCAGGGCCAAAACCTGCATGCCTTCCAGCCCAGGGGGGAAAAGGAAGAGAAGAGTATTAGAGCTGGCCCCTCTAGGAAGCCCAGTTTTAGAAGAAGGAGAAGCAGAGAAAAGGGATAAAATCTGCTTGGAGAGACACAAACATAATGAAGGCAAGAGGAGCAATGACATCAAGAGCGGGGAGCAATAGCTGTGACCAAAATAACCAGGGGAGGTGAGCCCTCAGTTTCCCTTCTTCCATCATTTGTCTGGTTTGTTTTTGGGTTTTTTTGGCATTCATTAAGCATTATGTGCTAAGAACTGTATTAAAGGCTGGGGTAGATGCAAAATAATCTGGTTGGACACAGTCCCTCATCCCACATAGGGCTCTCAATCTTAATCCCCATTTACAAATGAGGTAACTGAAGCAGAAATGATGCTCATTTGTTTTATTTGATTCATACTCAGTCCAACATTAGATAGTCCCCTCCCTACTTTTCATCCAAGTGGAAACTGAACAATCTGTTTGGGGATAACCCAGATGCCAAAAGGCATTGAAATGACACCCAAGAATACTATATATGGTCCTTTAGCCCAGCACCCTAAAACAAATTCCATCCATTCCCATATTGGAACTGATGTTCAAAACCTACCTCTTTATGCGTGGCACCGAGTTCCTCTTCCAATAAACTACACCTTTCAAGTGCTACTCGTAACCGCTCTCTCACCTGAAAAAATACCATTCATTTAAAATATGCCCCTTTAATGAATATCTGTCAGACAACTGCAGGCTTAGAAGTAAACATTGGAACTTAAATTTTGTTTCAGCAATTTTTTTTTAATGGAGCTTATTTTTGAAATGAAATTAGAATTCTACATTTTAGATTTCTATAATTCCCCTACATAGAAACCCAGGATAGCATGGCAGTGAATGCAAGTTCATTTTAAAATTCTGAAGGGAAAAACAGAGTTAGTGTGCTCTGCAGACATGAATTTATTCCAATTTTGGTATGTTGTTTATAACAAAATGGAGAAAAACAAAAGTGGTCAATGGCTTTTTGATACCTTTTCATCAAGGGCTTTGTGGTGTTCAAACAGAGACTTCAGTGCTTTAAGAACTTCAACCTCGCTAGAGACGCCTGCTGGAGACTGTGCTTGCCTTTTTACAACTGTCATCCGAAGAGAACGCTCATGTCGGGAGACAAGACATTCCAAATGTTCCAACAAGAGCTAAAACAAACAAAGAATAATAGTAATAAAAATTGTGGTATTTGTTAAGAGCTTACTATGTGCCAGACACCGAACTGAGCACAGGGGGAGATTCAAGGTGATTGGGTTGGCCACAGTCCCTGTCCCACAAGGGGCTCAGGGTTTTAACTCCCATTTTACAGATGAGGTAATTAAGGCTCAGAGAAGTGAAGTGACTTGCCCAAGGTCACACAGAGAAGTGGATAGACAGTGACATGAATTAAAAGCCTTGAACTAACACGGGTGGTTCTGGGTCTCAAACAATACTTCAACTACATGAACAGTACTGCTAGAGGAAATCACAACAGTCTTTACTAATACCCAGTAATTCTCAGAGTAAATCCTGCTTATGAGCAGTTGATTCTTTTATCAATGCCTCCAGTGAGGGAGATTGGCTAACTTTCTAAAACATTCTAATTTGCAGGGTACAGCTGCAACCTTTTTTCTGTAAGTAATCTACGTGTACAAATCTTAGAGCATTCTAAAATTTTAAATTGATTTAAGCTAAATATAAGGATCTGCAACCATAAGCAAGCAGATGGAATGCTTACCATTTATCTTACAACAAAGATACAAAGCCTTAATCTTTCTATGAAGCTGAGCGATGCTTCAAGTTACAGGTCAGACAATCATTCCATGTGAGTGATCAAGAATCTGAAATCAAAAAGCAATTCACTAACCCGAGTATTGTTCCGTTCTGCTTTCAGTTCAGCAATTTCTTCTTCCCTTTCGAGAAGCTGTTCCCTACATACATTAAGTTCTTTAGTGAGTGCTGCAAATTCCTGAAAAAGAAGAAGAAAAAATGAGAGCATTTAGTAGACTATGTCAATAACGGGTTTGCAACTGGAAAGTGTGTTCAGGTCTCCTAAACTTAGGGGGTTGCATTCTTCAAAAACTTTCACCGTAAGAACTTTTAGTTCTCATATACGTGCACCATGGCACACAGGGGCACGACCATTTCTACTGACAAATTCATTTAATACAGGCATGGGAATTGTTAAAGTCTCCCCTAACTCTGCTGTCAGATTCTGTCCAAACCGTGACACCAGCTTAAGACCAAACTAACTGATTTCAACCCACGGACTGGAATGAGGAAAACAGGTGCCCAGAGAGTTGCCCGTCACACACAGAAGCACTTCCTCTTGGTTTCTTTGGCCACTTGTCAAATATCTTGCAGTGCATAAGCAGAGCTTAAGATGGATAAAATTCTTTGGGCTCCTAGCCAAGAACAAGCATCAGGTTTGAGCTGTGCCTACATTTCCTCCCCTCTCAATCCAGCAACTGCCGCGACCTAGAAGAGAGCGTACCATTTACTGCAGGTGCCTGCTGGACTAAGAACGGGAGCTCAGTAGAGTTCTAGAACCATGGTATATGGGTGGTTCTCCAGAGGCACTAGCCAGGGGCAGATAGAAGACGCTACCTGGCACCTACACATGCTCCATCCACGAGAGAAAACTCTGTGTGGCAAGTAAACACTAGTACTACTCATATTCAAAGATCTATTCTGGCTTTGCCAACTCCTCCACTGTATAATCTCGGGCAAGGCACTGAACACCTCTGTGCCTCATGAGTACAACAGGAAAAATAATACTTCACGTGCATGTTGAGGACAAAGTGAAGTATGGTAAAAACGCTCTGGAAAAGCTACGTATTCAAAAAACGCCTCTGCGCCATTCATTTCTAAAAGACGTTTTATCTCCCCAGTTCAACAGTTCCTTCGATTACCTGTTCATGGGTCTTTCCTAAACCTTCAAAATATTATACACTCTGCATAGAACATCCTAAGAGCTATTACTGATTGCTTAATATCAACTGGGGCTGGGAGGAATCTGTGAGGGATTGACTTATCTCTGGCATTTGAGGGGGACATCAGAGTGACCACATTTTTACCAGAGATAAGGGAACCCTCAACAGAGGCTGAATCCCTGGGGTGGGCATATGGGGCGGGTTGTAACCTGGGGTGAGCTTTCAGAGTTGTATGCATGGTGGAGGGGCTGCAACCTGAGCACACCTGTCCCCAAATGAGGGTGATGCAATCCACAGTCCTTACTTCAATTAAAAGAGGAGCACAATGATACCATCACAAAGGCACGGTTGAGTCATACTAGATTAAAGTAAAAGGACAAACAGGCAAAAGTGTATACCGTCTTCCAAAGGATCTCAAAGCTCGATAAAAACAGTTAAATCTTACAACATTCAGTGAGGGAGTCATTATGCTCAATATGCAAAAGGAGAAACTAAAGCACAGAGGTGTTAATAGATAAGAACAGACAGCAAATTAGAGGCACAGCCATAAAACTAGATACATGAATTTTAGTTCCCACACTATTACTGTGTTAAAAAAAAAGTTTAAATGATCATATCAGATGATGCATTTTAGGTGAATACTTTTCCCAGATACCGAATCAAGAAAGTGGTTTCTTGAAATGAAATTCCAGTTGAACTGTGAAACGTTCAACTGCTAAAATGCCAAGAAAGCACGGCGAAATGTGTGTTACTCAAACTACATTATAAAATTTAACTCGGATGCCAGAGCAGAGCACTGTTGAACTCACAATCACTGAGAGGAGATGGGAGGAAATAAATTGCCTTATTAGAACTGCAGTAAATAAAGGCTTTTGATTTATTCCAAATTCAACACAATTTGTTTCTCCTACCACCGACTCCTTGCTCACAACTTCCCTCTGCCCTGGAACTTCCTCCCCATCATATCCGACAAACTACCACCATCCCCAGCTTCAAAGCCCACTAAGTATCTCGTCCAAGAAACCTTCCCTGACTAATCTCTCATTCCGCCACTGTATTTGCCCTCCCTTCTGCCTGGCCTATGCATCTGTATCTCCTTAAGCACTCTGATACTAACCCCACTCCCAGCCCCCCAGCACTTTTGTACATATTCTTTACTCCACCACTTCCCCTATATGTGATTTCCTTAAATGTTGGTCTCTCCTATCACGTCAGTTGCACTGTACTATCTCAAGCACACAGCACCAACGACTGACTGTATAACTCTAATCCACTTATCTCAAACCTCAAAAGTTAGAAAAGGAAATGTTGAAAATAACTTCACAGAATAAAAACGATGTTCTTGGGGAAGAAAACGATCCCAGCCAAGCAGGAACAGGGGGACTTCAAAACCTGGAACCAGGCCATCATACCAGGAAGAGCCCTGGGATCTACTCTTGGGCCACCAAGGCCCATAGCAACCTCCTCCTCCTCATTAAATGTTGTAGGGGGACTGGCCCAGGAATTTGCACACAAGCTGCAGGGTAGCAGAAACTTTTAGAATTGTTAGCATATAGGGGAGGCTGCAGTGGTTTGCAAGCAAAGACTAGCACAGAATGGACTATTCCTCCTGTTCATATTCATATTCCTTCTGTAGCCCTTGATTTTTGACCCTAGCATTTTTTAAATGCTTACACAATCCACAATTTATCTATAATTTATTTCTCTTTTCTAAGTGCTGGTCCTCCTCCATTTAGTTGTGAACGCTTGGGGAACAAGTATTTGGTCTGATCTGTTTATCTTGTACCAATGACTATAATCAATCAATATATGCCTTTGATCAATCAATCAATTTAATCAATCAACCCCTGGCCCACGTCCGACCTCTGGCCTGGAATGTCCTCCCTTCTCACATCTGCCAAACTAGCACAGTTCTCCACTTCAAAGCCCTACTGAAAGCTCACCTCCTCCAGGAGGCCTTCCCAGACTAAGCCCCCCTTTTTCCTCTGCTCCTCCTCCCCTCTCCATTGCTGCGACTCCCTCCCTCTGCCCTCCCCACCCTCCCCACAGCACTTGTGTATATATGTACATATTTATTATTCTATTTATTTTATTAATGATGTGTATGTATTTATAATTCTATTTATATTGATGCTACTGATGCCTGTCTTCTTGTTTTGTTTTGTTGCCTGTCTCCCCCATTCTAGACTTTGAACCTGTTGGTGGGTAGGGATTATCTCTGTTACCGAATTGTACTTTCCAAGCGCTCAGTAGAGTACTCTGCACATAGTAAGCGCTCAATAAATATGATTGAAAGAATGAATGAATATAGTGTACTTCATTGATGCAGAACACTGTACTCAGCACTTGGAGGAGCACAATAGGATTAATGAATGTAACCCTTCAAACATAGCAACTATGTCACGCTGTTCATATTTCTCTTATCAAATACATTAATTTTCTTTTTTTTATTTCAAAAAAGCAGTTGTTCCTTTTGTTTGGCAATCTTACAATATCCCTTGATCTTGAGTTCTAAGAGCTGATAAACTAGGTTGAATGAAAGTGGGAGTACTTGTAAGCAATTTAATAACAAAAGGCAGTTGGAAAGAATTCTCATTGAGCCACACAAAGGCAGTTGTATGCTCTGGGTAGTCTTGTAAAGAAATAGATGAAAAAGATGTCATTTTTCTGCTAAATACTGAAAGCAGAGCTTTCAGACTATGCAGCGTGCCTCAATTCCTACACAGCAGACAAGACACAAACTCAAGGGCTGAGAGTCTATCAGTACTATGAATCATGTTCTAGAATTGCAAATTAAGAATTTAATGGTGTTCAACTGTTTGTTGAGTATACATACTTCTCTTGAAACTCTAAATTGAACAACTAAAATAATTTTAAAAGATAACCATTCTGGCCATGGTAGACAGCAGGCTTTTTAATCTCAAATTTGTTAATCCTCTTAGTATCCCAACACCAAGAAATGAAAATGTAACAAAGTTAACAAAAAAAACCATTAGGAGTTTAGATAAACACTAGGCAGGAAATTCCAAAGTTAATATTTCAAAAGCATGATTGTCTGTATAAGCGCCTGCATAATTGTAGTAGGAGGAATCCATTACAGCTTGAATTACTATTCTTTAAGTCAAAAAAGAAAATAGCTCAATACTACATTAGCCTGAAAGTAAAAGGTGAAAATACTTTAGTCAAAAATACGCATTCCAAGACAGTGTTTAGATTCACTGAGAAGAGATCGTAGAAAGAGAGCAGGCTTTTATTTTGATTAAATTATGGAACAGGGGTTGACAACCTGGCACGT